>NC_066343.1:39447695-40155195 GCF_022539315.1 Serinus canaria | reverse complement strand
CTTTGCAAATGGGCCTGGTATCTTAGATCATGTAGGACCTTTTCACTTATTAGGTTTCCACCTCAGGGTCCCCTCAGCCTCTCTGCCTTTCCCTGGTGTACGCACACATGTGCAGCTGAAGTTCCCTCCTGGGAAGATTCTGGGACAGTCATGGAGCAGCTTGGTGATTTGATTAAAACAACCTGAATGTTTCCAAATTAAAGAAGAAGGTCCCTGGTTTAGTTTGTTCTTATGTTGATGCTGGTGTTCCTTTAATGGCTTTGGAGGCTGATAATCACAGCTGTTAAATACTTTCAGCCTTGACTCAAACAGTAATAAAAACTTGGGACTTAGTTCAATGCAGGTCTTCACCTAACTCTAAAATAGAAGATTTTGTTATTGGAGCAAGTATTAGATTATTTGGGATTAGGTTTAGATAACCCCAAAGCTATGAAGAAATTATTTATATTAGGCATGTCATAATCATAGAATCACAGCATCAGAGAATCAGACAAGCTGAAGGGACAAGAGTGGGTCCTCTGGTCAAACATTCCTGCTCTAGCAGGATCATCCTAGAGCACATGGCACAGAATTTTGTCCAGATGATTCTTGAATATCTCCACTGAAGGAGATCTGACAACCTCTCTGGGCAATCTCAGCCAGTGCTTAGCTACCTGCCCAGTAAAGTTCTTCACCGTAATAACCATGAAATAAAAGGTATGACAGAAAGCAGAATTTTACTTTCCCAACCTTTCCCCACGACTGCCAGAGAATTTATGTATTTTCCCTTACAGTTTCTATCTAGGTTGAATGCAATTATTTTTCACTGTATTTCTCTTTGCTACACTGCAATATTAGAAAAAAGTATTAGTTTACACATTTCTGTTAGCAGAATAAGGACCTTACTCTGATCACTCTGGTTTAAAATCTGGGTGATAAAATTCACCTGCTCTTTATGATGCCTGTAACCTCATGTGGCAATATGCACTTCCCAGCCAAGAGTCAGTGTTGCAGCATTTTCTGCAAGCTTCACAAAATCAGAGGTGATGAATCAAGCTGATGACCTATCATGTCAGACGGAGATGTTCAATAACACAGCAACTGACCCAGTGATCTGAGCTCAGAAATGAGGCCTTTTTGTACATTTCTGTTACCCATACTCTCAAGGCTTCACAGTTTTATCTTAGTTTCCTGACAGCACTCACTACCTGAAAGTCAACAACGGCTTTGGCTTTTTGTTGGAGCTCTCTGGTGGCTTTTCCTATCACACAAAATAAGTGCAGAGCATGGTTAACCTGCAGCTGAATCCCAAGCCTGAGATGTAGCCTGTATGTTTCAGATGCATTCATCCTCCTCTGGAGAAAAAGTGGTGTGAATCTTTGCTCTGGAACAAGATGTGCGCTTGGTTTTCTAACAAAATTGTTATCATTAAAAGGTTTTAAATGAAATTGAGATCCAGTATGGACTCTCTCTATGTCTTTGGCAGTATTACTTTGACCTTAATTTTCATTGACTGCATAACAAAATTTCTTTAGAATTAGTTCTTTCATAAGTGTTTGCTTGTAAGATTATGTGGAGTGCTTCTATTATTTAAAGATTTCCACACATAGAGTGAACTGAAAGTTTTCACTTATGGTTAAATTCCATACAAATTTAAGTATGGGCTGTGGTATCCCAACTTGAGAGCGGAAGGGAAGTTCTGGAAAAGGAAGTTCTGGGGCATTCAGAGAAGGGAAGGGAAGGGAAGGGAAGGGAAGGGAAGGGAAGGGAAGGAAGGGAAGGGAAGGGAAGGGAAGGGAAGGGAAGGGAAGGGAAGGGAAGGGAAGGGAAGGGAGGGAAGGGAAGGGAAGGGAGGGAAGGGAAGGGAAGGGAAGGGAAGGGAAGGGAAGGGAAGGGAAGGGAAGGGAAGGGAAGGGAAGGGAAGGGAAGGGAAGGGACGGGAAGGGAAGGGAGGGAAGGGAAGGGAAGGGAAGGGAAGGAACGGGAAGGGAAGCAGATGTGCAAATGAATGATGCTTATGATCATAAAGGAGCAACACAAGTCAGAGAGTCTACAAAATCTTATAAAAAGTTTTTGTTAGTAAATTATACACACAGTATTGAAATTGGTACATTAGTCCCTTCTCTTACAGTAGAAAAACTGGTAGAAGATTTTGTATAATGTGTAGGGTGAAAGAGCAGGGGGAGAGAGAGAGAGAGAGAAAGCGATATTAAAAAGAGGGATAAAGACAGGAAGACAGATCACCAGTCCTGGCTCCAGCATTGATCCAGTTGATGTAGTGTTCAGGGTCCTCAGGGAAGCATCTTTTTATATATAAGTCTCCCCATCCTGAAGCAAAGTTATGCTTACTTATGCTAATAAGCAAATGAGTTATCATGTACAATTCATTCTTCTAAACCTTTCTGGAAATAGGTCCACGGTTTCAGGAGACTTTAGTGGTCTTGATGCCCCCACTACTGGGTCAGCCTCATTTCTGTATGTTCATTGTACGGTGTTGTGTCTCCAGAACTGGAACAAGGAGGTTTGTCCCAGGAGAGTGTTGCACTACCTGTTGTATGGCTCCCTTTTCCTGTCAAATGATGTTCTTTCCCAAGTCATGTTCTTACCAATGGTCCTTGGTTGGCTCCATGACTACCCAGCTATCAGTGTCTGAGACACACACATTAGCCTCTTCTGTACTTGTAGAAGGCATGGGTGGCCTTCAGACTTCAGACTATGAGTAGGGGAGCTTAAGATGGCATGATTAAAAATCTAGATCTTTTGAGAGTTAATGGCATCCCAAAAAAACATCTCCACCATAAATTGTTAAGTGTTAATGTATCTGGCATTAAATATACAGAAACAATTATATTTTCTGAAAAGAAATCACAAGCTAGAGATTTAGTCACAAATTCTTAATAATTCCACTGTTAATCATGCACCCATTTAACCTTAATAACTTTGAAAATCTCAATCAATAAAAGCAAGCACATTCAGAAAAATAAGGTTCTGATCATTTAGCCCATTACATAGAATACAGACAAACAAGGCAAGAGAAGAAAAAAAAAAGAGATTAAGGAAGTTACCCTATGGAGGGTAAAAAGCCTGAGAAAGTCAGTTTCTACAATCAAGTGAAAAGAACAAAAAAATAATTTACTGCAAATATCAACTACTTTAATGTTTGACAATTTCGTAGTACAAGTTTCACAGGACTTCTCATTGAACATGAACTTAAAATTCTGATCAATTAGTTGACTAATTGATAACTATAATCAATCAAGACTCTAGTCTTGTTCCTGTGATCCATCCTGTTTCCTATGTTTTTATGGAAACACATCATGGTAGAAAAAATCATTATGGAATTCTGTCATTCACCACAAGTTAGAAAAAATTGTCACGTGTTATCAATGTGAAAACTATCATACATCAAAAACTAATTGAGTTCATTTTACACTTGGCACGAGTGGTACTATTTGGCAGATTTCTAGTACTTGGTACAAGAAGTCTGCCAAATATACTCCTACTATGTATATACATGAATGAGGTAATTCACTACCAAATTTCTGATCTGAGGCATAGTATACTCAACAGAAAGAAAAATATATGTGTGAATTAAAAAAAATAAATTCTGCAGTGATATGTCTTCTTCTTTTAAACTCACAGGCTGTGGTGTAAAAATGGGAAGCTTTCCACCTTTATGAGACATAGAAGCACTGCAGCATATTTGACAGCACATATTCCCTTTCTGAAGACTTTTAAAGAATCATAACAAAACAAAAAGAATTCGTACAGTGAAGAAAAAAAATTGCAGCATTTCTTTTCTATTAATACTAAATTATTCCCTTTTCCTGGATATGAAGTCAGGTTGCTGGTACTTCATGGCAATTATCATACATTATATGAAAGACTATGCATTAGATTATTAGAAATAGACTTTGACAGAATTTAAACTCAACAGCTAATAGCCTTATTTTCAGGTAAAACTTTCTAACATAAGGCTTTGTGATGACAGTATATGCTATATAAGGATGACTGGCAGACCCTAAAAGATCAATACCACTTAGATATGATGATGATTAGTGTCAGCAGAAAAGAAAATTATTAGGACTATATGAAGGGAACAGAGAAGCAGAGCCAGACTTGGAGCCACACATGTTTGAAGCAAGGCACTGGTTTTTCTGGCTAACTGCTTGGCAGCTCTAACATTGTATATTCATCACAGATCATTTCAGCAAAATCTTATAAATTTTCTATCAGTCTGAGTTGGGCAATGCTTTATGGCTGTCTGTGCACATGACAGTGTAGTCCAGAGTCCACACTGATTGTATGGACTTCCTGTACAGAAAAGCTCTGGAATGAGAGGAAAGAGAACAAACTCAGTACCTGTGTCTACAATTTATCTGTAAAAGTGCATGACAGGAACATGAAACAAGGAGTTGTCCTGGGAACAATTAATATAGGCTAGCAGAAACTGCATTAAACATTTCTTCTTTTTACAGTGGACCAAGGGCCACACACATGCCTTCTGAAGCTTTTTATCATTTACCCAGGTAAAGTGGAAGAGATGGGTAGATCATGCTTCCTATTCAGCCAGAATTAAAAGCTTACCAAATTCTTTGCCATTAGCATTCTATTCTGAATTCATCTTTTTCAGCTATACAAGTCTCTAAATCACCCATGCCATAAACCTAGCTTCTCTAATTACCTGTATCAGTGTGCAAACTTCAATCACTTACATGTCTCAAATTTTCAGAAATTCTCTTATACTTCTATTTTGGCACCCAGTTTTAAAAAGAGGACAGAAAATGGTGTAGAAATTATATAAACACAATTTTAAAAGTCTGTCACAGAGTTGCTGACCTGCTTTTCACAACTCATCTTTATCAGGTTTCTACATCTTTTCCTCATTGAATTCCTACTGTTACATTCCTTAAAACTAAGGACTCTGTTTTAGAAAATCAAGCACATATTCTTGTTCCTGTACTAAATTATCATCATAATCCTCGCTTAATGTGTCATATCTATCATGGTTATAACCTCACTAATGACATCACCTCTCTTTTGCAACTTCCATGAAGCACTCAGCACACTTAGAAATAGCATATTTTCTATTAAAATTAATTTCCCCAACACAGAAATTATTCCTCTCAATAATATGGTCATGACATTGACAGTGCAGAGACTTAGACACAAAGAAACAACAAAACACAAAAGCTAATTCAAAAAGCTCTTTGATAACCCTGACCAAAGAGCAAGAGCCTATTGGCTTCCGCTCATGGATCACATTAGGGAATGCAGGTAGGATGACCTGCTTCCTGAATCCAAAAACTTAAATCCCTTGGAAACGTCAACAATTGTGTCATCTCAGCTTTACATCCAGAATTTCTTAAAGAGTAATATCAGACACCCTGAGATTTTGGACCTTAGAATGGTTCCCCAAAAGCACTAACAAATGAAAGGTTCAAGGAATTAAATTGCCACAATCATGGGGAAATTAGCCGCAGGAAATAGGTAAGGGGAAAAACAGGAGAGACAGAGAGTGAAGGAGAGATTTCACATTCTGTTTTATACTAGTGCATGAGTTCAAAATGAAGAAAATACCTTTGCTACCACACACACTTCCTTTGTCTCCAAAAAAATGGTTGCTCCGTTCTGCCATCACATGGAAAGAGGGAGATAAAGACAGCTGATGTTAAGCCACCAGTGCTCAAGGACTGCATTCAATGTGCAAGTAGCCTCACCAGAAGAAAAAACACAGTGTTATACAAAAACAGAGCTAAGGAAAATACCAAGAAAACAAAAGTAAGAGAAATAGGAAACAAAAGTGGTACCTGAATCGAAGCAAGACTGATATCCATAGGGACAAATAAACTTAGTCTTTCCTTCCCACCACATCTTGCATAAACAAAATACAGAATGGAGGAAAAAATGAAGTAAAACCTTCCAACCTGTCGGGAAGCAACAAACCGTTCTGGGCAGAACTTAAAAGAGAGCCAAAATGAGTCACAATTCAAGTTAAAGTCTCTCATTTCCATCATCCAACCCTAAAGCTACAAAAACCACACCCAGAAGCGGTGAAAGCAAATTGACTTAATCCTTCTAGCCATAATTTTTACCTCCTGTGTCTTCAAATCTATGATATCCTGGCAAGAAACTGAAACCTAGCTCAGAATTATTGAATCAAACTAAATGGTAACAATAGAGAAAAACCCAGCAGCTACATTAAAATTTAGTTCTCATTGAGCTACACTAACATCTGTACCACCCATGCAAACTAGAGTATCTGTGTCAAGGGGTAGGGAAAATACCTGTTCAGTAAAAATCAAAAACAGAGCCACTACATGAACTACTACACAAAGGACACTTACTCATTTTTTGTGACAACAAAAGGGGTTCAAAATGGAAGAGCTATATCAAATTATGGGAATATTTGTAATTTATGAAAAATTACAAAAATATTTATACAATATTGAAGGGAATGTTGCAGGACTTCAGAATTTTCCATTAGTTGTATCACAAGTAATATCTCATCTGACTATCTCTACCAGCAGCAGTTTGTCTATTATTGTCATGTTTCCAAAAATCACTAGTGTTTGACTAAAACACACACACATGTAACAAATAAATGTTTAAACTGCAAATCTGAATGACAAAATTTTTAGAAGTATTAAATATATCAGAAAAAACCCCAAAAACTCAAGGCAGCTAATCCACTTAAATAATAATAATGATTGCAAAAGTAACTTCACAAACAAGCATGGTCAATAAAAACTGGAGCCTTGTTTCCATCTTTCATTGCACCTTTTTTCAAGTTTCTACACAAAGATCTATTTCTTAATGCAAAAAGAGAAACTATTAAGAGCAGCAGGCACCACATTACTTCTTTGTTAATGCTCTCAGTCTTAGACTTAGTCTGAGTTTCCTTATGCACTAGCAATGGGCTTACTTAGGATATATTCTTAAACAATGTGCATTTTTTCTCCTCCTCTTCACCTTAAAAATTAAGGATTTGATTTAAAAGTTACCAGTTATTTTCCACGTGACAGAAGTGATTTTTTTAAGGTGCTCAAAATCTGGTTTTCTTCATCTCTTTTAATACATATAGGTCCTTAAATTGATATACTTTGCCTAATTTCATTTTTAAAAAAACTCAAACAAATATAAACCAAACCCAGAAATTTAAAGGGAATTATATTCATCTACAGTCTCGTGGCAGTTTATGTACCTTTTTTTTAATACATAACTGAATTCTTGAAAGGATGACTGTTATCGAGGTAATGAATATCTTTGGACATGAGCAATGCTGCTGTGATGGCACTGTCACCAGTGGCACCATGCTTCAACTACTAAGCCACGAGGCACAGGAAGACTCATCCTAGTTTGTGACAACATCCCGTTGTTGAAAGAAAAGTAATGACTAAATCCTTACAGTGCTCCCTGGGAACTCACATGAATGTTCAATGATACTTACAACAGCTAAAAATGTCCCTAATATGTTAATACTTTTAATAGTTAGGTATTTCAGAAAGGTCAGTGATTATTACTGTGTTTGATGTCTGCCATTCACCCATGTGACCAACAGCACTTGTTGAGGGCTGTTCCTGCTGTTTTTCAGGGGAAATGAACTGGGGGAATGTAACCTCAGCAGGCTGGAAGCAATCCAGTAACCCAGCCTTCAATCAAACACAAACACATATTAGGTAAATTGTGCTCTCAGTCTGACTGCTAGAACCAATCTGGTGTCAGATAGCTCTGCAGATCACTATGAAAAGCCCTTTCTACTTTTCCACTTCTAATCTTGTAAAAGAAAAAAGTACCCCAAGTATTTCTCTTTTTGTTTCCAAATTCAGTGTTACAGAGACTTTAGCATTAGTTATCTGACTTATCAAAAAGTGCTGAATACAGATCTTTCAATAAATGTTGCAGGAAAGATCTTCAGATGTCCAGCATCTCTGACAGGACCTACATATTTCACCCAAGCATGAAATCAATTTAGTTTTAAAATGTAAAGTTCTTAAGACTACAGACATTAGCTAAGTTTCTGTACTTTGAAGTTTATCCATGATAACTGCTTATGCTTGTATAGTGGTGCAAAGCCAAAACCAGAATCAAATCCCCTTCATGTGGGAAGTTCTGAGATTTGGTGTCTTCTTGGCACACTCATCTCCAGGTGTTTTTGAAAACAAAAAGATATCTTTAAAACCTGCATCCTAAAGTAGTTGTCTATTACCAGCTGACAGGAAGAGTTTGATTAGCTCCTCTACAGTCTTATTTATGTGTTTAAGAAACTCTACTTTTAGGCAGACATGAGTCAGAAACCTTTCTTGAACAGATGTGTGTCAAACACCCAGGCATTTATGATTTGTACACCAACTTTTATTCATTTACTGCACCATTAAAATCAACAATGGACAGCAAAGCAAAAAATGCCACACATAAATATGCACTGCTGTCTAAGCAAATCTAAATAAAAATCTTCCAACTGAAACTTTATTAATAAATAAACTTTTTAATTTCTATTGACGTAAAGCCTAACCAGAAATATACTTATTCCAGCTCTCATTAATATACGCAGACTTGTCTGATGTGAGTTAGGCCCCCTTTTATTTCCCATGCACCTGAGCTGTCCTAGTGACTGAAGTGTGTGAAACTGCACCCAACTGCAAGGAATCTGGTGACACAACACTAAATAAACACTGATCAGGAAGCTGGTCCCACAACACCAGAGCCACAGGGTACTGGCTTTCCTACCAGTTTTGGAAAAAAACCTGATGAAAGTGTAACTAAGTTTTGGCTACTATGATTTATGAACTTCAGCCACTGTAATTCCTTGTTGCTCCTTTGTGTTTAGAGGCATCTTAACTCATACAAAAATGAAGGTGACAGCACCATTCTCAGGACAAATTTGGTAGAAAGAGCAACACACACAAGAAAAATTTGGTGGAAAAAAATTATTTTATGACTGAAATGTATAGAACCCCTAAGACAAACTGGACCATAAAGAAATGTTGATACCATACTTGAAAACAGTGTGAGGCAGACCCCCAGCACTGATAAATCTAAGGCGTGGAGACCCAATGCATGCTTTGCTGATGTACTCTGCATTTGATACCTGCATCACAGGCATTTGCCACATCTGCCATATGTCTAAGAGCTGACAAATCCCTGTCCAAAGTGATAGCCCAACAGCTTATAGTGAAGCGAGAGGTTGGTAGATTAGGACAATACTTGAAAGAACTCAAGTGTTTGAACAAACAGGACACAAAATGTTGTGAAGAAATTCTTGGAGGTACCTTGATAAGTCATATGTGACAGAGAGAGTAAGACCTCCCCAGGTGAGTATCCCTGCCTTCACCCAGGACCAACCTTCTTTGCTAATGAAACCATACAATAAACTCATGATTTTTCAATTTGAGTTCCACTAGTATCAGCACAAAATCAGAGAGTGTTAAGAGAAAGGATCCCTTCACCCAGGTCTCAGTCAGATAATCACTTCCATTTCCTCACAATAATTTCTTTTTGTGATATGAAAATGATTTCAAAGAACACGAACTGACAATTGAAAGCTACCATCGATGCCCACAGGATGTCATACATCTCCCTTTCAGGAAATTAAAGCAGTAACGAGAGCAGGCAGAGACAGTAAAATGACGATAAAAATGTATTTTGATTAAATTATTCTGCAATAAAACTAAAAGGAATCTAAAAGCAAAGCCATATTATCATCCTCATCATGCCTGCTGAATGACTTGAACACAAAAACATTTCAAGATGAGTACTGAACCATCTGCAAATAACATTGAAAGTCATATCTTTTCCTCTCCTTTCCTCTTCAGCTGCCATGCCATTGCGATCAGCTTAAACAGCCCCACAAAACTCAAAATATCACCTGCAAAGAGGAGGAATCCCATCTGAACACAGTACTTCCAGTAAACACGCTCTGCAACAAAAACATTGTTCAAAAGGTGGTCAGATCTTCTTCCCCCACTTTGCACTCCATTTTTCCATAAAGCATAAAATAGCCATTTCCTAAGAAACCAACAGATTAAGACAAATAGATTACAGACAAAAACGTTTTTCACTTTCTTTAAGAAACCAAAGCAGAGATATATTATTAATGACTAACTATACCAATATAATGCATGATTTATTCAAAACCCAGACATTGTTTCAAAATACAGTTTTTAATCAGTTATTTTTATGCTTATTTTTGGTTTTAGGTGAATTTTTTCAGTGTCTCGGTAAATATCTCTTAACTATATCTTACGTGTTGGTTTTACACAGCCTGGTTTTTTTGGTGGTAGGGGTGGGTAGGACTGTCATTTGGCCAGTGTCAAACCATGACATTATAATTTTTGGACCAGTTTTCTTTTTTGAACGCTTTAAAATAATCACATTCTTTGAGAGACAAAAAAATTGATTTGCTTTCACCAATAAATTTCTAAAATTAAACAGAATGAGAACTACAGTTTGAGAGAAGACTAGACTACAGTTGTAAACAATTGAAGTTTATTCAATATAACGACTATGGCATTAAGATATTATATTTTCTCTTCCAAGAAATGGGAGTATTAACAACAAAATGTACCAAATTTGAACCTGCATAATTTAAGACAAAAAACCTCCAACAATATGTTCAGCAATGGCCCCATCAAGGATGACAAAAATGTTGTATTCTTGTCAAGCTTTACATTTTGCATGAAAATGGTCTATTTCAAAAATGTATTACTTAGAGTCCCAAGGTGTGAATTTTAAAATCTCTCATCTCAATAAATATCCCAGTTTTTCTCATTGTTCTATACCCACAACAACTTCAAACATACTATACAGAAACATCTCATTGCTTTTCCACATTTATGGATTTACTAGATGTGTGATCTTAAATATCTGTGTAAAACATCCATCTGCTTTGGTTTAGATTAGTAGTGGTGGCATTCTTTTCACAGTGCTGTTACTGGTGTGCTTGTTCCTCTATGCCTTGCAAATCTCAGCCTTGAATCTTGCAGAACTAAAGCACCTCTCTTTGTCAGAAAATAGTTCAGAGATAAAAGTGCTCATAACTATGTAAAACAGGATTCTGACTAAGAGCAAGACTAATACTGATATCAAAAGTCTCATGCAATGAGGCCTGATGAGCAATGTCATTGTTCTTCATGTTGCTGAGAAGTAGATGTGAGAGATATTTATGGCTTTATATCAACACTGCCGTTTTACAGCCACTGAGCACGTACGTTGATAGCACAACAGTACCTTGAGTCCTAGAAACTAACACCACAATGTGAGGGGCACCCATGGCTTCCTCTGAGGTGATGAACAGTCTGTCTGTTCACACTCACAATTTATTTGAAAGAATGTTACAGGTACCTGAACTACACAGAAGGAGAGAGAAAAAAGACTGCAGAGTGAGATTAAAAGCTTTAACAAATTTCTGTAAATTGAAAACAAAAACTAAAAAAAAAAAAAGAAAGAAACCAAAACAAAGCAAATCAAAAACCAAAATTAAAACCAAAACTAAAACTAACCAACCAACCAAACAACAACAAAAAACCAGAAAACCAGAAAACCAAAAACCCAGCCAAACAAAAAAACCAAAAATCCCCAAACAACAAAAAAACCCAAACCAGCTAACCAAGTAATGAAACAAATAAAGCACATTTATTAGGTGTACTGATTCTATGAACAGTTTGAAAGGAATGCCAGAATTCACCTCCACAACATGCAAAATCCTGTTACAATAAATACTCATATATAAAATAAATACAATAAGCAAGAGAAATGTAAAAAATCATCCAGTATCATTACCATGCTGTTGCCTCTAATATTTATTTGACTAAAGTGTGAAAATTACTATTTTCATATCAAACTTGGTTTTTTAAATAGTAATAATAATTTCAATAATAATGCAATTCAGACTGATGAATGATCTATTGTTTACCAGAAGTATACAAGATATTTTATTCTGATATTTCCCCTGTCCCTGTTGGTTATTTTTGTGTTTGAGTTTACTGACAGATGTTTGCAGTCCCTCTCCCTTTCCCATCCTCCTGCTGTTTACTTGGACAGTAGTAGTACTTTTTAGCTATTTAAATGAACACTGTTGTGATAAAAGAGAGACTTTCCTACTGACTGTTATTCATCCCCTTTCTACTTGTTCCTAAATTATTCCTTTCTGAGATAATACCTATCCCTGGCTCACTTTTTAGGAGTGGTGCAGCCTAGACCTCAGTTTATCCAGTTTCTGCACATAAACAATGAGAAATTGACTGCTGGAACACCATAGTGCTTCCTGTACTTAACCTTGCCACAAAAGATTGCAGGATCACAGAATATGAAGTAGAAGGGACCTACAAGGATTACCAAGTCCCACACCTGGCCCTGCACAGCACCAGCCCCAAGAGTCACACCAAGTGCCTGAGAGCATTATCCAAATGATTCTTGAACCCTGTCAGGCTGGTGCTGTGACCAGTCCCTTGGGATCTGTTCCAGTGTCTGAGTGTAGACTAAAGCAAAATCAAAAGAAAAGTCAGTAAATAAGCAAGTTTAAAGTCAAGTAATCTGTAGAATAAAAATACTTGTTTGATATATTTCAAAGAAAAATATATAATCAGATGGCACTAGATGGAAACAAACAGGACTGGAAAGCTATTTTATCCTTGGTAGCTGCCAATATCAGGAAGCTATAGCAAACAACACAAAGGAACTCAAACATTTCTCTCCCAGTGAGGAATTCATAGCTATGCCTCTTACCAAATTAAATGCAATCTGAAAATATCTGACTGTTAACATGAATATACAACCTCAATATGTCATAATCCCACTCCCACCCAACGACAAACCTGTACTGCCCAAATAATCCTTCTGCACAAAAATTATTTGTTGTATTTTTTCTGAAGGAGTTCCTTGCCTGAGGATAAACTGAAAGGTAATCATAAAAGAGAGGAAATCATACATAGATTCAACACCAAGGAGTGAGAAAAAAAAGCAGAATAAGAGCATGTTGTTGCTCTTTTAAAGCAGATACACTGAAGGGGTTATTATTTTATTAATGGTGCTCTCACTGACATTATTCTGGTCCTATTTGAACAAACTGCCTTTTATTGTAATCTGTAGTGACACAAAGCTCTGCAAGAGACAGGATACTTTGAACAATTCCCATTTTAGATTATGTTTAGAAATTGCATGTTTAAAGTTGAATTTACATGTTGAATGCAAATCTTTGAGACTGAACTGGCACATCAAACTGGTGCAGCTGTACACAATTAGAGCAAAATGTGGCTGCAGTTTCAAAGAGCCTTTCTTTTGTTGTACTATATACTGTTGTTCATTTGTTTGGAAATACATCACTTATCTCCAGCATATAGGACTATATGTGAATTAAGAGCTGTTATTTCAAAAATATTACATAATCATTTAAAAACTATCCTACACCCCATAGTAGGTTTTTGGGTCAGAAACTACTGTCTGGATCTGGATTTGAGTCAGTTTAGAAAGTCTTCCAGTAGCAATGTGTTTTGGAGTTGGGTTTTTTTTGTTTTCTTTTTAATCTTATTTTAGTCATGGTGAGAGCTTCCATGTACTCCTTACCTTACACAAAAAGCAAAAGGTTCTTCTCTGTGGCCATATGATGTATTTCTATTTCCTCATCTCAGAAGGTGTCGGCTTCACTAAGGATTCCCACTTAAATTGAGCAGCAGAGGACAGTGCAGACTGAATACAAATTTGTGCTGGAGAAGTGGAACAAGGTTAGCGAAGTGTGCAGGTGGTGAGATTGATGCTGATACCCTTCACTGCCAAGTGAAATGCCAATAATGCTTGTATAGCATTTTGTGAGGGCAATGGGAGTATTGATTCCTGAGCAATAATAAAGAATGAAGCTGCTCTCTCAGGTATAAAAATATTGGCAACTGTTACAAAGAATTGACTCATAGAGGTCTGAGTGTTGGCCTATCCTAATACAAATAATTCAGGCTTCAGGAGAATTTCAAGAGCAGCCAGGCATGGTCCTCAGGCACATTCTCTGCTATTAATTTATCTGCAGCTTTCACAAGTGTCTCTGTCTATCAGCCAATTGGTCTTTGAGGTGCAGAGACAAAAATGGATTTCTGCAGGCTTGTTGGGAGACAATATGAAAAGCCAGCTGAGCCATGAATTTTTAACATATAAAATAAAAAAAAGTTACATTCCTTTCTTGCCATTTTTATGAGAAAAAGAAGAACATATGGTTTCCATGCACTCCATAAATAAATTTAACATGCATTTCATTGGGAGCTGAGATTTCTAAGGTTAGTATTTTTATTGCATTGCTTAAAATAGCTTTACTCACTGAAAGAAGTGTAAAGCTCCCAGAACACGAAGCTATTAAAGGCTATAGTACATCTTACACATTCCCTAAAAATTTGCAGTATGCTGTCTGTGCTTAAATATGAGTATTAAGTGTTTCCTGAAAAATTCTGAAGATTAGCTGCCTTTTGTGGTGTTGAAAAGCAAACACCTTTAAATGACTTCTCATTTCTAAAATTGTGCAGCATGTCTGTTCCCTCCCTTAACTAATGGGATTCTGCTCCATCACCAACTACCAAAAGTACAACAGAAATGGAAGCACTGGGAGTACATCAACACTCGTTACAAAAGCCACGATGAAACCCACACCATGGTGTAGAATTAGCTGCATTTCATTGGCAATGCCTCACCCATGCTCAGTGTAATAATAAACATCTGACAGAGCTGCTGCTGACTTGAGAACAATTAGTTTTCTTTCAATGGCTATTAGATACGAAAAATCTGTCACTATTATCTATTGTTTTTTATTTAGCAGTAGATTTCTCACACTAACATTAGAGGTTTAATGATTTTTAATCAAGACAACTATCAAAAAAGGGCAAATAAAGTTACAAATAATTCCCAAAAATGAAAAATATTTATGAAGAATTCTAGTTACTGGACTTGCCAATTCTGAGTAATCAATGTTTAAATCCCACTTAAAACGTGTCTGCTGTAAAATGGACATCTTAAACCATTGTGAAGTAACTTATTTTGCCACAAATATCCCCACTGAAATGAAATATACTGACTGGAAGGCTTTCATCCTGGTCATGCTCTTCCTGATTCAAGCACATAATGAATTTCTCAGTCTCACAGGCTCAGAAACATTCATAGAGATTTCACCTCTGTCTTTCAAATCTGCAAAGAAAACTCTTGTCTCTGAATGAATGAAGAATCAAATAGGAAGATCATACAATTTGAAACAGAAGAGCAGATGACCAGTGCTGAGTCCAGGCTAAATGAAAACAGGACAAACACAATATGGCTGGTGGAGAACCACAGGAGAAATTGCCAGTAGCCATGTCTACTGAACTACTAATGCCTTTGGATGATTACATATTAAAAAACCCAATGGAGTTACGCATAGTTGAAAAATATTTGAAAAACTTATTTTTAACAACAGGGAGGTGTTGGATCAGAACCATGTGAAAGAAAGAATATTAAGGAAACTTGATTCAAAGAAACAATTTATAATTCCTTTACCCTCAATAGACCCTTTTCTATGCTTTTTTAGACATCCATACATCTATTATGTCAAGAGAGGAACACAGTCAAAGGAATGACATTTTCTTCCAGCTTTTGTCATCTGGAAGGAAAATGTCCCCTTCCCTGGCATTCATAACCCTGGCCCATTCTTCACTTAACCAAGCCAAAATCTGGCTGAGAAAGTATTTCTTTTTAATGGCTTTTTGCATATAAGATAGTTGTCTCTTTATTCAGACCCCATACAGAGTTGGACAAATAATATCTTTATTTCCTTATATATACTAAACAACACTTTTGATAGAAGCTCCCTTTTGCTATGAGAGTGAAGCACCAAAGCAGACTACTATCTGTTTCTCTCTCAGTTTAAAGCATCTCATATTATCATGGTAAAAGAAATTTTGTACATGCATGTATATTCACCTGATCAGCTTCTCTTTCCTTCACCCCCACAGCTAAAAATCTCTCCTATTACCTAGAGTATGAGGCAGTTATAATGTAGATTTCCTTTATATTATCCAAGTAAAGAGGAACTAAATATCTAGTATCTGTCATTACTTTTGACTGCTCAATATTGGCACCCAAAATCTACAACAACGCTTGATCTTTATTTTCCTCAGTTTTTTTTATGTAAAGAAAATTCACTAGAGTAAGAAATTATTTTTCCAATTGCGCATCATTTTGTCTCTATTGGCATAAAATTTCACCTGCCATCATATTGCCCATTAATCTATTACAGTCCTCTCATCTTTGGCGTCATAAATCACTCAGTATCATTTTTATGTTTCTTTTCTGTTTTCCTTATTTTTATTTTTCATAGCTATATTAAGAGATACTAGTCCTAGAAAAGGCAAGTGTGGTAAAGATTTGAAAAGATAGGTCATATAAGTTTAGAGATATGACCTGCTTCTTAGCGATTTCTTTAGAAAAGATCAGGAAGTGCCATTTCTTGTGACATTCAGTTCCTCAGAAAGGGTCTTTCAGAGCCTTTGGTTCAAGCTTCCAGATGGCAATGTAGTACAGAAGAAGAACAAGAATAAAATGAAGATTAATCTCCATGTGTAGGATAAGTGCTGAGAGTACTGCAGGATCTGTCTGATAAAAATCCACTGTGTCAGAGCTGGGGAAAACAGACAACCAAATTGACATAAAGATGCTGAGTTTTGCCCTTTGAATTTTGAGAATATTTCTTCTGATTAGACACTGGAGAATCATAAAAAACATTAAACATCAAAAGTTGTGCTATTTGTCTTGTGTTTTAACCCTGCTGTCATGTTTTGCTTCCTTTACTTACCAAAGTTAGACTTCAGTACTCAAGCACAACTAGATGAGATCTCAGTGCATTCACCAACACGAATATTTTTTTCTCCTTTTACCCATGTCTTTCAATTACTCTGTCTAGTGACAGAGGAAAGAAAAATTGTTTCAATTTGGTTTTTTGTTTGTTTGTTTGTTTGTTTTAATGTATCCACTTCTGTTCTACAGTAAGGACAGATTCCCTTCAGCAATTTGTTGAACAAAGCAATTGATGATGGACTGAAGATATTTAAATTCCAGCTATAAATTCACTTATAAAGTAAATTTAGTTATCTTGAGAGGTATTAGACGGAATGCCCCAGAGACTGAACTGATTGACTTATTCACAGGACTGCTACTGTGAAATATGAAATAGTGCCAGTTGTCCCACTAGAGTGCTCCAAGCCTGACCTCCCAGAATGACCTATGAGGGGAGAGATTAGTTCAGCTTTTCTGCTCATTTAGGAAAGCACTCCTTTCACTTTAATCAATGGCAAAACCTCTCTTAATTCAATGAAAGTTTGATTAGATCTTTGTCCTGTAAGAAAGACGCTGTGACCACTGAACAAGCTACAGACACAAAAGATAAGGAAAAGATGATAAGATGTCTATGGACACATGCAGTAAATGTGACAATCATACTCCTGGGCACACAGCTCTGGTCTTCGTACAAGTGTACAGATGGCAGAGGATCATCATCTCAGCATTTCAGGCCTATACTTAGAATTTTTTAAATCTTAAATTCATGATAGAATTTTACCTCAAATACATGCTTTGCTTTTTGCTGCCAAAAGAAGAGAAGGGAATCTTGAACCAATATATTAGATTATACCAAGCATCTGAATTTGGAAAAGTCCTACTTAGTTCCTACTTTGACTCACTCTCACTCCCATCTTTACCCATATGTGAAATGGGAGGTTAATAACAGCTACCAAAGTAGTGGATAGAAGATACAGATGTGCAAGAAAGGTAATTTGGGTTTTTACTCCAAATTTTTGAGCAAGAGATATCTTCAATGCCTATGGTATCATACTTGTTGACAAACCCACATATTTGGGAAACAGACCCCATTGAAACAATAATGTTCCTTCATGCAAGTGCAATAGGATCTGTCCACTATGGTAAAAATAATAATATTTTAAATGTATGGTAAGTATAAAAATATTTGTATTTATTTAGATGCCAAGGGCAGTGATAGCTACTGTATTCTACAGAAAACACAGGGGTGGATATTCAGCTTTCCTGAGTTCTGCTGAGTTTTCATTCCAAGTGCCAGGATGCAAGTTACATGTTTTTAAGCATGGTAATGGAAGAAATCTAGATGTGGAAACCTTGTCAGTCACTGACAACAGGCCCTTGAAAATAAAACTACTGAGAAAAACAACTACACTCTGAGAAAGGTTTCTGCTTTTTGGGAAAGGAAACAGGTGATCTTTGTTTCCAAGTATCAAATACCCAAAGTGTCTGCCATGAACTAAGCCCTTTGCTAGGTGTTGGTAGGGTTGTTTTTTTTTTACACTACATCTTGACACTCAAGAGGTTCTAAAATACTTGAAAATATAAAAGACTTAGCTGATATTGTCTTATACTTCTGCTTCACTGCTTCTGTACCCTTTCACTCTTATTTTAATTACTCAGGCTTTATTGTCTGCTGCTCTTCCTACTTTTTTCCTATATTTTAATTGCTCCTCTCCTCTTATATAAATTTATCAACACTGATACTTTTCTTCTAGTAAGCATAGATTAGCACATCTAAGGCTACTATCTATATTTGGGTACTCTGCCACTTAGTTCAGCAGCAGTGGCAGGCCTTGAACACAAATTCCTACCAAACACTGGATTCATTACTACTGAAACTGGTATAGCCAATTGAAGAGGTTTCTTTGAGCAGCTCAGACTATTACTCTAGCTAGCCTGATGGCAGCTCAAAGTTGGATTTTTAGTCTTAACTACTGATCTGATATCCACATAAAACTTTCACTGGTGTGCTCTCAGACATTTAAGACGAACTCATGAGCTGTTACTGAAGATTCGGCCACACAGGAAGCATGGAGGTATCCAAAATTATGTTCACTACAATAAAGCTGAAGATGAGAGACAGCAACTTCTGTCTATTTAGTTATTCCCTTGCAAACATAAGATTAAAGCTCCCCATGCCAGCCAAGCAGGGATACTCAAAATTCAAGTCCGTAGAAACCACATTAGACTTGAGAAAAGGATTATAACTCTGAAATTTTGCCAAACTGCTAAAAGCTGAAGCATGAAGATAGAAGAACACACAGAACTTGACTGAACACCCACAGAAATCAGTGGGAGACTTTCCACACATTTCAGTCAGTAACAGCTGAAGCCATCCAACACATTTCAGAACTATTAGTATGAATTTTTTTTCAGTCTCACAAGTTAAGTAATATATTCAAATGCAAAACCAACCACACCTCAATGTGAATTAAGAGGAGTGGAAAATACAGGGTTTTTATGTAACACACATTTTTGACACTGGAATGTAGATATATCAAAACTTTCTTCTGCTAAGAAGACAAAGTGAAGTTAATTAATCATTCCCTTTTATCATCTAATTCACATCACTGAAAACAAAAGAATCTTTAACAATACAGAAGGATTTCAAGTAAATATACTTGCCTTCAAAATACATATTATCATCACATGAAATAGTAAAAAAATTCACAAGTGTATAAATGGGATGTGTAGAGCACTCCATGAACATTTAAAAAAAAGACCCTGCTTCAAAAATGTTACACTAATTAGACAGTACATACATAAGGGAGTGGGAGGGAGGAGAGTGAATTGATGAAATCATTTAAAGGAAACGGTAAAAAGCTACAAACACACTTTGTTAGCCCTGTGACTCATAATTTTCTTATGTATATAGACATGCTTCTACTCACTGGATGAGCAGGCCAACATTTATAATTTTTCTTTCTCAAGTTGTGTGTCTTCACGAGTCATTCAGAAAGAGTGTGAAGGGTTGTCAGACTGCTTCAGGAAGTGGGATGAAGACAAACGGGGCCATATGGAAGAAGCTATGAGAGCAGAGAAAGAGAAGAATATTGAGGCAAGTGTGCAAATCTTTTCCTTGGGTCAAACAAAGAAAGACTAGAAAAAGCAGGTGAAGGTACTGAAGTAAAGGGGTGGACAGAATCATGCAAGGCCTTGATGCAAAATCATGGCCTTTCAAGCCGGGTACCAATGGAGTTGCATTTTGTGCTCTACCCAGTAAACCAGGCAGTTTCCAGGCAGCCCTTTTCCTAATCCTTTGAGCAACAGATTATTGCATCACCTCTGTGCAAACTTCTTTCCTTAGGTGTGTGTTCACCAGCAATGGCCAAAATACGAGTCTGAAGCTACTGCTTTGAAATTGCACATGGTATTTATGTTTGTAGCCCCCTCTATGGATTTCCAGGCTAGGAAGAGTTATTGCAAGTTTCTGCACTATAAAAGTGAAGAATAAGGCTTTCAAACAAATATGTAGCATGCAATTTTGTGTATACAGCAATAGAGAAATACAGCAAACAATATTGGTACATTAGGGAAATGAATTAATAATTAATTGCTTATAAATGAGTTAACAGCTCTTTACAATGACACATAATTGTAGGGAAAAAATTTATTACCAAAAGATCACTAACAGCTTCTAAGTATGTTGGTTATTCCAGTGAGAAAACATGAGTGCTTAAAAAAAGTCAGTGAGATACCTCTTCAGTTATAACTGTCACATAAACAGCTTGTAAATGAGTAAAATCCAGTATTTTAAAGTAAACTTCTACTCTCCAGTTGTTGCTGTTGTTAGCAAAGCAAGCAACCTGGTTATACCACAGAATGAAACAAAAAAAACCAAAACAAAAGCAAAACAAAAGACGAAAAAACAAAACGAACAAAACCCCTAACCATTAAATCATTAGAGATTAGATATGTATTTTTTTTAATCAGAAAGAACAAAAAATGTTACTGTGTAAATGAAACAAAGTTACTACCTCTTCATAACATTTCACACCGAAAAGAATATTTAGACATGAGATAAGGTTCAGGCATAATTCAGCCTAACAAATTAGTTCCTGTGTAGGAAACAAAAGATCCAATGGAAAAAACATGATAAGGGAATAACAAAATATTATGTTGTTGTCCACATAGCTGGAAGTCATTTGCTATTTTGATGATATAAAACTGACAAAGACATGTAGAATTAAAATAGTATATTACTTCTGTGCTGACTTTAAGAGTACACAACTATGTTATGCAGAAAATCATATTAATGCCTTCTATTACATCTTCATCTTCAACTTCAGAAAGATTTTGCTAGCGAAAGAATAAGCAGAGTCCTATAAAATTCCAGTGTCACTTTTGGTAATTATTTATGTTCCATATGCATTACATTCCCTATTTATGCATACATAAGAATATTAAATTGCTGAAATTTTAATTCCTGGCAGCATTGAATTTCAAGGTGAGATATGTATCACTGTATCAAAATCAATAGGAATAGAATGGATTATGGGAAAGTATGGGAAGATGTGAATGCGTGAGCACAGGGGAATGGCTTCTGTGCAGCTGAAGAAAGCCTGGACTCACAAAATAACTTGCTGGTAAAAAAAATACCATCAATTTATTTCTTAGTTCACACCTGTTTCTTGAGTTTACACTTGCTATCTTCACACTTACTGAATTTTAAGAAAAACTTCAGCACAGTAGCTAAAATATTGACTGTTGATTTTCTTGCACTCTAACCCTAATTTATAAGAACTAGTATGACTATTCTCCTATGTGCAATTTCAGGAAAATGCTCCATTATATTGACACACTGGGGTAAGACACGGACCAGTCAGAAGCAAAGACTGGCCTTGAGCCGCAGGAATATTTTCAGGTGAATCAAGCAAAACCAGGCCCAGAATAGCATATAAGTAACCTTTATAAAACTACAGGTTCACTTTTTAAGAAAAAAAACATAAACAAATGCAGAAGAGGATTTCAGTAAACAAAAGTTAATGGATGACTCCATCAAAGACCAATATGGTCAGACAAAATGCTCACTTTCAACATACTTTCTTGGGGTTTTGTTTAAGTACTGTCTGAAAACTAAGGTAGTAGGTAAGTGCAAACTGCCTTACCATGCTAGCCCAAAGCTACTTCTGCAGGACTCTCGTGGGCAATGGTCTTTCTGCACTAGTTTAGCCTCATGCTGCTATACACACATAAAGACTTGCACAATTACAGTTAATGTCAACTGTCTTCATCATTTAATTTATTTTAAATAGAAAACCAGCAATATATAACTAGTTGACAAGTCAGCAAAGTGGCATAGACTTAAAAAGCAGACCAGGCTGTACAAGAGCTACACATACAAACAAATCTACTAATTTGTTGGTGGCATATTAAAAATTGTGCTCTGAACTTTGTACATTGAAATTTAGATAAGCATTATTAAGGCTACACGGGTTGAGTGGTTATGGGAAAACTGGGTGCACAAGATGCCAAAACAAGCAATAAAACTCTGCAGATTAAGACCAGTTAAACAAGCACGAAGAGGTAAGACAAAAGTTATGTGAGCTGACTTATTTATTACAGCCAATATGAGCCATGAAAAATAAAACAATATGATTATTTCTCAAGATGTCTAGGTAATTGTGCCAGCACTTACATAGAGCTTGAGAAAGCAGGAATATAAAATGGCAATAACCAAAGCCAGGCGAAAAAGATCAAAGTGCACAGTGATGTGCTGTAGAAGGTATGGCTGTCAGAATAAAAAACACAATACAGAATTGTACAATGATAACAACTGTGCTAGAAAGTGTCATGTTTATTAATACAGTAATACTTATAATATCCTATCCATTATTCACACGGAGTCTACTTGCAGTGCCAGTACACAGAAGTACAGTTTTCTAGAAATCAGGCATGTTTCACTAACTGGCGCATTCTTGAAATATTAGGCATAAAATTTACTCCTAGCAACAGTTGCAAATTTATCTAGTAGACTGTTAAGAAGAGCTTAAATAAGAGAGGTTGAACTCCAGAATATCATGGAAAATGAGACATCTGAAATTAGATGTTTATTTAAGCACATAAAAACTGACCAAACCAGCACAGTGGCAACTCTTGTTTTCAAAACACCTCAGCAGATCCCCGAGACCTAACAGAGGATTTGTTAAGACCATCCCCACAATATTTTGCAAATCTGAATGGGTTTTGTAATTAATAAAACATCTCTAGAAATGTGAATGAAGCAGTTTAAGGGCTTTAAATGCAACATGGAATCTGACAGGCCAGAGTGCTTTCTTTATCCAGTGAGTAACGACTTACATTGTTTTTGCTGTAAGACTGCATGAACAACAACTTGTGTATTTCATAATGTTGTAAATATGCTCTAAGTAAAAAAAGTATTAAAATTTCTTTATAAAATACATAAAATTATTTTAATTTTAGGATATTTTAAGATAAACTTCACAGAAAAATCAGCCCTATTTAATAAATCAGTTGACTAAAAGCAGAGTAGAGCATTGCAGGGTCATAGACTTAACTCCTTTTAGAAACTGTACAAACCACCTTGTGATAATGTTCCAATTATTTAGTCATTCATCATTAATATGAAGTAATATTTGCTCAAATGCTCAAGTGACTTCAGAAATTAGAAGATATGGAATCAGTCTAGATATTTACTTAAAAAATCCCAACAAACAAAACATTTGAAATGTATGTAACACAGCACTGCCTGTGCCAAAATCAATCCCCTTGTGCTTCTTATTTTTCAGTTGAAGTATCCCACATCTTGAGAAGATATGTGAAGCTTGTATCTGAATCTGCATACAAATTCAATAATTTTTCCAGACCTCACTCATTTTGAAGGGTGTCAGGATCAAAGAGAAATATAGAGAAGAAAGGAAAATTCTGCATAAAGAAACAAGGAATTTCTACAATGATATCATGAGGATTTTTACACTATGCAGATAGTATTCACACAAATTACACTTGGTGTGTTTTGCACTGCAAAAGGAATTGGGGAAAGGAAAACTGTTTTGAATGTTTCTAGTAAATGGAAAGTATTTCTGTCTAGGAATTACACAGGATTTTACCTAATTGATATCCAATTAAACAAGGTTACAAGCCAAATAAAGGTTCTCTATAGGCTATTCAAAGACCTAATTCTTCAAAGGCACTACCTTTAAATGATTGGGAAATGCTGAAGTTCCATAGAACGCTTGCATGCCTTTGGCTTTAATATTTGCAGGTATTGAACATGCACGGAGGCTGAACCCATTCAAGATACCCTCGGTATCCATACAAACTAAAAGCATGTCAAATACCACTTACTCTGCAAGATTTCATTTACATAGTTCCTGAAAATATTTTAATTTTGAGACTGTTTTATTCAATTTTTAAAAAATACTCTCAGAATAACACTTTTATTACCTCTATTTTCACACTGTTGGGTTTAACGTATTGGAATCCTCCTCAGCAACAATGAAACCACTGTTAAACAACTCTCCATCACTAATATTTGAAACCCTGGACTTAACTTACACTAACTCTGCCCCAACAAATATTCCATAACTAGGAAAAATCCTCCTTGGAATCCTAGCCAGAAGTGGATTAAGGGTACCATATTCACCCTTTATTATATTCCTCTGCACAATTCTCTGATGATCAGGTTTGGAACTGATGCAAGTTCATGGCAAAGGGAGTGGTGTTTTTGAAATTTCTAATTAGTGTTATTAAAACAGTCATAACTTAATTACAAAAAAGCTTCCATTTAATTTGTCATAACAGATTCAACTTGTAACAGAAGTAACAGCTATGTTTAAGCATAGTGCACACTCTAGTATATGTCTACATGACTATAAATGAAATTCGGCTGAGGAAATCTCCAATAATTCAGGTTTCTCTTGTAAGTTCAAACATGTACAACCAGCAACTGAGCAAATATTTGGATCCCCTATCCAAAGTATTTTCCATCCATCTGGATCTCAGGAATTATAGTCTTTGAAAGAACAGCACTCTGAAGTTAGGTCAACTTCAATATCAGTATGATATAGATAAACACAGATCTTATTTCCCTAATCTTCTAATATTGTTTCACTCTAGATGAAGGTGAACCCTGTTCCTTTACTTAGCTGTAGATAGGAATCTAACTGATGAACTGGAAGTACAAGAGGTTTTTAATATATGGTGACTGGACACAGGCTATTTCCATGAGGGGGCTGTATATTCATCTGTGTAAGAAGAAAAGGCAGAAAACAGGAGATGCTGAATTATTTTTTCAAGATGCATAAAAGCAGTAGAAGCAATGAAGAAGATGACATCCGTCAATCAGTGAACAAAAGATTCAGAAATATTTGACACCTGAAAAAAGTTCTATGACTCAGTATGGAGGGAATGGTCAGAGGGAATAATTAAAATACATATGCCAAAACCGACTTTCAGGGAAACTGTACAGTAGTTCAAAGTACCTGCTTCTGTTTTGAAAACTTTTGAAATACTGAGGTATTATTGTAAGAGCATTGAAACACTGGCAGCGTTTTAGCATGCCAGCAGATCTCAAAACACCCTTCAAAAAGGAAACATGAGCAATCTGATGATTTTTTCTTTATCCTTTTAAGGTAACAAGTGCACAGCTTGTAACAGTTGCATTCCACTGCAAACTTCAAAAGTAATTTAAAGCAATGGTCTCTACTGGCTGTTACACCAACTTGATCAAATGCCAGTCCACCTCTTACAGAGTATAATTTGTTTTGTCATGTCTGTCAGTATAAAAGATTAGTGTGTAACATGTCCACACATCTAGTGCTCAAGAGACTCCTTAGCTTATACATAGCCCTTACAAGATTGAACTGGACAAACCCTGAGAACATCATGGCTACAAAATAACCTAAGACTAGGATCACAAGGAGAATAAACAGTTTTCTAAATCAACTTCAGAAGTTTAAAATACTTCATTTAACATTGATCTATATTTACTTCAAAATAATATTTATTTTTCATTCAATAATATTCCTTTTCTCACAAGCCCACATGGGTTAAATATACAATTAGATAATAAAAGTGTGCAGTAAATTATTTTTTATGTGGCTATTATTTGATAGTCTTTATACTAACATTCAACATGTTAATGTACTGATAATCTCAGTAATTTGCATCTCCCATGGATATTGATGGCACCGTTTGGAATTAATTCCACGTGTCTCTCAGCAAAGAAGAAAATTAATATTCAGCAACGATTTTACAACTAATGGGATGAGTGAGAGTAAGGCATGTCACACTGTAATGCACATAAACTCATGCCTCTATTGAACACAGTCCAAGGGATAATGCAATTACAAAGTCAGCTTTGCTCTGAAGAGATATAGCCTGTAACTTAAACAAATAAACAAAAGCCTATAAATATATGCTTTGTACAAAGATAGGTACACAGAGAGTATACAGATCTAAGAGATGGAAGACATCTATAAACAAATTGGAATGGAAAAGGCCACAATATTCCTGCATAATTAACTGTTCAAGAAAGAAGTACTCCGGGTTTTCACATTTTCATTTGGTAAATTTGACTTTCATTAACAGTTTACTCTGTGAATTATTTTAAAAAACTTCTTTTCATGGGTTTTATCTTGCATAGATGTATTCATGCGGTTGAAGGTAGAGGTGAAATGAATGCATGAGGAGCTAATTATAGGTATAACTAATAGCTTCACTGGTGCTATAAATAACAGGATAGAATCTGAATTACAGTGTTTGGGCAAGAAAAGTTATTGGACTTTTAAAAAATAATATCAGCAAACAAACACTTTTCAAGGAAACACTAGACTGAGAAAGCAAATTACTCCAGGGTAGGGGTCAGAGGTTGCGTTTTTAATGATGAAGTACCTTGAGACTTCACACGCTGACCTGAAAACTTGTGAAATACAGTGTAATTGGCAAAAAGCTATAATTTCAAAACTTAAAGAATGCTAAATGCCATTGTTTCACACTAGAGGTCACCCCCATTAAGAAAATATAATTGTAGCATCTTTTATTTTTTGCATGTAGCTGGCACAATATTGAAAGAGTGTCCTTTGTAGTAGAGATGTAGGAATATAGGTGAGGGGATTTTTTGGTTTTTTTTTTTTTTTTGTTTGTTTTGTTGTTTTTTTGGGGTTGTTTTTTTTTTTTTGGGGGCGAAGCTTTTTTTGCTTGTTTTTGTTTTGGTTTGGTTTTGTTTTGTTTTTGTTGTTGTTGTGCTAAACACCAATTCAGTTGAGTAAAAGCAAACCTCATTAAAGAGGGTTCACTTTTCACTATCATACAGAACCTCTCTATTATTCCTCATACTGAAAAAGCTTTAGTTAAAGAAAACAGATTTTTGACTTTAGGGATTGTCTGTTAATAAACAATATAATCACAATTCAGTTGAAGAAATGTTATACCTCTCATGCCTCTCATGATCTTTTTTATTTTTTTTACTTTATTGACAAGAGTCAGCATTATCGTTTAGGCACAGCGGCATACACGTACAGAAAATGTTTGACAATAATTTCCATTTGAGAAAAAATAGAATCTCTATAGTGCTGAAATTGAATATATATTTCCTACTACTCATAATTATAATTTCAAAAAAATACATGTCTTTGTCACTGCAAATATTAATATTAAAGATTTACGAGGATTTGAAAAAGAAAGAACTTAATATTAGGTTGATATTAAGATCAAGATGCAGCCATAATAATTATTTCCATGTATCATTACTGTATAAATGATCTTTCACTTCTACCCAGGATTTCAAAAATTAATGCTTGAAAACGGTTAGAGAGACAGAGGTTAGAAATGCTGAAATTTATTTATTTATATAAATTTATATATTTATTAGTATCTGTACAACCAGACATTTGTACTGAATATAATTAAGAAATGTTTTTAGCTACTCTGTTGCTCTATAAAAATGACAGGTATTAATTGATAAACACATAAATCATTATCTCTTTGTTACCAGAGCTTAAAAATTTACTTCGTATCAGTTTTTGATTCATTCCTCCAGTTTTTTTCTGTAAGGCACTCTTATTCACAGGAGAGATGTAGCCAAAATCTGTGAAAAAGCCGACTGCAGCAAATGAAAAGGAACTGACAGGATCAGGCCCCTTCACTGGGTTTTGCTTAGGTTCTGAATACCTTAAAATGTTACATGGCCCAAAGTACCTTGAATAGTCAGTGAACCTCAACAGTTACCATTTCCCTGAATACTCTAGAAAATTACCCATCTGGCTTGCCCAGATTTTCCTGCTTTCTTTGTATAGGGTTCTTCCTGCCCAAAACAGATGACATATTGCACCTCTGAAATGCTGTGTGATTATATGTTACATCACATAGCCATGCAGTTCATTTCTAAGTACCGACAGCAAGCCTTGGGGAACAGCAAGAACAAAGCAAAAAATGAATCAACAATGTGCCCCATATAATGTACAGTCACTACAGGAATTTACCTAAAGTCACGTATGTTATGTCTCTTAGCACAAATGTTCTTTTGTTCCTGTTAGCTCTTGAATGTCTTTATGTAGGACAAATTTCTATCATTTAGGTTTTACTTAATGTGAAATAAATTAACACATTTTATTTTTCTCTTTAAATGGCACAGCAATGTCAGTACTCTTAAACAGATTTTCTTATTTTATTCCAGAAGAAATCATTATACAAATATGACATGACATTTCATTTTACCTTACAGGAGTTTAGATAGAAAACAGTATTTGGAAAAAAATTTTAGGAAAAAAAATCAGAAAAACTCAAACCTATTTTACAAGGTTCATAAGCCTGAAGGGATTTATAAAAATAAAAGCACATGAAGAGACAGACTTTAAAGAATAAAAACCCCAAAGAAATGAAAACTAAGAATGTACTAGAAGTCATATCCTTTAAAAATGTTACTTCACATCTTTCAAAAATGGGCTTAAATGCCCATTATCTCAACTATAGAAATCATCTGGACTACATATGCCATTGTAACTCTTTTTCCTACTCATTGGTGTGTTTACTGAAACTTATTTCCTTGCTTTTCCTTTTAGTTGATGGATATTTCAAAATCTTGTTTGAGACCAACGCGAAGTCTAGTTTTAGCTATTTTTTAAATAAAAGACTGATTTTCATCCACACATGATATAAATAAAAATTGTAACTTACTACAGTTAGAAGAACAGTGATCAACTTTTTACAGGTGCCTATGAGAGATGGAAGGAAAATGAAGACAGCCACTCCTAACTAGTCTGTGGGTAGGCAGAATTAGTTTAATTTTTATGAAAAGGTTTGAAAAGTGTTTCACAATCTGGGAGAAAAGGGGAGGGAACCAACCAACAAAAAGCTAAACCAAAAGAAACCCAATAAATATTTCACTTGGGAAAAGTTGCTTCCAGAACATCAATAATTTCATCCCTGTGTTTATTCTAATATAAGTTTAACTTCATGCAATAAATGTCATTGCAGCATCCAGTAATATCTTGTAAAATTTTTGAATCATGCAAGCATACTTATAAATAGTTAACATGAGGGTTTTTTTGCTATTGAGACTGAGAAGTCAGAAGCATCTGACAGAGCAGGTTAGCAGCTCAGCCATCCCAGGGTACACAGCTAAAGCTGAGCCATATGAATATAGATGCATACAGATGTTCCAGTAAGGTTTACTATCTCAAACACCAAGTTTAGTTCTGATTTGGAATGAGACTGATTCTGCTCCCTTGAGAATTTGCAGTAAAGACGGATTTTTGCTTGCCAAAAATAGCCCACAAGCCAACCATTGTTACTTCACTTGCTAAAATACCTAAGCAATTTTGTATAATGAGCATACAATACAAATATTTGAGAGAGTAGTGACTTATAGATACTATCCTTTATATACCAAAACCAATAGGACAAGATATACATATAGAATAAAATGTTCAGCAAGCTATTATGCATGAGGATCAGTCTCTAATATGATCTTCTGCAAGAGACTCAACCAGCTTATATGGTTTGAGCAAAAATTACCTTAAAATAATCAGGCTATGATTGTTCATGTTTGTCATTTTAAAATCTAAACAGAAACAAAGTAGTCAGCAAAGTGAGATTATGAAGTCTCACTTTTTAATTAACTACCTTCTACATGTTTTCTTGGTTCTGACAAAGAAAATAATTACACTCAACTTGAGAAATTCCAGACATTCTGAAATCCAAATATTTTGATGGTTTCAAAGGCCAAGTATGATATGCAGGCTTACAAAACACACAAAACTATGTTCTTGCCTCTCTTTCTCTGCAGGAGCATAGGCTTATTTTCTGTTTCATTTTAATGATTCAGCCCCCTACTGCGGTGTAGGAAGCTGCACTCTTGCAACTGTACTCTGTCACTGTCATGACTCTGATATGACCACTCTGCCAGTGCAGACATCTCACTTCTGGTACCAAGCTTTCTCACTGAGACCTAGTCACCAGTTCCTACAAAGAGCTGAACTGCACAGCACAGGAATTCTCTGGCAGCTGGTAGAAAGCACGTGTGAAAACACCTGATCATCATGCAACTCCAGTAAACAGCCTGACCTTGGGAATTCTGTCTACACACAATCCATTTACACAATCCATTTTGGCTTCAAGAACCACCTTTATATGCAATACGTATAAAAATATGTATCCTTGAGTGTGTGTGCATATATGCATATTTATATGTGTGTGTGTATATATGTATATATATACATATATACACATATATATACACATATACATATATATATGTGTGATATACACATATATATACACATATACATATATATATTTTTGTGTGTGTGTGTGCGTGTATTTATATATATATATATACATATCACAAAATATCCAGGCAGACAACGTATCAGCCCTGGGATGACTAAGGCCTTCTTGCATGTACTAATGCCTGTCTGGAAGAGGTTACAGATGGAACAGAAGACAAGACTAACATGGAATGACTTCTCTGGCAGAAATCTTGTTACAGCAAGAGAAGGGCACAGAATGAATCAGTTCTTCCAGATGGTCTGAAGAAATCAATCTATGAGAAGGAGAGAAAGAAAAATACAGTGGCAGAAAAGTGCAGGCTGAGAGGAAAAATAAGCAGCTTTCACCTTCTTCCTGACACAAAATGGCAGCTGAAGGACAGCGTCTGTTTTGGTGACAGGGAAGTCGAGAACCATAAGGAGAGAAGAGTGGGACGTCTCTGGTACAGCTGAGAGCAGCTAGGAATTCAAAGGCTAGCAATAGTTTCTGTGATAGAAATGGCAGCTGTTAGTCTTTATTTTATGAAGTAATTCACTTACTGTGCAACTTGTTAAAAAACTAGTCCAGGAGTGGAGTTTGTGGAGTCTCTTACTCTGGAGATATTTAAGAACCATCTGTACACAACCCTGAATAACATGTTCTAGGGAACCTTGTTTAAGCAAGGAGGTTGTTCTAGATGACCTTCAGGGGTCCCTTCCAATCCTTCCTATTCTATGACAGTGTGACTAAACCTGAGGTGGAAGAAGAATATAAGAGAGGAGGAAATTAGGTTGAGTTGAATCAATGCAGGAAGGAAACAAAGAAAGTGGCAGACTCCTATGATGACAGGCTAAGAGAGCTGAGGCTGTTCAGAGAAGAGAAGGCTCCAGGGAGACCTTGTAGAAACCTTCCAGTACCTTAAGAACACCAGAGAACTGGAGATGGACTTTTGACAAGGGCATTTAGTGATAGTACAAGGGCCAATGGTTTTAACTAAAAGACAGTACATTTAGATTGGACACCAGCAAGAAATTCTTTATTGTGAGTATGGGGAGGCACTGGAACACATTGCCCAGAGAAGCTGTGGACGCCCCATCCTTGTAAGATCAAGACCAGTCTGGATGGGGCTCTGAGCCAGCTGGCCTGGTGAAAATTATCTCTGGCCATGGCAGCGGGATTGGAACTAGATGATCTTTAAGTTACCTTCCAACCCAAACTATTCTATGATTCTATCCTGGCCATTGCTGGAAACTAAAGTGCCTAAAGCTTCAATACAATATGAAAAATGTTATCAGTGACATCTAGGATGTCTTACAAGACCAACTAATAACATGCTGAAACTTCAGAGGCATAATTTGTATGGACAAAAACTGGTTAGCAAAGCATGAAGGGGGAAACACTCAAAAGCCAGACCACTTTTCATTTGTTGAAACTGAAAAAAAAAATAGAAAAAGATTAAAAGGATGATCTCTCCTTAAAAAAACAAAACAAAAAAAAATCTATATTTGAAAGAAGGTAGAAGAGGAAAACTAAGGGGCTGTATCCCAGATCTTGAGACATAAAATGTCTCACATCAATGCATCTTTTCAATACTTCTCAAGCCTAATTTTCATACATTTATTTTTCAAACCATGGTACAGATTATAATGTGGCAATAGTATTTGATTCAGGATGGTCAAAAAATCCTCAACCCTCTCTACAACTGATTTTATATAAAAACATTAAAATGGCTAGTTTTCTTTGCAGTAGAAATGTGTGAAACTGACTAAAGTACCAGTAGCAAACCAACAGAACACATAAACCACTTGACTTCTCAGCTTCATCTCTTTAATTTACCTTGCTGTTTGACAGTTTTTAAAGTAATGTTAACATATTACACTGAACTAGACTACACTATGGGGGAGTTTTCTGCTGCTCTAGTCCTAACTGATGGCTCAAAAGTCAAACATTCATGAAAGATGTTCTAGTGGTTCAAAAGCAGGAAAAACTATATTCTGTATTTCAGTCCTCTGGAAGAGTACTGAAACAGCAGTAGAATATCATTACAGCAGATGCCATAGTGGTTGTGTAGAAGGAGGAAAGCATAACAGCAGATTACAACCCAAGTATTTGCTCTTTCAAATTAGAGCTCTAAAGAAGGTGCTGAACAGATTATTGCTGAGTACTTGAACATCAGTGGTCTGATTTACAGCAAGAACTCACATGCCTTTGCATCATTTTAACTTGGGGAACAGTAAGCCATGGCACAGAGCTAGACTGAGTAACCAGGAACAGGACTCTCATGCTGGTTTTACCACATGGAGTATGTGTGTTTGACAATTCCTTAAACTGCTGTTAAAAGGGCATCTGAGACTTAATGTTTAACCTCCACACAAATGTCCTGACCTTGTTGATCACAATACATTTACCCTTGGGTTTATATCTAGTTTTATTTAAAATTACATGGGAATTTATTAAGTTCAGATGTATAAATAAATAATCATTGTTTTCTCTTATTTGTTGTATTTGTGCATGTTCCTACATTTGTTTTTTACCAGAACTCCCCTAATGGCCTGTCCTGACTAAGAAGCCAAAATAATGCAGAAAAATGCCAAGAGAAAACAAAAAAAATTTTGGTAGAAATTCAGAAGCAGAATACATCCAGGGGGTGATTACATGCATTTCAAACTCCAATGTCCCTTTTGCCTTTTGTTCTTCACTTTGTCTTTGTTCTCTCCACACTTCCAGTTATTTATATCGCTCTGCTCACTGCCAAAAAGGTCTGTCCATTTAGAAACCAATATGCATCTATCTGACCCCATTCCGAGTCCTTCTTTTGACAAGGAACAAGAGCAAGCCATTGGCTCAGTGTCAACATTAGACTTTAAAGTCATCAGCAGTAGGAAGAAACAAAGAGATTTGAGCCCTATTTGGTTGGAAACCATCACCTCTTTAACATTCAGCTTTGCCATGCCAGTTCAGCATCTAGAAATCCAAACCAGCCTCAGACTGGAACTTTGCCTTTAATTTAAAGTCATTTTTACTACAAAACTAGGAGACAGGATATTTTAGGACATCTAGAGTGAGGGATTACCAGAATGTAAAGTCTGGTTTATACAACAACAACAATAATAATAATGAATAATAATTATTATAATAATAATAATAAGGCAGCTTTGGGCTTCTATTCAGTTGCTATATTTGTTTGAACTAATCCCTTTCCTTCCACATACATTAAAAAGGAAACAAGAAGTAAGAATTCCCCTCAAATAAATCCAACTATATTATCATAGTTTATAACTCACAGCAAGTCATATCCACATATAAGTTTACAGGTCAAGGAATATGTTTGATCCTTAAACTAGTATTTAAAAATCAAAACCTTAGTTTAAAATTATTTTACTTTTTATGTATATGTGTAAGTTTACAAATGTCTTCTGGTTTCTCTTCTATTATTCTACTTTAGAAAGATTTTTTTTTTTTTAATTTAATGGGGCAAAAAATCATCTTGACGCTCACTGAAACACAATAAATGTAAGGTCTTCATTCACTGAAAGACACTTGGGAAACAAGAAAAGCTCATTTCAGCATCTTTTCAAACTTTACTAAAACACTCCAAAAGTACAATATGCCATCCAGTTGCAGCATGTATCTTCAAGACAGCCTTCATTCCTGCCACCATGTCATAGGATTTTGGCGAGGAAGAACACCTTTGCATTCTCTTTGCAAAGCTCAACAGAACAGCTTTAACACTGTTTGTTTAGAGAGACAAAGCAGAGGAAAAGGGAATATACATGTCCATGATTGATTCTAATTATTCTAATTATTCTTACTTTCTTGACAGTAGGCAAAGGGTAGAGAGTTTCAAGTAACACCAGCCAGAAAATTATGTCTCTATAAGAACAAATAAAGTTTATGTAAAAGCCACCTCTGAAGAACTAAAAGACAAAGCTCAGCAAAAAAGAATTCACTGCACTGGCAGTAGATTTATGTAGTTAGTCTTGGTTGTTTCCCAGATTGTCATAAATTAGTAAGCTAAACATCTTAAAGCTGACTTGAATATCATGAACTTTAAAGCAGGGGTGAGGAGAAAAATAAGGTAATGTCATGTCTTTACACTTAAGATCTTTGTTTTGACAGTTTAGGATAGTCCAAGACCAAATTTCAAATTTTTCTCTATCGGTAGAAGTAAATAAACTTTTTTTCTTGTTTCCTCATATCCTCACTGAAAAATTTGTTTTCTATTTCATACCTGTTCTCAGGAGCCAAAGCCTGAGGTAAACATGAACTATCATCACTTTGTGACAAAGCAGCAAGGACTGGCAATGCTCCAAAACAGTTACTAGAAAGTGTTCCCCATGAATGAAAGGCTTACAGTTTTACTCAAAATGAACCAAACAGGGCTTTACAGGTCCTCAAGATTTTTCAGACTTCAGGTATGGAGGTGAGCAAGCTCTGCTGCTCAGCTTCTTATATTTGCAGGAAAACACAGTTATGTGTTCACATATCCTATGTCTAAACAGAGCAGCAGCACAGCCACACAGTGTTGCTATCCATTTACATCTCACTAAGCCTAGATTTCAAAGCCCAAAGGCCTTGAATCTTTAGATCAGAAATCCTTAAGACAGCAAGTCCACAGCAGAGAACACAACTGATCTTGGCTCAAACCTTTCACCTATTTCCAAAACTGAAAAATTCTTTCTTTGCAAGTTATCCCAGAAGAATATGCTAACTTAAAAGCTTTCATCACATACAAATAAAACCCAAGAACATTTTTATACCAGGAAGTTCTCACATTTACCTCTTCCAACAGCACTGTGTCTTAAGTTACAAGATGTAAACAAAAATATATATTCTATTACCATCTATGTAAGCTGTTAAGAAAGGAGGGGGATATCTTATATCTTCTGTTAATGGGCCATCAAGCCTCACTGCATGACTGATAAAATGACATCATCCCACTGTGAGATGCTCTGCCCAGGGGGAGGAGACAAGCATTCCTACCTGGATATAATCTGAGGCCTGGAACACCACAGACATTTCTACCTAGTGGACTCCCAGAGGACGAGAGTGACATAATCACTGCTGGACTTCCAGAGAAAAGCCTGACACTTTTACAGATCACCACTTCAACAGAACTACATTTGTCACTCCAAAAGGACTGCAGCCACCGTTTAATCGGAGTGCTACCAACACCCTGAACAACAGGGTGTCAGGTTGTATTCTATCAGTTTAAGCCAGTGCTTTTGTATTATTACTCTATTTTAATTTTCCTATTAAATTGTAAATTCCATGTTCTAAGTTGGAATCTCCTGCTAGTTTGCTTTCAAATTAATACAAGCTGCTAGATTTGTGGCATAAACTAGAAAACAGGCATATTTTACTACAGGTAAGAGTTAAATAGAGATACACCAAGTTTGGGGAATATACTCATTTTCTGCAGATCAAAGAACAGCTTATATACATTTATTTTACTTCCATTACAAGCCAATCCTTGTTTGATTTTTATGCAGAAGCCACCTCAGCTGATCTGCTTAGCAGCGTATGAGTAACTTCACTTGTTTTCTCTGCAGTGAACACAAGTTCGAACAGCCAATCCTCCTTCCTTTCATGGAAACTCAACATTTCTAATGGCTTTTCCAAGCAAAGCCTCAGTCTTTCTTTGGTCACTCAGAGTGCACCATGATAATGAATCCTTGTCTGCCACAGGAGTCTGTATTTAAGTTGGCTGCTTTCCCTCATGTTTCCCTTACTATGAAGAAAGATTTATAAAATTCAATTTCCAGGTGTTCCTGCCCTCACATTATTGTGGTGAATAGCAAGCCACTTATAATAACAAACCAGATAGATTAGAGAAAAGAGGACAAAGCTGGCAAAAATATTGACATGACTCCGGACAGCAGGATAGGCAATATTTTAAGGGCATTTTATATTTCTTTACCCACTACCTACAACATAAAACTGAACTGCACTTAGATGGAGTTTCCATGGGAATTAAGTATCCAACTTTGGTTGAATATCAATACAATTTTGAGCCTCTATTCCCAGATTCTGCACTGCAGATCCTTGCCATAATCTATTTGAAGAGCATATCTGTCCACCTCCAGCACACTTTCAGTTAACCATATGCTAATCAAATATTGGTTATGCATATTTAAGTTCACTTTGTCAAATGAGGACAAAAAAGTAAATAATTATAAAGGTTGTAAGAGTAGGGAGGAAAATCACTTGAGGAAATTTATCCCAAGCACAACACAATTTTTGCATTTAGAATACAAGCAAGTATTCCTTTCTATTTGTGAAATAAGCATTTGACATTAGTAAAAAAGAAGAAAAATTAGTGATATAAAAAATTCAGTTCTGTAGAATTATAAGAAGTTGAAAGACTATAAATTCCATTCAATGCAGCTTATTTAAAGTAGAATACCACTTCTAATTCCACAAATTTCTTTTAGGATTAAACATCCTTTCAACATCTCTTAGAGAAATATTCTTGAAAATCTATTATTGTTTTTTCAGTGTTTATTTATGTGCTGTGCACAAAATCTCTCAAATTATAGGAGAAATCACCTCTGTGTAATGGATCAGGAGTGGTCTGTAGATCAATTTAAGAAAAATTCTTGGGGTATTTAATGCCAGCCACAAATACATACAATATGCCAAACCATATTATGTGGGAGAGTTATACCTCTGACTTATGTTTTCGTGTTTGAAACAAGAACTTCTGTCATGGATGCCACAAAGATAATTTTTTACATTTAATTTAAATGAGTACTGAATTAAAAATACTTTTCTTCAGTGCTGATTACCCAGAAAGTACGAGACTGAGGACAATCACCAGGAAAAAACAGAAATACCATGTTACTGTAGCTAATTACTTAATTAACATATAGTAACAAGACATTATGATTTAGTTTTCATACTTTCTTTGGTAACAAAATTTCAATCTGCCTAAAACCAACAATGGAAAACAAGGTCATTAAACACCAGATCCCTCTGTATTTGCCTTCTTTTGTGAAACATTTACTATAGTGTTCAGCACATGCTGGGACATGTTTTAGAGGCAGGCCTGCTTAAGGACTGTGTTTCACTTCCTGACACAATTACCTGCATTATGAATCAGAGTTCTAATGAAGATTAGTTGTTATGTCTCAATGCAACTATACTGGGGAAGAGAGACAGCCTAAGAGACAGGGAATTTGGATAGCCCTGCACATGTTTATCAGACATACAGGGTCAGAAATCACAGAAGATAAATGGTCAGAAATCACAGGATACTTTGGTGGGTCTGTTACAGTGATTTTTTTGTCTCAGGTGAATCTTTGGAGCCTCTGAAGTTTGAATATTGAGAAGCAGGTTTAAGAGCTAGGGAGGAAGGAAAGCAGATAGACTAGATAAAAAAAAAAAAATCAGAGTACATTAAACTGAGTAAGTATATAAAATACTTGCAGTTGCTTGCCTGCAATTCCTAACACATACCACATTTAAAACTACTACAAAGCATTCCCACAGTTTGTAACAAGAATAGGGCAGTAACATAACATACAGAAGTACCAATCTTTAAAAATCTTTAAAATCTTTTTAATTATCTAAAAATTCAGGTGGAAATTTTCCAAGGCAAAGACATTGGTACATCAAGCTTTTTATTGAACAAAATATGCATCTCTTACCATTTAGGGTATTTCCTTTGCTCTTTTCCCAAATTAAAGCCAAAATGAACAGTCTCAAAATTAAAACAAAAACAAGTTATAAAAACAATTTTAAGCCTTGCTCTAATTCCCGAATTTTTACAGCAAAGAGAAAATGTGGTAAGCATTCATGTCCTGAGAAACTGTTAAAAAGGGTATATGAAATGCCAAAAAGCGCAATGAATAATTACTAGAGCATGGCCATTATTTCCTACAGTAATATTAGTTTACACTCTTCAATCACCAGACACCATTGAAATATGACAAGTATTGACATAATTAGATTCCAATTTGCAGACAAGTTTCTAAATGTCTCCTGTATCAGTGGGCATTGGCTTCAGACATATCTGCTCATATTAATTTGCAATGCTGCAGTATTGTAAACATTTAAAAATATCAACATCCAGTACAGCCTTCAGAATTAGGTACTGAAGGCCTTTCTTTGTTAGAGCAGGGTAAGTGCTTAACAAAAATTTAGTATTTGCAAAAATTCTGTATCTTAGGCCTGCAAACGAAAGATTCAGTTCAGTGATTGAATGGCATGGAGTGAATTCAAAAGAAAAAATGAACACTTACATTCATGCTTGTAGCATATATTTCAGCTTCCATTTTATGCTCTTTTAGCTCTCTTAGTGACCTATTAGCTTCCTGCATAATCTTTGTCAATTATCATTCTACAACTGAGCCCTAATTATTCATTAAATGGAAAATATTTTGGACACTGTATTCCCACATTTTCATGACACATTGAGTCTCAATTTGTTTGCTTTTCCTTCTTAGCTGTTCTGTCATCATTCAGTCAAAAATTTAATCCTGATCAAGACTGATCAAAACAATTTCACATACAAGTTACACTAAGCAGTTAATGCCAACTTTCTTTGCTTTTCCGTCTGGTTATTGCAGTTAACCACAATACAGTACATTTTTTCCTTTTGGAACAAAAATTGGGGACAGATAAACAACTCACAGGAGCCTTTCCAAGTGAACCCTGAAGACGTGTTTCTCAGAAAGAATTTATGAACAGCTTAAGCTCACCCTGTTCTTACAAAATAAGGAGGAATGTTGCCAAGCTACTAATACCCCAGGATCATGGGTGCAGACAAAACAAGACATTATAAGCTTACAAAGCTGGCCTCTCTATGACAGCAAAGATGTAGCTTTTTAGTCTAAGACATTCATGTGACTATCATTTTTACACTTTGTGGAATACTGTCTTGGTTTGAAAGCCAGGTGTCTGCTAGGGAAGGAGCCTCCCTTGGAATGGAAAATGTAAACCCTCTCCCACTGAATTATTCTAATCTTGAAACGAAGGGGCTCTCAGGCAAAGAGATGAGGGCAGGAGTAGCATTTCTTTCCTGGCTGTATGACCCAGCACACAAACCCGCAGGGCCGGGCGCTGACCCCAGACCGAGCCCGGAGCCCAGGCCCCGCCTTCTCGGCCGCGGGCCCTTTCCCTCTGCTGCAGTTCCGGGCACGGCCAGCGGGGGCGCTGCTGGCTCCCGGGGGGCGGGGCAGGCGCCGTGACTCCCCCGCGGCTGCAGGGGGCGCTGTGGCGGGAAGGGATGGCGGAGAGGCTTCGCCTCACAAGCCCTGGGACAGCCGGTCCCGCTGTCCCAGCAGGACTTTGAGGAGCACGGAGGCGGGACAGGAGTCTCGGCAGGCAGGGGGTGCGGGCTGCAGTGTAGCAAAAACTTGGAGCAGTGCTGAAGAAGCCACGAGAGCGGGACAGCAACAGCCCAGCTCCCAGCAGGGCGGGGAGAGGCGAGCTCAGGATCCCAGGCAGCCGAGCAGTCGGGGATAGGTCCCTTTTTTAGTGAGGTGGGTGATAATAAGATCTCAGTTCAGTGAGGCTCCCCCCATGGCATAAGAAGAAGCTCCGGGCTGGGCTCTGGCTGCAGGAGTGAATTCCCTTCCCCAAGCAGCAGCTCTGACCACCCTCGTCCAACAATGAGAGAGGGAGAAAGAGAGAGAGAGGGAGGGCGAGGGAGGGAGAGAGAGCAGCTGCCCCAGCCCTGTCCCTTGCCTGCCCAATTCCTGTGGTATCTCTGCCCCTCAGAGACAAACTCCCAGACAAGAGAAGTTCAACCATAAGCCCTCCTCCCCTGAGCTTGGCCACTTTTGCTTTCTTAAATATCTAGCTCTTAGTGCTTCCTAGCAACTTCTGGGAAAAAATTCTATAAGTAAAAAGGAATAAAAGGAAAGAAACCTAACCCTCAACAAACACTTATGAAGGAATGCTAAATAGTGGCAGCTTCCTTTCAAAACTGATGTCATGAAACCAATTTTTAAAAAAAGAATGCACAACTAGTACTTTGACTTACTTTCAAAGGTTTGAGGTAAGAGAAGTCCCCAGAACATGCACGTCTGTAACAAGGCTCAAAAAGAGGCAGGGAAGCAATGCATTGTCATCACAAAGAGTAAACTACCTATAAGGGAACAACTAAGGTCACATAAAGGTTATTTTCTGCTACATCTCTATGTTTCTATTTTAAAGCTTCACAGACATTTGAGCACAAAAACCTCTTACAATCACACTGCATTCAAAAACTCTAAAGTGAGTGTGCTTGCCTTTTCCTAAGAAGAAGAAACCTCAAAGTACTGCAATGTAGGTCATTTTACACTTCACCAAACCATTCATGTAGCTCTGATTTGTGACTTCATAAATATATTCTTAATATCTACCAATCATATGACTTTATAAAACAACTATCATAGTTTGAGCAAAGTTTTGAATTTCAAATGAAATTGCTTTCCCATGAGAGCCAGATTAAACACCCAGTTAAGCACTGATTTAAATGTAAAATTAGACTGGATCAACATCATGGCATGCAACTTGATCGGAACTCGGAATGTTTCGGGCTCATTTATCCTTGCAGAAAATCACAGTCTTTCACACTGTGATTAACACTCTGACACGGCAAGCAAGCATGCCCTGTAACATCTGAGGAAATAAAGTTTAAAGTGAAAGAAGCTGAAAGGCATCATTTCCCAGGGCAACCTGTTTTGTTCATTCACTGATTACTGTGCCTTTTAAAAGCTAACCGTCTACCGAAATACAGAACAATTTAAAGCTCATTTGCTTTCCTCTGTGAAATTGAGGCACTTGTCTCTTTTCTCCTTTTGACAGGTTTTTCTTTAACACAAAGGTGGTTCAAACATGATGTACATCCACTGAACTACTAAGCACGTCATGGACAAAACTCATATTATTACATGTTTACCTTTGCACCAGGTCGCAATACACAAATAAGCGAATAGTTTAATGATTTCAAATGGGTATACTTTCTTTCAGGCTCAAGTAGCAGTTTGCTCGTTATGCTGCTGCTAATTACCTCTCACCATTGCTTTATTGCTCTCAAAGAAGAGCAATGAGCTGGTGAAAACTCTAGAGCACAAGCCTTATAAGAAGCAGCTTAGAGAGAAGGAGTTGTTTAGCCTGGAGACAAGGAGGCTTGGAAGAACAGAGGTTGGTCTCTTCTCCCAGGTAACAAGTGACAGGAGGAGAGGAAATGGACTCATGTTGCCCTAGAGGAGCTTTAAAATGGACATTAAGAAAAATCTCAACTGAAAAAGTCCAGGGAGGTGGTTGAGTCAAAATTCTTTGAAGTATTTAAAAACCGTGAGGATATGGCACATGGTGACATAGTTTAATGCAGGGCTTTGCAGTGTCACATTAATTGTCAGACTTGACGATCTAAGAGATCTTTTCCAATGTAAACGATTCCATCATTCTAAATATGTTTTGTTATTTCACTTTCAAATTATGAGTTTGTTTCCCTCATTATAGCTTATCACGATATATAAGGAACAATTTTGCTGAAAACAGTCTTGAATCGCATCCTATGTAGAAAAAATTCAAAAAACAAGGCCCTTGTTTTAACAACAAATCTGAAAATTTGAAGTTTTAAATGAGTTCTGCTACTGCTGTCTTTGTCATTCAAATTCAATACATTCATGGATATTCAATATATTGAATGTAATATTTTTGAAGAAAAAATGTTAATACTTGGCATATAGAAGTACACAGTAACACTGAAGACCCAGCAAACACCCAGTGACTTCTCAGCATATCTTAGAAGAGCCTACATAGATATAGGAAGAGAAAAATGACTATGACTTGAACACACAGCAGATTCAATGCTGCATTGTCCTAGGGCTGGGTTCCACACATTATGGTAAAGTAATTTTGGGAACAAGATTTGTAGGATGAGATTTTAGAATACAGTAATTCTGTGGCAAATTATTACTATTTTTTTTTTCTGAATAGGAACAGACTTTCCAGGTTTTTTCAACACTGATTTTTATACAGTTTTAAAACCTGAAATGGTGCAGAGAGGAAAAGACAAGGTGGGGAGAAATTTATTTCTAACTATACTATTAAGTCTTTGATCATTTGCATGCCCTGAGTGGGAGCAATACTTTTCAAAGCACTGTAATGCAGAAGATTGTGGTTGATATGAGCCACGTTCTTTTAGCCCCTACAGAAAGAAGACAGAGCAGCAAGAATATGGGCACAGTAGCAAAGCTGAAATTATATTGTACTAACCAAGTATTAATTATTCTCTTAATCATCTGCATTATAAGGAACTGGTTGTGAAAAATTGCATCTTGTCTTGGACATAAGAGAACACATATCCCGAACAACCTGGGGCATCCCAAGGGAATTAATTTATTAATTAAATATGGGAACTTCACTTTTTAATATAATTTTGATTAAAGAAAACAAAAAATCGGACAACAGAAAACAATGCTTGGAAGAGCTTGCAAAACAACCCATAACTCTTAGAGAAAAAAATTCCAAATTTGAAGTGGTTCCATAAAAAATCCTCCCTTTCTGTCTTGATTTAGAGACAAATTTTAGGCGAAAACTTGTCTCAGAAGAGAAGGGCTTCAATAATTCCGTTTGCCAATGAGAAAAATGAAAACCAGTGGGTGAAAGTGAAAAAAACCCACTTATTAACAAAAAAAAAAAAAAAAGAAAAAAAAATGCCCGCAAGGCACAGAAGACAAAAAGATGGAATAAATATTAGCTATTTAACTTTCAAAACCCCCACCCACCACCTGGCCGGGGGCCCGGGAGGACAAAAGGACAAAAATGGTAGCTTGCCCCTTTCTCTCCCTCCGGGAAGGGAAAAGAAAAGGAGTTCACGCAGCACCTCGGGCAGCACAGATGGGAACCTGTTGAAATTGTGGTGTTGGTCTCCTCCTCACAGCAGGCAAAGCTGGTGGGTATTGGTGTCCTTTCTTTGGCTGGCTCGGATTTTGCAGGGGCTCGGACCGGTCGGAGCAGCTCCCGCAGGTTCCCCAGAGACAGTCACGAACATCCAGATCTCCAGCTGAAAAAAAAAAAAAAAAACAAGCTGAAAAACAGTTTAAGGAAAAAAACCCAAAAAGCTAAAGCATGGCTGCTGGAGTCCAGGGAAGGAAGAAGTGAGGAAAGGAATAAAAAAAGAAAGTTGTTGCTTGAGCTAGCAAAAACCCCTAAACTAGCGAAGGCAGTGATGTAACAATCCGCGGCACTGCCAAAAGCACGCTGGGGAGAGAGACTTTGAATAAAGCCCGCACAGCAGCCCGAGGCTCCCCGCCCCTCCCCCGGGTCCTTCTTAAACCTGCGGTAGCCATTTCTGGGCGTAAAGATTATTAGGAAATAGAGTATCATCATAAAATCACCTCAAGACGCTTCTTGACTTTTTTTTTTTTTTTGTGATTTATGTGTACATACACCAAATGTATATTACACATTCTCGAGGGCAAGAATATTGTTACTTAAATTACATTCATATGATACCTTGATTTAAAAAAAAATCAATTTGCCAGATCAATTTTTCTTAAACAAGTTCATCATACTCTGGAGCAATGAACTAATCAATAGGGAATGTTTTTCAGATGCTTTGCAGCCATCCCACTTTAGTAATTGCTAGAATTTCATATTGACAGGTGATAGGATGGTTTGAAGGAGGAATTGATTTGTTAGCCTGTAGTGCTACAAGTCAACACCACAACAATAAAGGTATATCCCCAGAGTGCCAGGGTTTGGAAATCAAACAGGAGGTAAATTGTTACATTATGCCTTTGACCCTGGAAATAATTCAAGATTGCAAGTTTTGTGGTTGTATTCAAAGCCACAGAAAGGAAAGAGGAAAGGAACCACTACCACATAACTTAGTAGTGATTTTTAAATTGAAGAAAACATTAGTGCATGGCACCATGCAACTGTTTCTGCTGGATGTTTGAATTTAAAAAAATTTTTAAAAATTCAAAAGTTTGCTAAATGGTAGTATGTGTCAGTAGGATTGTCGATTTTGGTCAGTAGCTCCTGACAGAAGCAGGAATGGCATAAAAAATTACAAATAAAATGGCTAAAGTGAGCAAAAGGATTTCTATCTCACAGTATATACAGGAAAAATTATTTGCCTTGTAATGATTCTTGAACAGCTGCACTCCTTATTTCCACAACCGACCAAGTCAGCAGGATATCATAATATATAAAATACAGCTACTGAAATCAAGGCTGATTCATTATGAAGAGCACTCTCAGCTGTGTGCTCAGGTCACATTGTTGGATGCATTTTGCAGAAGCATGCCAAAGCACAGAATCTATTCCCAATGCCAAAAGAAAAATTTAAGATCTGCATTCATGTTTGCTAATGGCCAAAGATTCGAGCTCAATTAAACAACTGAGTTGGCTACAAGAGAAGAAAAGCATTGGCTCTGCATTTCTAAATGTCTCAAATTTGCAAAGAAGCAATTAAAGAGGACTTTTTAACAACAGGGTCAGTCATCAGTCTGGGAAGTTAATAAAAACATTGACATCCACAGGTGAGGACCAAGTGCTGCTCTCCAAACTCAAGTACATACTCCAGTAAGTCAGCTGGAGTTTTTACACCTTGGGGACAGCCACAAGCACGGTGAATGCTACACAGCACAATGCTGTAGTACTGTCACACACACAGACATTTGATGCTGCCAGTGTGCACCATCTGCCTCATCTAAACAAAATCAGATAGCAAAAATGCCATGTTTTGCCCTTTTGTTCACTGGCTCAACCTCTGCTTGACTCATCTCTAAGAAGTTGGTACAGCTTGTGTCGTGGAATATGTGGACAGTCAGTTATTGTAACTGTAGGTTTTTAGGGGGTTTTTTTGAGGCCATTTGGGACCCTCTTCTTCTAGAGCAGGCAAAAATTGAAAGCCTCCTACTTGAAAAACCCTCTGCAATAGCAGTATGTAAGTTCAGAGTAGTATTAGCTAGGTGACATCTGTTAGGCAATGCAGTTAATAAACATTCCTCTAAATGAAAAATTTTACTCATCTTGCATGTTTCTTTGACATAATTCAAGCAGCATCTCAGTCTGACACAATCAGCGTAAGGACTATGTTTTGAACAACTTCATTTTATATTCTCTGAAAACTGTGTTTCCAAAGTTCCTGGGCCTGCTCTTTGTATCATGTCCTATGTCACCTTTTAGACCATGACTCTCAGCTTGAAATTGAAATCTGCAGAGCTAGTTTTAGAGTAATGTTTGCTATCATAATTGAAAAAAATCCACCATGAAAATCTCCTTGCACAAAGCCTTTTTGATCTCATGTGATGCAGCTAAAAGAACCATTAACTCTTCTTTTATCACATATTGCACAATAAACATATAAATAGTTACACGTCAGGTTTTAAATTTTATTTTAATATATACTTATTTAAATTTGCTGAATCACTTCCCACCTCTGTGTTTAGCTGGGAATGTACTTCAAAAGAAAATCTTAATTCATTAATTTGTCTTTCAAATACAGTTTTCAAAGTTGTAGGAGCTAATTTACTGCAGCTGAGTCTGTGACATTCAAGCTCAACCACAAAAAAGTTACCTGTATTCATCCCTGAAGGAGCTAAAACTTCTGTAGATTTCATAGGAAATTGGTCAATCTTTGCAGCACTATGTACATTCATGCCACTATAATGAATAGATATGTATTATATAGAATAGGTACTGAAAGGAAGACAGAAATTGGTTACTAATATTACACTTCATTGCTAGCAGAGAAAAATTAAAATTATCATTTTTGCTTTTGACCTGAGTAATTGAGCATTGGCATGTGAGTATGGAAATTCAATGCAAGAAGGAAGTAGCAACAGTAAGTGAAGGGGACAAAGGACTTGGTTTGTGTTCTTACCTCTAAACTATTTTACCTTTCTTTCCCACTGTCTAATTTTTGTACGTTCATTTTTGATTGCTATTTACCATTTCACACACATATTGTAAATGTTTTCTGTAACATGTGGAGGACATTTTTAATGTGCTTGCTTTTAATTTAAGAAATTTTTTTCAGCAAACCAGACCATTTTCAGATCACACTGTTTTTCTCTAAGTTTGTAATTTCTGAAGTTCTAAACTTAAGTGACTGGGAGAATGCTGTCCCAGGTTGTATTTCTTTTAATATCATGGCAGTCTTATATTCACTTACATCCTTCTTTTTGATTTGAATTCTGTCTAAAAAGAAATTATTTTAGTATTTTTAACCAAAAAATACATTCTTAGACTCATGAAAAGTAAGAAAGTGAACATATATGACTTGTGCTCTAAGTGGCACAAGCACAAAATCATGCTTTATGAAATCTGCCTGACTCTTCTTGTAGTTGATCACAAATTTAAGTATACATTTGATGATTTAAGCTTGTAACATAGATGAAATATGCCAGTTCTGTACCATAACCCCACAAGTAGCTCTTACTCAGAAATGTCAAATTGAAACTGTGACATTTGTTTCAACTTATGCTGATATGCCTTTTTCCCATTGTGTACTGAAGGAGGGCAAGGAGACAAAAATCAGTATAAACTTCCCCCAGTAGAACTCAGGAGACACCATTATATTTCCCAATTCTGCTACCGTACCTACCTTCACTTCCAGCTCCATCCAGAAAGGACTGTGTTGTTAAAGATGTGTTCATCCCCTAACACTGCAGGCCCAATATCCGAGGCAATTAATGGGGGCGCAATTAACAGCAGTTTCATATAAAGTTAGGTACACTTAAAGTAGAGACCATGCTACTTCTCCATACCAAGATACCACACTTAGTTCCAAATAGATGCCAAAATTGCAAATAAACTACTAGCGGGATGTAATTGGAAGATATAACTGGAAGAAGGAAAGAAATGTAATGCATATTTTGAAGGTGTCTTTTTTGTCAGAATATCTCATGGTTAAGGAAGACAAGACCTTTGGATGAGTGAAACCACTTCAGAATACCTCCTACCCACCAATACCAGCAGATATTACTAGCCTGCAGCTAACCAAGGCTTCCAACACACAGCATCTGAAAGCTGGCACCAGTTTCCCTGGAGAGCTGTCAAGAGACGTGTCCTGCACAGCTACCTACCTCAGGCTGAAGTCTAACGCCCCGGCTGCAATGGTTAGGATAATTTTGAGAAGTACACATTGCATTCGTGTACACAATGGACATACATAAAGCTAATCAGACCATTGAAAGACAATAGCCAGAGTACAGGTTAGGGTTTCAGTACAGCTGTATCCTTAGGACTAGTGTGCCCTTGGAGCTATTTGGAAAGAGCTATTTTTCCTGGACGAGAGAGTGCTTTGCTTTGGTTTAGTTTAACTTTGAATTACCACTAACCTCCAAAAGCCCCCACAGAGCTGAAGTTTGGAATACTACCTCCACAATTCCTTTAAAATTAATAATACACCTCTCTAAGACACAATTTTTTGTGACAATTTAAGTGGATTTTTCTGCTATAAAGTAACATGACTGAAAAATGAAGGAGAATCAAACACTTCTGAAACCATTAGGTAAGTGTGCATGTATGTCTCTGTCTGTATGTGTGTGTGTGCAGATACACATACACATATACACGCACACATATATATGTATGGTAGCCTGAGGCTGCCAGAAACTTTGCCTGCTGAATGAATTATAGAACAGGAAGCAGATGGGCTGTGTATATGAAACAACCACTATCTGGCATGATATGTTGCACAATTTGGCTGCAAAGATTAAATTGAGCTATTGAATGTTTAATACACTATGCATAACAAATACAGCCAGAGCCACAAAACAGCATAAATTACAGAATTGGTATTCACGCTGCCTTTCCCAGGAATCAATACACTGCCACAGCTCATAAGAGTCTGTTGTTTAATACACATAAAGAAGAGAAGAATTCTTCTATTAAAATGAGTTATCTGGGCTATTTACCAAAGGCAGTGATTTAACAGTGGTAAAGTCTATGTAGTGATGTTGAATGCAGATGATAATACTTCTTGTCCTTGTCGGCCTATTTCATAGCTCCTATCAGTTGCTGCTGCTGCCAGGTCCCCTGGGTACATTAGCAGTCAGCCCAGGAAGTGTGTTTAAGTAACGGACATAATGTTCACATTTGCTAGACCAGCCTTCTCCCTAATCATGAATTATTCTTCCCCAAGGCTCAATTGGAACATTACTTTAGAAGCAGAAGATTTAATCCTTTTCAGCTGATTGGAGGGAATGATTACAGTATTATTTTCTTGTACAGGCTGTCTCCAGTGAAGGTGCCTTTTTCTGTACCCATCTTTAATAGGCAGCAATCTTTATTTCCCTGGAGGGAAATGGCAGTGTATTCAAAATGGGGTAAATCTTCAGGAATGTGAGGTGCTGAGACTGTAGATCACTGCTGGTTAGTTAATTAGTTTAGCCCTTGCTTATTTCATCTCCAAGACAAAAAATACCTTCCTACGAGACAAAAGGAGGGATCATACTGCCTACCAAATCTAGCCTCTGTGCACTTGATTTTAGAATGTAACTTACAGTTTTGATTTCTATTTGGGTGCAATCAGCCAAATAAGCAGTGCACTGTTCCCTTGAATTTTCAGATTGCTAGGGATTATTTGACCTGCAGAAATAGATAATATCTTTATTCACTGAAAACTGCTGAAACAGATACAGGCAGGAGGCTACAAAAGTAGACATGTATAGACCAGAAAGAATGTGATTGCAGTTGACATACAGAGATATGTTTACTCAGACAGTGAATCCTGTACACTGTGAGATTAAAAAAAATATTTTTTGCACATAAATGTTAAATATCTTTTTGAATACTGGACCCACAAATCCCAAGTTACTGGTGTTTTGACATTAAAGATGGGAAAAAATATATAATTGCATCATCTTTATTCTACATGACAATATGATTTGAAAGTCTAATAATTCTTAATAGTTCTTCTTTCAAAAGGTTAAGACCCTCTTAGGTTTTGAAATTCCTTCACTGAAGCAAGTAAAACTACAGTTTGCTATTGCAAACAAACATTTTTAATTATCAAAAAATTTTTCTCAGGGGGAATTGAGGAGGAGGAGGAGAAGCATACAATCTAATTAATATATTTGTAAACCAAAATCCTGTTTAGTCCATCTTAATTTAAAGAGAGGCCCCAAATCTGTCATTCTGCAATTTATTTACATGATATCCTAACATTGCTTATAAGCATATTATATTGCCAAGAGCTAAATACAATGCTTGCAAAGTGCAGGAAATCAGGATGCCTGGGGCTGACATTTTTCAATCTCTAAAACTGTAGATAAAAGAAAATTAAAATTAAATTTGCAGAAAAATGGCATTGTAAATTAATGCTAAGAAGGCTAAGAAGGTGCTCAAGGACAATCTCAGCTTGGGTTCTTTACTTCTTGTCCTTACAATACAAAATTGTATTTTGATACAGACTCAGAGATATATGTTAAAAGCAGAACCAATTATTTACAGCCTTTTCAGACACTGACAGGAATATTTCTTCAGTTCTTGATAAAAAGTTGAAATATGATGGAGAACTTTTATCTCAGCAGGTGGAGCAGAGCGTGAGGGTTATCTAGAAAGTACTAATGTGCACACTCTGCAGGCTCACCCCATGAGCAAAGTGTGAAAACTTTTCCTTGAGGTTCCTCCCTAAAACATTCCAATCTGAAACTAGTCACCAACTGCATAATAGTTACTCCATAAATAGTATTTGGATTTTACATTACTTGGTTCCATTTTTCTGCATTTACAGTTCTTTGCATAATGGGTAATATTCACAGCCCAGTTATTTTCAGGAAAACTTACCTAAATTTAATTTGCTGCAAGCAATGACACACAGTCATAGTTTGAACAGAAATTTTACAAATATCACATTTGAAGCTTGCATATATAGGATAGATTTTTTTTTTTCTTCCCTTAAGATATAGTGCTTTGTCCTTCAGGATCAGGACTGCCATCTGTAATAATACATTACTGTAGACACAGGTTTATTCTGAAAAAAGAAAGAAATTTATCATCTCCCTGAGCTCTGGAAAAGTGTGTGGAGTTTTATTTAAACAAGATATGCAGACTGCTCTTGAGCTGCAATGATCAGAAAAATGATGATGGGCAGTGAACACGATTGATTCTAAGGATAATCCACATCTGAATATTAAACTAAATATTAAATGTTGCTTCACACCTCAACAATTAAATATTAAAATATTAAACCTCCTTGTCAGGAGTGGAAAAATCAGTTTTCTGGAGAATCCGCAATAGCAAAAAGAAGAATGTCTAGCTTCCAGCATTTGACCCCAACTGCACAAGGCTTAGCACCACTGAAACAGATTAGGATTCAAATTTAATCATACTTATCAGTTATTTCTGTTAGGGACTATAACCAGGAATCTCTGCAAAGTATGAAAAAACGATTTCTCCTATGTGGATATCTACTAGCAGGGAAACTGTACAAATCTAGCAAGAGACGGACAAAATTCGTAAAGTAAAATCTGAAAATCGCACAATTCAGATGGACAAATGTACGTACATCAGTATAGGGAGAATAGAGGAAAACTATTGACCCTGTGCAAGAGTGAGTCCCCCTTTATGTCCCCCAGTACACACACAGAGCACATTGACCTATGCTAATATGGTAGCTCAAGCTGCCTCATGAACGTAGCAAACCTCACAGATCAATGCTTGTTTATCCAGTATTATTTCTTCAGTAACCTCTGGCTTCTTGAGTGACTCTGTCCTTGTCCTCCTTAGGGATTCTACAATCTCAGCTTCCTAACATTTTGAACCACCATTACATCACTGGGAAGAATTCAGTTTCATAAGCAGTGAAATGAGCTGCAGGTGTTCGAAAACGTCTTGCAATTTCTTGCCCATCATTTTTCTTACTTTGCTCCCAAAAAGACAGTTTATGATTCCTGAATTAGTAGGATCTCTTCTATATTGTTTCAGATACTAAAAATTGGGCCAGTTTCTTCTGATGAGAAACAGAGGTGAACAGGATTTCAAGAAGAATGGAAATAAGTGACCTTTGAGCTCTATTGAAATCCCACTCTGAGTTGCATGAACATTGCACATGAAGTACAATGATATCATTCTCAGAGCTATTTTGTAATTCTTACAATTTGCTATCATTCTCAGAATTTTTTTTTCAATCATCAATAGTTGAAAATAATTATAATCAACCCTTTTTGTGATCAAGTGAAACAGAAATATATAAAATGGTTTATAATGATAATGAAGAGAAGAGACTTCCTAGATGCTAGGAAAATGTTTAATTTAATAGGTGCTTGTTGTTATTTATTTTTGATTTTAAAAAAATATCTCAAACAAAGCCAAAAGTGAGTTTCTCTTAATACATTCTGTGAACTAACTAACAAACAAGAAAGGATGAACTACAACAATTTTTTCCTAATTTAGTGAAATGAGTTTGACATGGTTTGTCTGCTATTTGTAGATAACTACCAACAAAAAGAATTGTTTGAAAATAAATTTGTGCTCACAATAAGAGCAATCCCACACAAAGCAGGCACCAAAACTAAAATACAGATGAGAGTTCACTGAAGTGAAGCCACCAGCAATTAATGTCCAGAACACAAAACAAAAAACAGTTTAAAATCAGTAATCTGCCCAGCTTAATGAATAAATCCTTTCCAAGAGAGTTATCATGGAGAAATGTGAATGATGAAAAAGCAGTGAGGCATTCACCATTATTCTGATTGTAACAGTAAATGTCACAAATTTATGAACAGTCCTGTGCAATTAAGTTTTCCAAAACAGCAAGACGATAGTCATGAAATAGTAGTTCTATATGTCATAGTTGAGCTATAAATATTAATATTTCTATAATAATTCTAATTCAAAATATGCAAATAGCTCTATCTGTGAGAGCAGAAACTAAAACTCAAGTCTTTCACTCCATATACTCTACACTATACTTGGTCCAATGCAGAAAGGCAAAGAGCAGGGAGAGAGGGAGAGGGAGAGATGGTCATTAATGTACTGTGTTTGAAGTTCAGTTGCGTAGGTTTACTTCAGATGGGTGAAAAACATGTTCACTTGACCAGGTTCTACAAAAGATGGTGCCTAGGGAGAAAGGTGGTGGATACTGGAGGAATTTTACTTTGAATACTGGATAAAACTCAGGCACTGATCACCTCTGCACTAACAAGAGAAAACCTTTTTTGGTACATCTCTAGGGACCAAAAACTTCACTGCCAAGAAATAAAAGGTATGCATGGAATTCTGAATCACACTTTTGGTTTTGATGCCTAGTTCTACTTATACCCCTTCACAGGTACTGAAGATCCTTCTGGGAAAGCCAACCAGCAGGGCCTTGAATCCAGGTGTGCCAAATAATTGTAAACCACTGGCTCAACTTTCCTGATTTTAGGAGGGCCAAAGATCCTATTTAAGCCATGACACTATTTTATCCTAGATTAAGTAGTAGCACAGAAATAGGGGCAACTTCTGGAATACTGAGTTTTATTCACACATTTAAAGAAGGAGCTCATTCAAGCCAATGTGAAAAGCTCAGATTCCAATCCCATTTCTTTTCAGTGATTTCATTTTGAAAGAACGTAAATTGCTTCAACCTTAGTTTCCCCATTTTCAGAAGAAAGTTAGAAGTCTCTTTATGAACCCTAAGAATTACCATTATTTATAAAATAGTTGAAGGTCAAAGGTATCATTAAAGATGTTTTAGGGCTTTTTTAATGTATGTTTGGAAAATGGAAATAGCTGTATTAAGTTTTGTAGTAAGTTTCCACATAAAAGGTATAAGCTCCTTATGAATATATAATTTACTTTTTGAACAGTAAGATTATATGCTTATTAACATACTTCTCTAACTATGCAATAATTTCCACAGAGATGTGCTGAAAAAATACCCCATGGGAATTTTTACTCTCTAAGATAATATTATTCAGCCCTTGAGCAGTCAAGGGTTAGTGTAGACCATGTGAAAAGTTATTTTTCCTAGAAGAGCTTTTGAAGAAATAGATGGCTCTAATTGAGCAAAAAGAAGCACAAGTATCGCATCCTCTTCTGTTACCTCTGGAAGACCTTTATTGTCCATAAAACAAAGAATAAATTAGACTTTTTGCTGATGATTGGAGAACGTACCCATCTTTTGACTACACGAAAACTGTGCTGTCAAGCAAGTGCTATGAACCTCCCTTCGTCTTCTTTACTCACAGAGATCGAGATTGTACACTGGCATACTTGAGAATCATCACAAATACATGTTACTGAGACCCAACTGTGCTTGTGACTCTGCCAGAATGTTTCGCTCCTTGGAGTGCTCAAATGTCAGGTTGAGGTAATGAAACACTCAATGCTTTAGATAACTTTAGTCCAACAGAGAAAGCAGCAATGTCTTTATTTTTTTTTAAACCCTATAAAGATTTTATTGGCAGATAAATTACTAATTTTCAAACCAAACTTTAGGATGTAAAGGATGAGGGATATCCAGAATTCAGTTATTCTAGAGGTCTTACAGAAAATGTCCTCATAAACAGATGCCCATGCACTTTTAAAAAATTCATCCTACATGTCAACAGATTTTGTCTATCTGAAGCCTTTTATAATGACAACTACATGTAGAATTTCATACTCTTCTCTATTAAAAGTGTAGTATCCACAATAATGTCACCAGACATTCAGTTTTCTAGAGTGTACAGTTGAGTAGTAGTCACTGCTCTCACTTACCTAAAAGGTTTGTTTCTTTGCAAAGACTATATCAAAACCAATGGCAGCAAGAATATCTCTTCAGGAGAGATTGCTTCTCTCTTCTCTCTTTACTCACATGAATATCCCAAAATTAAATAAAATCAATATAGAGAGATGCAGGAAACCTAAATTTACTTTGACATCCAGTCACTCGTTTGTGCCCTAACTCTACAACTCTTGGATAAAGTGCCCCTGCACAAGAGATGGATGACAAACTGTCTTAATTTTGTGACAATTTGGCAATTGCAACTGGCAATTAATTACCGTTAATTTCATTGTAAAAATGACTCAATTGCAGAATACATCTATGAAATAACTATATTTTGCATAATAATTACATTGCATCAAAAAAAAGAGAAAATAAATCCTTGCTTTTATTCTTTAAAACTACATCTTTCAGTGACACAATCATTCAAGTTTGTGTGCCCCGTGTCCCACCACATCACCATTTACCACTAAGAGAAACTGATGAAGAACCAGTTGACTGCTCCTCTCATTCTCTCAGTTAGGCAATTTAGATTTTCATTTCAAATTATCAATTGGCAGAAAGCCTGGATGATCCATTTAATGAAAACATGAAATGGTGAGGGCCAGAATGCCACCCCAGGATTGTTCACAGTCTTTCATCATCTCTTTTGCAAGGGCACATACAATGTGCAACTGTATGGGAGAAATTTTAGGGTTTAGAGCCTCAGCCTGACAACAGGCTGAAATCATCACTCAGCCAAGTCTGAAATCATCACCTACTTCCACTTTTTCTATTATTCCTACAAGTTATTAAGGACAGAGCAAAAGGTAAGTTGAGGGTAGAAACAATAGGTTTATCAGTGGGAGGGATGAGCAAGAAAGTCCCAGTCTGATGCATCAGTGGGTAATGGCTGCAGACTTGGAACAAAGGGGCCTGAAGCTTGGTCTACAGCTATGGCATGCCTCACAAGTCAGGAAGTTTGCCTGGCCTCTAACATGAGAAGAAAATTAAACTATTCTTGCCAATTGATTTGTCTGTAGAATGAAAATGTTCTTGGCAGGTGTGTTGTTAGAAAGCATCTTCAGATTGGGGCAATTTAGATCGCCATAGTTTGTTGCAGACTGAATCCCAGTCCACTATTGTCATCCTGCAGTGATTCCTACCCCTTGTCCCATGCTCATCATGTAAAAAATCCTGTATTTCCAGACAACATGCTTTTTGTGAAAGCCGCTATGATATCCAGGTTCTCTGTTTCTCCTGCCTTTTCTTTCATTCAAAGCAATTCTATTTGCTTTCCAGTATCTAGAGGTAAAAGCTTAATCCCCAAGGAAACACATGGTACACATTTCCAGTAAATGCAGTATGTAGTTATTTGTGAAATAGTCAGGAGTTATTTTATAAATGTCTTTCAGAAACACAAGGGTTTTCAGCTGATCAGGATGTTTTTCTATTTAACATTGATTTAAAAGCCTTGCCAAATATATCAGGAAGTTAAGAAACAAATTTCACAGTGCACAGCTAAAAAGCAGCTGTTTTTCCCCCCTCAAGTCCTGACAATTTCACCAAATGTTTCTTTCAACAACAGCAGCAACAACAAGTAACAACAATAACTTTGTTTCATTACAGTATAGAGCCAAATCAGCATTTGCAAAAGGTTTCCAGAAGACCATGCATGTGCACTAAGTTGGTATTTTTCCCTGTGAAGGGCATGAGAGGACATGTAAATTTAATCACACATTCCACTTAAAGACCATTTTAGTATGTGAGGGGACAAAATATCCTTAGCAGCTGCTTTAAGATTTGTAATGGATTCCCAAGAAAACTTTTCAATCACTAACTGAAAGTCATTAAAAATACCACAGAAAAGCTTTGAACTTTGTCCTCTCAGATCAAAACTGGTTTAACATAATGCCATGTTGTAAAATCCGAATCTAATATAAGTCAATTTAGAACAAAACAGATTTTTTTTTCTTTTATATAAGAGGTAAACAATTCAAAATATCATCTTGTGTTGTGGTCTTTACAGTAACTTCAGAATATAATTCAGTAGTTTTTGCAACTATCTACTTTGGAATGAAGAACAACTCAATTTAAGCACATTTATCTTTTAGTCAGATGTCTTTGCCACTCTTTTATTTCCACAAACACCTGCAGTCAGTGTATCCATTTTCTCAATATGAGCAATGACACTTGTGCACCAAGAAAGCACTACCTTCTACAAAGCTTTTTGCTATTCTTCCATTTAAAAGTTTCACTGGCAAGGAAGTAGAAAAATAATGTTAAGTCACAGTTCAGCAAATAGAAACCACTGGGAGAAAAGACCATAATAATCCTGGGCTTCAGCACTAGCACTGATTATATGAGTTCAGTGACATTTTCATAATTCAGGTCTGATTAGCAACTCAAAATTATGCACTTATGCAAGTCTGACACCCTTTTACAGACAGAAGACCTCATCTAAAGGTACAGAGACAGGGCACCCGTCTTTCATAGCTCAGAAACTCACTTCTCTCAAGGTTTTCTTTTATATATCTTCTCTATATGTGCAAACCTAGGCTATTAGTAATAACTACTAAAATGGCAACACTATTTGAAAGTCCTTTTAACAATATTTGTACTTCCCTAACTCACTTAATACAGGTGATGTGTTTGGGATATCAATAGCAAGCACTTCTGTCCAAGTGCCTTGAAATGCACAAGACCTGTAGAGGCCTAAATAATATCTCACAGTCTTCTCTGCTGATGGAGGCAGAGAAAATCAAGCATATGGATTTACAGGCTAGCAATTTCTGAAAATCTTTCTGTTTCACTTGGGCCAGCCAGATATTTTCCAGTAGAATAGAAAGGAATGTTTCCCAATGGTAGCCACCAGCATGCTTGGGTTTTTGCATGTATATGTACACACACATGCAAAAAACTAATTGCTGTCTAGAAAAAAGAAAAAAATTAAAATACTGCATTGTTGCAGTGTGATGTCATAGCTTACCTCAGTTATCCTGGTCCTTCCCCAGGTGCCAATCACCTTTCCTTTCCCCCACCCTGACCCCTGCTGAGCGCTGTCAATCCTGGCATTCCAGAAGGGTGTCAAGTGATTGCAGAGTTCAAAAGATGCTCTGCATCCCTGGGGGCCACTGGCCCATCCAGGCGTCCCTTTCACCTGAGACCTGCCCGCCCTGCACCTGGTTGACAGGATCCTTACCCCTTCCCTCCCTCTCTCCCCAGGGTTAAAAGGACCAGCAACCACGCAGTGAGATGAGTTCTGTTGGAGCAGTTACTGGATTCAGAGGCCTGTGGGCTAGGAATAAAGCTCTGGATTGAAACCCTCCAGCAGAACCTGACTCCTTTTCCTTCACTTCGCCTTAAAGCTTCTCCACCAGAGGTAAACCTGAGCTCCTGCACGTCTGGACCTGTCTCTAGCATCCAGCTGCAGCATCCAGCTTAGCCAGAGGTGTCTCTGAGGTGAAACCACTGCAGTGCTTCCTTGGGTCAAGCAGCAAGGGCCAGACAAGCCCAGGCACAACACCTCTGGCTATATTGGTATTAATTCCAATACTGCACTTTTTTTTTAATTGGCTTATTTGTATTTGTTGAAAGATGTAGGTATACTTAGGAAGGATTTGAAGCTGAGGGCTTGACATTTCATTCAGCAGCTAGACTCTGGGAAAGAGCAGCAGTGCTTGAATCTCTGCCATAAAGCAAATTCAGCATGCACAAATTTCACACACCATAACCAGCCTGCACCCTCATAAAAAGGAGGCAGTGCTTCTGTTGACCCCATCTGTCCTGTGGGCTTAGAGGACGAGTGGAGGGGTGTTAGCTGTGAGCGTTGGTGGGGTTGTGGTGTGCAGGCTCTGTCTGCACCCAGCCCTGTGAAACTGTCTGGAGAGCCACATGTCTTATTTACCCTTCCATTTGTACTTTTGCATCCATCAGTGAAATTACCTTTCCCTATGTCCAAACAGAATTATGCATTGATGCATTGTCTCTTCATTCCAAGACTGATGAACCCCCTGACTGTGAGTGTGTGAGCAGGCTGTGCTCCCCACCACACCAGGACCAGTGCTGGCCTGAGGAGGACTGTGAAGCCAGAGGCAGCCATCCTCTGAGCCTGGGAGTGAACTGCACAGCAAGGCCTCTAGCAAGACCACTAGATAGAGAGCTGGTGGGCCTCAAAGCCCTGGCTTTCATTCCCCGCTCCCAGCTGCTGCCACAGATGTCCAGACTTTATTGCAGAGATGAGTTTGGATGGCTGCAGGAACAGCTGGAAGTGTGAAGGAAGAACCAGACATTGGCTCCAGTGCATGACATGGCTCTTATGAAAAGGAAACAAGAGGAAAGGAGGAGGGAGGGAGGGGAGGGGAGGGGAGGGGGAGGGGATGGAGGGAGGGTGTGATGGGCTAGGTGAGTTGTGCGTTTCGGATTTTTTTTAGTTTTACGTTGTTCGTTTTCTTGTTAGGTCGTTTAGTGTTCGTTTTCGTTTTGCTTGTCGTTTCTTTTCTTTCGGCCTCCCTCCCGCCCTCCACCGCCCTCCCCTCCGCCCCTCCCCTCACTCCCGCCGCCGCCCGCCCCGCATCCCCTCCCGCCACGACCCTCCCGCCAGCCCGCAAGATGTGACAGCACGCTGCTCCTCCGCAGCTGCCGCCATTAGCGAAACAGTTAACATCATTACACCCTTTCTCTTTCCTCTTTCCTATTCCCTTTCTCCTTCGCCCCCCCCTCTATCGAAAACTCGCACTAGATGCCACAAGACTGAGTCAGAAGCTTCTCTGTGACCAGAGCTAGGGAGGCCCAGCACACACTACACAGATGTGGTATTTTCTTGGGGAAGAATGAGATGCCCTGTGTTAAAAGTTGCATCAGGCATCAATGCACCCAGTGGAATAAATGCCCTGCTGGAGTTTTAATTCCAGCCAAGAGACAATCCACAAGGTTATTTAGGAACATGCACTGCGTCTTACAGCATGCTGTGAACATGCAAGTATGGGACAATTTAGCAGATCTTTGAGGAAAACAAAACCCACAGCAGTATAGTAATATATATGCTCTCATATGTGCACTTCTAACCCAGCTACTCTGAAGTTGTATCCAAACACAGTACTTGGAGTTAAAACATTTGATGAAAAGGCAGAAGCAGCTGACTACTTAACATGAACAGTCTAAAAACTCAGCTACTTAAAGAGTAAGACCTCTGATCTGCCACAGAGTACACAGACCCCTTTGCTGTTACCTAATAAAATCTTGTATGCCGAGCACTGTTACCTAAACAATCTAAAAATAAAGTAGCAGAAACTGTTGCCAAAATATAAGTTGAATTAAGACTGCATGCAGCACTTGTGTGCACTTTCTAGTACCTAAGGCAGCGTGGTCCTAGGAAGAGTGCACACAGCACAGGCATTACCAAACTCCCGGCGGGGGTGGGGGGAACCAGCTAAAAAACCAGGAGCACAGACTGAGAAACAGCTATGGTAGCAACTTGAGGAGGTGTCTGGCTTGGTTGAGCAGCAAAGTATACATCAGGTTGGCTGGAGATAGCCAACTAATGTATGATTCCTGCAAGGACAACCAGCAGCTCATGAAGGAAAAAAGGACAAATAATGCTAAGTATCAAGATTGGGAGGACATAAGTCACAACTTAAAGTATATCATGGGTAAGAACAAATAGTTTTGACTTATGCACAATACATTGCAAACTTACTGAAAACCCATTTGAGACCAGAACTATCATAATTTCCCTGCAATTTACTGATAATTTTATTCCAATACAACAAATCCACTTTTCCTGCCTACATTAAGTACCACAGCTCTACCATTCTCACATTTACCATATATCTCTTTAGAATGGGCTATTAAATACTGTTTTCTTCTTCGATGTAAACAACCCCAATCTTTGATTATTTTACAAACTCATTACATTTTGATAATTTTGTCAATATTTTTCTTCTGTGAGTTGTTGCGCTGATTGTAACTCCCTTCCCCTACACTTGCTTCCAAAAATTCCTGTCTCTTATATGTCACTTTCATTTTAATTAGACATTTAATGACCAGGCAACATGCTAATATATCTTGTTTGCCATGACTAAAATTATGGTGTAGAAGCATTATTGAATCAGCTATTCCAGTAGTATAATGCATTTTCATAGTAGAAAAAAACAACTTTAATTTATAAACAACCACTGTGTATCATAGCTCACAATTTTTCTAGTCCTCTAAGCAGACATCTTCAAAATAATTTCTGATGATTGAAACTAAAGGAATTATGGTCCCATATTTTAGTTAATCTTAAGATAATTTTTATAGATATGAATGTTTAAATTACATATCTACTGTTTGTGAAACATTTTGCAGACTCTGACAGTGAGCTCTTGAAATTGCCTCCAGATTAAAACTATAATTTTCAACATAAAAAGTGAAGTCCAATATTTCTATGCCTTTACTGTTAAAGTAGTCGCAAATCATTGCTCAGCATGAAAATTACAGATGCATCATACCAGTTTTTTAGAAAACAGCATTCCTTTGACAAACTGTCAAAGGAGCACTTTGTTCCAGACTAGCATGCCTTGAGTGGGGGGTTCTCAACGTAATTCTCTACCAAGTTCCTAACTAAATTTGTATAAGAAATTTCACTAATCTAAAAGTGAAAATGTTATAGACTAGTAGTTAAAAGCAAGAGAAAAGAATGATGACAAATAAACAGCATTTTCAAAGACTGGAAATAAATCAAGAACATCTCATCAAACATCTCTACACCTTGCCACAATTCATGCTGATTTTTTCTTTGAAGAACCTGGATAACATGGAAGAGGAGTCCATTTTGAAAGAGTTAGTCTGTGAGTGTTAGTCTTACTACCATGGGAAGCAGAGGAATGAAGTAAGCAGGATAAGGTCAACACATTAACATTTACATGAGTTCAGATCCCATATAACTTTAATCCTCTTCAGTGACAGGCAAACCATCAGAGAGGAGGAAATGAGACTTCAACATTAATTCAAAATGCCTGGTTTAACCTTTAGAAAATAATTCAATTTTTTCTTTCTTTCCCTTTCCTGTTCTCCTTTCCATACACCACAAAGGCGGGCACTTTTCTTTTTCTTCAAAATTAACTACATCTTTTCAGGCTTTCATTTAAATTTGGAGAAACTGTCCATGCACACTTTATGAGACCCAAAGTGCACACGTGGGAGATAAACTCCTTCCTAACTCTTTGTGCCTCATTCCTGTAGACTTAACTGAACTAACAAAGAAGATTGAGTCAGGATTAGCTTCTATTCACCCAAAATACCTGTGGACAAATGTTAGCAGTCACTGCCTGGGAGTTCCAGGCGAACTTTTTGGTAACAAATCACCCCAAAAAGAGACAAACAGGCCTAAAGTTACAATGAAGGGCACTCACCAATCATTTTAGACAGACGAGTAAAGAAACTGTTGTTTCAATGTAAGAAAGCAAGGTGGGGGAGTAGAAAAGGGAGTGGTGTGAGAGAATCCCAATAATAAATAGGACTTAATTTTTTTTTCAACATTGTGAAGACTAAAGCTTCAGAAATTCGCAGTTTTTTGTATGGTTCCTTGGGGCTGCATAGTGTAATAATTGTTTGTTCTACTGGGGTATGTGGCATTTCCCCAAATCTGGCTGTCCTGGATTAGCAGAATCAAAATGAGATAACACAATGTCTTTGTCTCAGGCAGGACATTAAAGAGAGTAAAATACAGTGTTCCAAAGAAATGAGCATACTGAGACCCAGACCCAAATGGATAGAAGCCAGCTCACCTTTTCTGAGGGTCTGTAAAGATTGAAATTTTCCTTATAGAGTGATATCTTACTTCTAACCACATCAGCATAAGTTCTTCTACCTGAAAAAGTTTTCTGCTTACCTTTCTGCAGGTTAGTGTGAAAGTGTGTATTCATCTGCATCACTCTTGTAAACAAATCTTAATGGCTTCCAAATAACTCATCTTTTTTTAAAGACAAGCATCTTGTTGTTTCTCTGTAGATCAGGCACTGCACATATGCACTGTATATACAAAAAAGAGGATGGTCAGTCCCTACACAGGATGAGACACAGGAACATTGCTGAAATTCTGAAATTAAGCACTTCCTTAATTTCAGGAGAAGTTTTCTCATTCTCCAGGTAATGTTGAATGTCATGAAGCAGGACTGAAGAAATGTTTCTTGAAATCAAAGATGTATGCTGAAAAACAAAAACCAATCACAGATTCCATTTCTTGATGAATAGATAAAATATGGTTATTCCACTTAATTTCTACTAAAAAAATAAAAGGGAAAAAAAAAGGAAGGAAAAAAGCCTAAAGCAAAGCAATCATTCTTATTTAATTTCTTCTATCTTCACTATGGTCAATGAAGTTCCATCCTTTTTATTTCTTCACTTGGCACTGACTTCATTTTAAATACAACCCAGTAGAGTACTCAGTTGCCAAATTGCTGCATTTTAAAACATTCTAAATAGGACATTAGTTCTTAGCATGAATGTTTTGAAATCTGATCAACAAGCTGTTTCTCAATACATTAGGCAAAGCAAGCAAAATTAGGCTGTTTTATGTCAGGTACTTAGCACAAATCCCTTAATAATGTGTTTGAGTGCAGAAACCATTAATAAATGCATAATTCCCTAAGACAGGCTTGATTAATTAAGTCATATGTGTATCCTTCTAATTAAAAAAAGAACATTAGGCAGATGAGTGGAATTTCTGAGTACAAAATTCAAAGGCTGTTTTGCTTTTATTTGAACAACGAAAGAAAAGCTGCTCGTTAATATAGCTGCCAAAAAACCAGCAAGAGTGCTGACACAAACCCCCCAAACTCTGACTTGTTCAAAACAGCTAAGTATTTACTCGCTCATTTGTAGTCCAATTTTTAATCAGGTAGCTGCTTGATTAATCCAGGCAGTTCAAATTACAAAGGCAGCTGGTGCTAATATATACATAAGTAGAGGATATGTTGGTTGCATTTCTTCCAGTAAATCGTTTAAAATCAAAAACTCACAGGTTTTTACACTCTAAGGAAAAACAATTTTATGAAAAAATAAGAGTCTAATGGTTGACCCTGACTCTTCTCAAGCATGCACTTTATTGCTGTGTGGACTGCAAATTTTGGTGTGATAGCATAATTTGCAGCAATACTGAAGCAAAAGCTATTTTTAAAAGCATAACTTTTCTTGTAAAACAATCGGCTTTTTGAGATTCCTTGCTAAAACAAATAAACAAAACCAGAAAAAGCAGAAAACATAATGTTATGAGACGTACCAGAAATGTAAAAAATTCTGCTAAGCTAACAGATACTGTTAAGCATAACAATTTGGCCAAGGTGATTTTTGAGGATAAGTAGGATTGATTGCAGTCAGCACAATTTGGTATAATAATGCTAGTGGGCCAAATACAAGCCCAGTACTTGGGCTTGTATTTGCAAATCTGAGATCTCAAGTTAGGTTTTAGTCTGAGAAATATGAACCTGTTGAAGATAAATGGTAAATTTAGTGGCTCATAGGTGGGCAAAGCTGGTACCTGTCAGGCAGAGACAACAGATTGATCTGCAGGAATAATCTCAGTTGAAAAAAGAACACAACGATAAAGAACACAGTGTCCTGTGGCTCTTTAATTTACAGAGAAGAGCCTAGGTGAGAAAATGACCAGGTGTGTAAAAGCAAGGGGGAAAACAGTAGGCAACAATGATTAAGGAGCAGAGACTGATAGACTTGATAGAGACTTTATGAAACACTTTGCATCCATGGGACAGGATGGCGAGGGGAAAGCAGAGACAAGGGTGAAGAAGTGATTTGAATAAGATTTATGAACACCCCAAGAAATATTATTTGGACCTAAAAGAGGGGGCAAAGGGCTTGAATCTCATGGCCCGAAAGAGGCTAAAAGTTAGATACAGTTGAAAAGCCACTGAACTGGTTTCTCCAAATGCAAGCAGTAATTCAAAGGAATTAAGTATTTTAATTCTTCCACTGCTATATCCTAAACCATCAACATAAGCAACATTCTCAAATAAAAAGCAAAGCAACTCAGCACAAAACCAGCCAGAAGGCTGCTGTATGTAGTCCCAATTGGTTGGTGCAGCTCAATTTCCAGTCTAGGCCTTATGTCTAGGCAATTACATTATTCCCAACTAGAGTGACAAGACTGAAATAAGGCCCACCATGACTGCTATTTTTTTCCCCTGTGTCTTCCTCTAAAACAGACACTGACTGAGAGAGTGGCTGAAGCTTAGACAGGCTGAGTCTGCAGCTATGAAGACAATACATTTCTGCCACACAATGAGTGCAAGATGACTTGCTGTGTTGGACATTTCTAAGAGGTTACATATGGGCACAATTGTTGTGCAATCTGGAATGTGACTTTGAATTAAGCAGGAATGTACTTTATTAAAAAGTAAGAACTGCATACAGCTCATCATCTGAGTTCCAACTCCCTGAGCTGCAAGTCTGAGTTCTCCACTCAGAGACAGATACTTGTGTACCTCTATCCAAAAAGACACACAATACTGCACTTGCCCTTGCCTGTTTTTGCCATAACATATATTTAGGTGTCTATCAGAGTTGTTCTTAGCAGACTGATACAAGGCTACAATCTTTAAAAAATCCAGTAAAGAAGACTTAAACCAACAAGACAATAGTCATAAGACAACAAATCCTAAGAGGATTGGAGAATTAGAAATTTACAGGGACAAGATCTTGGAAATGAGCAAAAAGAATATGTACAGTAAAAATTAAACTGGAAAATGCTTATATGAAGAGGGAATGTTGTTACAAGAATCAAACTTGAAAGCAGCTTGCCTGTTGATACAGTCAATAAGTATGATAGGAATGACAGAGAAAACAAACACAATCAGTCTAGATTTAAGTGTTTAATAGTAACTCCTGTTAAAAAACAGGCTCCAGCTTGGCCTCAGTTGGAGACAAGGAAAAGAAAATAAAGTTTCTGTATTCTAGAGGGGTTTGAGCTGAATGGAATTAATTTTTGTCATGGGAAGAAGTAATATCTATCCTAAAAATCAGCCACCTTTTCCACTAATTTTTCTATGTAACACAACTCAAACTCTTAGTGCCTTCCTGAACTATAATTAAATCCATGCACTAATTTCTTCCTGTGAGAAAACTGTCTTCTTTCTAATGTTTACATGCAAGCCTAGTGTCTCCTGTTGTTCTAACCCTGCTATAATATAATTCCTGTGCTATATTCCATCTCCCATGCCCTATGTCTGCTACCTTTCTAAAAGATTTGCCAAGCTTAGTACCCTCTCAGGAAGCTATAGCATCTCTCATGTCTCCCACTCACCAAATTCTTACTTTCCTCTCCTTCTTTCTACTGTTCCATCCACAACCTTGTCAAAAGCCTATGCATTTTGGTTGGGCTTGTGGTGTTTTAATTTTGATTGTTTGTTTTAGTTTTTTGAGAAAAAACTCCAACATATTATTAACAATTATCAGTTATGCTGCATATTGTACACATGAAAGTGAGATCTAGAGTAGTCTGGAACTCGACAGTTTGACTCATTAGGCTTTTCCTGTTTTAGGTGATTGTGAAGTCACACTGATTTACAAACAAAAATCAAAATCAGACCTTACTCTGCAGACAGACATTGAAAAAACTCCAGTAGGTAGATTTTTGTCAATATTGTCAGTTTTCCTGTTTTTGCTATTGGATGTCCTTGACTCCTAGCAACACATTAGAGTGCAAGTCTATACTCTGAATACCAACATTCTACCATAGTTTAGCTTTCCTTTGGACTAAAGCCAGATAAAGAGCCAGGTCTGCATGATCTAGTCTTCTAAGATCAAATATTACATCACACAAACAAAAAAATAATTAGAAAAAAATTGTAGAGATACAGAAGTTTTCGTCTCAGTCAAAAACCTTTTTCTCTTCACTGTTAATCTTACTGTCTTCTGGACCAAAAAGCTAAGAAACTTGGACAATTTGAGAACAAATTTTACAAGTAAGTATTCATTATTCCTTTCTGGTTTTTGGTGGTTTTAAAATTATTTATTATTTTTTGGGTTTTTTTGGTTGCTTGCTCCTTTTTAAAATATCTCTGTTTTGCAGAAAAAGCTTTCAGTCCAAGTATATACTCCAGGACACTAAAGTACCCATTTTCACCTTCCTTGCATACATGAACCTTTCCTATATATGTAAACTAGCATTTACACTGGGTATGTTGACAAGCTTCAAAAAACAAGGGAAAAATATTTGTCCATTTTCAACTTAGCTAAGAAGAGCACCTCTTTCCTTCCAAGCCCTCATTCTGGTGAACATCAGAGACAGACAATGCAGCGTGAACATCCAGAGACAAGTTTCCTCAACAATTACATTTTCTTCCCTTGTACACAATCCCAGTGTTATTAAATGTTTGCAGACCATTCACTGCAGGAGACAAGGGCACAGCCAATTCAGACTGAAGCCTGGAACAGGGATAAACACTGAAATTCTGGAACTCACCTAACAGCCCAGGGTCTGGAGCCAGGGCCAGAATACAAGCCAAGGCTGAAGCCAAAGACAGGAACCAAACAAGCTGCCAAGAGGCAGGACCTGGAGCCAGGGTATGATCCAAGGGTTGTGAGCCAGAGCCAAGATACAAGTCAAAGGTCAGGAACAGATGCCAGGGACTTGGATCAACAATAGGCTTCAACCATTCAACAACTGAAGAGAAAATACAGACACCACTTTAATGCCCAGCAACTAACTACATGGGATGGCCACGCATGTGACTGTGCTGCTTAAAAGCATCAGCCCTCTCTCACCCAACAATTTCTACCAGACTCCAGCTAGCACTGAGCTCAAGCCAAAGCCAGTAGTCCTGACTCAAATAAATTGCAAACTATTGCATCACAGCTAAGTGGTGGGGTACAAGCTAATTTCTGGAAGTGGCATTACAGTTTACTTGCCTCCACAGCCCTGAGTCAGCTTGATAACATAGCTCATTACATATATCACATGCATCCTTGTGGTGCGGCATCCTTGTGTCTTTGGCAGGGTAAGTGAGAACATCCAGTACTGACAGGAAATGGGATCCCTAGATGACTGGAGATTGGAGCACAGAAAAGTTACAGGTACATAACTACTTTTGAGGATAGTTTTATCAAAAAACTTGTTGCTAGAAAAACAGATATTTCAATAAAGCCAGATGGCAATCTGGTCCTTTTTTCAATAATCAGACTGTCCTATATCCTTGAGTACAGACATAGACAAAGAGCCACAGCATCGTAATTAATTCACTTTCACCATAAACTCTGAAAAGTCTTAAATGAGAATTAGATGTTTTAGAAATCAAAGTAGGAGAAGAGTGTGAACTACCTTATCACAATCTTTGGCTAACTGGAGGAAAAGAAAACCAGTAATTGCATGCAAGCTGTAGATGTAACAAGAGTGGCTTATCTAAGCAGTCAGAAAACAAGCCCTAGTGTTGGAGGAATGAACTAAGACAGATAATCAGAGCCCTTTGCACTGATGCCTCCAAAGCTTATTCAAGTACAATGAGAAGCACTGATAAAATAGTGTTGTCTAATTTTCCCTGATTAAATACCTGACATTTCCCCAGACTTCATCCTCTCTGTATCGTTTGAAATAACTTTTAATGAGATACATAGATATTCCTTTAAATCAACCTTCAGTTTTTATTTTTCTAGATGCAAAATTTCAGCCTTTGTAGCAAAAAACAAGTTGTATATTATCAGCATCTGAAATAATTAGGAGCCATGGTCTTCACACTTTTCATATTTCTATTAAACATTCTGCTGACCCAGGTGAGGTAAATGACTGCTTATGAAAGCAAAAGGTGATGTTTTTCACTCAATTTCTTTACAAATAGTTTTTAAATGCATGAAAAGGTGAAATAAGTTTTTTTTAGAGATTATATTAGTTTCTACATTAGCTCCTTAGGCAGGAGGGTAGGAGATAGGGTTGTGCAAAATATTTTTCTTAAATAGGTAGCATAAGGGAAAAAAAGTAGAATTATTAATGTTTTGAAGTATTTTAGAAAATAAAATTGATTTGGCATATAAACCAAATAATGGTTATTTATCTTGTCTGCTAAAAAAACCCAAAACATACTTCTGAGACTTCAGACCATTTAAAACTTTAGGTTTTCATGTGGCTGTGCTCACTAGAAAATTAGCGCATACTCTACGACAAGTTTCCTCAGTGAAAGAAGCTGTGAAATTATTGCAGAGAGGTTTCCAGCTAAAATGTGGGGGGTGAGGGGCAGAAGGGAAAGACGCACCCCCTCTTTACTTTTTTTTTTTTTTTTTTTTTTTTTGGTGAGACTATGCTGAGGAGATGGTTGCAATTCTTCTCACCAAAGAAGCAATACTGCTCAGATACCATTACTGAAGCCCCTTTGTTTCCTGTCCTTGAAGGTCTATATCTTTCTACTTAAATACTGAAAAAAGTCTACTCTCAGTGGTGGCAATACCAAAAATCATCAAGCATTTGTTACATAGGTGTCAAGCATCTCCTGAACAGCACTGTTAGAACGTTTCTGCAGACAAAAGAAAACTCTACGTGTTGACAGGGACGAGTCCTGTGGAGTGCTAATACACTTTAGAACAGCTAGAAAGGATTTACTTAGGCCACCCATAAAGCGAAAAAGGGCAAAAGTAGCTTTTATCTTGTCATTTAGCCTGAGGTCTAAAAATACTTCGTGACAAGGTTATGACACATGTTCTACAAGCAGAAGTTCACTTCTCTACAGGGGAAGTACCTGGCTGTTATTAAAGCTGGATGGATTGTTAACAACACAGGTGCCCCTGTAATTTCACAGCTGCCTAGAGGATTCATCAGGTATCTCTTCACTTAAACATCAGCAAGTGCCTGGAGGCAAAACCATATGGGATGAAAAGGGCTCTCCCAGTAAAGTAATTTCTTACTTGTAAATCCTACTAATTTATGACCCTGTGTTAATTCCTCAAGCTCTTTGAAGAACTATTACATAAATCTTTTTAACTGCATTATCATCTCTTGCACACAAATCATAATTTATTCTAAGGACTTCAAAGGTCATCAGTTATCCTGACTGCAACTCCAGACTGACACAGCAATCCATTAAAAACAGAGACTTTTACCAACAAAGTTTTTCACTTTAAATTGCCAGATGACTGAAACTAAGAGGTTAAGAGGTCACTTTCAGACAAATAACCATCATATTTTTATCATCTTTAAAATTCCCTGTTAAATTCTGCAGTTTATTAAGACACCAGCCATCTTCCCCATGACCTCTATTATTCAAAAATTATTCAACACCCTCATTATGATATGTAAATGTATATTTGACCTTGATGAGTTCCATTATCCCAAACAAAATCTTAGAATGGAGCACACATCAAAGAATAAGCTCCTGCTTTTAAATATATTCAGAAGAAATGCATCCTTTTTAATGTATTTCAAGCAACATTTTTTTGGTGTTCAAAAAATATCTTCCTGCTTCATATCTGTTTATACCCCTGATTTCAATATGCTTTCTGTATCAAAAGGGCAATATGTCTGTAAAAATATTTTGAGTGTTTATCATAAAAAGTCCAACACACCTCCAGAGGAACTGGAAAAATATAACAATAAAAAAACCCCAAACAACAACAACACCAACCAGAAAAACCCAAAAATGAAAAAAAAAAACTCCACCCAAAAAGCCAACAACAAAAAAACACCAAACAAACAAAACAAAAAAAAAAACTAAACAACAACCACCCCCCACAATAAATTAAAAAGGCTTGAAAGCAAATCAAACAAAGAGGGATTTACCAAATGGAAAAGGCAGCCGTAATGGCTGAACTATTTTTATCAGTATTCTAACAAATAACACCTCCTGTGCTTTAAATATTTAATGTGAAATCCATGGATTTATATAGCTTACAAAATGCCAGAGGCTTATTATCTTTACAGATTGCATGACAGGAATATTCATATAATTTGATTCCACTTTTTAAGACAACAGGAATTCCTCCAGGTGCTAATAGTAGATAACTTGTGTGCTGCTTCAATAATCTACTAATTATAGAATCCCTCAGGTAGAACAATGTCATTAATCTGATTAAATTATTTATATTCTGGAAAGCAAAATCTTATTAGGTCCTTGGCATTTGACTGTGTATATCATGCAGCTGTGTTTGCAGTTTAAGGTGTGGAGGAAAAATATCTATATTTTACCTTAACATCAACATAGCTGGAAAAGGATCAGAGTCTCTTATATCCTAACTTACGTTGCTGTTCATTAATTCCAGAGCATACCCTTCATTGCATAGGTTGTCCATTTAGAGCACTATAACACTTCTGATAATGAAGGTTTGTTGTAGGCATTTATTAGGCACCTAGTCTTCTCAGGAGCAAAATAACAACAGGCATGGATGGAGTCTCATCCACCCACTATATGGTAAGCATGCTAACACTAGTGAAATTATCAGACACTCTAATGTAAGATCAGGATCAACCAATGGTCAGAATTAAAGTGATGGTTTTAGTTTTCTACTAAATATAGCAGGACCAACAAAAGCAACATATGTTTGCAGAAAGCACAGTCTGATCTCACGTCAGTAGCTTTGATTTTAAAAGAGGAGGTAGCATAGGGGATTGAGAGCTGGTATTATCTTGCAACTTAGCACAAAATAATGACACTAAAACTAGATTAATATTGAGTTAGAGAAAACAGAAATTTTGATTAGTTCTTTCAGCAGATAAGATACTTTTTGCAGCAAGCATCATCACATCACATGGGATAGATAATGTGGTTTTTTATAGAGAAGCAAAAATTTCCACTGTCATCTCTGTACACCATTGTGCAATATATCTAACTTCTATTCTGCCTCATGCCTCCATTTGAAACTTATCTTTCTAGATTTGCATGACAATTAGAAAAGTGAAACCAACATAGACATGTTCCTATAGTAAAGCAATAAAAACAACAGCAGATTTTATAATTTAAATAGTAATATATTTAGAGATTTCTTAAGGATGTGGTTTGTTGTTGCACCTGTTTTAGCTGCTATATCAGACAAGTTACAAGTACAATAGTTTACTGAATAATATAAAGCTGTTTCAGTAGGTCATTATTCTGGTAACATTTATTTACATTCAACATAAATTCACATCCATTTACAGCTACAGAAAGGCTTAAATGTTAGCAGTATCCCTTCAAGCAAAAGATTGCTGTGCTGCTTTTATGAAAAATATCAACTCATGATCATTTGTCTTCTTGCCCTTCTAAACTTCCAGAATATTTAAGTAAAAAATAAACTGTATAGAAGAAGTTGAGAACACCAGTGTCCCATTTGATGCCTATTAAAATAGATGATCTAACTGTTCCTTCTTGCTTTAAAAATATATGAACTTTTACATTTCAGATTTTGCCAAGAATTCAGTTTTGATATTGGAAATAACTTATACAGTACATACTGTATGTGGGCAGCCACTCTAAATATTGTAAACATTATTATAAAACATTGCAAGTCCTAACATTACTGAATAAAGTAGAGGGTTTTATTCCTTCATATGAATTACCGAGTATTCCTGCCAGTGCATTACTGTCCATCTATCAAATTTCTGAAAAGGGATTAGAAGAAGCATCTTCACATATTCAGCTGACTCTTCTGGCAAAAAATAGTTTCAGTTTGTGAGTCATCTCACTTTCTGGCAACGTTAACCCAAAAAAGGTGCGATAACATATTTCACCTCTGTACTACGCAAATCTGGTCCTATAAAATGTAGGATGTTCATCACAGCAAAAGTGAGAAAGAGTCTTCTTCACCCTTCTGTAGCAACTCCTGCAATGTGTAATAGCAAAAAGTCCCCTTGCATAAAACACAGTCTTTCTCTCAGTCCAAATTCACTCCTAGCTGATCTGGCACAGTAAAACTGAGATTAAATAACCATCAACCATTTGTACCACAAGAAAGTTCAGTGCTCTTTTTATCAACAAGTTTCTAATGTGCCTCTTTAGAACAGACTTTCCCAGGGGAAGGCAGTTTGCATGGCCCAGATCTGAATGACAGCACGCTCCTGTTGATTATCACCGTGTTGGTAGACTTCTTAAAAATCTCTCACAGTGACATAAATGCCCATTTTTGAGACACGTCCACTTGAGTAATTGCCAGAGGAAATTTACAAGCCATCCTGAAAAATGCTGAAGTGATGAGTCTTCCATCTGCCTTAAATCACAGGGGTACTGAGCATGTTCCCACAATCAGTTCACTGCTCAGTTGGACTACATTCTCAAGGTCTGATGCTTTCTTATGCTTAAGTTCTCTGCAAAGAATGAGATGCGTAGATACAAGCACATTTTTTTGTGACCATCCTCACCATTCCTCAGGCCAAGTATGTCTGATTCATGTTTGCTAGATAGGGCATGCATCTGTTAAATAGCCAAGTTTATAGAGAAGAGAAAAAGCATGCAATATCTCAACCTCAAGTTTAAAGACCGCATTTTCTCCTTCTCTACAGCTACTGTGGTATCGCAAGGATTGTCCAGCATATATAATATTTCTGCAAAATCTACTACTACATGGAGCAATAAAAATCCAAGTGGGTGGAAAAACAAGATTATTCAATGCTAAATGAGCAGTAAAGGCCTGTTAAAAGCTCTTTGCTGAAGGATTTGAGAATCTGCTCTAGCAGATACTCTTGTTTTCCTAGATCCACTAGCCATCAAATCCCAAAGCAGTGACTTTTTTCCACCTCTAAGATGTTACATCACACTTCAGAAGACAAATCCAGATTCAGAAGGCACTAAAACCAGCATTAGTTCCTATATCTGTTAGTGGGAAGGAGAAGATAATAAGAAATTACAGAATCACCTGTAGAAAATGCTGCCACATTATCCAGAGTTCTCAGTGCATAAAGGTTTTGGCTTAAGCTATCATGCCTTCTTATCTAATGTGAATGGCTCTCTTTCAGTCTTTTGTAGGAAAGATAACAAACTTCACCAGGAAGATAAGTACAAGAACCCTGTTATTTCAAAAAAATCATAAGGCTCCACTTACAAAATTAAATTTTACTTTTGCCCTACACGAAAGACTGTTTCTGCTTATCCTCAAAAAAAAAACCAAACAAAAAAATCCCCAAAAACCCAACAAACAAACAAGAAAATACCTAAAATACCTAATAATAGAAATTTTGAAATATTTAATTAATACATAATATTCTTTTTCTTTCACTACAATTTAAATAGGTCTTAAGTTCTCATGCATGTGTATTCCATTACTGAAAGTTAAACTGCAAAAAGCAGACCAACAGTTCTTCTCACCTGAATGCAAATAGAAATACTAACAGACCTCCTAAGACCCCAAAATCTGAAGGAATGCAAGACAGAATAGCACAAGACAGGACTAACAGATAATCTATTTTAACCTGCAGAAGCCTCTCTAGCTCCAGTACTCTATAATATCTTGCACAGCTGAGAGGTCTCCTGGGATGAGAGATGGGAAAGAGAGACTGGACAAAATGAGGCAGCACAATGCTTTATCGAAACTGGATTTCAGGTGTTAACCTTCAGTGAGAAATCTCTGATCTTCTGGCTGTCCATGATGTTACTTCAGTGGTGGTGACTAGAAAGCTAAGCACTCAAAAACATCTGCCTGGCCAGAAATACCCACGGTATTAAATGTCTAATCTCAATGGGTATTACAGTTGCATTGTTTGTAAGAGAATAAAGGCTACTATTTTGCTTTTTTTTCTATATCACCATGTACTTGACTATGGTTTCATGGTTGCCATTATTTTTTAGCAGATTAAATAATTGTCTGCATAAATGGAGGAGATATAGAGTTGTGAATTTTTAAAAATAACTACTCTTACAACATCAGCAACATGTACAAAATTCTTGTTCCTTCTATTCATTAAAAATTACAACCTCAGGTACAAAATCATTCACATTTTAGTCACTGAAAAAAAATCTAAAATCTCATTCTCAGAGTTTAAATATGCTCAGGCAGGTCTGGTACCTCCAGCACAATGACACCTGATGTCCTTCGTGGTATTTAACAACAATATCAGCAAGTGTGAATGAATGCATTAGATGTCTGACTATCCTTTTTGTTTCCATCATTCTTAAGGCTTCTTTTCCATCCAGAAAAACAATGATATCAGCAACACTCAGATTCACTCTTGGCTTTGTGCAGGTTTTTTTATACATAATGAATATTGTCCCTGTCATCTTCATTCTCTTGATTAAACTGGTATGAAACTCAGTAAAACAACAAGAACTGGTAGCCCTAACTGAAGAAAACTGTCATCTCAGACACCTATATCCCACTGCCTAAGACTCCACCAGGTTATAAATTCAATGACCATTTACAATAAAAATCACCATGTCACAAAACTTCGGAATTCATGTAATTCAGAGATGATGCATCACAATATGAATTGTAAGTGTATTTGTGTATGGTGGGTAAGATTGGGACACTTAATTTAGTTCCAAAAACTCATCTCAAATGTATATTTTTATTATTTGATTTAGTCCTCACATTTAGTCCTCCCCTAATGCAATGTTTATTAGGTTTTGGGAAAAGAAGGGCTAGTCAGCCATGTCTGCCAAAGGAAAAAGAAAATTCCATAGCAGTAGGAATGCAGACTGCGTATATTCTCATTACTTTGTCTGTCTCTAGCTTTCATGGTTGTATGATCAACTATTTATAAATTTTGTCTTTTCTCAGAATGCCTTCAGCAACATGTAAATACAATTTAATGTTACAATTCATAATTGGTGCTTCAGATGATTAAGCAATACTCTAAGCCCCAACCCTTCTTGGGTTGCTCAGAAATATCTATGTTGTGTATACAACATAGAGTTGTTCAGGTTAGAAAAACCTTTAAGATTGTCATGTTCAACTATTTTGCCAGTACTACGAGGTTCACCACTAAACGATGTTCCTAAGTACCATGTCTATAAATCTTTTAAATATCCCAGGGGGTGGTGACTCAGCCACCTACCTGGGCAGCCTGTTCCATTGTTTGACAACCCTTTCTGTGAAGGAATTTTTCCTGATATCCAATTTAAAACTTCCCTGGGGCAACTTGGGTCCATTATCTCTCATCTAGTTGCTTCCTACTTGAGAGTAGAGACTGCCCCCAGGTCACTACACCCTCCTTTCAGGTGGTTTTAGAGAGTGATAAGATCTCATGTCAGTCTCCTTTTCTCTAGACTAAACAATCCCAGCTCCCTCAGACACTCCTCACAGGACTTGTGCTCCAGACCCTTCGCCAGCTCAGTTGTTCTGCTCAGAACACACTTCCACCATCTCAATGTCTTCCTTGTCATGAGAGGCTCTGAACTGGATCCAAGGTGTGGCCTCACCAGCTCTGGGTACAGAGTGGCAATCCTTTCCCTAGTCCTGCTAGCTGCATAATTTTTAATGCAAACCAGGATGCTGCTGACCTTTTTGGCCACCTGGGCACACACAATGAATCATGTTCAACTCTGTCTGAAAGCATCCCCAGATTATTTTCCCCCAGGCAGTTTTTCAGCCACTCTGCCTGAAATATGTAGGGCTGCCTGGGGCTGTTGTGACTCAAGTGCAGAGCCCCACATTTGCCTTGCCAAATCTCATACTGTTGTTCTCAGTCTCAGGCCAATCCCTCTGCAGAGCCTTCCTACACTGCAGCTGGTCAACAGTCCCACCCAACTTCATGTCATCTGCAAGCTGGCAGAAGGGTCACCCATCCAGGTTGTTGATAAAGATAAACGATCCATCTAGGTTGTTGTTCTGTTGTTAAACAGAACTGGCCCCAACACTCTGCTCTCAGAAATCCCACTGGTAACTGGCCCCCAACAGGATGCGGCACCATTCACCAACCCTCTCTGGGCCAGAGTTTTTAACTCAGTGAAGAGCGCACTTGCCTAAGCCATGAGCAGCCAATTTCTCCCTGACAGTGCTGTGGGAAACTGTATCAATGACTTAAATGAAGTCCATGCAGACACATCCACATAAACATGGCTCCGTTGGTGCTTTCACCAGCTCCCTCAGTACCCTCAAGTGGATCTATTCTGGCCCTATAGATTTGGGAGTGTGGGCAAGCAGGTTGCTGACCATTTTCTCCTGGACTGTGGGACCTTCATTTCCCCATCCCTGTCTTCCAGCTTGAGGGGCTGGTTATCCTAATTAGACAAAGAAAGCATTACAAGCCTTAGCCTTTTATCCATCTTTAGTTACTGACATGGTATTGGCATGGTCTTCCTACATAGAATCCTGTAAAAGCTGATCACCCTGTGCCACAACCAAACATAAAGGTTACACTTCACCACATGAGTTATTTTCTAGTACTTCAATTGAAGTGAAGAAGCATAAATAAGGACAGTAAACAAAGCTCAGATAAGAAGTGAGGTTTAATTCTCTGACATTACTGTCCCCAACGGTGCATTATTACCACTTAAAATAGGTGTAATTCAGTCTAATTCGAATCGTGCTCAGAATTTGCATTTTAGGGACAGGCCTAAATCTTCTCTAAAAAATGTAATGTGCCATATATCTTTATGTCTATTATTCATCACATTAATGTACATTATTTTTCAGGAGTATCTGCACTGTTTGGGATAATTTCTGAATGAAGACTGTATGGTAGGTCTAGTTCAGAAATTTCCTGATAAATGTTCTGCTCCATAAACCACCACAAGACCTGAAAGTTTTCTTTCTGCTTTTTAAAACTGATGGCCATTTCTGAACACTTCTCAATATCCACCCAAAGAACTAGAGAATGGAGCTCCCAGCCTTAAGACCCCCCTGAATTCTCACTGAATTTACTGACCAAAATCTTCCTTCCTGGAATGGAAAAAATATGATCCTCTTCCCTCTGAATTATTAAAACTTTGAAATTATAGGGTTTTCAGGCAAAGATATGGGAAAAGGAATATCAGTTCTTTGCTAGTGTGTGTGTACTAGTGTGTGTACCAGTGTGTGTCTGTGTAACCAGGCAAGCAAGCAACGCCGCTGCTGGCACACCGAAGGAGAGCAGAAATCCCAGGGAAGGCTCTTCCCGCTCCTCGAGCACTTTGGGTGCAGTTCCTGTGACAGCCGGCAGGGGGCGCTGCTGGCTCCCGGCGAGCCGGGTGGGTGCGGTGATTCCCCCGCACCTGCAGGGGGCGCTGTGCGCGGGCCCGCCAAGGCTCCCTCACACGGTAATGGCGGCTCAGGCAAGGTGAAATGGCTTCCCTTGCAAAACTCACGCGGAGCAGGCAGTCTCAGTGCCACTCTGGGTCATGACCTAGACTGTAGCGGGAACCTTGGAGGAACAGGCTGGAACAACAGAGGAGAACAAATCCAAGGACAGTAAATCAAAGTGTAGCAGCACAGCAGCAGGAACAGTGGCCAGCTAGACCCTGGGGAGCGAAGGTGGAACTAAAGCGTAGTGAAAACCTCAGTGCAGCAGCAGGAAACCACGGGGGCCAGACGTGAGGGGAAGTCAAGCTAAGTGCAGCAAACGACCCCAGGGCCATGGCAGGAAACAGCAGGGGCAAGCAGGTCTAGTTGGGCAGCAATGAACCTTGGCGTCACTCACTGGCAACTGGCAGCAATGGTGAAGTGGGCAGGCCCAGCTGAGAAGCAGCTGATGTCAGCAGCCAGTAGAAACAAAAAAAGAAATAGACAGATCCCGGGATCAAACCACAGCTCAACCCTGTCAAGGGAAGGACAGGCACCCGCTCCCCCACCACACGTGGCTGCTGTCCCATCTGAATGCAGAGAGGAGAAAGGGCTGAGCCCAGCCCCTGACCCACAGCCAAGTCTTGTTTAGACCCCGACATCTCATGATGTTGCTGCACCTCCCAAGAGAAACCCACCAGCCAGAGAGCTCACTCTCCAGCTAAGAGACTGCTGCAACCATGTCCTTCCCCCCTCCTTCCCCAGGACTATCTCTGTGAAATTTGAAGATGCTCAGCCATGGTTTTGTCTCTTAATATTGTCTGTTCATCATCTCCAGGGCAACAAATGGGAAGAAAAATTCCCTGAGATAAAGAAATAAAAGCAAAAGCCTAACGCTTAAAACAAAGACATTTACACTGCCTTTCTGTAGGAAAGTTTGGAAATTCTGTTTCTTGTTTCAGAAAGCTAGAATTTTGACATTTGGACCAGCTTTACCATCTTATGCCTGAAGTAGTCAAATCATTACCATACGAAAATGAACACCACGAAGGAGTATCTTCTGTGCAGTTCACCTACCTGTAGTCTCCTGTGGGTCCATTTGGCGTCCTTACCATTAGAATTTTAATATAGCGGTCAGATCACACCCTTGCCATATTCTTCCTTCTAAAGGCTGCCTGAATGATGACGGCAGGTAAGATGCAAGTAGGCAACGGTTGCAAGGGGGAACTGGGACCTGTTGGCCCGTCACCCTGAGTGCAAATGCAGAGGCAGGTTTTGCCCAGGCAAGTTGGCTCAAGCAAGACCAGCAGCAGCACCAGCTACAGCTCAGGCAGGCAGCACTGATTTTGCCAGCAGAAACATAGACCGGAGGGACCTGCAGAAGATTTGTACAACTCAGCTCTCAGAAGAAGGAAATATCTAGCTCATCTGGCTGTACTACTGACTGTCCCTTGGCAAAAAGAGAGCACCCTTCCTTAAGGCTTTCCACAGCTGCTCACAAAAATCTGATGAAATCAGTACACTAACATTGAGAAGGGGTGTTTTTGGCAGCAGTCACCTCATGCATGGGGTCACCTTGCTGTGAGGCAGAGACACCCCGTTACATACTCTGGTCCCAGTTTATTCACTGCAAAGGAAAAGCATTATGCTGCTACACTACTGCTTGTCCATTGTACATCCAAGAGGGGACAAGACAGCTGCCAACTGGCACTAACCTGATTTACATCCAGTGGTGGACATGAGTAGGGAGATGAGAAGACGCAGGGTAACTGGATTCAGTCATAAGATAATTTTGGTGTTTATGATCATATGTCTGTGATGGGCATTACTCAGAGGTACAAGCCATGCCAAAAGGAGAGAGATCAAGATCATTGCAAAGCCCCAAACAATAAAAATAAATCCATGCTTGAGGAGGGAGATGCACACATTTAATCCTTGCCTAGACATGACTCATCAGTACTCCTCACCCCATGCAGCCTGAGGAGATACCCCAGAGCTTCCCTCCCTCTCCCTCATTTACAAACCATGAAGGCCATGGATTTACAGCTATGTCACTTTCCCTGCACACAAACAGGCATATTGTGCATAGAAATTCAAGGACTACTGTTAGATAACTTTTTGTCAGCAAATAGGGATGCAATCGGATTAGCTTTCACTGCCTGACCTTACAGCCACACTACCCACCACTTAGAAACATTGCTTCATTTTCATCATAACATTGATGCAACAAGGAATTATTATAACCATTTTATAGAGAGGCAGAGTGATTAAGCTATTTGCTCACAGTCAGCAGCAGATTCAACAGCCAAAGTCATAAACTTTGAAATCCCACAACTTGAAAAGTAAGAGTTGTTCCATCATCTGTTTCCTTGATTAATGCTACATGAGAGAGTTTCCATGGATGGTCATGTCCCACTGCTTTCTGAACTTAGTGACCATTTCCCAGATTTGCAAATAATGGAATAAGAGAAGGAAGGCATTATAGGACAGGTTTATCTTTAAGCTTAAGAACAACATGAAGATTAATGCACAGTAAAACCTCAGGGGATTATGCAAATAAGTACCACATTGCATACATTAAGCAGAAAGGAAAACAGCCTAGTACAAAGGAAAAATACTTCAAAACTACAGCTATGGTCAAAGAACTACAAATACATTTATTTAGAAGTTTCTACTGGAAATCTTAATGAGAGATCTTGGCCACACTGGACAGAGCCTCCTAGGGGGAGTCTTCATGCTCCTCTGGCATTTAAAAGCAACTGTATTACCATTGCTTCAAATTCCCCCACCTTTCACTCCTGGCCTTGACAGTACACTTAATTTTATAAGACATTTCCCAGATGCCAACTGGCTGTATAACTTCCCTCTTAAAAGAGCTAATCTAAGTACTAAGACATCTAGTTTCCAAACAGACCCTTAACCCTGAAGAAGATATTTCCTAAAGAGAAAGGTGTAAAAATTAAGCCAGAAAGTTGCTTTTCCAGATATACACCATCTAACTTGAAGACTTCTGCTGTTATATCACATCAAAGGAAAAACACTTCCTCCCATTCACTTAACAATTAGAAACTATGTGAAATGAGAAGGAGCTACACATGAGCTACACAATTTCAAAGTATGTGTAAGGTAAGAAAAAGAGTTTCAATGCTCTTTTCCTGCCTTATACTGCATACAGATTTTTAAAATCCAAATAATTTTCCTTTTATTTTTAAGTGGCTAAACTTCTACTTTGTTTCAATGTAACAAGTTCTTTGGAATGTTATTAAAAGTTTGCACCATTTCTAATTGTTGCATAGCTACATGATAGAAAAATTTATATTTATAAACTGTCTTTTGACAGTTTATAAATTCTTCCTGCCCCTCTGCTCTACTCTGGTGAGATCCCACCTGAAGTGCAGCATCAGCTCTGGGATTCCCTGAGAAGGAATGACATGGATCTATTGGAATGAGTCCAGAGGAGGCCACCAAGATGAGGCCACCAAGACTAGAGGGATAGAGCATCTCTCCTATGAGGAAAGGCTAAGACAATTGAAATTATTCAGCCTGGAGAAAAGAAGATTTTAGTGTGACTTTATTGTGCCAAGGAAGCTGGACAGGGGCTTTTTGCAAGAGTATATAGAAAACAGGACAAGGAGGAATGGCTCCACACTGAAAGTGAGCAGGTTTAGATCAGATATTAGGAAAAAAAAAATTACTGTAAGGGTGGTGAGGCAATGGAAGAAGTTGCCCAAAGAAGCTGTGGGTGTCTCATCTCTGGAAATATTTGAAACCAGGCTGGATGGAGCTTTGAACCACCTGTTCTGGTGGAAGGTGTCTGTACCCATGACAGGGGGGTTGGAACTTTAAGGTCTCTTCCAAACTAAGATATTCTATTATAAAATAAGTAAATTATACTGATAGATCTATCATTTTTACATACTACTATTACACTTGGTTTGTATAATATGGAGGTATTTCATTTAAACATTGGGGTACAGTGAATAGTGCTGGGTGAACTTTAATGCAGAGAGTTTATCCTGGCTGATCTCTAGTGATTTATGAAGATAAGCTCATTATATTTTCAATAAAGAAACCATATCTCACACAAAGGAACAAAAACCAAATGAAGATGTAGTGGAGTGTCAGGGAAAATTGCTGTAAGTATGCAGAATAACTGCATCATATGCTTCAGAGGAAAAAAAACAGCAAAGAAAAAAACACTTTTCTCCATTAAAAACCCCCACAATTTTTAGGATATTTTTAGGGGTTAAAAGCTAGAGAAAAAAAAAAAAAAAAAAAAAGATAGATATAAAGAAAAGAAATAGAGATAAATAATCTATTTCAAGGCTAAGAGAAGTTTTGGCAAATAGGATAAAGATTAATTATCTCCCTGCCTCTTCACAGTTATTCTCTATGCTGACAGCTTTTAATTGTTTGTGATTTAGAACCCAGAAACCTTTTTCTGTGTCTAAATATCTACAGAGAGCAGCAGTTTCTGGAAAAATACTTCACAATAGAATAACCTAGAAAGAACAGTGGAAAAGATATCATAATCACTGTCCTTTTAGTGAAGACTTTTATATTGCTCTTGCTGGGAGATAAAAAATATCAGTATATGAGATTTATGATGTGAAAGGAATCCCTATTTCTGCACAGTTTCACTATTCCAAATGAGCCCCTCATAGTTTTACATACACATCCCCCTTATAAGCTTCATTCTTTTGCTGTATGAAAGAGCTTTCTCTGCACTCTTTTCCAGCAGTTATGCACAAACCATGTTTTACCCTTCAAACCCAACATAGTATAACTGAGACCCTGCCTCATAGTTTGCAGACTGCTCACACACCTCTTGTCTTTCTCTTTTTGCCCACCACCCTGTCCTTGTTCTGCAGCTGCACGATATTACCACCACCCCAAGCACCTTTTACTGTCTGTCATACAAGGACCTTTCACCTTCTTTGAGTCACTAGTACTAGCAAGGTACTTGTTTGTTCAGTGATTCCTCAAGATGTGGTTGACATTTTGCAATTTGTTCTAATTTGACATGAGATTTTACATTATTTTAACACCTTCCACATGGAAATCCCATAGATAAAAGTCATTTGAAGATGATGTAGTTTTGCTTTTTCTGTCTCTCTGATTTTTAAAGATTGAAGATTTCCAAACCTTCAATCTTTAAAAATCAGAATCAAAGATTTCCAATTTTGAAGATTTCCAAATCCCTGCAATTGTCATTGCTTTCACTGTATACTGATGGAGCCACTTTTCAGCACTATTGTGTACAGAACTTCCCACTCAAACCGAAAAAGAATATAATTCTAATAACATGTCATCTGAAGAACAGTTTTCCCTTCCTCCCCCAGATTGGCTTCCTCTTCCCATCAGGATCTTTTGTGTCCATGACACAAACTTGTCAGGAAAATCTCATTGAGAGGGATGCTCACAAATGAAGTTGTGCCAATGAATAGGTCTTGGTGCTTGAGTATTAGCTTATTTCTTTTCCCATGGAGCAATCCACCAAATCTTACCCTACAGTTTCCTTCTCTTTGTCTGGAGAATAAGAAATGTTTGCAGATTTCAAACATATGCAAACATTTTTTGCCCTAACCTCTTTTGAAACAAGCATTCATCATTTATTCTTGAATCATTAATGTAACATTTTTTATTTTTCAGGTAAAAGCAGCCTGAGATGCTCAGGTAAAAGCAGACTGAGATGTTGTAACCATAGACCTCATATGTCCTTAGGAAATTCAAAGTGCTTTACTAAGCTGTTCTCAGTTTCAGGATTGTGGGTGTTTGTGGAATTAGCACTTGTCACATATATCGTATGTTAGAGTTGTTACAAATACATCACCATGACATTTTAACAAGCTGCCACTATAGGTTAGCACTACCTGGCTTTTACATGGCATTTTAGATGTGAATCTCAAGCACAATACAGAAGATGGTAAGCAATGTTGCTGTCATTATGCAGACAAATAAGAGTGAGAGACAGTGTGGTTAAAAAGCCTGCAAGAGGCTGCTCACAAAAGCCATTCCTGACATCTTATACAGGGTCAGTAACAACCTGAGCCAGAATGATCTCTCCCTGTCTGCCAGCAAAACTTCAGAAACTACTTGGACATCTGGGTTCAAAGCGTACGGTTTCCATGCCACGCTATGGATCTTGAGCCCTTGATGCTGCAAAAGAGTAAGGGCAAGGCACAAGGCACCTTGCAAGGCTCTACTTCCACAGAATGGCCTTCTCCTAAAATGTATTCTCAGTTGCTTTTTCACCAGGAGCTTTTTCTGTTCTAGCATGCTCCAGTGCCATATTTTCAGACTCTATGGTTTTTCAAACCAGATCCTACTGCTGAAACCACTTGAAACCTTCCCAAATTATACATGAAAAGCAAGGAAAGAAACTAATCAAAACATGCTTCTATATGAAAATGTCAGTAACCATCTAAAACTGTAATGTATTTCTTTAGTAGATGATTAAAAACAAGCTGGCCCTTAGCCAGCCACTCTACTCTGCTGTGCTGTACCATGTCTTCCTTCACTAAAGAATATCGAAGCTTTTTTTACTGATCTCTAACATTGATAAAAAACAAGTTAAGCAGCAGAGAGAACAAAGGAAAAAACGCGTTCAAGCACCCTTTTGATAGAATAAAACAAAGGTAGTTTACTCCAGTTTAGAAACCAGGTGGCAAAAATAGCAAACTCCTAGCTTTTAAAAGCCAAAAGTTTTATATATTTTAAAATATCCATGGGAGAAGTCTTTGGCTTGAATAAACAAAATTCCAACTACATGGTTCAAGAAAGAAATCTGTGAAGCAGAGCTAGATAGCCAAAGCTGAATTTCTTGGTTACTTCCAGAAGGAAGCAGATGCGTAACATGCATAGACTACCATGCTTAAGCGTCTCTGAATCTCTTTCTGTATGACATAAAGTTTTAAGTCTACTCAGAAGACATCTCAGAGAGGACTGCAGCACTACCACTGTTTACACCTGTGTGTGCCTCAGCACCGCATCTTCTGTCTCAGCGACAACTAAACATTTGCCAGTGTTGGCAAAGGGATTGGTGTGACACACCATAAGTTTTCTGCTGTTTATCCTCTCTTTGTGGATCTTTTTCAACACTTTGAAGAGTGGATTCTTGCTACTTCAGCTATATTATATGATTTAAAAGCAACTGGAATGGGAATAAATTGTAATTTGTGTACCTTGAGTGCAGCACTCAAAACAGAAAAGCAGTTTGAGACCTACTTTTGAATTGTTGGACTTGCATGGCAACTTCAATCTTCGAAAGAGGACTTATATTTTCCATTTTAAATTACTCAAAGTATTATGAAGAAAGGGGCAAGATGGGGATAAACTTTCAAGGGACAAAACCAAAATTTTAAAAATATGTTTCATAATCATATTACATGAGGCTTCTAATTTGAAGATTTCCAGTCCATATTCTTCTTGTAGATAAATCTGCCCAGTTAACCCATGTTTTCTTGTGATGCATTACTTGTATTTAGAGTGGTTGTATTTCCTCCAGAATCCACACAATGGAAACTGGTAAGAAATTTTGAGCACTAGGAGAAAGAGGAACCTGAGGACACAGAAGACTGAGCATCAGAATCAGAAAGGAAAGAAGGAATTATATTTTCAACAACAGAAATAGATTATCTATGGAAAAGGTAACATGATTCTTGAAAAGAAACCAGATTTTCAATTAGCCTTAGTTACAAACTCCCTTTTCATTGCTAGAGAGGCACCAGATATTCTAACTGAATTTCTGTAGTTAATCATTATAACAAAAAATTATCTAGTTAGATAGTGATATAAAAATAATACACACTTCTAAAGGAATCACTTTTCAAATGAGCTGATTAATATTTTTCTTTTACTACAATTTTCAATTTGCTGGCCTCACAAGTACTGCACACTGAGAGAAAATGATGAATTTTGATGTCCAAGCAATTCTGTCACAACCTTGATATTTAGTGTATATACACAAAAGAGCATGGATGAAATGGAATAATTCACTAAATCAAACTTATATTTGTAGACAGTGTATTATATTAAGCAGTGGCTGTAGAAATAGTAAAGATACCTATTGATATTTCTAGGCATTGGTAAGTTTATGCATTTGTGCATTTGCACCTTCCTGGGTGAAGGGCTTTTTGTTTTGATTTAATAACGCAATTTATTTTTTTCAAAATGAAGAAACTGGCAATAATACCATATTTTTTTGTTAAGAAAGGAACTCAATATTGTTTAGAGGAAGAGCTGAAAATAAACAAAAGATAAAAGCAAGAATGTGATATTCGAAACCTTTAATGGTACATAAGGGGGCACTCAAACCAGCCCACTCAACTTTATTTTTTTTTAAAAAAAGGGAATGGAAAAAACAACAAAAGTATTCACAAGGACAGTGTAGGATTATTTATTTCAGCAAACACAGGTATTCGCAGGCATCTTATTCCCTGAGCCAATATTTGGAAAACACTATATTCTAGAAGCAATTTCTGAAGCCCTCTACATCTTAGCAAGAGAGAAGATGGTAAGGAAATTTCAGTCATTATTATGACCTATATAAAAGAAATACAGTAAGTAAAATTACTAAAATGATACCCTAGGAATTACTATACTGAATAGATGTTGGATTTTTTTGTCTTAAGAGGATGCTGGTTAAGAAAATGTGGTTTCAAACTCACAGGGTAGCATTCATGCTACTCTGTCAGTTACAAGCTTCATTTCTGTTTCTAAATCTAAATCTTGTTCTATAGATGTGCTCGATTTTTCATCCTAGTTTCTTCTTTGAAATATCAAGGCTGTTTTCCTCCTTCTAATTTTTTTACTTATCAGGTTCTTCAGATCTTATTAGAGATCATCAGAAAGAAATTATTTTTCTGCTGAACTAAAAGTTGGAAACATTATTCAATAGAGAAATGACAAATTTACTCTTCAACACAAAATTTAAAAAAATGAAATTAAACCATATATATGTGCAGTTTGCTTGTCAAAAGAAGGTATTTTCCTGAGCTTTCTTTTAAAAAAATTCAGTGCATGCTTGTCATTGAAGACTAGCCTTTCAAAAAATTCAAAAATTTTCTATCCTAAAAATCCTCAGTGCATAAGAGACTAAAAAAGATTCAATACACAAAAGACTAAAAAAAGAAGATAACACAAATCCCACAAAAACCCCACATAATCAAAAACTTGCCTTCTTGAGAACATAACCATCTAAAAGAACTAGATTGGCCGATATCACTCTCCTTCAGTTTCTCCCCACTGCCTGCATAAAGAAATCTAGTCCTCTGCCTGGTGTCTTTCTTCTTCTCTTGTTCTCTTCCCATAGTCTTTCTTTTCCAAAGCCATTCAGTTCTAGTTCAAACCTGTTTAACCAAAGATTAGGGCAGACAAAGATTATGTGCAGGGAGTCACATCTGGGGCTCACAACCTCTGGAAACATAGATAGGATAAGGCAACCCTCTTTCATCTTCAAAATTATTTTCAAAACAGTAACTTTTAGATGGAAATGAGGATGGGTGGCAATGATAGGGGTGACCCTTTATTCATATTTTCTCCCTTTTTAAGCCCTTACCCAACCGTGTGAAGGAATGCATATGCGTAAGGAAGCTTTGTGCCATATGCCTATGCTCTCTGGGTAGGCAGTGGCTAAAAACCAATGCAATCACCAAAAGTGGAAGACACTGTATTTTGGTTTCCTGGTCTCTGGGAAGGGGTGCTCATCAGGACTTTGGTAATTTCCATGACCCCTACTCCTTGGCCATTTTCAGGCAAGGAGTAGGAGATGTGGAAATGTCCCATTTTCCTCTTTGCAGAAAAGCAGTTTCTAGATCTGGGAACTTCTTCCTGTTCCTTCATCCCCCACTGTAGCAGTAGTTACATATTGAGTATATTAAAAACAATTTTCATGTTGATGTGGAACCCTCCTAGCTGGCTTTCACATATTGCTAAATACAGCCCATCAGGTCATTTCTGCATTTTGTTGTACAAATGAAATTTTAATATGTATTTTCATTATTTAAAAAGCTTGTGTATTTCTGGTATTACTTAGCCTTGGTTTTGTCAAATGCACCTAAAATAACACACACAATCCCTATCACATCCTTGTTCCCCAATTATCACACATTTAATTCACAATAACAGTTCTTGCCTTCTGCCTTATGTTATCTTCAAAGAGCAGTAGAGCCACAATTAGCAAAATTTTGTGAAAGCAGAGCCATACCCATTCAGCTTTGGAAAAACAGAGCTAAAGTTGTACTGATGTGATTCAGCTTCCATTCTGGAAGCTGACAGCTGTGTAAGATGCCTTTCAGCACTGAGAACAAGGATTTCCCCTCCTCTCTCATACTCAGTAACCTGGAGATGTAATTTATGATGAATTCACACGCAAAATGGTCAGTGGTTCAGTACAAACCAAACATAAGCAGACACATTTCTAAACCTATCCGTCATGCTGCTTACACAATCTGTTGATCCGTTGAACAAATATATGTTGAAAGATTAGGCGGGAGTTGACTGCCATTCAGTAAAATAAATGTGGACTAGACTAATTTTCTGCCTGACTTGACACTTAAGGATTTGCATTAAAGGGGAAGGCAAGGGAATTCCAGACACCTAGATTTTTGGAATGAGATTACCCTTCCAAGGATCTCACACAGAGGTCTCTACCAGCCCTCTTTCACATACCGAATCGTCTGCTTTTTGAATAAAATTGCTGGGCAAGCAATAAACTGGTACTAAAGGACCACTAATTCTGGCTATTCAGGTTTTTTTCTTGGCAGAGAGAAAAAAAAACAGAAGGATGAAGTTGTATGGTGTACAGTTGTAAGTTAAAAGCAATAGCTGTGCTGTCATGGTCTTTGTTATACTGTTGTTTCACAACAGAACTGCAGAAAACTGAAAATCATTAACTGAGGAAAAGCACTCATGCTGCCTAGGGCCATCCCTTAGCATGCATTAACCTTAACTCAGCTTATTTTTGGTGACAGTCCCTCTAAACCCAGCAGCTTTCGTAGAGGAAAAATCATTGGTTTTTGTCAGAAAAATCCTTCACCAAAAGATATACTGGTTTTTGGTGTCCAAAGACTGCATTTAAATCATGACTTGTTGAGATTAAAAGTAGTGTCTAGAGGGAAATAAGCTTGTTTTATGATTCAGGTTTCCCAGGAGACTTGGGAAATACTGGCATCCCCAGCAAGAAGGGCTACTGAAAGTTTAAGTGAGTGAGCTGACAAGAGCTCCAATTGGCATAAACCACCTCAGGTAATTCACCATCACAAAGCATCACCTTTTCTGAAAAATAAGCAAAAAAACCCAACCAAACAAAAAGAAATCCAACAAAAGAAGAAAGTTTCTCATGTCTTATTATACAACTCCAAAATGCAATTATGAATATTTCTGCTAGATCTTCAACAGACCCCTTAAGAAATATTGAAAATAAAATAGATACAGCTGTTTTGTCAGGCAGACCAGGCTTTTAAAAACATAGCACAGAAAAATGTGTCATAAAATTCCAGATTCACCACAGTTCATGACAGCATTTCTACAAGTTTGAATGACTTTATGTTTTCAAAAGCTTACCCAAATATCCCTCCATCTTTCCATTGTGAGCCCAAAGAAACCCACATGCTCCTGGGAATGTGTTTTACTGTAATGATTCCAGCAACTTGTACCAGGTGTCTGTCTTGTGAGGTGCTAGGTCTCTTGGTAGCATCTCAGAACCTTTTATCCCATGATACCTGAAATGAATTTGTAAAGATTTTGGAACAGGTGATAATTTTCTAAGTATCTTGATTCCAACCTCAAACTCTTGCTGCATTCTCACACAAGACAAAATTTGCCAGGCTGGATATGAATATCATCACACAACACCTTGTGCAATACTCTTTTGGACCAACACTTTTGCTACTTTACAAATAAAAACAACTTGCAAGCATCAGTGGTTGTTTCTCTTGTGCTATAAAAAAGCTACCCCTTCCATTTATTTATTTTGTTTTCCAGTAAAAAACACAAAACCTTGCAGTGCTTAATCTGATCTAACACTCCACTTTTCTGCCAGTTTGTTTAATTTACTCTAAAGCAGATCCTATAGTCTTTAGCAAAAGATGCCTTTTCAGTTTGCTTGTTTCAATGAGTGGAGCCTAATGAAATGCTGATTCCTACTGGACATTACTTCAAAACTGAAAGCAGCATGTCAGCAAAATAAGTAATCCCATTGTTCCAGGTACAGCAAACACTGTCCAAACATTACTATGGTTGATTGCATCTCACTGACTCTCATGTGCAAGCACTAGTCTCTGAATATTAAAGTTCAAGTTCACTGCAGGGATGGAAGCATCTTAGAAAACAGAAAAGGCTTCACTTAATAATCACCTAATCCATATGATAAAAACTCCAGGCATATTCATTCATCAGTGCTAGTAGTTTGGGTTTTTTTTGGGGGTCTTTTATTCAGATGGAATTTATTCCTCTACTAGTAGTAGCTATTAGAGTGTCTTTAAGATTTAACTCTACCAGAATCAATTCACATAAAAACATTTTATTTAGTTCCTCAGAATTACTTCAGCTTTAACCTACTTTTAAACAAGATTAAATAAGATTAAATTAAAATTAAATTCTTAAATAAGAACATCTGTCTAAAATTTTGGGTACTTTTGGCAAATCTTTGAAATAAGTTAAGAAGGAAATCCAAAATAACAAAAAGGTATAGGAAGAAAGAGTCTGAAAGCATGGGTAAAGACATCTATCTTATTTAGGACCAATGATTCTTATTCAATAAACTGATCCAGCCATAGGTAGGAACAAGGCAGCAGCATTGGCGGAATACTTTACAATTACCGCTCCATAGCTTTCAAACATCTAGATTAATCCCAGACAAAACACAATGTATTAGCTGTCTCTAGATACCCTAAGCCAATAATTCAGTGTTGTACACTTAAAAAAAAAAAAAATAGAAAAGGGAAAGAAAAACTAGATGAGAAAAATGGATTTGGGGGGGGTAAGAAAAAAATTAGTTGAATAGTTTAAATCCTTCAAAAATAAAATAATCAGGTGCTTGAGATTAGTTTGGCAGGCCAAGGCTTTATAACCTAGCTGCTAAAATTATACTAGAAAAGAAAGCTACAATATGGTTCTAATGAATTCACTGGAGACAGTTTGCATTTTAAAGAAAACATAAACTTGACCATCTGGATTAAGTTATGGCAGATTGCTGAGTATTTTTCTTCTTCCAGTCCCACATTTATAACTAGCAACATCATATTTGGCACAGCAGTAATCTGTGATAGGCTCCATGGCTCTTTTGAAAGCCTGCTGGTACCTGCTCCAAAATTATGTAATTGAATGGGAATCATCATGACAAATGTCAAACAAGGAAAATTTGGTAGCTTCCTTTCCTTCAGACAGACAGTATTATTCCTCTTTCTTTTCATAATGTCATAACATATACTCAGCAAGTACCATCTACAGACACTCAAGTCAGTGTATGAGACCATTAGTGTCTAAAATGAGTATTTTGTGCACACATGAACACACACACACAAGATTAGCACCTGACCATATGATATATGTTATTCATGAGCTCCTAGGAGTGCAAAATATGCCAAGTTCAGAATAACTTTGAATTTGTCAGTCTTTCTCCATTCTCCTCAAGATAGATGGATGTTCCACTTTTTCTCCCTACTCCCCTGAAAGGAGGAACAGACAAGCTATACTTGTTATATTAGGGTTAGCAAACAACAATGCAGAAACCAACAACTAAAAGTACACAGACAGCACATAGGAAATCCTGAACTAGGAGAAAGTGTTCAATAGCTACTGAAGTAGCCCAGTTCTCCATTCAGCACAGTGTACTTGCTCTTCAAAAAGCACTACAAAATTATATACAACTGATACCCAGGTCATGCTCATCTCTAAAAACTTTTAAACTTTCTGCCCTGGAAATGAATTTGCCAGCTTCTAAACCTAAGAATTTTACAACCATTTTTTAAACAAAGATTGATGTTTCAAACACACTTGATAATTAAACACACATTTAATTAATTATATATTAAAATTTGCGAGGAAAACAAAATGAAATCCTGTTTGAAAGTCAGGAAGTTGAGACTTGGGAGTTTTTTCTCAAAGAGAAAATTCCCATAGTGAATTAAAATACCTGACCTGGCAAAGGATAAGCAGTGGTAAGAAGAATGTATTTACTATGTCTTGAGAACGCAGAACAGGTCACCCCTGATTTCTGTTTGTGCTGCAGTGAACCTTGAATCTCCTGGAGCAATTTGTTCACCTGTGTCTGCAAGCTACATTACTCACTGTGTTTCATCTTGTAGGGCACATTTTGCATTAGGGTCAATATCCTCACATAGTTTTTGTTCTATGCTTATTACACTGGGAAAATAGTATTTCTGGAATTTTAGAAATAGTATTGCAGGAATTTCAACTTACACTTGACAGCTAGCAAACATAATCTGTACATCTCAATGCCATTGTAGAGTGTATGGTGTCTAACTGGACGAGAACACAATGGATTTTATAATAGCTGAAACAAGAAATAGCTGAATAAGGAGCAGAAAAGAAGGTCTCTTATGATCTCCTCTGGTCCATCATACTGTGCCCTGGACACATGTGCACATCAGACAGCACTAACAGGAGTGCTGAGTACTCCCAGCTCTTCTCCATTAAGTGTGCCTGGAGGAAGATGACCATGAAAACACTGCTATCCTTTTGAATCTACAGTTTGCATTGTTATCACTAGCCAAGCTCATTCCAGTGTTCCAAGTTCATTTCAATGTTCCTGTGACTACTCAAGTAATAGAAAGACCTTTTATGAGAACTTGATCACACTAAGAGCTTTCTAGTGCTCTTGTCATCTGCAAAAGAATAAGGCCTTCTCCATAAAGTCAATGCTGCATGCAAGTGCTGCATTTGAAGTTAAGGTGGAGTCATCTCAGCTTCATGGGAGGGAGTGATTTAGAAACAGAAGAGTTTTAACAGTTCTCAAGGATGGAAACCACAATGGCATTTTTAAGATAAAAATTCCTTTTTCATATAACGAAAGGGGAAAAAAACATGATGATTTTACAGCCCACTCAAGACTGAGTCATAACCATGGAGGAGTTAAAATTACCAATTTTTTCCCCTATTCAAGAGAAAAAATGGTCCACAAATAATTTTTCCCCATCAAGCTGTTTCTGTTGGACAGGACAAGGCACATCTCTTTGATCTGCACAGCAAATGGAAAAGAGCCAGCAGTCCAATAGCATTTTGAAAACAAACAAACAAACAAACAAAAAAAAAAAAAAAAAAAAAAAAAAAAAACCACAAAAAAAACCCAAGCAAAAAGTCCTCCCTAAAAAGCAGAGAAGCCTTAGTAATATGATGTCTAGTAATATGAATATCTAGACACTGAAACATGTTGTCCAGAAAACATTTGGTATCTCTATTCTCAGAGTTAAGCAAAATCCAACTGGACAAGTCTTAAGTAACTCAGCTTTGAAAAGGAGATGGCAGGAGGTGAGAAGCCTTTAAAATAAACATCTGCATAAGGATTATGTTTCCTCCTTGGTTTTATTGAAGTAATGAGTAGACACAAGGGAGCAAGAACAATATATGGAGATAGGGGCCTACACTAAGTAAATGAGGTTGTTTTATGGGACAAATACAAGAGAATTGGCTGAAAATTAACTACATTTTAGCAAAGGCCAGCATTGATGTATAATAGAGGAGACCTACAGTGGCTGTGAAATGTGTCATCCTCCCATTGGTGGAGCAAGTAGGTCTGGAGAGAAAGGCTTTTTTTCCAGTCAGTTGTTTGGTTTGGTTGTGGTGGTTTTGTTGCGGTTTTCTCCCAAAAAATTTCCTGCTGGATGCCTGAATTGGTAGTTATGAGACGACCTCCCTCCACCCACAGCAGGAAATCAAGCACATATTGATTGCACAAAATGACATTCATTGCAAAGCTAGCAGAAATGACAAGAAACCTCCTTCTGCCAGTACAAGCAGATACTACCCACTGTTGCTTCCTAAGCTGCCAGCATCCAGCAGATTGAGATTTAAAACTGTTTTTAACTAGTTTCATCTAAAGAGGTTAGTCCTAATTTACCCATTCATGCAGAATAGTCCAGCAGCCCAACCCAACACACTCACCACATGGATTCCTCAGAACTGGCTATTTTGCTTATGTGCAATCCCAAGACAAATAAACATCAAGGAGAAAAAAAGAGTAGAAGAGTTACAGATGTTAGAGAGGTCCTTCAAATCACCAATTAGAGACACTGGAAAAAGGAAACACTTCCTTTTAAAAGCTCAAAACTGAAGCAGAAAATAAATCAGTGAAAGTAAGATCAAATTAAAGCTGTTCTTCCAGAAGGGAAAAGTTGATTGCTGTGAAATACTCGGAGAATTGCTCAGAGCTGAAGCTGCTTTTATTGTTTAATTTCTGTTTTCTTTCATTTTACTTTTGTAATATGAATTTCTTCACATTGGAGTAGCAGCAAACTACCTCCCAAGGAGCTGGACAGACAGTCAAATAGCTGGCAATGTTTTCCTTTTGATTTAATGTCTTGCTTGAGGCATATTTTCAGGCTTTGGATGAAAGCATGGGAAATTGCTATTATAAGTCTTTGACTTTTAAAAGCAGTGTAGTGGGGAAGACACTGCTATAGTACATATTCCAAAACTTTTCAAAGCAACATGGCAGAACCCTATTCTGTCACGACACATGAGCATAACAACTCACATAAATATAAAACCCATTTCCAAGGATTTCTATGGTAATAGACCTAGAAAAGCTACAATAATTTTGAACCATACCTGTGGTTTTCTGTATTATTTGCCAGATTTCAAAAAATTAAAGAGCAAAGAATTTTCAGTAAGATTCCCAAAGGATATTTTTTTTAGTCTTGGAGGTAAATGCCATACAATGTTCAGCACTTAGTGACATGGGCCTGTATTACATCAAAACAGGAGCTTGTAATGTCATACTATAGTAGGTCATGCTAAAAAAGGGAGAGCCTTCCTCTGGGCAAACACCTGATCTGTTTCTTGCTGTATATATCCAGGTTTCCACGTCTCCAGCTTGACTGATCAAGAGTTAATAATCAACATACTTGCACTGGGTGTTTTTAGTCTTTTCTGGATATTGTGTTCCTGGATAGGAAGGTGAAATTCCTTACAAATAAGATGCTTTCCTGGGAACAGAGAGAACCCTGGTAGTATTTACGTACAGCTTGTTTTAATTAGAACAATTGCAAGCAAGCTGTCTCAAGCAAGAATGCTGAAATCTCTGCCACAAGCACATATACTTTAACCAGTTGGTAGCCATTGCCTGGTTGGATAAGACCATTTCTCAGGAACTTATCAAACACACAGATAAACATTTGCTTGGTTATTTGTTCTTCCACTGCCCTACCCTCTCCTTAGGGTCGTAAGAAAAAATCAGAACAACCAACACTGTGTTCCACCTTTGCCGCATTTGGTTAAACACAAATGTAATATTCTACCCGATTATCCTCAATCAAGGAAAAAGTCTTGGCTTACCTTTTTGACGTTGCATCTTCATTGCTGATCAAGTGTGCTATTTCTAATGTATCTCCATTTCTTCTGTGAATGGAAGTCTTCCCTGCTCACAGAAAAACAATGTTCTTTTCTGATCCAGCCACAGCTACCTTCTTTTCCAGTAAACAAGTCCCACATAAAGTCCTTCACCCTGGCTGGAGAAATGCAGAAGAGCCAGGATGTGCAATTCCTTCCCCTCAGGTGCTTCGAATCTACTGCACAGCAGCTTGCTGCAGGGAGGTGATGGAGATGAGAAGTTCACTATTAAATTGGTGGATACTCCCCAGATGGAAGAGGCTATGACCAGCCAAAGACTTGGTGTCACCCCACAAACCCCTTCACTCCTGGGCTTTTTTCTTCACTTGTCCATGGATCATCTTGGACAAACCCAGATGCCCAAAAATACTTGATGATGGGGGACTGTAAGTTATTTATTTAGAAATTTTGGGGTTTATCCTCATCCAAGAGATTTGATCCGAATTTCCCACTGCTGGCACTCTCCTCTCTTGAATTTCTCCCAGCAGCGCTTCTCCCAGCAGTCCTCAGACACTGGTCTCTCTCCTGCACCTCCCCATCTCTCAGCTTCTGAATTGCCCAGTATTCCAGCCCCAGCTCTATCTCCAGCAGCACCGGGGCTACCTGGGCAAAATGGAGGCCAAACTACAGACACCACCATGTGCACACACTGTTGGTTACATTTCTCCATGCCCAGCTTTATGAGGGGTCCACCAGAACATTGGCACCTCTGCTCCTTCAGACCTTTGCTAGCCGTATCTTGGAGGCCACTGGTCTTTCCCAACTTATGGTCCAATTGTTTCTAAGGGAGGCTTTGCACTTCATCTTCATTCCCTCCACCCTATTTCAACATACCCCGAACACCATCCCAGCATGAAAAGCCTTTAGAAGGGCTATAGTTATGCTATATGCCTTCTTAGTGCCTTTTTATAGCAGAAAATTGAATCTTTGATGGAATATAAAATGAAAATGTTGGGAGAATTCACAGAAATAAAAGCTTTTTTGCTAAATGAACCAAGTAATTTTGGATCTTTTTTCAGATTCTTCAGAGAAAATGGTGGGGACTTGGTTTTCTCACAGCTAGACTATCAGAAAGGTATGGTGCAGGAGAAAGGATATTATCACAGAGTTTAGGAATACTCAGATACAATTTTTTCATAAAAATTAAACACCCAGTAAATGCCATTGATGAAAAACGTAAGAAAAGTTGTGAATTGTTTCAATGAATAACCATGAATATGATGCTGGGTACAATGAAAAGTTTAAAAAAAAAAGGTAATTTTTGCTGAGGCTAGAAAAAATGATGCTGGCAAAAAAAAATAAATGTTCACCAGCATACTGCAGTAAATTAGGACCATTTCATGGTTCTGCACTTGGAATATTGGAAAATTGAACAGATATGGTTAAGAAAAAGCTGTATTTTCCTAGTGTGGCAAGTGAGAAGCATTATCTAGGAAGGCTTAATTAAAATATAAAATCAGACTGATTAAAGAACTTGGATTTTTGTTTTTCTGATGTGTTATTGGCTGTAATAATGCACTATGAAAAAAAGGGTCTGACCAAAGTTGGACAGACCAAAACTTAGATTGACAACAAACTCTCTTTAAACTAACTATAGGAAAAGGAAGCAAGCACAGTTTAGTGTGCTGTCTTTTGCTGGAGCTCATCGAGTGTTACAGGATAAAGGGTGCTATTTATGGTTCTTTTCCAGTCATTAAGTGTTGGCCAAGAACTGGTTTGTCAGGAGCTGATTTCCCCCCCCTGCCAGTCCTCCTTCAAAACAACTAACTGTCCAGAGCAGCTTTTGGTGCACTCCAAATTCCTCATAGCCCAGTCTGAATTTTGGTTCTTTCCACAGAAAAGCAAGAGCTTGCAGCTTTGAATTTATGGAAAGCAAGCTTCTGCCTTTCATACAGAATGACTTGTTACCTCCTTGCTCTGTGTAGCATAACAGGCTTGCCCTCAGAGTATGCATGCAGGTAACAGTGTGCATAGTGCCATCAGCCAGAAGAAATGAAATTCCGAATACCACATCACCCAATTTAGTTTGTCCGTTTGTTACAAGAGGCAAATTCAGTGATAGCCAGGGAAGATTTTCTGTGTCCTTAAAATGTTCTTTGCTCATCCAATATATGTATTGAACTATACAAAAAACCCAGTTTGTTACTAAATGGCAAGGTTTATTTTGAGAATGCAATTAATATGTAATACCTTGGAAGATGAACAGCTATTGTAAATACAGAATAAATGTTCAAGCACCACAGCTCTTCTGTTCCTGTTATTTGTGTTTTACAAGAAAAGACACGCAGCACTAAACTGCATAACTTCCATAAAAGGTGCTATAACTAATTTAGAAAACCAATGTCTCAAAGAATTAGTATTTCAGACTGACATATGTGTGCATTCAGGATCATAAGAATTCAAAACAGCAGCCCAGAGAGCCCCACGATGTGAAGTTCTCTTGATCCCCTTCAGCTGTGCTTTGAACTATGTGCAATACCTTTTTTGTCTCTGCCTCAGCTCCATAAGGCAGGACACTAATTTTCTCTAATCAGCAATGTGAGTGTTTGTAAGCCCTGCTAGCTCATTTACAACAGTGGACACTAATACAACAGGAAATGAACCTATTGGTTTCACTTAGATCCCTGGGCAGCTGCCAGTTACCAAGAGATCATGTCTGAGTTTGAAAACAGCAATGCTCTTGATTGCAAAATGATTTTTTCCCTGCTGTTGCGGCCCTCCTCATACTCGCTTCTGATCAATACACCATTCTGATTCACAACCACATCTTCCTCAGGAGGCTTTGAATCAACTAAGTACAATTGCAAGCTCAAAGAAAATACTGACATTTATTTTTATATTGCAAAAAAACCTAACTATACATACCCCCTCTCTCAGAATTCACAGAAAAGTGAGTCTTTTATTGAAAGGCCCTATAAAACTGAGGTAAAGTACAAATTAGAAAGCTATCTGTAATAGAAATGACAGAGGATGAAACTCATTGTATATCACACCATAAAGAACACATGGGAATTGGTTTAAGCATGACAGAAGTGAACTTCCTAGCAGCAAGGAATTTAATGCTAAAATCTATGATAAGTACTGTGTATCCCATGACTTTTTACAGTTCACAGTTACAGAACAAATCTGTTCCTTTTCATTGTAACTGCTCCAAAATCAAATGTATAATATGTATATACAAATATAATTAAATAGCCAAAAAGTTCCTAGTCTGACCAAGACTCGACTGAGCAGAGGTACCTATTAACTTTTTTGCAATTAGCTTCATAAATTCAGCTTTGTCACTAAACCTTTGAATTGGATATGTACTAACATCATTTAAATACATAATGGCTTTTTTGCCCATCTATACAATGAAATTTGTGTATAAGTCTCCAAAATGTCTTCTCCCACCTTCCAAGGGGAATGAGCTTGGGAGCAGTAAAACCTACTGCTCATACTTAGGCTTCCTGGAATAGGCTGACTGCAAGCATTGCTAGGATAATAATTCCTTCCCTCCTTCAACCACACATAATACAGTCTTTATTCAGCAAAGTCGTTTCACGCCATGCCAAAGGTCATCTTTTGCTGTATTAATAGCTGCTCTGGGAGGATCAGTGTTGTGCTATCCTACATTTTTTCCCGGGTCTGGAGATGCAATTTCCTACAATCTGCAGGCAATTTCCCACCAATTTTCTTGGGGAGCTAATAGGCTGTGACAGGAGATGGAGCTAGCTAGCAGCAGGCGGCTTCAGAAAAGACAAATTGCATCTCTGCCACCTAACTGGGCAATCTAGAAAGACAGAGTTTATAGCTTTGTAGTGTTATTGGGCCCCATGCTAACAGTAAATTGCTCAAGCTGCTATCTGAATTTCATATTCTTTTCCTTCCGAATTGTTACCGCCACATATCACTTTGCTGCACTTCTTCTACGAATGACAGTTAGACACAGATCATGTGTGACTACTGTTTTAACTGCCTTTTAACTAGATAAGCCCTGCTAAACAACATCCACATCAGAAACAGAGAAATATACAGTGTCTCTATCAAATAGAGATATTTTGATTATTTTCATATTTGTTAAGGTTCAAAGCAGACACCTATGAAAAGGGATTAATTTTTAAGCTAAATTCAAAGGAAACAGATGGAGCAAACTGTGGCAACATTAAAACCAAGCACACCTACTGTGGTAAGAAAGTAGCACTGATATATATAGTACAAAATGAAAGCAATAAAAAAACCCCAAATATAACTGGTAATTGCTCCCTCTACTCTAGCAGGTTTTGAAACCTAAGAAGTTAACCTCAGCAGTCAAATCAGTTCAAAACCATCCATGCAATGATTTACTGTGCAGATTTAAATTCAGTAAGACTAGTAAAGCTCTAAGAACGTATTGTCATATCCACTTCGATAGAAATGAAACTGATTTAAAGCTGCTCACCTCATCCAAGATTACAAAAATTTAACAACTACAGAAAATGATTTAAAGGCACATTGCACTAGCAACTATTGCAAGTGGTATTTGTCACTGTACTTCCCCTTACTGTTATAGCTAACCCAGGGGATAAATACTGTAAACACATTTTATTACAGAACCCTATAAATCTGTATGTTTTCTTCAAAATATAGAAGAACAAATTTCTGAAGGCATGGAGGTTATTAAAAACAACTAACAATAGCAATGAAATTATTATAATTAGCAAAATTTGCAAGGTTAATATTTTTCCCCTTCCCCCCTGCCCAAGAATAAATTAGGTAGAGTAAAAACAATCCCATCTAAATTATTGCTGTCCACTGGGAGACAAAATTAGTATTGAGATGTATAAAATTTTACTCTAATTCAACCCTAAGGATTTTTTTTAATTACTTAAGTAATGAAAAAATGTAAAATTACAGTGAACAAAGTGTTGAAATATTCTAACATGCATTTTGAAATTCTCACATTAAAACCACTTGTCATTAATATCCCCATTTCATAATTGTGGTTTTTAATAAGTTACAGCTAGATAAAATACTGAAGAACCAGGAAGAATTATAAATAGAATACCAGGTCAATAATTTGTACTCAACAAAGAAGAGTATCTACATAAACAAATAAAAAAAAGCAATGAAAACCATTCAAAATCCAGAAGTATTTCCTTTAACAGATTCACTGATAAAAATACAAGAGTATCAGGACTTGAAAATCTTGAATTTGACAAACGAAAATCAATGATTTATCTATACAAGTCTATAAACTTCTTGAAGTACACATTCAAAAATTCAATTATATAATATATTTGTGAATATTCACTCAACTGCTGTCAGAAATACACATCTCACATATCTAACAATCAGAAAGACAGAGAAAAATTAGAAGCATTATGTATGTATAACTCATTAAAATATCTCTAGTGATCTAATGTATATCCAGGAGGAAACACAAAGGAGCACGGTAGTAAACTGATTTCTGTATGAAAAAGGAAACTTATTCCAGTAAGTAAATGTGGCCACCAAAGTTGAATCACTCCAAAGTTTTGTTGCATGCATGGCATGCTAAGCAAAAACCAGGCTGACATTAAGGACATTTACATACCCAACAAAAGTGTTTAGCTGATTCATCAACAATTAGAAAATACTTTGAACTTGCAAAGCCATCAGATTGTATATTTATTTGAAATCTAATTTTTAAAAAATCATGTCCAACAGCAAAAAAAAACCCCAATAGCAGACTATTTTTTAAGAATAAAGGGCATCTTTGCTGGTCTGCAAAACTTTATGCTATAGCAAACCACAAAATAAGAGTTATTAGCTTATCATAATTGCAGACAGGTTTTAAAGTAAGGGGGTAATCCACTGTGGATTGCTGAAGGAAGTGTGACAAAGACTGTGAAATGAGCAGATGGATTTTATTTTAAACAAATTAGGCTCACTACCAGGAAAGTAACAAGGATTTCTCAGTTTCCAACTGCTGTGGGTTAACTTTCATTTATGACCCCTTCATTCTGCTTGTTAACTTTTTTAAACTGCCATTAAAATCAGTGCTCAAAGGAAAAACAGCATTTATTGTTTGCAGTTACAGGCTATCATCTCCATTTTCTATGTAAATGACAGAGTATACAAAAGGGATAATGATAACAGTATGTTTGATTGCTTAGTCTCCAGACTATGTGTTATCTTCACCTCAAACTCATTTTTGGCAGAAAACAGGGTTTTGAAACAAGGTTTGAGAGATACCTTTGTGCTTTGAACACAGCAAAGGCAATCCTTGCCAAGCTGTACACAATAGAAATGTTGAGGTCCTTGCAGCATCTCTTCTATGAATCAATATAACCTTACAAAACATGGGCAAAATCATATGTGAAAATATAGGACAGGGAAAATCTCCTAATGTTGTTTTACCTCAGAAGCCATTACAGAACTTTTTCTAGGAAGAGTCAACTGCGCCAAACCAGGAATTCCATAAACAATAAAAGTATGAGTATAGAATAATGCAGCTATCTTATATCTGAGTGCTTTCTTTAGTAAGGGAAATCATCACAGCAGACACTGCCCAATATAATTATGCAGCTATCCACTAAAATATTCAATCAGATTTTCCTGTGTATTATATATCATTAGCAGGCAAATAAATTCTTACTAATGCATAGTAGAGCATAGAGCCAGAATGACCATGGACTGTTGTTCAGCTTCTCAGAGTGAACTGTGAGACCCAGATCTAAGAAATATAGGGGGAAAACCGCAAACAACCCAAACCCCCAAAAAACACTGCTCAGATTTAAAAATGGTAACTAACATTTGTCCCCACAACAGACATCTTTTGGTATTCAGTTTTCTGAGCAGCACTTTTAGCCCCAAGGAAATAGAAATCCATCTCTCTCAAGAATTAATGTATCATAAAAGCAGTAGGTTCTTTGCGTCTTCAACCACATTCTGCCCTCTGAAGACTATTATTCATTCTTCTGATTTCCCTTCATGTTTTCTTGTTGTATTCAATTCATAGTTTTTAAAGTAATGTCAGAAGAAAAAACTAAATAAATCAACAGAAAATAGTGAAAAACCACAAACCAAAGAAAAAAAACCCAAGCCCACCCATGTGCTTAGAATGTGTTCAAAACACATTTTTTGCTGATTTAGAAAATGTTTCAATGAGTGTTTGAGCTCTCCCATATAGCTGAACAGAAATCCTGGGTAAATTTGTCAGAAATGTCAGTAAGAAAGACCCATAGGACAGATTTTTCAAGCACCCAGCTCTTACATGTCTGGTTTCCTTAGCAAAATCTACCACACAGCACTAAGCACTTAAACTGCAGTGGGACATTTGGGAGCATGTTGCTGAAAATGGGATTATCAAGTGCTTGGAAGCAGATCTTGAGCTACAGAAGTAAAAGGTAATGGTAAATGTTGAGAACTGGCTGTGAGTTAACTCCCTTTCCTCTTAGGATGAGATGACTACATGTTTATGGATTTCAAAGAAATGTCCACTTCCAGTTCAAACACACAAGACAGGTGTCCTTGAATAACTGCAGAAACATTTGAACAACTTTACAGAGGAACAGACATCAGTGAACTCTCTGACTGAAATCTCATTCTAGGTGAATTGCATAGTTGGCATGTTAGATTACACCTAAAATATATGTGCTTCTATGTTCTCATTTTCCCTTGTCCTGCAGTGTGACTAGGTGTCCAAGGTGACTAATGGTGTCCTCATTTGTGTCAGCAAGTGTGTCTAGCAGGAATAGAGCTGGGATTTTCCTTGTCCCTTTCACTGGTGCATTGTCCCTGCACCTCAAATCCTGTGAGGCCACTCATTACAAGGACATTGAGGTATGTTCAGAGGAGGGCAAAGAAGCTGGTGAAGGGTCCGGAGCACAAGTCTTTTAAGGAGTGGCTGAGGGAGCTGGGATTGTTTAGACTGGAGAAAAGGGGAAGACTTCATCACTCTACAACTCCCTGAAATGAGGTTGTAGCAAGCTGGGTGTCACTTGGCCTCTCCTCTCAGCCACAGGACAAGAGGACACAGCTTCAAACTGAGCCAGGGGAGGTTCAGGTCGGACCTGAGAATTTTCTCAAGGTTAATATTGTCAAGCATTGGAGCAGGCTGCCCAGGGAGGTGGTAGAGTCATCCATCCCACAGGTGTTCAAGAAATGACTGGATGCAGCACATAATGCTTTTGTTTAGTTTACACATAATGTGCAGTCAAAGGTTGGACTAGATCATCTTGGAGGACTTTTCTAACTGAAGTGATTCTGCCCATGAATTTCCCTGGCATAATTCTCCTGCATTCTGGTGTTTGTCAGGTTAACTCTGAGTTACTTCACCTTGCCCATTATGTAATGAAGTATGTCTGTCTGGCAGGACAGAATGAATTGGCTGAAGTCTTACATAGACCTACATTCTCAAATTCTTTCTGTGTGCTTGTAGTAGGAGTAAAAACCAAAATCCTTCAAAGAGACAGCAGAGCTGGAGTCAGTTCAGATTATCCAGTGAAGTTATTTAAGGGTAAACACTTTATCAGTAGTGCGAAATCAGAAGTCTGTACTCCTCCTTAGCCCAAAAATTTCAAAATCCACCTTTCTTAATTAACAGAATGGTGGAATTTCCCCATCAACTCAAAATTGCACTGATATAATAGAAAATATGAAAGACTATTTAAACTAGACTACATAATCCCATGGGCTCCTAAGTGGGCCAGTTATTCCACAAAATTACAAACAAACAAAAAACCCTATCAAGAATTAAACATCATAACAAAAAATCAGTTTGTCAACTGAGTTAAAGCTACTTTAGTAACTTAGAAGCTACAGAAATTCTAGTTGTATCACCATTGCAAAAATTTGAGCCAAATCTAGGGTCAATCATTCATACATAGAAGTATGTATGAGACTAGATGACAGATTATACATTGATGTTTATATTAAAAAGTAACACTTGTTATAGCAGTCTGTGAAAATGATGCTCATTTAGTGCTCTTTCTTTTCTTTAAAGGAACAAAAGCCTTTAAATGCCAAATGAGTTAGAAAGAACTAATGTAGATGATAATTCTCTCTCAAAGTATCAGTGGCTTGTGGGCTAACATGGGGAACTACCATTGCTTGGAATTACAATCAAAAAGAAAGTCTGACACACTGACAAATACATTGTGCGGAATGAAATCATGACTTTCTGCACAATTGATTTATGAAGGGTTATACCAAGTGCACATATACAAAATATACATATTAAAGCTGACAAAGGATTTTGTTCAGTTGAATTGGTATTACCACAAATCCCCTCTTCATCAGTTATTGTTTGCACTGACATCCAAAATGTCTTTTGTAAGGACTCCCTGCTTCTATCCACAACTGGCATTTGCCAGAGTGGCATTGAGACATCCCTGAATACTGAAGGCCACCCAGCACACAAAGACTGTCTCAAAAGGGGCTAACCAAAGGAATCTTTTAGGACTGTGTTTAAGTTGAACCCCCCCCACCAAAAAAAAAAAAAAAAGAATTACCAATACAATAGTTACTGGTGCACAGAAGGATATCTGGATCTCTTGCCCACATGGTTTTCCCAGCGCCTTTTCACTTCCTGCTGATCTTGGTTAGTCTGTTACTTCATTCAATAAGCAATTATTTCCACCCACTACTTTACACAGGGCTACAAGAACTTACAAAAGTTCTAAGCTTCACAAGTTTTATATTTTTCAGGTGATTGTGTAGACAGACATGCTAGGAGTTCAGCAAATCTATCTTGTAATTAAAAATTATATCTGCAAGTAGAATATATTTACTGTCTGACAAATTAAAAGACTCACGATTTTATAAACAGTAAGTGAAATCTGAAACAACAAATGGAGAGAACTACTCATCCACAAGTATGGATGGTGCATCCAGAAGCTTTAAGATGTATCTACTAATTTTCAGACCCAAGGCTTAAAGATATGGGGGGAAAAAGGAATTAATTTCTTAATTACAATCAAGAAATACATGGTACAAATATGATTAAATTTGTACACATAAATTTCTGATTCCATAACTGCTCTGACACACTGTACATTCTAGCCAAGCCAAGGAAACAAAGTATTTTATAATTTTCCTGATACTATGATTTTGAACCTCCTGATTGATAAGTGTGATCTATGCCACAACATATAGCAGACCAATTACACTTCTGGGGTTTTTTTATATTGACTTCAGAGAACAGCAAAAGGAGGCCTATAAAATAAAAGCCAAGGTGATACCAGTTTGACAAAAATCCAAAAGATCCTAACTAAAGTAAATTTGCTAAAGCAAATGATGACTGCCAAAGCCAGATGTTCAGAGAAATTTCAAGATGAAAATGTAAAAATCAAGTAGTCTTGTAAATACTCTTGTTTTAAAACTTTCCCTTTTAAAAATGGCATAGCACTTCTCAGTATTTCAGTGTAGCAAATACAGTTAATACTTTGAAAAGCCTGATGATTCTGCTTTTTGCCCCACTATGTCTAAAGTAACATGACCCACATCTAAACTGGTCTGTCATTTTCATACAGATACAAATTAACTGTGCAATCAACAAAGATATATATATATATACATATTGATACAATGCTAATTTTAAATGTCTAGGAGACCAGATTATCCTGAATGGGAAATACTTTGCATTCTGAATGGAATATTAATATGTTAAGGCGATTACAGTTTTGGATGCCACAATTTGGTTTCAGTAGAATAGTCATGTAAATTAAAAGGAAAACCTGTGTCTCTTCAGACTAGAAATTTAGATAAAATTTGCTCCCAGACGAAAAATTCCTCATCCAATCAACGCATCTGTCAGTCAAGCTTGTTTCTTCCTAGCGACGTGTCTTTGAAAGAGCAGGGACATAGGCCATTGTCAAATGCAAGCAAAATGAGAAAGCAGCTCTTCTTCTGCCTGCCAGTTTGTGTAATCTAAATTAATTGTTTAAAGATATCCTTCTGTTCATCTGTATTCTCCATTAGCAACAGAAATTGCAACCAAATTACAGAATGTAGGAAACGTATGCTCTCACCAGTGCAACAGCAACGTTTGTTGTCTAGCACATAGTGGTAGAACACATTAGACTGAAAATATAATAGTTAAATAAAGTGAACACATTCTCTCCTCATCCATTGCTCTTGAGTACACCAAGAAAACTTGAAGATGCATAGCTTTGGTAACTGGCTGCTTATCATGGCTCTTCACAGATGTCACACAATGATGTGACAATGTAAAGGATTCAAAGATTGCTCAGCATGAATACATAGAGCCTACAGGCCTGCATAACATGGGACACTCAGGAAAATTAATTCTAATTAATTTGTAGAGTGGATTAGTTAAAAATCAAAATATTCCTTTGTCAATATTCTCACAAGAAATTAAGAAGCGAGTTTTACTTAGTTTAGGTTAATTCTCTTCACTTGCAACCCTGCAAGTATTTAACATCTTTAAGCAATCCCCTGTAAACTCACACTTTTGGTAATTTAGTTAAATTTACCTGAGTATCTAAGTATAGACAAGACTTTAAAAAGGAAATGGTCATTACCACCACTTCTCCGTAAAACATGAAGGATGCAACTTATCTAATCACAGACATCCTCATATAACAAATAAAGGCTCTGATGTACTTAGTTGAAATGTAGTCTTATGTGAATTCTGTTCAGCTGGGGGAAAAAAAGAACAGGGAAGTCACCTCCTCTTCCAGAGAAATGACCAAATGAGTTATGATCAGGCACATATTACTGTATCTGCCAAAGAACATATACATGGGACATCAGAATAAACTTAAACTGCACAGTTTTATGAAATGTTCAATTTTTATATTTACACTATAATTAGTACAAAACTGCCTTTAAGTTTTCTGTAGAACAAGACAATATCTACTGGACTTGATAACCTCGTATGTCAAATCAACTACTTTGAAGTATGATAAAGGAATCTAAGAACAGTTATAAAGAATAAGACACCATTTTCAAACTATACATAGTGTTTGCTTTTGCTTCTAAAAAGGTACTTATATCCCCAAAAGGTTTTTAATTTTAAATAAGCAGGGCAAGCAGGGAGGGGGCAAGGGGGAAGACTGGTTGTTGGTACTAAAGCCTTTACTGTAGTAAACTAAATATATTTACAATTTATACAAATGTTTGACCTTCAACAAAAATACAAAAACATATCACAAGATGCAAAACCAGGAAACAAGTTCATCTGAGACACTGCTGCTCTACCCAGGACAGAATGCAATTTGAACTGCAAGGAACAGAAAGGTATTTATCCCCCATATTCAGGCAATGAGAAAAATTTGCATGAGGTCACAAAAAGAAAAAAATAAAAGGCTCCAACATTCTTCAGTAGACTTGGCTTTTAAAAATTATGTCAAAAACCTAGGCTACATTTGTCCATCTTGCCTCTATGCTCCATCTGGTCCATGTAGCCAATACTTGGTTGCTGGATGTTGCCTTCTATTTTGAAAAATCGGAGTAGTTTCATGGCAAGGTCTGGAACCTCAATGCTTTTGTTTCCTTTCAAAAATTCAAAACCTTTCTACTTCTACAAACAATTTTGGCCCAGTTCAACCTCTAAGAGAATATCCCCATCATATTTTTCAGTAGATAACTTCATAGACTGTAGCCTTTTTGTCTCCAGAGCCAGTGACAATGTACTTATCATCCACAGAGATGTCACAGCTAAGCACTGATGAAGATTCTTTGGACTAGAAGAAAAATAGAAATATATTACATCATTAAAAAAAAAGTCTGTTTACCCTCATTTCATCATCTCATTTTAGGTAGATCACATATGTGAAGATATCTGAATCCACTCCTGGAACTCTGCATGTTTTATTTTTTTTTCATTAAAATCAACACCACCCTCACCTGGAAGATACTGGCTCCATAAGGAGTTCTCCATGCATTAAGAAGGTTATCTTTCCCAGTACTCACAAACCATTTACCTAGAATATAAACCAGAAGGATTACAGAAACATGAAAGAGACATCTGACAAACTTTGGGTTTTCAATTCACATCAATGCAATCTGTTAACTAATTGCCCTTATAAAAGCTCTTACTACAAATCAATACAGTACTTTTGCTTACAATCAATGTGGATGCTCAGCACGTTTGCAGTGTGTTACATACTAGGAAATCCCTAAACTTCAAACAGAAATAGCTTTTTACACATGAATCAATCCTCACAGCAGCCTCTAGACAAACAGATGGCTGTTTGTAGATAAGTGCATTTGAATTCATGAAGCAGAGATATTTATGCATTACTTAAGAAACTGAGATGTAATAACTAATGACTATGAAATAACTAATCAGCAAAACATGAATTAAGAGCCCTGACCTCTAGTTCTATGTTCAGGGCAACTTACCACAGTAAGCAAACTTGAGTGACAATACACAGCTCTCATGAAGGTGCAGTTGATACTTGTCTGGTTTATTTACATGTAGCACTTCGACATTGCTGCTCTCCATTCCCACAGCCAGCCATTCACCAGTAGGACAATAACCAAGGGAAAATATCTGAAAATTATACCATATTTATATCTTTTAATCTTTTTTTCCCTATAGATATTTTTTTCTGCAGTTAAAATTATTTGGGAAAGGGGGGGAGAGAGAGAGAGAGAGAGATAAAGGCAGATTTACATAGTTCAACAGAAAAACTGCAGTTCAAAATCTGAGTAATTAAATAACCCCTGTTTTGACATATTAACTTAGAAAAATAAGAGAAGAGTAGTGTCAGGCCATCATTTTCTTCTGTAATCTAAGCACATAAAAAAGCTTCAAAATATTGTGTTGAGAGCAGCCAAAAGGAAGAGTGGGAACAACCTGCCAGTTCTACTGGGCTCAGTTTTACCTTTGATCCTAAGGGTTTCCTTCCCACCCCACATATTGCCACAAGCTGTAGGAAAATCCAGTTACCTGTGATGTGAAGTCATGCTGTTGTAGCTGTCTCCCTTCTCTCAAGTCCCAGGATCTGACAGTGTTATCCAAACCTCCTGTCCAGAGCTTGGTACCATCATTAGAAATGTCAATACAGCTGGCTCCATCTGTGTGGCCCTGGAATTGCCTGATAAAACAAACCAGATTGAATAATGATTTCCTGCCAGAGCTCAAGGTAAACACTGTTGTGGTGTTAGTTTTGGACTCTGTACATGTGTCATCTGTTCTGTGTCTGACGATGAGCAAGAATCAGCACCTCCCTCTCACTGAGCATTAAATACCAGTATTAAAAAAACATTTTCCAGGTGCTAGAGAAATTATCTGCATCATGGTTAGCTGAATAAAGTCAAACATTTCCTATCAGGTTTTGAAAAAAGAAAACAAAACAACAAAACCGCCCAAAAACCCATACCCACTTGGGAGAATACTAAAGCCCAGTAACTACACTTAAAACCACCAAGGATAACTCAGATAAAATCGAAGTTGTCAGAGAATAAAACCTCCAATTTCAGAAAACAGCTTCTGTATTTTTCTTTGGCTGCAAGTCAAGAAGATAAATAACAAGCAGATATACTAATAGAATGGGATCCAGATAAAGATCCAGATAGTTAAACACAAGCATTGCTGAGTCACAAAGTTGCATTCTCTGTGGCAGGAGATTAGAAAAATCTAAATGGAACAGTTTGTTTTATAACCTTCTCATTAGGAAATCTCAGCTTTCAACAACCAGAAGGTCATCTCAAGTTTTTCTTAATCCTTTGGCTAAAGCATTCTGAAGCTCCTGCATTTTTCATCAGCAATTAGCTTTAGCAAAGTCCTGTGCCTCACTCAGTGTGAAAGGTGGAGGACGGGTGGGGAAAAGACAGCTAGCTTGTGAAGGAAGGGTATGAATCACCAAGAGCTGCCACAGAAAGGTCACACGGCATGTTTTGTTTAGTAGCTCTGGTCTCAAAATTCCATGTGCTATCAACCAGCAAGATCAGCATGCAAGTGGTGGGAACACATAGAGCAAACATTTTAAAAGCAAGACATTCACAGATGTGTATAGATGCCGCAGAGTGCGCCTTTACAGGGACTAAGCAGGCACATGAGAAGGTGAAAACTTTCTATAACTAAAATTGTATTTATTGACCTAAAGCTCAACAGAAAGTAAAATCTGCATGCCCATTAACATGACTCTCTCTATGTAATTTTCAGCTAATTACGGATATACAGGAAGTTTAACTGAAACACAGCAGACTAAGTATATTCTTTAGTTTTTGTGTTCAGAACTTTCAAGGTATCATGGCCTTTTCCAAATTCGACTCATTCTTCTCAAAATATTGTAAGCCATCACTGCTTTGGTAAGCCTGAACTAAATTTATCTTATAGTAAGCCCCCCTTCTTTCCTAAAGAACTGAGGGGATCCACCCTTTCAACCACTTCCTTAAGATTAATTTTACTACTTATCCTCACTAAATAAGAATTGAAAATACTCTTTTTTTACTTAACAAGGCTTAAGACAAAGGAAAGGAAAAAACCTCAAAGTGTTCCCTAGAAGGCATGTAACATAACAATAACAAAGCAGCAAGAATGCTGCCTGTAGAAAACTGCAAACCAATCCCAAATAATAGAGACCTGCAGGAGCTTTTACATTGATTACAGCAGGTTATGGACAAACCCTGAAAGCCTATCTTCTGAGACTAGGCTGAAACTACCAAAACTAGTTTCTGCCGACTTGGGTGTAAACCACTGCTCTGAATAAGAGACACTATTTACTTTGCTGTCATAAACCCTATTCAGGGAGATAAATATTTATGTAGCTGCTCAAAGAGTAACTTCTATTAAAATTTTCTGTAAACAACAACTCACCTGACCAATGTCTGGTTATGCAGGTCCCACACTGCAATGTTCCCATCACTGCAGCAGGAAAAGCACACCTTGGAGTCAGGGCTGATAGCCAGAGCATAGCAGGCAGGTGCTGAGGATGTCAGCTCTGCTTTGATGCGAGGAGTTGGAGCTGCCAGGTCCCATATGGATAACGTGCTGGCTTCCCCGCCAACAATGAGGGTGCATCCATCGGGCAGCAATTTACAGGAGCGGATGTAGTTATCTCTGTTCTGTACAACACAAATCACCTCAGTTACATGCCTGCCAGTAATGACCACTAATATAATTCTGGCTGCATCAAAGTTTCAAGCAGTTTGGTACTTTTTCCATTATCAAAGTACTGAAGAGGCACCAGCAGATCTTAAAAGGTTGGAAACACCTACTTCTCATCACTAATTAGAAACTGCAGCTGCAGAAATTAAAACTGCAGACTCCTGTTGCCATAGTCTACTCTGTTTCAAATGTGACAAATGGCAAGTTTTCTATCTCATTACACAAAACCAGAGCCAAAGTAAGCTTGCTTTTCTGCAAATGTACTCCATCAGTGAAGGCCACCAACAATAGAAATATTAAAGCAAATGACCTTTCATTTGGCATTTAACAGCCCTATATGAAAATGTTGTTCCAGTCTCATGCACTTCAGATTTTTGAATCTTTCTTTCAAACCCTATTTTGCATTCACAGTGGTAAAGTTGAAAGATTAAGGATTCCTGTATTGATTCCTGTATTGATCCTGTATTTATGTTGGTCCTTTGTTGTTCATCATGATATATTGATCTCTCATTCATGATGTTATTGTTGATTTGAGAGGTACTGTGGGGGAATTAGTGACAGAAGACATTTCTGTCACTAATTACAACCTTGCTTGACTGGCAACAGTTTTTTTACAAAATTGATCATTAAGATGTGCAACTCAAGATAGAAAAAAACACTGCAATAATTAGTTAACAGCATTCCTACTATGATATATTTTTTTAATTTGCAGCAAAGGAGCAGTAAGTAGGGCAGTGAAAATGTTGACTTAATCAGTCATTACTGCACCCTGATTTGAATGAAGGCTCCTCATCCAGACAGACATACCTGCCACAGAATAGAATACCTATTCAACTTCACTATTACTACTCAGCAATTACAAAATGATAGCAGTAAAGAAAGGATAAAGAGTAAAAAACCTCACCACATTTAATTGGATCTACATTGTAGCTAGAATTTTCATTCACAATACATATTGCTGTGCTTGACAACATTAAGTCTTCTCAGTTAACACTGCACAAACCTCTACGCCGCTTCTAGTGAGAAGCATCTATTGAGCCATCGCTTTTGTTGAGTTAATTTTTCAGCTACCTATACTATTGCACCCAGTCCCTTTTGTATCCTGCACACGTGAAAATAACTGGCCTATATGTATAACTAGTGGATGATAAACAAAAATCATAGCAAAATTTTAGGTGACCTTTGGTACTGTGCCACGTTATTCCAATATGCGGTTGCTATCATCTTACAGAAATGAGGTTTTCACTCCTTGTGTGAGTGAAAGACCTAGGAAGGTTCTCTGCAGCCCTGCATAAGACAAGCTACATTCCTTTTAAACTCATATACAAAAATCAACATTATAACTAGAAAGAGAAAAAAATATTATGTTTTATTCAAAACATGGCATACGCGTTCTATTCAGAAATCTGATCTAATCTGTTATCTGACCCTTAGTGATAATTATCACTAAACAAAGCAGCACTATTCTCTGTAACACTGTTATGTATCGAAAAAAAAAAGGACACCAGGAAACAGATCTGCCTGCTATTTCCTTTTAATATGAACAAAATCCAAACAAGGACTTTTTTTTTGAGTCTCTAAGGAGAAGCTACCCTTGTGCATAAATTCCTGTTTGCCTACCAGGCAGTCCAGTTGAGAGACAGGGCTCTTGTTGCCAGGCTGACTGATGTCCCAGACCTTGACACAGCCCTTGCCACCCGTGTACACATGTCTCGTGGGGTTGCTGATGGTAACTGCACACACAACTTCCCCGTGGTTCAGGGTGTTGATCTGACGGGCATGGCGAGGGATTCCTGGGCCGATGAGGGCATCAGGAGGGAAAGGAACTGGCTGCATCTGACCATCTGCAGTAACATGAAAGGAGTAGGCTCTTTTGGGGAAGGGAAAGAGAGAAGACAAAACAATTTTAAAAAATCAGTCATTACAGAACTACAGTGTGAGAAAAACACAGTACTTTTAATTTTAGTTCTTTGACAATCATCTGGCAAAAATCAGAACTATAGTGCCAAGTAATGCAGGCAGATGAAACCTCAGATGGAGACAAAGATTCACAATAGAAATTTTCAGCTTGACTCAGCTTAAATATTTGTGTAATGGGAAAGCAGGTTAAATTCCACCCTTAACTCTACAGACCAAGGTCATGGCTGCCATCCCTCAGCCACTTAGATAATCAAAAGACTTTTCAGCCCCTGGTTTCTAGCTAGCAGCTGCAATTCTCATCATCACAAGTACTACCCCAGCAGTCCCTCACCAGGCACTACTCATCCTTCCATAAGCCTTGCACCTGTTGCCTTGCAGTAACACAAGACAACAGGTGATTCCTGCACCTCACATCTGTAACATCACTGTCTGTGCTCATATACCCCTCTTTCCAGCTGGTAAGTAGTGCTTTAGAAAAAAGAAACACAGAAAATAGAAACACAGAGTGGTTGCACACAGATTTCATGAAAAAGCTGATATAATCTTCTCATAATTATGTTTCTTTGAATAACCTGAAAGGCTTAGTTTTCCAGGTACTTTTTGGTACTAAAAAATACCTTTTATGCGTGTTCATTGCATGATTTCCAGTTTGTGGAAACTGAGGGTTGAGGAAGTGACATTCTAGCACTGAATAAAAACATTCCTCAGGGAAAATACATGAAATTACTTTTTCACAGTCACTGAAAAGTAAGTCAGCTCTGCTCAAGGACAAGGGCACAAATACCAACTAATAAAGGTTTCAGGTGCAGGGGGGTTCTTTGCTTATTTTAACTACTAATGAAAATGCTACTGTAAAAGGCTGGTTTTTGCTACACTAGTGAGTTACTTCTGTTGTAAGTGCATCCACAGCTCATGCTTTTGATGCTGTTGTTACATCAACAACATCCTTCAAGAGGCCAAAGTGGATAAAAAACGGTGAGAAATGAGTGTTCTTTTTTAATTTTTTTTCCAGTAATAAGATGCATCTCCCTCCTGAAAAATTTATTTTTCTAATATATTCTTTTGTTCAGAACTTCCCTTTCTTTTCCAAATCTACTTTCTTCCTCAGAAATCTTCAATCACTGTAGTTCAACTATTAATATCCCATCCATCTTCCAAGAACCCAACAATAGATATTTCTATTAAATCCTTTGTCCTGAATAATAAGTTAGTATTTTCAAGGTATTTTATTACATATTTCCAAGTATCACACAGTTTGAAATGAAGGAGCAAGGAAGATGCCTGGTTCTGGAACAGACATTACAAATCAACTGAATCTGCTCAGCTCCTGGGCATAAGATATTCCTTTGGAAAACCATAAGGAGAGATGAAAGAACTCCACAGCTCTTTCATACAGAAACTAAGACTGGAAGTAGTCAATCTATGCAATATCACAGTTTTTGCTTAAGTGAAGGTAAAAGCTGGTTAACAGTAACTGCTCTTAAACAGAGGAGAAATGAGTAGTACATATGTATGCAATTCCTGTACGCATTCATGTTTCATGGTTGGGCGTATAAGCAGAAAGTTTACTCAGAGAGGACACAGAAACAGAGAACGAGCAAGTGCAAAAGAGGACATAATTTTTGGCACAGAAATGTCAGGAACGGGAAATGTAAGGTTAGAAAGGAAGCGTAATGTTCACTCCCTTACATGTACACAAGGCACACAGTATATCAAGTGAGTTTTGTCCCATGGGACCCTTTCTGGCTTTTTCTACAAAGAATTACAGTAATGATAATTGCTTAACTAGAAACCCATTCCTTTCTGTGAAGAAAAAGAGAGACAAGATTGTAGGAAGGTCCTACAAATCCCTCTTTTGAATCCCAGAGTAGGTATTCGCTAAACAGATCAGACACAGGGCAGGAGAGGAAGCAGAACAGGAGTGGCAACAAGGCTGTTTGAGGCTGAACTGCTCAGGTTCATCTACAGAATCCAACAGAAGAGTCACTGCATTAAAACACTGAAAAGCTCTCCCCCATCCTGGGCTCCAGATCAAAGTCAGTTGCAGAGTATTTGTTAGCATTAAGAGTACACAGAACTATATAACTTTGAAGTTTCAGCCCGCCCTTGCTTTTATCACGGACTGAAGCAAAACAATTAAGCACATATTAGGCAATTCTTTCCAGCATGTTCAAGATTAATAATCTACTTGTCCATGACTTTTTTTTAATCTGAAGGTTATAGCTTAAATGCTCTGTTCAATTCAAAATACCTAAAGAATTAGTGTTTTGAAATCCTTAGGTGCATACACAGAGCTCCTCAGCTCTTGCTGAGAAGGGGTGCGAGGAAGACAATAGAAACATTTTTCAAGTACTTCCTGTTTACTGTAGAACTATAGTGACTCTTATGCTTTAAAAAATCAGAGGCCTACCCACTGTATTTTTTTAATTATGTAGAATTTTACCACTATGTTTAAAGTGGGGCTATACTAATCATAGAAGCAGTCCCTCTTTTTTAGCATTTGCTTTTAAGACTGGTTGATCAGAACACAGGATGACTGAGTTTGATGGCCTAACAACCAGACCAGTTTCTTACAAGCCAAGACATCTTTTTCTACAGTGCAACCTATCTGCAATCTACTGCAGAAAGGAATGGCTACACTTTGCCAAATCTCTCTGCCAAGACAAGCACACAAAACAGTAAATGTTCCTGTTTGCTTGAAGATATGTCTCATGTAATGCTGACATCACCACTGCCAGCACACTTACGGTATGGTAGCCTAGTGACTGTCTCTGCTAGGTATGATGGTATAACTTTTGATACACAGTACCTTTTAACCTTGAAAAGGCTCGCATGGTTTACCAGACTGACACATCAGACACTCCCTGGACAAGGAAAAGTGTCTGTCTCCAGAAGAATGCACGACTGGAGACAGCAGGAGTGCAAATGACTATGTGCAGCTCAAAAGCTGCAGCCCTTGGCTTCCTCTTCATCATGAGAGAGATCCTGCTACTTCTGGAGAGGACTGTACTTACAGTTCCACACCTACAGAAGATTCAATTTTTAGTATACTAGACATATTCACAGGCCTCAATTCTCAAAAATTACAAACGTTTTCATTATTTAACCTCAAAGGAGTCAACAACTAGCAAAATCTTGAGTTCCCTAAAGCTCAGGATTTCTTAACAGGCACCACTTGACCACCCATTTTTCTTTTAAAACTGACCATGAATGCCAGAAACTGCTGCTTAGTCTCATGACTAGCACAGTTTTCTGTCTCGCTCGGAACATTCTGTCTGCATGAAAGATGGCTATCCTACCATGGACTCCATGATTATCCCTCTTTGGTCAAAGGAGAGTCCTTCCTCGTGTTGGGATAACAATGAACAAAATTATCTTATTTAAATGCAATTAAAATTTAACATAAAATAAGCTAAGTACATATCAACTAATACATATTAACAGAATATTATGACAAGAACAATTACAAGACAAACGTCTGTGCTTTTGCTAAGAAGAGTTCTGAGAAATAGTATACTTATATTATTTCTGAATAATGGAAATAGTCTTCTGAATTACTGCATCCAGAGACTTCTCTCACGTGTGTCAAAGCAGCACTGAGAACCTTCAGAGTTCCCATGCACAGCAACATGCTTAAGTGATACTAATACAAACCAGTTTCTCAGCTTAACTCTCAAATTCCCAAATAAGTATACAGCAAGTATCATCTGACATGCTGAGGAGAGTTCAGGATAATTAATTTACTACCCAAGAATACAGCAAATTACCTAAACTACCTGCCAGCTACTCTAAGTATTCAGACTGACGTACAAATGCAGGCATTTCCTGCCTACTAAAGTAACATCTTAAAAAATCCCCTCACAAACTTCCACTTCATCCCTTCAATTCAAGCAGACTTCTTTAACTAGCAGAACAATACCCCCAACAGCAAAACACAAAAGCAAAAAGTTCCTTCCATTCATGACTGCATTTCGCTTTCAGCTTTCCTTTGGACTCGAGCTCATTTTTAATTGTAGTTATCACAAGAAACACTGAATATCTGAGTGTTTTGTTTCATCATACAGAACAAAACGCCAATAAATAAGGATAGACATGTTTGTATAGAAATGACTGAATTTTTGTCTTCATACATGTCACCAAATGATTCTATTTAGAGATAGATGTCAAGGATCCATATAGCCCTTATTCTCCTATAATACAGTAAAATTAGCCTTCCTTTACAATATCTCTCATGGTACATTCACTATGAAAGTGTGAAGATCTGAAGAACAGAACAGAACTGAAATCAAGCAATTCCAAAAGAATTGTACAGTCTTCCTCTCAACAAACATGGAGAAAAGCCAACTTAAAAGTAGAAGGAGGAAGATTTAACATTTACCATGTAAAGTTCCCTTTCCTACTAAAATAAGAAACATATATTTTCAGCTCTTTTCACTGTCCAGAAAAACGTGCTGGGAAATACATTTGTTCTCAATACTACCATTAATTCAGAATTTTAGACACCAGGGAAGCAGTATTGTGGACATACATCTCACCACTATATTGAAACTCTGTATTTAGTCCAACATCTAGATATTAGAAGGCATGGTTCACATAAACCAGAAACCCCTAGGAATGTTATTTCAGCAGCTAGAGAATACTAAAAGCTAAGTACTAGTTAGAAAGACTATGCAAAGCAAAAAAAAAAAAAAAAAATTAGAGCAACAGACCACAAACTTATAGTCCAGGGCATATTTAAATGCATCAGAACAAAAGCATTCAGGACTCAGACACCACACGTTCACATCCAAGTGGGTTTTTAACAGGCTACACATTTTTCTAACAAGAAGGTCATTAACAGACCTCAGAATATACAAGGCTTAAAAAACCTGGGTGCTATCAGAAGTGTCTGTCCTTTAGAAAGAAGGGAACATAATTTTCTCTTGGGTGAAAAAACAGCATAAAAATAACCATTGATAAAAAATGTGCAGCCTAAAGAGCACACACATGAGTGGGGATTAGTTCAGTTAAAAAATTGTCTGTACCACTTGCAACAAGACTCACTAAAACTTCACATCTAATAAAGAAAATTCAATGGGTCACCATATTGGAAATCAAGAGAAAGGCTGACTTTGAAAAATAAACAAGGCATACACCACCAGTCTGCACGATTGTAGCTGCTCTCTACATAAACTACAGGAGAAAAACCTGAAGTAGGTGAGATACTTGTAAATGCTGCAGGTAGCAGACAGCATCTAGCCAATCAAGACTAGAACATGAGATTTTATAGCTGTCAATGGAAAGACAATTCCATGAGTTTATGGAAATTTTAGGCTTGCTTCACTAAGATAAGCAAAGAAGTAATTTTAGAAGAAATGTACGAGAAACATGACCACAAAAACCCCCAAACATTGCAGGACACATTAAATGAAGCGGCGACTAGGGAGTATGTGTCAAAGTAGGCAGTATATGAAGCAGTGTGAATAAAGTGGTAAAAACATTAAAAAAAAACCAAGCAACCCTCACAGTTTCCCCCTGCCACACACAGTAATTTAGGTAAATTACCAGGATACAAAGTAGAGCAGTATACATATGCTGTCCTTGAACAGTGTAACACCTAGAACTCAGCCACAGAAAACTTCAAAATTTCTGAACAAAAATAGGCTTCACTAGATTACAATATAAAATATTGCCAGGCAATGAAATATGTAATTGAAAGCTTATGAACACACTTGTTTAGAAGTAAAATCTTAGAGCCACTCAATTATGCGATTTTCAAAAGCATTTAAGTATGCCTAATTTTATGAAAATCGGCAAGACTGTGTCTGAGTTTTGAGTACAAAGCCTGATCCTTACTGCACTAAATTTAAATACACTACATTAGATGCACAACACCAACTCACTGGGCCCTCACTTCACTAATCTTGTCAACACACCACCAACTTTAAGTTCAACCAAGATTTAACCTGTTTCTCACTCTGTCAACAGATAGCTAAGCCTGTTCCCAGAAGCATAGTGGATAACCACAAAAACACATTCAGGATGGCTTTCCAAACTAATTCTGCTGCTTTACTATTGATATTGGAAAATATCAGAATAAAACATACTTTTGTTTTTGGCCTGTAATCTGGTATCCTTTCACGGATGTTTGCAAGATTGACACTAGAACTTATCACGAGTCCAAAATCAAAGCAAACAGAAATGAGTGAGTATATAGGTTTCACCACAGCCTGTCTGACAACTTAGCATCCTAAAAGTAATAGTTTCTAAATATTTCCTGAAACTGCAAAAGGAAAAATTAAATATAGATTGGTAAATAGACATTATGAAACATGAACATCTTGCACAGAAAGTCCAATCTGTTAAATAAGTTTCAAAATTATGTAAGTAGCTAGGTAGATAAAAACTACTCTAATTGCAAGTTCCTGTTGAACGAGAAGTCAGGACTGACTGCCAAGTGTGAACAAAGAACAGGCTCTAACAGAGCGTTGAAAAAACTGTTAGGAGTTCTCTCTGCCTCATTCTCTCCAGAAAAACAGCTGAGTTAAATTTGCTCTTTTAGTACCTGCATAGACTACTTGTTCAGAAATAGCTAAATAATTGTGTATTTTCAGAGGTCATACATGCTCATGAGTCTACTCACTGGTTAAGTTCAGGGTCAATGGTCTACCAAAGTCAAATTACTGAAAACTTTCATATATGCTGCTGAACTTATTTTATTGAAACATTAATAAGTCACAGCATCACAGAACCATTTTATTTAATAACTGCTTCACCAATAACCAAAACTTTAAAATAAAAATACTTATTGTGGAATAATATAGTAAAAAATACTTATTGTGGAAAATACTTACTGTTCCACAACCTGCTTCATCACCCTTTTGCTCTCCAGCTGCACTCACAAAAAATTTCTAAATAGCTTGCTCCATTATTCAAAATGTGTGTAATCTGTTGCTAAAGTAACTGCTCCAGATACCTACTGTCATCAGTTGCAGACTCCCATGCCTGATAAAACAAGTGCCAGACAAGGAGTCTGCAAGTTTGTAATACACACTTATCCTGATGTAGTGCAAATTTTAGTTTCAACATATCTAACACATTTTACCACTATTTACTGTTTAGTTTGTCATCCCCTTAACTTCCCCCAGAAAGAATGAAATAAAAAACCCCTTAACATATACCTTCACAACTTGGAAATAGGTATATACACACCTGTTTTGGAATATGACAACTACCATTTGAGAACTTTTACACTGCAGATTTTACCTAGAAGTCTAAAACACCCTCTTAAAAACAACCAGACACTATCCCTTTTGAAATCCCTGCTCACTGACAAATATAACTTCATTCCCTCTAAATATTGCAGATGTTACCAAAATGTTAAAAGTTACTTACGGTTTTCCCCCAGGAATCCCTGCTAGATTTGGAGGAATTCCTGGTACTCTCATGTGAGGAGGAGGATCAAACCCAACCTGACAACAAAAAGTGAATTAATTTCACACTTGGAATTTCTCATCCATTTGTCAGCAAGTCTCTTTTCCCACTCCCAACCTACTATGCATTTAACCAAAGGGTGGCTTTGAGTCACAGCATTGGATAACTGCATGACCCTCCACTGGGGGGCAAAGCCCAGACCTTTTCCCTGAGCATTCCTTTGATAGAAGCACTCAAATGAAAGCACAAGAAAATGTATTGTGCATTCACACACTGAGCATTACCCAGCAGTCCTGGTTATCAGGGAGAGGAGTCCTGTGTTAGCCCTGGAACAGAGTCCATGTCAGCAACCAGCTATGCCAGTGCTTTTCACTGCTGAGAGAGCTAGCACGCACTCAGGCTGGCACAGTGTGGGGCTGGGAAGTAGCTCTGGGCCCCAGCTAGGATTTCAATGCCTCCACAGCATTCTGTGTGGGCACAGCAGCTGAGAGATCTCTCAAGACACATTGTGGGGTGCAAACAAGCTCGATCTCAGCTTAAAAAAAAGCAACATACTTAATTCCACTGAATTTTTCTATCTTGATTATGTTTGTCAAATAATCCAAGCAGAAAATGTTGATTAAAAAGACTTAAGTTTTTCTTCTGAACATTGTACTAGAATAAACATTGCTATTGCTTTAAAAGGAGGGTGCAGGCTATTTAAAATTTGCACATTTTCACACAAAAGCCCTGTTTACCAGTCTGAAAAAAGTGGTCATAGAAACAATAATGAGAAGTTGACAAGCATAAATCCAACTTTGCAAATTTACAAGTAGGTAAGTTTGTCTATGCAGAAAGCTGCCATCAAGCTCATGTTTACAGAATCAGACCCCTAGGTTATATTGTGTGACAGCCACTATAACTACCAGGTTCCATTTACTTACTACACCCACAACAGCAACTATTCTTACCACACCTGATCTCAGAGCTCCAAAATAGGTACTGACCAATTTATCAGGTTGATTTCCACAAAAAAACCCCAAAAAACAGGGACAGAGACCCAGACAAAAAAACTTTACATGCCTCACGATTAATTTATTATGTCTATATGGAATACAAATGTGGTTCAGCAACAAAAAAGCAGATGTCCACAGCTACAGTGAAATACTTTGTGTGTCCACAAACTACTTTTTCATTTACAGCAGCACAAAAAATTTTTTGGCCTTTATTCATCAGTTAAAGCCCTGATGAAGGTGAAGGACAAAGAAAATAGACATTAATACACTGAAATTCTTTGTTTTCAAGGTGCAAATTTGTTTCTTCAGCCGCACAGCAAAGTGAAGCACGCGGTGAAGCATGCAGTGAAGCTGTCAAGCCTCTGGCACTGTTATGAGTTGGGAATTCTGCAGTGCTAAATGAAGCATGCAGCTTTTCTCAGTGAACCACAACTCACAGGACTGAGATTGCATGCAACGTATGGCCTACCATAGGAGATCTTCCATAGGCAACCACGGCAGCTGCAGCAGCCGCAGCACTCATCTGGGGTGACATATTGTGCAGACTGGCATAGGCTGCCCCTGGACTGGTTAACTCTCCATTCATGCCAGCATGAGGTACCATTCCAAAGGGAGCAGGGTATGGTCCTGGTACTGCCAACGGAGTCCGCAAACCTGCAGCTACAGAATAACAAAATTAAGTGGGTTTATTTATGTGTTCCTGCACGCAGGAAGGAAGCCCCTTTTTTTCTCCCCTAAAACACATTACCTTCTCCTCTCACAGGCTGTCAAGAAACATTGCCATAATCTGTCAGTACCACCAGCTCTTCTCAGTGTAAATAAGATCTACTGAAGTCTGAACTTGCTGATTACTTCTAGCAATCTCTTCTAGCATTACCTATTTCCATTTCTGTAATATTCCCCTGTTTACATTAATCTCTTCTTTGCCAAATTAAGCAGTAAAGCTGACAGACATGGTTTACACAGCTCATGTCTGAAGCAACTGTGTGTACCAGCCTGAACAGCAAAAGCAAACTTCCCCCAGCATTTGTCAAGCTGTGCACTGCAGCAAATATTAGTAGACTCAGACAAAGACTGTAGAAGAGATTCCATGCAGAATAAGTACCAGAAACTTCTGAGAAGTCTTTTTATATTACATTCAGTCTCTGGATTATTTGCAAAAAAAGATAAAGACAAAAGTAAACAAAGAAGACTAAGAGACAGAAAGATATTCAGACTCCTGATAATCCAAACATCTGCTTCTCATCAAGCCCTCTCTTGATATCAAGAACAAAGCAATATATTTAGTTAGCAGTCACATGTGTAAAAAAAAGATTAATTTTGGAACCATAAAAAGCCATGAGGTAATGCATTTACCAGCTTGGTTAACCAGAGGGTCCATTGTTGGAGGTTTGCCAAGGCCTGGACGGAGTCCTGGAGTTGCACTAGTGCCTGGGGTTGGCACATCACCTCGAGGAGTTGGTGTGCTGGATTTCAAAACAGGCGTGCTGGCTTTTTCATGCTGGTATCATTAAACAAATTAAATGAGTATTATTTTTAATCCAGGCCATATTATACAATTTATCACAACAGCAGCTGGGATGCTGGGCACTTACTACCTAGTCCCTCAGCCAATTTTCATAAATCCACACAATGCTGACAACGTTAACTCGTGAGAGAGAAATGTTGACCTTTTTGATTGCTGCCAAAATTAAAATAAGAAACGTGGAAAGTTATTTCCCCTCTTCTACTGACATATAAAAAGGAATGCTTGAGCTCATTTTTTTCTTCAGGAAAATACAGTATGCATTACCAAACCACTTCAGTTTGAAACCATTAATATCTCAATTATTATTTGACACACAAAATCTAACTGCAAAACCAAAATACAATCATAGTTGATAGTATCAAAAAAAAAAAAAACCAAAAAAACCATCACACAGAATCAGATCAAATTATTAGGGATACTACAAGAAAAAGTCTCCAAGGAATAACAGCCTATTTAGAAGAGTTTAACAAAAAAGCCTGAAGAACTTCTTAGTCACTACATACATACCATGTAAAACCATAAGTTATTGCTTCCAAAAAAACCACCAAGCCAATGCTAGTTCCTTGTAAGAAATTTGCAACTCATTTGACAGAAATGTAGGAAATACAAGAAATCAAAACGGGAGAAAATACTGCTGAGGAAGAAAGCTCAATAATACTTGAAAGGTCTGGAAAAACAGAAGGCAATTTCAGCCTCAAATGTTTAATGAGAGGTAATTTGTGCCACAAGTAGTTGCAGAAGAGTGGAGAGTCAGATTTTACAGGAAAGAAGACTAGCTGGACCACTGACTGCTACCTACCAGACCCATTTCCTTGGATTTGAGGGAAGTGGAACTTCCTGAAGAGGCTGTAGATGCTGGGCTGCTGGAGGCATCCTTCTTCAGTAGGCGGGCTTTATCAATGCCGTTTTCGCGCGGCGAATGAGTGGGACTTGCCCGGGGGGAAGAAGGATCCTAAAACAATGGGAAGGGAAGAACAGCATAGAACTGTGTCATAAACTGGTACACCAACACCACATAAGGAGTCAACAGGAGAAAAAACCAAAAAAACCCACCAAACTAGAAGAATTTAAACAGTAAATGCAAACGACGTTTGTTATCTTTGTAGAAAAAAAGCTGAAATCCCTTCATCAACCTAGAGAAGTACGTAAAGTCATATAATAAGCAATCTGTTTTTATTTTACACCACATGTAATCATAAATTGTTTTCAAGCACAGAGCTTGCAAAGCATTCCTAAGTACAAACTAAAGCAAGTGCGGCAAATGTGGCAAGAGCAAGGAAGACCAACAGAAACTGCAGTAACTTGACACAGTTTTTATCACATACGTTCTCCATGCTCTGCTAGTTGCAATAAACATTTCAATAATCTCTTATAGGTGATAAAGACCTTGCTTATCTCTACCTTCAGAAGAAGAGGCAGACTCATGCCTTCACAGATTTCACAGACTATTTTGAGCTGGAAGAGACCCACAAGGATCATTGAGTCCAGCTCTTAAGTGGAATGGCCCATACAGGGATCTTTATATGCCATAATAGCTGTCACATTTTTGCTAAACACCATCTGTAATTGCTTTGCCACTTACATCTACAGAAAAACTGAAATCACCTCTCAGGTGATTATTTTTCTCTGTTCCAGAGGCACTCTCTGCATTTACTTTAACTTGAAATAGCCAGCCCTATGAGTTACAATGCTATCAGAGCTCTGCAGGTTCTCCACGCTCCTCTGGCTCATAAGAATAGCACCAGGGAGAAATCACACCTCACAAAAGGGCAATAAGTCTACTGATGATTATTAAGCAGTTTCATTGTAAGCCAACCTTCTGAAAGGATTACTAAAATCACTAGTTGGACACCCATTTTTCTACTTGGCTGACATCGTTTGGGCACCTCGGGCTACTGAAGGCACTTCTCTCTGTGTGCTTATCACAGACCTGAAAAACATCACTACATATTCAGGCTTCCTAAATCTCTGTGTTCTATGAAATAAAAAATGAAGAAAAGGGAGCACCATCCCTTTACCTTGATGCCATTACCAAATCTCAGCCCTGGAGAAAAAAAAGTGTCTACAATCTTGTAACCTAACTTCATTCTAGAAAAACAGCATTTCTGGAAAATGTCTGTAATGTAGGAGATTAAAATACAAGCAATTTTAAGGTATTTTTTAAATAACAATCCTACTATGAAATACAACATTAGATAATGTCTTCCTTTTTCATTCAAAGACAGGAGTTTGAAAGCCTCAGCCTTCCACATGCAGTTCCCTCTACACTACAGAGCAGCTGTGAAGTGTCAGAATGTTAACTGTGCAGAGAACAGACCTGGACAAAGCAGCAGAAGGAAAAACTGAGAAGGCAACCAGATAAATCTCAGAGGAAGACTTAGTACTAATAAAAAGGAGAAGGCGTGAATATTTTAACATATCCACAGAGGATTATTTTTCTTCTAACAACTAAATGTACTTTTCCTTTCCCCTTTGGGCAAATGTCAAGACTACAAAAGTGAAAAAAGTTACCTCATTGGATACATCTACAACCAAGTTATCGTCACTCTTGTCCCCATCACTGTCCTATTAAAGATAAATAAATATAGTGTTCATTTCAATTAGTACAATAAGAGCCCAGAAGAAAGACTACGCATCTACTCAGACATTTTTTGTTTTTCCTAAACAAAAAACAAACAGCCTTTCATTAAGTTATTAGCAGTAGGGAGAATAATTAAAAAAGAAACACAACACCTTATTTCTGCTATAATAGCAAAACCCAAGTAAGGTAGAACTAGTTTAAAATGGGGATCTCACCATCAGTGTAAGATGGTCCAAAACCCCTCCTTTATTACCATCATAAACAGTGTTATCGCGTTTCCTAAAAGAGAAAGGTACTCTGTTCATACACTAATCTCGAGTTACTTTAGAGAAAGTACTGTTTATGCATATCTGCAAAAACACCAAAAAAACAGATCTCGGGAAAATAGAGCTTTTTGGCATGTTTGGTAAATCGTCATCCTTAAAGTGATAGTACCATTTTCCCTCTTTTTTCAGAAAGGCAAGTATTGAAATCAAAAGTTCTGGGAAGAAAAAACTTCAGAAATGCTAAGGAATTTCAACATTTCTGCCCAAGAAAAGCAAAATACTTGGATGTTCCTAAACAGAAATGTTCTACTGCAGCTTGTCAAACTGCATTTTGACTATTTCACTTTGATTGATGTTCACCTGAGCTGGTCTACTAATGATTGCTTTTACTGTAGTGCCTCCTGGTCCCTCTCTCCAACAGAGGCCAGGATGCCCCAGCAGACACATTCTGATACTGAGGTCTACTGATTTCCACAGCACCCCAGAGTGTTTCAATCAGAAGGCAAGTCTTGACTCAAAATCAAACAAAGAAATGAAGTGAATGTCAAAACTTTAAATTTTTGTGGGAAGCAGTTTGACATTTCCAATAAAAGTACTTTTAGTTAAAAAGCTTCTACACAAACAAACCAGATGTACAAGATTGCTCAACTCTCCTCCATCTCTTGCTTTCAAAGTGTCTGAGCTTTCGCACATAAAACCAAATACTTCCTCTCATTTCAGGCCACAATGCTTTAAAAAAACAAAACCAAGCCACCCAAAACCAACCAACCAACCAACCAAACCCCCCCCCCCAAAAATCAAACTGAAAAATACTCCTTAACCAACAGGTAGTTTCAACCCTTCCCTTCTGCTAACAGCTGAATCTTGCTCCAAGAAATACCAGAAACATAATAGGGATCCAAGAGAGCAGCTGGACACAGAATGGGCACTCTATTTGCTACTCAGGAAGCTATCTAATCAACAGGTGAAAACAAAGGACATGGAAGCTGTAGCTCAGTTTATCTGCCACCTCTTGAGAAGCATGAAGCACCCAGAGTGCTAGAACAGGTGGGAGAATGTGGGAGAATGCTGGAGAAGGGACACTTGTCTACCAGAAACGCCCCTCTGGAGGAGGACAAAATAAGTTGCAAAGCAATGTTTAAGTGAGCCCTAGCGGCTCTGTCATCTTAATAAATAGAAACTTCCTGGGACTATCAAAGGCATCTCCAGTAACTTCAAGGAGTATCAGAAGAGTCTCTTCACTAATAAATTCATGCAGTGAAACTACATAGGTACTATTATGAAAATTAGTCAAAAGTTAAAAAGGGGGAAAAAAATTCACTTTATATTCGTATTCCAAAAGCTACAGGTCTACAACTCATTTATGTCCCTTTTCACAAAAGCAGTATTTCCTTGTCCCTACAAGGGATTAATCAAAAACGAGCTCAAAATCAGCAGCTCTGTATTTGCTTGATTGGTAGACCTTCCAAAAAAAAAAAACTTCAAGATTAGAACAAATCTGTAACTTTCCAATATTCTTTCCTTGCTCCATTTTTAAACTTGATGCTGCCTGTAGCTGTAAAATCCATTTCAAACAAACAGAGGGCAGAATCATACTTAAAATGTGGATTAAAAACTGCTTCTACTGTGCAACAGCATCCTTTACATTTCTTTATGGTAGAAACATAAGAAAAACTAGTAAGTTAAGCTTTTCCTTCCTTTTTATATCAAGCATAGCTTAAGAATGCTTAATCTCCAATATTAAAAATGAAAAATGCCAATAGAGTATCAAACCCTTAAAACTGAGGGAGTAACAAGGGGAAATATTCCAAACCCTTCTGTAATCAAAACATTATTATTAGAAAGTGGTGGAAATACAACTTGTAAAACCATTAACAGCAGTAAAATATCTAATAGCTGCTCAAAGACATTATCCAAATGGAGAGAAATTAAAATTACCCTACCCTAAAATACTGAGAAAATAAAAAGGCACATAATTTTCTCTTGAGTTTCAGTAACCAAGAGCTAATTAGTGATCTGAATCACATAAACCAGACAATTTGCCACATTATTGCTGTATCAAAGTACAGTATGTTCTAATAGATTTAAATTTTGCTTTTTGGTACTCTCTCACACCAGTCCTAATTTCTTAGGCCTGTTTAAGTACCATCCTGTGTTTTGGCTGAGAACTTAGACTTGAAGTCAAAAGCCTATGTGAACCTTCTGAGGTTCATGCACATTGTTGCACTGAAGTGTCTCTTTAAAACCAAGCAACAAGCAAGCTAGTTAAAAATGCAGAACACAAAACTCTGAACTTTCAATATTTCAATTTGCTTTCTGCTGAAATTGCCTTATCAGCCAGAAGTAAAATTCAGTAAGTTGGTACAGCTTGACGGCGTATGCAATTTGTAATGGTAATTATAACTCAGCATGGTAATAACTGCTTATCATTAAAATTTACCAAACTTCTCTCAATAACAAAATCCTCCATTTCAAACAAACCTGCAGTTTCTAGAGGAGTCCAGAAAGAATGTCACTCAAACTCTGAAAAATGCCCCAATGAGCACGTGTGAATCCCAAACAGCTACTCCCATTGAGGGCAATTACTTCACAATGTCCCAAACTACTGAGTCACTACTCTTTCCAAAATTTGAATCTTGTGCCTCTCTGGCTCATACATTTATGTACTACTTCAGCTATAGGAAAGTTGCCTTGGTCTTCACAGCTCTTATACTCCTCATACAAGCACAGTATGTGCAAATAAATAATTTCCTTGACACAGATTTGCTTACATAGTGGCTGGAATCCTTATCATCCACCTTTCTCTTTTTGATGTCATTGGCATATTCAGGGCCATTCCTGCGTTTATCTGTGCTTCGTAGACTGTCAGGGACCAACAGAGAATTACTCTGTAAAGACAAAAAAACAAGGTCAATCAAAGATTCCTTTCAGGATTCCTCCATATATTCCTAAAAACTCTAATTGATGTGATAGATGTTTTAGAAATGTGTTACGTACTTAGTCTTTTAATTCAATTTAATTCAAAGCAAAGTCCTCTAGACAAACATATACAGCTCCACGCATTCTAAAAAGCTTGGCTTTTCATTGTTAAACTTATCAAAAGTTTAGTTCACTTGTCAGTCACCATCTATTTAACTAATTAATTCAACTGAATTTATTGTTTAGGAGAAGAAGAAGGCTTGCAGTTGATTCATGAGCAAGTAACTACGATTTTATTGTCTTTTTAATGTTCAGATTACATATAATAAAAGAGATTTACTACACAATCTGATTGATCAGCCACTCTTTGAACATCATAAATAGATGAGGCTTTGGTACCCATGCCTGCAGGTATGGACAGATAAACAGCAGCTTGCCTTTAATACCTAAAATAACAAGTATGTGCTGAATACGGTTATGCAGTAATCAATTGTCAGCTGGAGTAAACTCCAATTGGATTGCTTCAACAAATGTATTGCAAACAAAGATCAAATATTTTTACTTCCAGCATAACATTCACTACTAGTGTGAAATTAAGGCTAAAGTGTTGCTTAATCAGACTTGATCTGAAAAACTGAGGCCAACACAGGCACACAAAAGACAAAAGCAAAGACTAATCTTTTCCTCAAACTACATGGACTGCTTTCATTCATGCTAAGTTATGCTAAGTACAAACTGTTGACCCAAAGAGCATTTTAGACATTTTTCAGTCACATGACAATTTCATATGCCTGTGATTCCCGATTCTCATCTCCATCTCAGTTCCAGCTAAAGCATTAAAATGTGTTACAATGAGTTCTTTTAAGTGCAGGATTAGCATATGCAAGAGGGCAATTTGTTCACTGATGTGTTAATGCTGTGAACAATACTGAAAGGGTTGAGAAAAAAATCTCCTTTCACAAAGACCTGGTAAGCCTAGATCCTAAAAGCCAAGTACATACTTAGATAAATAAATATAGGCTCACATAAATATATAAGTTTACACGTGTTTACATCCATACACGTATATCTCTCAAGAGAGAAGTCTAATACCAACATGAACTTCAGTGTAAGCCCTCAAAGGACATATTTAGATCTACCCAAGAGACATTTACTTATATCATAAACTTATACAAACAGCCAGTGAACTGTGCACTGAATAGCTTCCCCTTTAAAACCTGAAGACATCAAGATAGTTTTGCTCATACACAAATGTTTAGCCCCAAGGAGAAGGACAAGGAAACAGGGTACATAAGGCAATCTGAATCCTCTTTTTCCTAATTCAGAAGCTGCACTTTAAAGCCCACTCTAAGCTCTTTTATTCATGACTATTCAAGCTAAACAAATGCCAAAGGGCTTACATAAAGCATATAGGAGGGTCTATTGAAATTCAGTATAAAGAAGCTCAAAATAATGTCTTTACCGAAATGTTTTGTGGCTAAAAGGTGGGCTTGTTGGATCATTGAACTAATTGCCTTGACAAATACATTCGGAATTTAACCCCTTATCTCCTCTCAAATGCACACAAATTCAGGGATTCACTAGTCTGAAAACCATTAAAACTAATTTTCAACATTTAAATGTTAAATCCATCATGCTTGTGGCTGTAGAAACATCTTAAGAAGCAGTAAAAACACCTTAAGAAGCAAGATGTCAATTAAAACTTGACCAGAAGTATTTTCCTCTTGAGGAAGAATGTCTTTTGGTTCAGATACTTTCTTTAATAAAAATAACTAAAAATAGCTATTTTTCTACTGAAGAATTTAGAATAAAACAATTAAATCAAATGCAGTAAAGAGAACAAATTCAGGTCCTCACTTTAATTTTAAAAAAAAGTGTGAATATCAGAAAGGTAGCAAAGAGGCAACACCTGGAAAAAATTTAGCAAACCTGCGAGTTACAGCTTGCAAAATTTGACAATCTATAGGCAAACTGTTATAGCTGATTTTTTTTCTTTTTTTATTTAGCCTACCTAGACAATGCGGACAATATTTTATACTGTTTGTGTTGCAGAATTTCAAAGCTGTGAAATATAACATAGGAAATCCTAGCTTTCACTGGGTCCTAAACACCAAACAAAGATTTGGTTTTTTCTCCATAAGACTGATGGTTTCTCACATATAATTATATCACAAGCTTATTCTGCAAAACACATCCCTTATGGTCATATTTACACCACTTTTATATAACTTACCACATGAATTTAAACTACTGATCTCTGTGATCAGAGCATCCATGCTAGGAAGCTGTTGTAGAGCAGCTCATTTCCCAACAGCTACATCAGAAACAGCAAGTAAGATTGTGCTCTTTTTATGGCAAAATCTATGAGTAAACTCAAAAAATAAAAAGTTCCTGCTTTGCTTCCCACAGAAGTTCAAGAAAGTTCTAACAACTATGACTAAAACCAGGTAAAGAAAAAACAGCTTGCAATTGTAAACTACTACCATAATTCAAACTACCAGATTTGTAAGATTTCATTCAATAATGTAAATATATGAATATTTTTAAATAGTGCAAATAGTAAATCCGGAACACTGAAGAACAAATTAAATAAATGAAAATGCAAGAACTGGTAAAGAGATGATCATATAAGCCTTGGACTATTAATATCTCTCACCCTTGTAATGTTAAGTTTCAGAGAACAGTGAGAACAGCGAGAACAGCATACTAAAAGCCACCTTTCCTCTTTTTAGCTCTGGTAGAGTTCATACTTGCTGTATGTCCACTATCAAACAGGGCCAGCCAGAAGACAGCAGCAAAAGCTTCAAAACATCAGAGTTTCCTTATTTTCTCTTTAGAAGAGTGATCTGTTTAGTTCTCCTAACTAGGCCTACTAACTGACTTATTTTCAGAAGTCAGACAAGAATTTTTAATTTGGCTGTAATTTTTTAAAATAACTCTACAGAAATTTTCAGCTGGGATAGCTCTTCAATAATGATTCAGTTTATGCAAAAAGGGCAACAATGTGTGTGTGTGTGTGTATATACACACACACACACATATACATATTTATGCATAGTTTATATCATAAAGAGAAACTGCACAGCACCAAATTCAATTTTTTATTAATTTCAACAGTTTAGATACATGATTGAGGATACTCCTTTCATACTTAAGAGTTCAGTTTACTAAGGATTACCAATGCAACATTTACAAATCATGAAGCTCAGATCAGAGGAAGTGGTCAAAATCAGTTTCATGTGTTTTCTTGTCAGAATTACCAGATCGCATAAATGCTGGGCAACAGGCAATTTGTGATCCTAAAGCAACTCTGCTGCCAGCAAAAGTTAAATACTAAAACCACCAGAAGAAAAATGCGAAACAAAAACCTAGTCCTGATGCACAGAAAGAATGTAAGTTCCCTACTAGGAATATAATGCACATTATTCAAATGCACCTTTTTGACTGCCACACAGCTCCCCACAGGAGCCACCTCCAAACCTCAACTATGTGTGCCAGAGGTGCAGGCTGAGAGTACCTCATTTATCCCATTACCCCACTTATAATACAGCACAGACAATTCACAGAGAATAGTACACACAGAACTGACAACTGACTTTATATGCTGATCATTATATCAATTAAACAACAGTATTTGCATTACATCTGTGCACATGGTTCAACTGCACCTGGTCCCAATTAAGATGTTCTCTAGTGCTGGGCTCCTTAGTCCTCTTGCTCCCCTTTCCCCCAAAGATGTGCCATGGCTCGCTCTGTGCTTGGCCATTCCCTGACTCACTGCACATCCATGCCAAGGACAGCCACCAGCCATCACAGCCAGCTGCTACAGCTGACAACTTGGGCTTGCCTGCTGTGCTCAGTAGAGCCTCTGTGTTTATTTTATTTAGCCATGCATGGGACCTCTGCCCTGCTGCTGCACCACAGACGAGTGCTATTTACAGATATGCACAAATAGACAAGGAACAGGAGCAATTCCTTGCTGAGTAGGCAAAACAGGATCAAGTCTAACAACTACACCCAAAACATCAGTTGCTCTTTGTCAGGACTCACTGGAAGATGGACTTTAATGTCCCGCAGATGGGCAAAAGAAGATTGCACTCAAAGCTATTCTACTCCAGAATCACTAACTTCAATTTGTTCAATATACTTGTCGCAAACATGCATGTCAAAAACCCAAAAGCTGACTTCTGAAGTCAGTAGGTTTTAAGTCAAATTACTCCTGATGGAAAGCTAGTTGACCTCACCTTTTTTTTAAGCACCATTTTAATTTATGTTGATTTACAATCAAAATACATTAACAAGGAATAAATGGATTTCAGTATTTTTGAGCTACTGTTTGTCAAAACCAAGGTGTCCATAAAAATTCTTACCAGACCATCTCAACCCCATTGCCCTTTGTCATCAACCTGATGCTGCCTTCTATCAGCTACAAACTAAACTGCAACATAGCAACCCAGAGCTTTTACATATGAGCAACCTCTGGAGCCATTCTTTCTCCAAAAAGTCCAAGAAACATCTTTGTGGGATGCTGATCAGTGCCACAGACTTCCGTATAACAACTTTTGTGAATTTCTTCCCCCCATTAAAAAAATTAAAACACAAAACAAAAACAGCTTGCACATAATATCTTCTGAAAAGAAGCACTCAGTTGTTCATGCCCACCTTCTCCAAGACTGGGAGGAGGAGAATAGGATAGAGAGCTCAGGGCACAGAATATTTTTCAACTGTAGGAAAAGAGCAATTGCTTTACAAAAAAATAGCAATATTTACACTTAACAGTGAAGGCAAAAAAAAAGTCTGGGAAAATTTATGAGTACTTCCTAGGCCTTAGAAAATAAGCTCAGTATTTTTCATGAGGACTAACGATAAATACCAATTAATGTAAATCCTAAGTACGCAACGAAGCAAGATTTCACTGTCTGAAAATTACTACTGTTATAACAGAGCACATCAAAACATTTGCATTTCTGTGCTGGCCAAACAGGACACTAGCATAGAGGGAAGACAAGTGATAAATGAACACCTACAAAAAAGTGCTGTAAGCATGTTTCCTAAAAAAAAGAATGTGGACATCAAAGTTCTTTTCTATTGATATCTCCCAAAGCTTTCAGTTTCAGCTTCAAAACTTGCTTCCTTTGCCTGGCTTCACTACCTGCAGCCAGAATTTGCCACATTAGAAGGGATGCCTGCATTTGCACAATAACACAGCCCAGTTTGGGATGGTTAAGAGATAAATCAGCCAAAACCCACCAGCCATTACCCAGATAGGCATGCAATTTAAATCTGACAACATAGTTTTAGCATTCATCAAATGCTAAAATACTTCTTTAGTAAGTATACTATTATTACTAACTTATATGTTACTCATTACACAAACATGCATTTACCAAAAAACTTTTCTTCATTTTTCTTTCTGGAACTTGAGCTAATTTATAAAAGAAAAATGTAGCCCTTGCTATTTTGATATAATAGAAGTAGATAAACTGGTCAAATAAAAATAATGAAACCATGTCTGTACATTTCTTTATAAATACAAGAATTTCACTAATTTTGGTGTATTTCTACACATACAATACATAATAGCTCATTGCTGCTTATCTAAGGAGACTTTAAAAGTATAAAACCAGATCTAATTTAAAAATTAATATGCTCAAATCTGTCACAGTATGCTTTAAATTAAAGTTATGTCACGAAACCTTAATTTAAAATCCCATAGACAGGTGCTAAATTTTAGCTTTTCAAACTGACATTTCAAGTTTTAGCTTCTACTGATAGTGCATGAAGGTCATGTTAGACATATTTGATGGAAATCATTCTGTAGAACTGCACAGTAGTACCAAACACCATGGTGGATTTAGCTATCTTACAAACTGCCTGGGGTTTGGTGTCTTGGATGATGAAAGCATGCCTGTCAGGATTTTTAGCAGCACCATAACTTTTAAAATGTTATTCTGAAAATCAAGTTGATTTTATTGTGGTGTTATAAAGTGATTTCAACCACACATAACAACCAAACAGACCTGCTGCTACCCCTTGTGTACTTGGGACCCATTTCCTACTATCCTTAAAACTATATTTTACATTAAAAGAAAATTCTATTAAAAATACAAGAGAATTAGTGAAGTTTGAAGAGCCCATAATTCCCAGCTCATTTTAGCCACAGAGTTGAATTTAACTATCTCTTGGATTATTCTTTCATTGATGGCGTCCTTTACTGTTAAGATTTTGATGTAACAATGCATTTAAGCAATTTTAAGTTAAAGTTCACCTGTATTCAGCTATTAAAGTTTAACTTAGCTGTGCAGTATTACCCTGCACTGACACCAAAAAGAAACTAGAATGACCATAATGTATTATCCAAAACTCAATAGATCCACATGGCAAAATTCCTTTATGATATTAAGCCTCAGATTATTTAGAAGTTAATTTTTATGCTAATAAAACCAGCATAAAAACTGTCAGCTTCAGGTAATAAGCAAGTAATCATCAGTTAGATATATGGATACAGAAACAACTGCAGCAACAATTTTACATAGTTAGAGTTAAATTTACATCTGTAGTAAACTAAGCAAGTGATCCTGCAACTCTCCCACAATCCAGAAGTCAGTTTTAATTTTTGATCGTTTTCCTTCCATAGACAAGAACTATTCTCAGCTACAAGATTAATTCAGAGTCCAAATTTCACAATGCTAAGCACCTGACTTTAAATTCAACCCTCGACCAAAATTACTTAAAATTATAATTAATTAAACCAAATTGCATGACAGACAGGGCAGGGGAAGCTGGGACCAGGACAAGGACATGAAACATAACAATCAAATCAAAACACAGAGCCATCACTAGCTGGGGATTCCTGCTGTCAAATAACAGCACTCAAAGAAGTATGTCCCACACAGAGCAAAAAGTCCTTAACAAGTCAGAGACTTCATAAAAACCCAGCTTAAAATTATTTCTGCAGATACACTGTCATTAATAACATTAGGCAAGCTGAAATGAATGCTTCTTGCTTTGTAACCTAAAACTAAAAGACTGCTGCAAAAGATATGCAAATAGTTTGCAGTAAATAATTGTCAAGCAAGCCTTCTATATATATTAAATAAGCAGCAATAAAAGTCAGAAGTTTAGCACTGTACAGCTGTCAAATAATTTTTCCTATTCTTGTCTTTTGCAGTTGAGAAAAGGAACAAAATAGAGCTCAAATTCACCTCTGACATAAACAAACAGAATGAGCTTTGTTACTTGAATTAAGTTGCACATCTCTAACAGATTAATACAGCAATATCACTTAAACAAAACAGCATGAAAAGCAGCAAGCAGTTCTTTAGAGGGATTTTCAGGCAACACCAATTCTATTACAGCTTATGTCTACAGGGAAAAAAGTATCGCCTTCAGAGTTATACCTGAAGCACAAATTAAGCAGTAATGACATTAGTATGGCTTAAACAGATGCTGTTAAAAAAACCTCCTAGGGCCAAACACCATCATGACACATTTAAAATTCTCGCATTTAAATTTCTCACCTCTTCTCCAATTCTAATTCCTGAAAATCCTGGAGACTAAAAATCTCAACCCTGGACTAAAAATGCTATATTTGCAATATCCTTTTTGATTTGCAGCTTCGTGCCCCCTTTCTGCCTTCAACAAGCAAACTAAAGTTGGAGTTTACCTAAAAGTGTTCTGCTCAGAAACAAGACTCCTTCATACAATCCATCAAACAAATGATCTGGTGTTCTGCATAAACCAAGACATAGCTGAACAGAAAACACATATGCCTTGTATGATGAAAATAACTAAAAGGAGGACAAAACAAACATACAGCACATCATCTGATTATTACATTGTTGGAAATTGAAACATTAGCAGGAATGTTGGTACTTACTGTGCCTGGCTCTCTGTCTGCTCCCGCAGTAACCAAGAAATGGACAGACATGCCCGTTCAGACACAGAGGCAAGAACAGAAATAAAAAAGGGGGGAAAAAAAATTAGAACACAAGCCACAAACAGTTTTAAAATGGCTTTTATTTATAGAAGTCATTGCACATTCCTAATACAGTGATTTCCTGAAAATTACAGTATTTTGTAAACATGATTTACAGTTTAACCATACACAAAACCTAGTTTTATTTCGTGACAGAATAAATTATTTTCTTTTCAAAAATTAGTCAAGTGCAATTTTGCCCAATATTTAACTGAGTACTAGAATTTAAGCTTATGAAACTAAAGTCACAGATGCAATTATCTAAATCTTTTGTTTGAACACATTCACTTCAAAATTTAACTTCTTGTTCCCCCTACCTTCCCACCCACCCATTTAACAACATTACTTTGTTTAAAAAAATCACCATTATGCAGTTTAACAATTTTCCACAATATAGTGCAGGCCACTGCTATTACAACTAAGCATTTACCAGGATGTCAAAAGGCCCTGCAAAGTATAGAGCAGGTGACACCTAGTGATCCCCTTTAAAATACTGAAAAATTCCAAGCTGAATTTTTCTTCAGTGGTTTATATGCAGACATTTTAAAGTTTGCCAACAGTTTTTGTTTTTTTTTTGTTCTATATAACTTGAATTCTTTAGAGATGCACATAATTTGCGGCAATGCGCAAATGTGACAATGTCCTAATCAGGCCTGCCATGCCTCTCACCTCTGTGGTGGTCTGCATCGTGGTGCTTCTTGTCATCTTTTATTGCCAAGTGAGACTGCCCACCCAAAGCACTGGAGAGGGCAAGAAGGCCAGCACTGCTTCCAAGTGGAGGGATTCCCGGAGGCTGAAGTCCTGATGGATGCGGCGTTAGAGGCACTGGCGGTCCGTGACCATGGGAGAGATGCTGAGCCTGCAACTGCTGCTGCTGTTCCCAGCGGTATCATCATCCCCAGAAGAACAACGTACAGCACACAATTTGGGAAGGATAAGGCAGAAATTTGGTTAATTTTTGAGAATCTGTAGTGAATTTATTTGTTTCCTCTTAATCTAGCCCCTCCCCTTTAACCCACTGCACTCTATCATGCTGTCTGAGGACAATTCTGATCACATCTCAGAAAAGCTAGCTGGATACTTATTTTGCAGCCTGACGCATAAGTTCAGCAATTATAGGATATTTCAGGCAGCTACTGCCCGCCACAGCATCTCTGGCAACAAAGAACAGCAGCAGAACCACCAAACACCTTTCCCTTTCTAGAGAAAGTCATGTCACTGCTCTGAAAAAAAAAAAGCCCCAGTGGGAAGACTGATTTTAACTCACATCCCTCTCTTCCCCAAGTTTGGAAGCAGCAAGTACCTTTCTATCCTGAATATTAAAGAATGTAAAAGATAAAATTAATTTCATATTTTGTAAAGTTTAATTTGCATTTCAGTCTAGCCAAGGTTTTTAAGGGAAAGAGGGGAAATTATTCATGACTTAAGACTGTTTAGGAGCTAGCTTTGAGCTGAAAATCCAGCTATTTTAGATAGCATTGTATTCTCAACAAAAAACATGGTATTAGTGAACACCTCCACCCTGTTTTCAAAGGAGCTTCCAAGATCAAAATCATGATGAGTGGACATATAACCCTGTAACCAATCTGCTAAAATAATCTGTAAATAATTTTAGAAACAGAGTTTTTACATTAGAATGTCTTCCCTATAGCTTAAATATTAAGATATTTTCTAGTTAAAGCTTCCACATGGTTTTATTAATGTTTACCAAGTTCAGATAGCCATTTAATTTGCCTAAAATGCTAAGCACAGGTTTTTTGGTTTTTTTTAAATGAAGCTTCAAAAGCACCTTTAGCTTAGTCATAGCTCCCATAATCTGCTCCAAGTTAACAGGTATTCTGCCTCTCTCTCCTGATTCCTTGTGTCTGGACATGTGACTAGAAGACAGGACAATCCTCTCCACCTTGGCCACTCTCCACTCTCTCTCTGCTCAAGACAGATACCAGGAAAAAGCTAGAGTGCCTTCCAATGGATAGAAAAGGAGACAAATAAACATCCTGTCTGAAAAGGAAGAACTCAAGTTTGACCAGGTGAATGCCAGTGGTCCTGTAATAGCATGCAAAATTTTTACAGTACTGCTGGCAGCTACTGAAGTCATACCTGGACTGCAGCTTACAATATTTCATGTACTGGACCAAAAAAACTCAACTCAAAATAATACAGAAATATTTAATCTGTTTCTTTAGGTGTGAAGTCTTTTCAAGACAACCTGTCAACAACACCTGTATAATATCTACTGGAATATGAATGAACTATTTATTACTGTTTATATATATTACTACTGAACTCCTACACTTTTACTTCTCATAACCTTATCCCAAGACTTGCCTTGAGCTGTTTATAAAATTATGCAGACACAGGGGCTGACATTCAAGAACTCTGCACCACACTTGCTAATTTTTCACTTTTATGCTGTCCCAGCTGTCATGCAGCAATCATTTACTTATTTCAAATTACAAGACAATCTTTAAATTTACCACAATCCATTTAGTCAATTCTATAAAGCCCCCTGTTTACCAAATCCTTCTCACACCACATACCAGGAATTTATTTTTGAATGCTGCATAAAAAGCCGTGCTAGTCTAAACTTCAAAACATACATCTGATCATCACCCTTTTCAGTATGTTTAGAAAACAAGGTAAAAAGAGAATTTATTATTCTTCTTCTAATTTAATGTGTTTACAAAAGGCAACATTTGAAAGAAGCATTAGGAAACATTTTTTTAAAGTAGTTAACACAGTCGACTACTTTCTACAATATCAATCAGTTTTTGCATGTGAAGCTACACTTAACTGAAGAACTATCAGTAAGGAGCACTGTAAGGTCTGACAGGTCTACAGAGGTTTGGTTGGGGGTTTTGCTTGTTTTTTGAATCCAGCCTCTAAAGAACAATCCCTCTCCACACAGACTTTAATGAGACTTCAGTAGTTTCCACATTTCCTCAAAATAGGGGATAACCTGATATTTTGGCAGTCTCTCTCAGAGATGGTGATTTAATCACCTCCTTCCTCATTGACCACTTCAGCTAGGTCAGTCATCTGCAGTCTTGCTCTGAGGCAACTTCAGTCGGCAGTACTGTGCAGCTTTGCTGGCATCAGTCTTACTTGTTCCCAGCTGCACTATCACCCCACATTACCTAGTTTTATGTGCAACTGCCTAAGAATAAAAAGTGAATTATTCCTTCCCAACTTGTTTCATAGCGAAAAGCCTCCTCCCTTCTCTAGCAATAAGCTCAAACTAGCTTCTTTTGCAGAGTGACCACGGGAAGGTTGAAACAGGGAACAGGAATTCAATTGTTTCCATTCTTGCCCCTACCATTTGGGAAGTGTATGAAGATAACCTTTATTCATCTCTTTCCTGCTTGGTTTAATTAGCAAACAAGTTAACTCAATTTCAGGAAGCACAGGTTAACATTTTAAGAAATGTCAGGGACACATTACCTACCATTTCCCTGGCTCTGGTTTGTAGCCTACATCCCACACATTATGACAGTCTGAGAAATGAGGAACAGATGAATGCTCTATAAAAGGTTCTGAAGCTGAGAGTGGAAGGGTTGTGCTCTGTGCTCTCTGGTGGTATTGCACACAGTGGGAGCAATGGGCAAGGTGCAGTGTGAGAGCTGCAAGTGCATTGCAAAGCTGCTCTGCACGTTTTTGTAGCTTTGCAAATGGTTACTTACAGGCATGGTACACAAAGACCTGTAAATATGGCAGTACATGAAACTGACTTAAAACTGAAATCCTGATCATGGTCTTTTAAGCCACCAAAGTTATGTCATGATTTCATTTTTATTGTCTGATGTTCGTTGCTGTTCAGGGCTTTAATATACTGATTTATTGCTTATGTGTTATTTATTCATAACAGGCTTGAAGTTCTCCCTAAGAGATGAGGGATCATCCATAAAGATGATGCTTTCCAGAAGTTCATATTCTTTTTATTTAAAAAACTTAAATTTTTAAAAGCATACTGTATTATCTTTGTAGAAGGGATAAAAGGAATATGTGCTGCACACAAAGGAAGAAAATAAAGACCAGGGAGAGGGATAACAGCAATGTTCACCAGATGCATTTAGCAACTAAACATTTGCCATAGTAGATCCTACAAACAATTATGTTATGCATATAATCACTTTCCCATCACTTCAAAGACACTAATGCCTGCTCTGTAACCTTTTAAGAGCTTAGCAGCAGTGAGATATAAAACGGAGTAGGCTGGCAGCAGTACCATGGTCTACTAGGCATGTTCATTAGCAGTTAATTAAAAACTAGACATCTGCCATAAGAAATGTGCTCAAAAAAGGATGAGTAACAGGTCTGTCTTAGTACCAATTATTATCATTACTTGCAGAGCAAAGGCTGTGTCCACTTTCAGAGGAAAGTGGGAAGGTAGAGTGCAATGATGCATACTTAAGTGACTGCACTTAAGATAATTAGCCACAGCAGCGATTTTAAAAATATCTGTAGTTCACCCACCATTTTGGTGCAAACCCAGAAGTTCTACATATTTGCAAAGGGAGAAAAGGAATTACAAACTCATATTACTGTACTGTTTACGTGTAGGTTTTATTGCCTCAGATTTTTATTTCCCAGTGTCTCCATAACTAAACCATAAAGACCCAGAAACTCGGCATATAATAAACAGCGTTACTGTCTCGGACCAAGCATGTCCTAACAATTTTAAAGGTAGTACAGCTTTTCATCTCCCACACTTTAGGAAAAGTCCAGCTATGAAGAGATCTTTAATCAAGACTTAAAATGTGGAATTGCATTTTCAATCTCCGACAAGGACTTCCAAAGACAGAGTTAGTATGTCTTTGTGAAACAGAGCTCCTATAATTAAACAGTGATAGGTCTCCCTTAGGCTCCTTGCTCATAAAGACAGAGAACAAGCTCTTACAATCCCACTCCTCACCTTAAAGCAGCTCTGGTGAAGTCTCAAACACCTGGTTTCACTTTGACACCCTTTTCACTTAAATATATGGTTTTTAATCCTTATCATTATGCACTTAGAGCATTCCTCTGTTCTTAAACAGATGTATGATGTACTTTTCTGTGTCTCTTGAATTAAAAATTCACATGTGATTGTAAATGAATGGTGGTGAAAAGATTGTGCTTTGTCTCAGACTACAAGAGCTGACTTCTCTTGTGCTTTTCTAAATAAACACATGAATAAACACAGGAAAAAAACCCACAGAAACATAAACACAGAAAAATTATTCCAAAATCTTATCAGCACTACTATCAGTACTACTTATCAGTAATACTATCAACAGTTGCCTCCAACTTCCATAGAGGTGTTCTGAAAAAATATCTGGAAAAAACAAGTCATTTAGAGACCTAAAATGTAAAGGACGCTATTTCATGTCAACTTTTGTAAAACAGAAGAAATGTGATTTTGTTAAACTCAAGCAGACAGAAAGACATGAGAGAAAAACACATATTACTGTGTTCAGTTTCATTATCATATTCACTTCCTTTCCAAAGGAACATCTTCTGGTCTTTCATTTGCTTCCTTGAATTTCTTAAGGAAATGAGAGTCTGCATCAAATATCTGCAGCCAACAAACACAAGAGGGACAGTGTCTGAGCACATACAGGTAGTTGATCAAGGAATAACCTTTTCCCTCACTGTTTAGAAATATTCTTAAAACCAGTAGTGCAAATATAACCTTTCAAAAAAGGAAGGAACTCAAGACTACGCTCCTTTCACATTCCATTTTTTCCCTAATCCCTAAAAAAACAAAAGCCCTGTACGTACAACCCACAGTCAAATTTGGCAGGAGGAAACTCAATAGACCCTCTAAGCTGTGAATTAATACTTACATTTAAATTTCTGTAAGTACTTTCCAAAGAGTATTTCAGCTATAGGGAAGAACACATTTCAGGACAACAAACAATCACTTGGAAGAACATATTCTCATTCTTCTACAAAAGTGACTATACTCATGGACACAGGAACAGTAAAAGATACCATCTACTTAAGACTTCTGGCATGTCTTTGACATGGCCCCTCATAAAATTCTTGCCACTCAAAGAAATAGTGCATTGAGGGATGGATTATTACATGGATGAGGAACTGGATGGATGACTGCATCTGAAGAGTCAACAAAACTTAACCCAGAGAGTCAATGGCTTCACACCTCTGTGGAAAACAGTAATGAGTGGGGTCCCTCAGGAGCGCAAAATGTGACCAACACTGCTCAACACCTTCATCAACAACACAGGAAATGGGACTGAAAAAACTGTGCCTTCCGCAAGTTGGTTTGCAGATGACAGCAAGCCGTGCAGTGCAATTGATTCACTTAAGGGAAGAGGTGACATCAAGATGGACTTTGACAGGCCCAAGAAGTGGGACCATTTTAGGAGGTTCTCAAGAGGTTCCACAAGGCCAAATGCAATGTCTGTAATAATTCCTAGACCGGGGGGATGAAGGGGTTGGGAATGGCCCTGCTGAAAAGGACTGGAGGGTGCTAAAAGATGAATCATTGGATTACTGCATCTGAAGCCCAGAAAGCCAGCTGTATCCTAGGCTGCATCAAAATAATTTGGCCAGCAGGTCGAAGGAAGTGGTTCTGTTCCTCTTCTTCCCTCTACATCATGAGAGGGAAGTACTGGAGTATCATGGCCTGCTCTGGGGTCAACAGTGCAAGAAAGACATTAACCTGCTACAGCAGTTTCAAAGAAGGCCCACAAAAATGATCCAAGAGGGCTGGAACACCTTTCCTAAGAAAAAAAGACAAAGATAGGGTTGTTTAGCCTGAAGGCACCAGGAACACCTTGCTGTGATCTTTATACACAAAGTGAGTCCGTAAGAAAATGGAAAGAGACTTTTTACCAGGGCCTGTAGCTACAGAACAAGAGGCTGTGGTTTTACACTGAAAGGTGATAAGTTTACATTGGACACAATGACAAAACTTTTATATTGTATGTGGTGAGACACTGGATGCCCCATCCCTGGGAGTGCTCAAAGTCAAGGCTGGATGGGATTTTGAGCAACCTGTCTCATGGAAGGCATTCCTGTCCCCATGGCAGAGGGGTTTGGTTTGATCTTTGAACACTTCTTCCAATGCAAACCTTTCTATTATAGGTAAACAGATTTATTTATGAAATACCAAATATGCACTGCTTACTGCTCCATTTCCCAATTTTGCTCTGTCAGCAGCTGTCATGTTTCCTTCTTGATGCTTCTTTCCTTGATAATATCACCACACAAAGAGTGTTAATAGTCCCCACATGACACTTCCTTCTGACCTATTTCAGCCCTAATCTTCAGTACCACTTCAGCAATTTACAAAACTAAGGTCTGAGTTTGCTTTCTTTTGCTGACTGTACACAACTGTGAAGAGTGGCTGATACACCAGACAGCTGAGATAACATTCACAGACAGCTCAGCAGGCGGGAAAGATGGACTCACAGGAATCTCATGATGTTCAGCAAGGGCAAGTGCAATAACCTGCAACAGGTGGAACAATACCATAAACTCATATATGTTGGAATCCACACAGCTAGGAAGCAGCCTTGCAGAAAAGGTCCTTCCATACCAAATTGTGCATGAGCCAGCAGCAAGCTCCCTTGTGGAAAAGCAGGTGAATGGCATCTTGGACTGCATTAAACAAAGTATTGCAGCAGGTCTAGGGAGGGGATCCTTCTATACTTATCACTGTGAGAACTACAGCTGGATTACCATTACCAGTCCTGTTCTGGGTTTCTCCATGCATGAGACATGAACAAAACAGAGAGCATCTAACATGCCTAGAAATGGCTCAATGGTCCTCAGGTCTCTCAACCCCTCCTCATACAACATACCCCAGTCCCTTACCTTTATAACCCATCACCAATGATAGCCCAGTGAAAGGCAAGAGGCAATGGGTGCAGACTAACACATAGGAAGTTCTTGAACATTAGAACACACCCATTTTTGACCGAGCCCTTGCACAGGCTACCTAGGGCTCTTTGGAGTTTTCATCTTTGAACATACTCAAAAGCTGTATGGACATAGTCCTGCATAACCGGCCCTAGGTGATCTTGTCTAAGCAGGAGCAAGTAGATCAGATGACCTCCAGTGGTCTCTTCCAACCTTACCAATTTTATGATTTGCAGACTGCAGAATCACAGAATGCCTGAGGCTTCAAGGGACCATAGGAGGACATCTAGTCCAACCTCCCTACTCAAGCCAAGTCATTCCAGAGCATGTGGCACAGGATTGTGCCTATGTAGTTCTTGAATATCTTCAGTGAGGGAGACTCCAAAACATCTCTGGACAATTTGTTCCAGCACTAGGTCACCCACAAAGTAAAGAAGTTCTTCCTTATATTCAAATGGAACTTTCACAGCATCAGTTTGTGACAGTGGCCTCTTGTCCTATTGCTCAGCACCACCGAGCAGAGTCTGGATCCATCCACTGACACTCTCCCTTCAGATACTGATAGACAATGGCGAGGACATCATTGTCATCTCAATCATCTCTTCTTGAGGCTGAACAGGCACAAGTTTGTAAGCCTTTCTTTGTAAGTGAGATGGTCCAGTTCCTTCATCAACTTTGTAGCCCCCTGCTAGTGACAGGCCTGCCACGAGACCATGTGCCAATTCTCACTGCTTACTCTTGTCTCCCTGTTTGAACAAGTTTTAGAAAAGTAAGTCAGGTACTACTGTAATTTCCTAATTTTCTAACTACTTACTTTGAAATATTTTTTTGGTCAATTTTCCTTGCTTCCTCATCTTCTAAATCCTTTATTCTGACAGGAAGAAAGCCACACTCTCAGACAGTAAACAGCCTCTAGATTGCCCACCATGGCATGCCTAGCTAATGAGCCAAGAATGTGGGTTTGTAGAAGTTTGAAAACTATCCTTATGTGCAAAAGCCACAGTGCCTAATGTGGGAAGAGAATGCCCTTTCAGAAACAAAGAATAGTGTCTTCAGCAAGTCTCTTCCATCTATAAACCACATGAAATGTCATTGTACTATAGAAATTTAAGTCCATAAAAGGACGACATTGGCAAAAGCTAGTCAAAGCCGTATATTTCACACATACAGAATTTGTGCAGCAGTGGCATGATTATGTAAAGGTCCAGCTGTCTCATGGGTAAAATCCTCTTCCTTTTTCATGCTTTATTAAAGGAGATATAGGGTACTGTCTTAAAGGAGGTATAGGGTAGTGTCTTGGGGTCTTTACACTGATTTTCTACTCCCACAAAAGAAGCAAATGAAACCCCAGAACTTTAGTGGGAAGAGAATTTATGTCAGAAAGCAAATATCCAAGCAAACATCAGAAAGAAGATGTAAGTTAACTCAAGTCTGTTAAATTTCTGAACAGAAAGCTCTTCTAAGTTTTTCCCATTTCCTGTTTTTGCTTGTTCAGACAACACAAACCACATTAATAAGCACCAATTGCACAACAACATTTTTAAGCAGTAAAGGGTTGCATAAAAAAAACTGATGCTATACTGGAATAAAAGCAGCTGGCCACATACACCCCCCAAATTGTCCTTTTTTCACAAATTAATTTCAGCTCTAAGGTAAGATGTGAGACAGAGAAGCTGTATTTCAGTGCTCCACTGTAAGTACAGTAAGCTCCTGTGTCACTAACTATTAAAATAAAAAAATAAGATACAGAAGGGCCAGCAACATGCTCAAAGGAGTGCATGAACCTACTTCAAAACAACATGAAGCCCAACTGGAAGCCTGTACCCCAAGGCTCAAAATGACGTCACTATTGTTTAACTTGCTTATCAGTGACTCGGACAAGGGGACAGACACCTCCTCAGCAGGTCACTGATGACACAGAGCTGGAGCAGTGGCCATACCCCAGAGTGCAGCCTTTCGGAAGGGCCTCAAAAGGGTGGAGACAGAGCAGAGAGGAATCTTCGGAAACCTAACAAGGGCAAATGTAGGGTCCTGCACTTGGGGAGGAATCACCCCAAGCACCAGCACAGGCAGGGGGCTGATCTTCTGGAAAGCAGCTCTGTGGAGAAGGACCTGAGGGTTCCTGGTGGACAGCAAGCTGTCCATGAGCCAGCAGTGTGTCCTGGTGGCCAAGAAAGCCAATGGTGTCCTTGGGGTGCACTGGGAAGAGCAGTGCCAGCAGGCTGGGGGAGGTGATCCAGCCCTTCTACTAAGCCCTAGTGAAGCCTTCACCTGGTGAAGTTATTAAGGTGATTGAGGAAATGGAACACCTCTCATATGAGGAAAGGCTGAGAGAGCTGGGCCTGTTCAGCCTCAAGAAGAGAAGACAGATGGGTGCTCATCAGTGTCTGTCAGTATCTGAAGGGAGGGTGTCAGTGGATGGATCCAGGCTCTGCTCAGGGGTGCTGAGCAATAGGACAAAAGGCAATGGGCACAAACTGAAGCCCCTGAAGCTCCACTTAAACACAAGGAAGAACTTCTTTACTGTGCAGGTGACTGAGCACTGGCACAGGCTGCCAAGAAAGGTTTTGGAGTCTCCCTCAAGGGAGAAATTGAAGAACCATCTGGACACAGTACTGTGCCATGTGCTCTGAGATGACCTGGCTTGAGCAGGGAGGCTGGACCAGATGTCCCCCTGCAGTCCCTTCCAACCTTACCCATTCTTTGATTCTGATTTTGTACATATGTACTCTTTGGCTTGCATTCTGGAATATTTTCTACTTTTATGAGAAATTTTGAATTTTTCAACATGAAGAGAAAAACAACATTCTTCCAACAACAGAAAGGCCTGGGCTGCTCTTAATTACATAGCCACCGCCAGTACATACACAGTACTTTTGCTGAATCACAGGATCCCCCCCACACCTAAATTTAAATACTGTAATTTACAGAACTAAGAAACGGGTCTTCAGTGCTTCCCAATGTAATTCAAAAATATTTTAAAAATAACATTCAAGGGTAATTTATTAATATTTGATTAGTTTCCACATCACCACTCTTTGTCGCAAGGGAGAAAGGACTCTTATCTTTCCCTTTGTCTGAGCAGCAACTCTTATGGACTCTGGGCCTTCCTGTCTTATTGTAAACAGCTAGGCTTCACTGCCTTTCCTCCAGGCATCTTTGAGGACAAGCCCAGGCACCAGAATTAGAAAGATAAGAGATAATACACTTCAGATCACTTTTGTAAACAGTAAATGACAGGTGTGGGTGGCCCCACCCAAATCATTTGCCACCACACCTAGTGAATAAGCCCATTGGCTGTTTTTCTACTAAAGACCAGCAAGGAAATATTTACCAAATTTTTAGTGATAATTCTTAAATGGCAGGTTTTCCCATTATCATATGGGGAATAATCATATAGCACTGCCAGCAGGACTGGTATTTTCACTGGAGTGAGCACATGGAAGATCTGCACTAGCAGCCTCCTAGGCTGGGGAGCCTCAGTGGATCATCCCACCACATGCAGGCAGAGCCCTGCCCCAAGGATGAAGGGCATCGCCAGCAGATGGAATTCTTCCAGTTCAGTGACATCTTCTCCCCAAAGTGCAACACTCCCCTACCATAGCTGCACCCACACAAAGGCTTTTGCCAACAGAAAAGGGTTTTCTTCCTTCCCCTGTGCTTTTAGGCAATGCAAGTCAAGGTAAAACTCGGTACCACGTGCAGACCCAGAAGCATGAGTAGAGCAACACAACAAGCAGCCCACAAACTAAATAAGCTCTTTTGCTTGTCTAACCTTTTTTGTATGTACAAACACACCATACTTCACATGACATACATACAGTATTTTACATCTTAGTGTATCACTAACATATTGCTACACACAACTCTTAGTATGTATTACATGTACTGTTCTGTGTATGTTATATATATTGAGTGTTTATACTTTTATGTAAAAAGGTAGCTCTTCGGTGTGTTTGTACATACAAAAAATGTGTATTCCATGGCTCATTTAAGAACAATTCCTGTCTCAAACACTTCAAAGAAACCCCAAAAAACCAAATAGAACTGAATCACAAGACCATGTTTTTAAGGGTCCTTGTATTAATTATGTTATTTTCCTTGTTTTTAACTTAGATAAAAATCTTGTTGTTGGTTTCTTTTTTTATTTCTTAGCTAAAATTCTGAAGAAATAAGGGATAAACAGCAAAGCCAAAGGCAACCAGGAGAGAAGGACTACCCCAATGGAAGAGCCAGACAATCCTTTGTAAAAAACAGATGCCACAGGACAGGAAGGGTAGAGTCAGAGTCACCATAGAAAAAATGATCCTTGCTCGGGAAGACATGTCTCCACCAAAGGACTTCCCAGACTCTAAAACAAAGTAACAAATTCAGAACCACAGTCTAAAAGTAGCAGAAGATGACCTTAAAATCTCCTGGTCCAGACAAGACAAATGCTGGTTCTCTGAAACCATTCATGTTCCTCCTGTCAGTGTAAGTCAGTTCAAGAACAAAGCTTTTCTTTAATTTTAGACAAGTATATGTTGCCTTCTCTGAAGGCTCAGATGCAAGCCTGAAGTCTGTAGAATGAAGCTGTCAGCACACACTGCTTCTGCTCTGCAGAAACTGCCAGCACATTTCATTTCTGCGGCAATCATAAATTCTTGCTATTACTCACCTCCTAACCTCAAATCTAGTATTTGCCTTTTTAGCTACTGTTAGCATACCACCACCATCCAACAACACTTCAAAAGCACGCTCCTACTGCACAGTTGCCAAAAACAACTAGTTCAAGCATGCACCAATTTGGAAATGACTTACAGATATTACTCTAGAGGGTTTTATTACTGATGTATGATTATCTTAAAAAGTATTTATTTTCCTTCCAGGCTCTTTTAGTCTCCAGAAATTTAACTCTTGCTGAACATGACAGAAATTATTAAGTAGCAAGGCTTCTTGTAAATTAAAATCCACAAGTTAAATAGAGAATTTGAAATTAAACTCACTATCCTTTTGTCCCAGCCACTACTAACTACAAAAGCATTTCAGAGACACCAACAAGTAAAGAATAAGACAGTCATAAGAAAAGCAGCACACCAATCTTTATTCTGTATTCCAAGCCAAAACCAGAAGCTTGTGTGTTTTCTCTACATTCCATAACAACTTTGACACACCAAACAACAACTACTTCTGAACATGCATTTAAGCACTTTTGCTAAATTCTTTACATTTCTTACTTCCTCACAACTGCTGCTGGTACGTACTCAGTCTGAAAAGCCAGTTAGCCAGCACCTTTATAAATAGTATGAGATACTGTTTCAGGCAGCTGAGTATTAATTTCAGGCAATTAACTGTTACACAAGATAATGACCTTGGTAGTTCAGCAAGTACTCTGAAAAATTAAAAAATAATGCAGTTACTAGAGAGCAGAAATTCTGCAATTGAAAGAAACTCTTATGTATATTGAAGAGTTACTGTGGAAAAACACAGTGGATAAACAACCATCTGTGTTGTGCTTTTACTTTGTCCTAAAGTTATCTGAACTGCCTATGCTAGCCTCTCCCTACTCAAGAGTAAGGAAAGCAAGCTTCTTGTCTAGTCCTCCCACAAAGTCCCTATCTCAAGTCTGTCTTGCTTGTCTTCCATGAAAAACATAGCAAGGAGGTTGCTGTTTTCTTGTACAAGTCCAATGTTTATTATTTACAGTACTTGTGTGCCCCTATTCTTCCTCCACCTGCATCTTTTTCTGCGCCTTCCTACTCTCAAGTGACCCCATTATTGACACTGGCACCTAGTTAGAGGTGTGTTTTGCCTGTGCACTCCACATCACTCCCAGTGGCAATTAGTTCACCTCAGTTTATCAGCGTTTCCTTCTCAAAAATCTGTATGGTTCATTCTTTGCACCACTTTTACTGCAAAGCAGGCCAACCTGCAGCTCTACATTGTTCAACATACTAACTCCCTACAACTTTCTCTACTCGTATTCATGCTGGGATGTGACAGCTCCATGGACATAACCATTCTTCATCCTTCAACTAAATTCTTTACATTTCATGTCTCCTCATATGCAGTCCAAGCTGAATTTTCCTTGTCTGCACCAACCAACCAATTCGGCTCTCCCACCCAACTCCTCCCTCCTCCCAACACACCACATTTCCAACAGCTTTCCAGACAAGTACTGAAGGTTACATCATATTTTATCTCAGGCTACTCACTCTTTATCTACTCCAATTCCCCCACATATCTCACTAAGTATGAAAGCAAAGCAGACATTTCTAAGAAAGAAAAATTATGTACATCTCTTCATTTTGTCTCCTTTTACTTGAAAACTTCATTTTTATGAATATCATCCACTTTACCACTATGTTCAAAGCACGTAAGCTATTCTGCTTATACACTTGAGTCAAGAGAGGTGAGTTAAATCACTTTGTTGAGGAAGTAGTACTTCCCTCCAGGATTAAATAACTTACCCTCTATGCCAATTACATATATGAATTCATATGCATACTGCTCCTACCACATTCTGCAAATTCTTGTTTTCAACTGCACTATTCCAGCACTTGTATCCAACTTCAGCCCCTTATATTTCACCAAAACCATTCTTTCTAACCTAGTCAAACCGAATAATTTCAAGCCAAGTATACAAAATGAATCAATCAACTCTTCAATATCAAAACCTCTATCTAACCCTTCCTGAAACCACATGCTCCAATTTGACTTCTTTTTTTCACTATTATCACAAACACATTTTACCACCAAAATTACTTCACCTCTGCTGAGAAACAGACCAGTTTTGAGATCTATAGCATTCAAAGTGTACAAATTATATCCCCAACACACTCAAAAAAAGGAATCTAGCAAGAGGTACCAACTCACATTTGATACCCCACATGTTGTCCCGTAAGAATCTGCCTTCTCTCTGCATTCACATTTGCAGCTGCATATCTCCAGTTTTTAGAACTAGTTAGCAATGTTTTTGTTCAACTGTCATACTTTCACTCCTTTCCTGAAAGCTCTTCGGCTTCACAAATTTGCAGCTGTATACTTGATCTCACTTTTGACTTGTAGTTTAGATACTAGATCTTGATGAGAGCCACCTGAAGTTCTTTTGTTTTTCTTTTTGGGCAAGAACCAAGGTGAAGGTTTTTTCTATTCAACCCACATGAAGCCTTGCCAGACAAAGGAGGTCTGGCCGGCCACTCAATTCCATTTGACTTTGGGATGCAATTTTGCCCTCTCCAAAATTACTGAGAATACCTTCTTCTGCAGAAAATGGTCTTGTTTAGATACTACCTTCCTCTATATTGCTGCTTCAAGATTCTTCATTTCCCATCAGTCCACAGAGAGTGGGTGTGTGGGGGTGAGGTGTCAAAAGGAAACCAAGTTTGATTAATACCATTCTTTCATATTTTACCCACCTTCTCCCAGATTTTCCCTTTTGAGTAGGCCAAGCTACCAATAAGTATCAATACCACTTCCATATTTTTCCTCCAAGCGCAGTGGCACTAACAGTAAAAATCTGACCATTGTTTGGGGACTGGTATTTTGGGAACACTCAGTATTACGCTGAGTAATACTGAGTATTACCTTCCTTGCTTTCTATTTTAAACTGGTAAACTAAGTTCACAGCCTTTCTATTCCAAAAGTAACTACCATGAATCCTAGAATAAAACTAAGGTTTCTATATGTTCTAAAATATGAAGAATAACACAGGATGTTGCTACACAAAAGAGCTCCTATTGCCAGAGTTCAGTAATTTAGACTTGCAGTTATGGAGTTTATGCTAAAAGTGAGGAGAGTGTCTTGTGCTTACTAGATCTCATTTTATTTAATTTAAAGAACTAGGCAATTTCCCCTCCTTCAGCACATAATGCAGATCATGCCTGAGAAGGATCTAAAGTAATGCTACAGCTGCTTAGCTCTTCCCCTGCACTAAATTCTGCATTCATTTCTGCTCTAGTCTGTATTTCTATTTCATAATGAAACATACAGCCTAGTTATTTATAGGCTTTCTAAGGATTAACTACACACTCATAAGAATAAACCCTCAAGAGGTTAACCTCATCCTCTTAAGCTTCACACACTACAATCCCAGAGATAGCTGGCAACCACAGCCCAGAGAGAAAAAATAATCCCACATCTTGCTAATCCTTTAGCCAATCACCTCATGCAACAGTGGAGAGGCCTCTCGGAGGCCAACAACTCAATCTGTCTCAGGAGAACTGTCAGTCCAAAAGATACATATTTCACTAAGTCATTGGCAACACACCTCAACAGGAAAAACAAGACATACCTGGCTTCTCAGTGGTATGCTGAAATCATACATCCAAAATACTGCGCTGAAGAAAGTTTCCTGTTTGCTGCTCATATTTCTCATTCAGATATTTGCATATTTGACTCATAAAACAAGTTTATTGATTGGAAAGTAAATCTAATCTTCCATTGTTCACACCTAGACATACTGATTTAGCTGTCACTTATACTCCCTAACACGAACCTGTTATTTTCTAGATGCATCTCACAAAAACAACCCCACAAAAAACCAAGCAAACAGTGAAACAAAACACAAAAAAACCCAAACCACTCACAAAAAAACCAAAACAAGCCTTCAAGTTACACCATAATAGTCTAGCTAATTCTTTCATACCATGATCTAGAGTCTTCCCTAACTGCAGAAGTGGGTACTGCCTGCAGCTGCAGCAAGGCCAAGGAGTTAATGGGGGCACTTATCCTTTTAGTTAGGGTTTCTGCTTTGTTCATTATTTATCTAGCAAAATTGCTACTTCGTTCTACTCTAATATAATAAATATTAAATGGTGCTATTTTAAAAAAAATTGAAAGGAAATTGTTTAGCCACATGGCTAACCCATGGCTGACAGTAAAAGCTTTCAAAAACAGGTAGGATAAGTGTAAGGCCAGCAGTATGACTGCTAATAACCAAACATCATCCAGGGCTTTTTACTGAAGAATTTTTAATCAACACAGAGGATTAGCACTGCTTGCAAGCTCACTGAGTCCAACTATATTACTTTCTTAAAAAATTGTGTCAATTTATTCATTCTGTTTTGTACATGCTTAATATACACCTATTCCAAAGGCTGGCTTTTGATTTTGTAGTCAAATTCTCTGAAAAATCTTGGTCCTGTGAAACTCTAAGTCTCTATCCTCATAGTCTGTCCTCTAAAAGGCTTCCCTCTTTTCAACTGGAAATAAAAAGTATAAAATAAATATAGTTCAAAATAATTTTGCACTTCAAAACATTTTTCCCAGTAATTTAAAAGTCTTTGTTCTCTTCCAGAAGTCATATATTGCACAGAAGTAACATGAACTTCTCTAACTGAAGGAAGCCAATTGGGAAACCCTTGAATCATCTGGTGTCAGGAAACAATGACCCTTAGGGACAGAAAGGAAGAGGGGAAAAAAGGCAAATCCTGGCAAAAATGCAGAATTTTATTTAGTTAGTACCAGGTAGCAAAATGAAACTTCCCTCCTATCCTCAAGAATTATCATATGCCTGTATTTTAGGTCGTGTGGCACCAGAAGCCCCTCAACTGCATCTTCTACTGTTACAGATTGGTCCAGCCTGCTTGCACTCTGAAAAGAAGTCTGATGATCTTTCAAGCCCATAATAGGTGTCTAAACCGTTAAATTACTATATCTTTTCTTATCCTGAAAGACACTGCACTTTAGCAGCATGGCCCTTCCATTGTTCTTCACACTAAGTGGGGCCCCTGAACAATACTGACAGCTGCTATCAAACTGCGCTGTGCTCACCCTCGGTGCAGCTGCCGCTTGTAGGAACAGACAGGCTTCTGATGTGTCCCCCCCTCTGGGGAAAGGGCTTGACACCCTGAGTGCTCAGTGAGGGGGAGCACAGGTCCACTGCATTGTCAGCCTGATTTTATGCTATTCAGATTTTCCAGGACATACACTGTCCCTTTCAAACAAAACCAAGCATATGTCAAAGCATGAAACTTATTGTGCAGCACAAGGTAACTATTGATTAATAGGACTGTAAAAGATCCCTGGAACATACATCTAATTTTGGCATTATGTAAATACATGCACCTACGTGGTCAAACAAATTTGGTGCCCAGCATGTTAATTTCTTCACTCACAGTTTTGGATTTGTATGGCATCAGTCAGGAGTCTTTCAAAAGACACAGGAAAGTATTTCTTCAGGTAAATCTTAGATGATTATGAAACAAAAATGTTAGAGCCTACTCTTTCTGCCCTAAAATTTCCCTCCTTGCTCCCCAAAACCCCCAGAGATCTTAATTGCATGTGGTACTTGTAGATCCTATGGCTTTTATGACTATTGTGTGGACATTAAAAAGAAGCAGATGACATGCTTGAGATAGAAAAATTTGGTTTCTCTAAGTAGCACTATTTTAGGGCAATAAAGAATCCTTAAAAATGTTTTAATATGTTTCCTTTTGCTGCATAAACTCTTCTTTAAAACTAGCTCATAATGAAGGGTTTTCCATTCCATTTTCATCCTCAAGAAGCAATTTGTTTTAAAAAATGTAAGAAAGTAAAGTTCTCTAATCTTTGTTAATCGAATAACACAAATGTACATGTGGCGCATTTCAAAGATCAAATCAGGTATTCATAAACTAATTCATTACACGAGCAAAGCATAGAGGAGATTCTGACAAATACAGATGTAATTGTGTGGGTTTCTAAGATGTGATTAGCAAATCAACTAAGTAACAGTCAAAATTTGATACGAAGGAAAAACAGCACAGATTTGAAGGGGGGGTATGTTTATGCAAAGCTAATCTGTCAAGTGTAATAAAGCAGCTTGAATAAAATTTAAGCTGAAAATCCACTGAAGCTCCCCATTTCAGGGAGGAAAAGCTATTAAAAGGAAATGAAGGTCACCCTCCCAGTTTATTTCACCTAATTGACTGCCAATAGCTTACCACAGGCAAACCGACTGCAGATCTGCAATTGAGAAACTGATGAAAGGAGCATTTTCAAGCTGAGGCTCATTCTTTTAATCCTCCCTCTCTCCTATTTTTTTTTTTCCATCTCCAGTTGGGATGTAATTTTAAGCACAGATGGATTAACTGGTTCCATTGTCTGCAGACGTCATTGGACTATGGCACTGTTAATCCGTACAGCAGCATGTCTAATTATCATTACAAAGTGTCTGAGGGAACTATAAAGACCAGCAGGGCATCTTCTCACAAGCAATTAACATAAATTGATAAATGAGTAATTTGAATCCGCTCAAGGCGCTCACATATGAATAAAATCAGAAAGGACAGGTTCTTGTTTCGGCTACTTCTTTCACTTAGTCGGAAGGGCAGAAAACATGAGAAATATTCCAGACTTAGTGGCAGGGGAAATGAACTCATACAGTGGAAGGAATGTATGGTTCAAAAAGTTCATTAATACAAAGCAAATGACTTGTGATTGACAACCAGTCACAAGCAAGCAGTATTAACTTTTTTAGCATATTTAAAAGCACATTCTTGGTGAAAGGCTATTAGAACACTGTGTCAGACAATTAATACTACTTCAAAAGCAAGTGAAGTTTCTATTCAGTAGCTTGCTAATTTAAAATTCATGAAAGATTCACAAGAAAGGGAAAGAAAGAAGAATGAATAGTTGTATAAGCTCCAAGAACTCAAGTATCACAAAAAGCATGAGGAAAAAGTATCTAGCTCAACTGACACACAATACCCATAAATAAACAAGCAACTCTCCTAAAACTCCATTTCTTGCAGGAAAAGTTTTGTTACATGCAGCACCACTGGCCAAAATTATGTTCTGACAAAGTAAACTACTACCTTTATCTCTGCTAAAATCTGTGTGAAGCAAAAACACTTCAGCAGCACTGGGCATCAAAACAACATTAGAAATCAAAACATTAAGTTTGTTTTAAAAATAGCAAAGGAGTAAGATATGAAAGCAAGTTATACACACTGTAGGAGGTAGACCTGGAAGGCCACGTACCCCGATGATGGCATTCAATTCAGCCATGGTCACTTGTTTGGCACGTTCTACAGCTTGGGCCACTTGTTGCTGATGCTGTTGAAAGAAGAAGGGGCATAAGGAGGAATTTGTGTTAAGGTATTACCACACCATATCAAACCAGGATCACAAATACTCGAATAACCAGTTTGTCTGCAGAAGCCCACAATACCCATTGCAAGATATCTCATGCAGGCAAAAGGTAACAATGCCTTATTTTTCACCTGCTCAAAAGGAAAGAAGAGACCTGAAGGCAGCCAGCTTATCTCTTCCCCTAAGTCCCTTCATTATTAGTTGTCTGGCAAACGAATAATCATTTTTACTTGAGCTGACAGGACAATGTCAACTTCACATTAGCTTCAATTTTAGCATTCATTTACAGACTCTATGCCCACATAGCAAAACCAACTGAAATTTCAAACAAGGAAAAGCTGCCCACAACATGCTAAAATCACAGTCATTCAGATGAAATGTAGGTCTACAAACTTAAATAGTGTTTTGCACAGGAGCTAAACACTCACCTTTGATAACAAATTATGTAGAGAACATAAGCATGCTTATTTCACTAGATCTATGCTTGACAACTGAATATCTAATAAACAATCACCATTATTAGAAACAAAAGCATTTTCTTGTATTGCTACTATTTTACAGACTACCACTCTCCTCAGGCAATGAAAGACTGAGCCATTGTCACTAGTTTGAACTCAGATTTGTTAGATCAAATTAGCAGGGGGTTTGCACACTTCAGCTATAACAGATGTTCCTTACACTTGTGTATTGTGATAAAATTAACATCTTAAAACTAGCTAATTTGCAAACAGAAAACCAACATAATCGCACTTTAACAGCTGAACAGTTTTACTTACTTCCTGAGACAAAAATGGGATGACTTGTGCACAAATTGTATTCAATCTCTTCGCGATTTCTGTCTACAGAGTAAAAGTATTTTGATTAAAAACTGCATTTTAGGGGGTTTGACATATTAACTACTATACAGGATTATATTAAGTTCAGACAAAGAAGAAAGTAACAAAATATTACCCATTTTTCATACTACGGCAAATTTAAATACTTAATATACAAGCCCAGACATGGAAAGAGATTTTGTTAGCTGCTCTAGGACACCTGCCATGTCTAAAGCACCTAATCTGTACACACATTTAGGCACAAATCTGGTCCTTGTATATAGTCCATTAATAAGCAGAGCATTTTTGAAATCCATTAATTCCAAGATAAAGCCTTTTAAAAGGTAGATTTATTATTACTCAAATCATCAAGCAGCATAACATGAAGGCAGCAGGAGTAGAAGAAAAATGCTTCTTCCATGATCAATTATCTGCCTATTAGAAGGTAAAACAACAGAAATGTACTATCAGGAATATAAAAGAAATACTAAAACAGAAGTGAGTACGAATGGAGACAAAAAGTACAGACTTCTAAAATCCATATTGAAAGAGAATTAAATAATGCTAACAAGGAAAAAAAAAACAGATCAAAAAACGTTATCTTGTGAACAGCAAATTTGTGAAACCAATAGCAGGAGAACAAGGTTAGGAACCAGTAAAGAACACAACAATCCTTCAGGGAAATCAACAGAGATTACAGCAGGACAAAGAGTTTGACTCCCGTTTTTCAACAGTTTCTATATCTTCTACTTCTGTATCTCCCATTTTGTCATGTCAACCTAAACCCTGGATTCCTGGAGGGGTAAAGGGATCTTTTTCTCTCATTACTCAGTGATATCTGTGTTTACAGCCTTTCAGACCAATACATCTGACCATAATTCAGAACCACTATTATAATTAACCCTCAAGCTACCTATACAGTTTCCACAGTCTTCTTTAAAAACAGGAATTTCAGTCACTGTAGCGCAGTGGCACAAAACCAAAATCAGCACCCAGACAAGAACACAGCTTATGTAAGAGACATTAAACAGCTCCTGCCCATCTCTGTCATACAATTAACCCATAAAGATATTTCTTGGTTAGTTGGGTTTTTTTTAATGTTTCAAGACAGAAGAAACAAGCAATGATTCGCTACTATGAATCATTAGGCCTTCTATGAAATCACACATATTGAAGCTGAGCAAAGATAAACTCACTTAAGTCAGACTAAAACTGTTTACTCTCTGCCAAGCCTTTTCCTGAACCTTCCCATAATTCTGAGTTTTTTTAAGAAGATATGTTGATCTTTCTACATCAGCCACATAATAATTGGGATACAAAATCAACCCTCTGGTTTTATGTCTCAGGAGACAGCTGATTTGGGATCTAAGCATAATTAGCAAGCTTTAACACCTCCTTCCAAACCTCTGACAGACACAGTGAAAATACATGATGGCATCCAGGCCTCGTCTCTCTTGACATGAAGCACTTCATCTGACCAAAGTCTGATATTTGACACACCCAAAACTATACAGTTTTGCAGAAGCTTCCAAAGAAGTACTGGGATGGCTTCTTCCTAGGATTAAAAGGTTTCCCTTAACTAAGGGCAATGAAGTGACAGTTGTTTTACAGGAAATCTTTGCTCTCTGCAACAAGGTGAGCATATCTCTATTCTCAGCTGAAACAGCTATCATTTCACAGAGTACCACAGTGGTCTTCTCCATTCTGTCTGGGCCACAGCCATAAAACATCTATAATTCCATGTTTAGCCTTTAGTACCAGTACTCCATACCTAATAGCAAAGTCAATACTCTGAAGTTACCAGCTTATCTATTACTGATTATAAGTCTTACCTATTACCAAATCTGTTAGTACTTCTCTGTACAGGAAAAAAAAAAAAAAAAAAAAAAAAACCAAAAACAAAACACATGTACTAATAGGCATTTTTCCACATACCTAGTATATCTCTCCAGAAAGCAGGGTACATCAGCCATGGAAAGGTAATCTGTTGCACAGCAATCTGTTTGGATGATGTTTAGCTAAGATGTTTAGAATCCAAGGACTTAATTGCCCTAGACCAATGGGATTAATTTCGTTTTTCAAGGAGGATCAAGTATGAATCATACCAGGTGACAAGAGGAGATAGTGAAAGAATAAAGTAAGAAACTCACTTGGTGTCTACTGCCAAGTTCTTTGGCCTGTATGAGCCATATAAACGGCCTATACATTTACTGTATGCTAAGGTAAATGTCCTTATTGTTGCTATAAGGAAACAAAATGCAGTCCTTTTTTTAGTAGAGTCTGTAAAACAAGCAAGTTGTCAATATTATTGGATTTTTCTGCTCCAAATCCCAAATATCTGAGCTACACTGTAAGAACAGCATACATGACATCAAACAGTAAGACAAAAATGCAGTATCATGTGGATAAGGTTATAATTGCCTTCCAATGAAGGTCAGTTAGATATTTAATTTATTTTCCAAAAATGAAGGCATAATCAACTTTCCCCCTTTCCATACCAATCTTCTGTTAAAGTTATTGTCTCAGTATTATCACACCCGATTTAGTGTCAGAACAGGAAAAAAAAAAAAAGTGTATTTTTCCTAGTTTGTCTGGGCATCATTGATTACCATATATGAACATCAACCTTAATTCAACTACAGTGCTAGATAAACTTAAATGTACATCCCATAAAATGAAGGTTTTTTTGAGATTTCTTGCTGTTGTTACAAGTGCCAGTTAAGAGACATCTACACTGAAAATTGAAATAACTATTCTATTAACCAAAAAAAACGGCTGCTTGCATTTAAAAGGCACTTTGTGTAACAGAGTTTTCACACACTTTTAAAGTACTTGAAATTATTTATCTAATGTGCAATTTCATGCAGCTCCTGTTAGCTGCCCTCTAACATTAAGTAAAAAAAAAATTATTCACAAACATGTTTAAAAATATTTTTGTTGTCTAGCAATTTGTCAAAGTTAAGTTTTAATGCACAGTTAATGTAATTTTGCCTATCAAGAGTTGCAAGAGGTTGTGAGAAAAAAGGAACATACGTCACTTTAAATGTAAATGCTACATCAATAGACAATGCACATTTGCTTTTTAAGGTGAAATACCCTTGAGTATGCATGTGCTCATGCCAGTAAGTGTGCACACATTCATTCTGGAAAGCAAAACCCCTTTCTGAAAGAGTCAAGGACAGTTTAGTTAATCAAGACTAGACATAAGTAACTGGTGTCATTAAAGTAAGCCCCCAGACCTGGAGCTCATGAATTTGAAAGCTTTAAAAAAAAGGTACTTATCTCCTGTTTCTAGAGGCCTTAGAATAGAACACAACTATTACCTAACTGTTCATCTTAAGACATATAAAGAGGTTCTAAGGATGAGTAAACAAAGGAAACTTTGCAGAAAGCTGCTCAAACATAGACAAACATGACAATTGCTCATGTTATGTGGCTCCTTGGTAAAGAAGGCTACAGAAGCCTGGATCTCTCATGAAGTCCTCTGAGCTCTACAGCAGCTCTTAGCAAAGCATCTGAAGTGCCCTTAATTGTTTGTGTTCTTAATGCAGAGCCTCTTGAATACATTCATTTTTAATAGAGAACTTGAGCGTGAGGCCCATCAAAGAATAACAAAACTACATCATTCACTGGTTCTTGCTGCTGTAATGATTGTCTTTTGATTTATTTGCAAATGACTAGCTTGTCAGACCTCTGACTGAAGTGCTACCCTCCTTTCTGAAGTATCATTAAAAATTAACATGAAGGAATTCAGCTGCATTTTGTAAAATTAAGTTGAGCTGATGGATTTTTTTTTCTCTTCACTTGTGTAATTTTTTTTGCCTCTCTTCCATTTACTTAAGGACTTAAATGTTTTGACCTAACCATTGCCAAACTCAAGTGTACGTACTTAAGTTTGTCTTGCACACTTGTTAAAGTGAATTCTCAACATAATGACAAAGAACAAAGCAGCCAGACTAGTTATTAAATACAACACTAATTTAAATAAGGCTTTTTACTATGGACTTAAGCTTGTTTGTAGAATTGAATTCTGTTTTCCTTCTGCATTGTTAGAAAAAAAGTATTGACCTGTTTTCCTTTACAGCGGTCTGTTGCAGATAATTTTGCACTTTGATAGCCTGTGCTTTCCAAAGCTCCACGTAAGGTAGCATGCCTAAATCACCATAATTTCTGGAAAAGGACAGATTTTTGCAATGAAATTAAAAGGAAGTATAATGCAAGTATTTAAGTTCTATTTCACAGCATAACAAACACCCATGTGTATTTTAGCTTTATGTAAGAAGCCCTAGCTTACGGGAACCAGCAGTTTAACTTCTGAGTGAAGAACACAGAGTTTCTCTGAGGAGAATTAGTTAATCCCCTTTCAGATTCAGAGGTTTCAATGGGAGTAATTTTGAATTTGCTCCAACCAGGGTGTACTGATACATATCCCAGTACTAACTTCAGCTATAGGATCCATGGTGATTTAAGACAAAAATTGAATCTTGCAACATGTTAGTTTTAGCAATTACTTGCCCTGCAACAGCTGCTCCATTATTATTGCTGAGGCTTGTCAAAGCTGTCCAGACTCTATCTGACAAAGCAATGCTCAGCTAAAAATGTCCATTTTATGTCAGAAGCTTGTTATTCATTCTTGCACTGAACTTCCAGTACCACAAAGCAGATATACCCAATCTGAAAGCACTGCTCTATCACCGGCTCTTAAGGATTCTTATTTGTGCTATTATTTTGATCCAATTTTGAAAATAAAATTTGTAATAAATTGAGAAAAATACAGCTTAGGAACAACATGATTAAAAATAAAGCAAAAACCACCAATGTTCTGATAATACCAAAGAAGCATGTCCTAATTCATTCCCTTCAAGCAAAAGAATCAGAGAATCAGCCTTTAATGCACACAAAGGAATATACTGTTAAAACACATTCACAAAAGCTTTAGAAGGTAATTCTTAAGCATTCTGCCTCTGCTTACACTTTCAAGACTTAGAAAGCCAAGTACAACACTGAACTCCTCCTGGAAGGACAAAATGGACTTCCTGCCATTTACAGCATGTAACACAGTAATCCACTGGGGAGGAAAGGTCAACGTTGCACTTTTGGTCACTGCTGAATCATTTGAGATTATCTGTGGTGGAGATGAGAAGAAAATCGAAGCCTATGAGAATGCTGTGAATGGCTTGACCTCAGCCCAGTTTTCATCTCCATCTGTCTAAAAGGCATGTGAATAAAAGCCCTCTTTCTGGGACATGCTTGACCATTTTTTTTTTAATCCCTGCTGCAAGGCAGAACTCATTCAAATACCCAAAGACTTGTGAAATGCAGTAACAAACTGTATATTTTAGTCTTGTGCTGAAGTTTAATATCCATTTACTGTTTTAATTTTTCCACCAGAATCGTTGAAACAAGCAGTGCACTTAAAAGACAAATCCTTTTTTCTTTTTGTGATCAAAATCTTCAAAAACAAGAAGAAGCAGACACATTCAGAGAGCAATTACAGGGAAAAAATGTATTTCACTGTGCTTAGCTTTCTGTATTTCACTGTATTTAGCTTTCTTCGTGCTTTGTTAGTACTTGCTACAGCAAGACTCTAGCACCTCCAAAAATTAGTTGCTAAGAATTCAGGGGATGAGGGGACGTTGGAATTATAATTAAATCTCAAAACCTAAACACTCAAAAGCTTCAAATTATTAAGGCTAGCATTCTGTGAACTTTGCTATTCATGTTATTGAATCCAGGTTGAGCACAGAGATATGCATATATTATGAATGCCCTTTTATTTAAAATTAATACACTACATTCCATTTTGGCAATGGCTGAAAAAGAAAAAAAAAAAAGAAACAAAGGCAACATGCCATTTAAAAGTTTAGGCCCCCACAGTATATCAATGTCAAACAACAGCGTGTCAAGCTAAGATTCAATTCAGGTAAGTGCCACTGCCAAATTTTCTTGTTCCCAGACGTGCTTTAAGATTATTTTATTGCTTAAAATTTAATTTGTTCCAACTTGCGTTTCCATGACAACGTTGGCTAACCCTGCAAATCATTTGAGTAATTGGATATCTTATCTTTCTATTGCTCTCAAATCCAATGATTCTGGAAGAACTGCAGCAGCCAATCAAATTTACAGGCCTCCTGAGTAATAGACTTGCACAAGTAGCCACATCCATCTCGCCTTTACTGCCGTATTAACCAACCTGTGACAAACTGCGGAACTCGGCCTTCCAACTGTATTTTAAATTGCAAACACTGTCATCACTAATACTCTCATCAATAGAAAGGAATGAGAAGGTTTACTCTCAACAGATACTTGATATTCAATCTGACAAGAAGCAATGGGTAGAATTCATTTCAGCAACAGAAATAATCTCTGTATTTTGGGCATAAACTTCAGTTTAGCATGACATGCAAATAATAAATACAGTTTTCCTTCTGCCTTACATTAGTACTACTCATTTTAATTGTGAGATCAGTCACCCACAAAATGATATTAAAATCCCAGAAGACTGGGATGAAAAATCCTTAGCAATAAAAAAACCCAGAAGACCCTGTCTTGCAAATGGGAATGGGGAAAGAAGTAGCAGAAATATTAACAGAATAAAAATTCAAAAGCATAAAAATACTGAATACTACATAGTTTCCAAAGTGAAATTTAGAAAGTTTTACTTAAGTACCTAAACTACTTTCATCTGAATCCTCTTAGATGTTCATTTAAACTACAGAAAGGTCACAATAATTTAAACATAAGCTACATATGATGCATAAGACAACAGCTACACTTGCCAAATATCTACTACAGATTTGGATCCCATTCAAGTGTAAAGTGACTGGATATATTTCAGATGTCTAATTTCAATGCTTTATAAAAATAGAGAGAGGCTGTGTGTAACTCAATGAACCACTGTACACAACTGCCCATCCCATTTACAGCTCTAAGTCCTGTTGAAACAAAGCCAGCGGGCAACAAAGAATCTATTGTCAAGATGTCGAAGTGCTCCTTTCACATATCTTCACTATGTCAAGACTCTTCTTAAACTTGGCTAAAGAGGGTAGTTACCACATTTCTCCTTTAATCTGACTTCAGCACATCTTGCTTAAGCACTCACAACTACAAAAGGTGTGTTTATCTAAATTTTAGTTTCATTGTTTAGTTTCCAAGCCTAAGCTAACCTTAAATACACACAGAAGTATTTAAATCTCTTAAGTGAGCACACAGCTTTGTTTTACTTTCAAGCTGTTTTCCAGGACACAGAGTTCCCACTTTTATTTAGATTCCAAGAGATGCTGAGAGAATCAACGGCTGACTCCAATCAGGAAGAGGTCTTTGCCACCTTTGCCTCCAGGGACACAATTCTCTGAACCATACTGCAGACATCTAAAGACCTGCCAAACATCTCAACAACTAATCAGGCAGGAAACATTACTATAATACAAACTGGGAAAGGACCATGTTGGTCGACCACTACATGAGGTAGCTAAATAAACTCACAGGAGATGTCCATCCAGTAGGAGAATAGCCCAAAGTATCAGGAGAACCAAAAGGTTCTTGGGAAAAACATAAGCTACCAATGAGTTCCCCTCTTTTCATCTGACTACACTCTAACGAGTTGTTATGGTGCTCTATAAGCAGCATGGTCTCCAAAATTATCCAGCACACTTTGCAGTATTATCTTTAAGGTCACTAAGAACTTGATTTTCTCTGGACAACTAAGCAACACTGCACTACACAGTAAGAAGGAGGAGGCAAAGAGCACAGAAAGATAAAAAGAGCATAAAAAGCATAACCCTAACTGCTACACTCCTACCAGGAAAGAGCACCAGTGGTTCTTCATTTAGTTTAGGATGCTATTTTAAAACTACCTCCTATTTTGCTCTTACTCCCATAATCCACATTGGAATTTCTGCAAATATCTTTTCAGTACTTGTCGCTCTGAGCCACTTGATTGGGATGGCAGTAGAAAGTCAAAGCTCTTACACAGCTGGAGAAGTACCTGGAATAAGTTTCTAAAAAATCAGAGCATTAAGTTCTTCAAACGAAGCACATACGTTTGCAGTATGAAAATCAACAACAAAGCTCCCAGTCAGGATTCTGTCCTTACCATCATTCAAGGAAGACTAGAATAAGACTTGAATTTTTTTAATAGAACAAAAAGTACGGCATCCAGCAAAAGAAAACTATTAAGACAAGGGTCTGAATTATGGTGGGGGGAGAGGGAATCTAATCATTATGCAACAATCAGACTTTAGAAACAACTACCAAAGTAAGCATACCAACTAAGTCACATGTACTACTCTAAATGTAGTTTCACCATTTAAAAATACTTAGTATAGTCACAGCTCAGTTTCAAAAATCTATCAAGTCAGAAAAACAATTTAAACACTTATTCATATCAATGCTTCAGGTGCCATCAGGTGACTCACTAATGAATAACAAGTTAGGAGGATTGACAACTCCTTTGATAGTAACTAGTGGAACTACCCACCACATAGGATTTGCAAGGAAAGTGAACAGAATGGATATTTTCACTGCATAGGGAAAAAGGTCACAATTCTTTCAGCAAAACTTTGGGAACTTAACACTAAATTCCTTACTCATTTTATTATTTTTATATATATTCTGTTGTTTACAGAATAGAAACAACAGTAAAAAGACTATCTAAATTTCATTCTATTAGACAAGAGTGTCATAAAAAAACACAGCTCAAATATTTTTTAGCAAAAAACATCAGAATTATGCAAAGTCCAAAAAGGTAAAGTAATTAGAGATAAGAGAGAAAGATGATGTTAACATCTTTGATGATGTTAACAATCTGACAGTCATAGCATTATTAGGAACACCAGCAGTACAGCAAAAACTTCATGGGAACAAGGACAAAACTGCTCAATTATTAAACCATGTACAGATGAAATCATTTGGGTTTTTTTGAAACTAAGAAGTCCTGCATTCATGATAGGTCCAGTATTTTTTAGTATTTCCCCCTAACAAGCATAAAGATCTCTTCATTTACCCTAATCCTCAATTTGCAAAGAGTTTCAAGCTGAGAAAGACAGAATATGCTAGAGAATAGCTTCAGAACTCACTTTACAGTGAATGGAAAAATTGATTGAAAAGTAAAAAGGACAGGGATAAAGGCCCATAGCATGCCTAGACAGGAACATAAAAGAAAAGGAAATAATGGGCCTTAGGAATGAATCTCTTGGTCACAGAGGATCAGAAGTTGAACATAAGTCAATAGCAGGCTGCTCAGAAAAGGCTGCCACCACAGTAAGCCGTATTCTAAGTAAGCCTTCTATGCCACTCAGCACGGCATTTCCTCCCCTGGAGTACTGTACTTCAGCTGGGCAACACCATTCAGAGAATGAACACTCGACTTTAGAGGTATGCAGCATGGTTCTGGAAGGCAGGGGAGTGATTTGCTCTCCTTATCCAGGGTGAAGAAAATGCATAGTAAAGAGCTGAAGCTACAACAGAAAGACTGAAACTGTAACTGAAGAAGCACTTCAACAGCAAGGACATAAAAGCAATCTGTTACCTGAAGAGCTTGAAGGTTGCCACTACTGTTGAAGTCTTTGCTAACAGATAGAACAAGTGTCCTATCAGCAATGACATTGGTATAGCTGATCCTGCTAGGAGGACACAGGGAGGCACTAGGTCCCTGCTAGTGACATGATTCTAGAGTTCATATTTCAGGTGGAATAAACAACCTAAAAGCTTTCCATAGGTCTTGTTGAAAATTTTTCTTACCTGACAATTTGTAGTCACCATTTGAGGCCACAGACAGCTAGCCTAGTTTACTGTCTGAAAAAGTAATGGCTGGAAATCTTATAACCAACCGTTTTACAATAGAAATTTTACAACAGTATTTTACAACAACAGAAATTCAGAATGACCTTACACCCTTGCACTTAAAAGAAAGATGAATGTTTTACCTTTTTTTTTAGTGAAACAAAAAACTTTGTTGCAAATAGGAACTGCTGGAGCAAAAGTACAAAAGAATGATCTTTCTGTAAGTCATTTTTCCCAAGAAAGTGTAGGGTTTTCACCCCTTCTCCCCAGCTTAACTCCAATTCCTATACTTGAAGTTGAGATCATCATGTCTTGAAGCAGAGAGCAGGGCATTTCAAGGGGTTTAGAACACTTAAAAAACAAGTTCATAAATAGGCAGACTTCCACAGATTACAAAACCCACCCAGTTTCAGATGTTCTTTCTTTTTCTTAAAGTTACAAAAGCAGGTTCTCATAGACTTAATGTCTTATCAAGATGCAGGTCAGCAAGAATTCCTGTTCCCATTCTCCAAAATGAAAGCTATCTTTTGTTTTTGCTTGCTAATCCATAGAAGCCTTTAAAATGGCACAAATAGAGATGGCAGCATTTTGTTCTCTAAATCAATTTTATCCTCAGCCATCAACTAGATGTTCCAGCACACAGAAAGATCAGTCCTTCCCTTCTAATTCAAAAATCCATACTACCATTGCCCTTGCAAACTGCTAAACAAGCAGTATCGGCAATGCACTTGTGTTCTGTAATATATTTACTGCAAATCCCAACGGCTTCCCTCCTAATGCAGTTTTCTATTGTGTCTGTTCTTGTGTCAATACAGTGACTGGTCACCTTACAAGTAAGTTGCTTTGACCAACTGTTTACACAAACATCAAAAAGCTTCAAGACAAAAAAAAAAAAAAAAAAAAAAAAAAAAAAAAAAAAAAAAAAACAAACAAAAAAAAAAAAACAGAAAAAAGAGAACATCCATATTGCTAAGGTTAACCTCAGTTTTCTTTTTTGTTGTCATTTAGCCAAAAAGGCTAGTTAGCTGTTCAGATCATGTATAAAGTACAAAATACTTTCAGACAGGCAGCCCTGACACAAAGCTTACCTAACACCCCTCAAAGAACTTTAATCTGTAATTTAATCATCAGTGCTAATTTGTTCACAAAGAAGAAATGTTCTGAAGGACAAAAAGAAAAGGTGGGAGCAACTTGGCCAATCTCCAGTTAGTGACTAGACACTTCGAATACACTCTGTGACTTCTGATTAGACACAGAGTATTATCATTATAAAAAAGTTCAGGGACACTCACCAAACACATTAATTTCCTGAAGTGATTTCCCCATACTAGAAAGTGTATTTTATAAGTAGGCTTGCTAACAACTGAAATAAGACTGAACACTCAAAACAAAAGAAACCCAAACAGCCCACCTTGATGCTGTCAAGATTCAAATAAACCTATGGAAACAATATTAAAATCTCTAACTTGAAATTATAATCAAAATACTTTCAAGGGAAATTGTAATCAAAAAAGGCTTATAGTATTACTTCACAGGGTTGCAGTATTTAAATTTTGTTTTGTTGGAGGTTTTTGTTTGTTTGTGCAGCACTAAGGCTTCTTTCTTAAAAGAGACAACCTCAGGAAATAACTGATTTTTAAGTCTAACCTGATTTAGCTAGAGTTCTGTTAAGATTAAACTCAATTTCAGCAAGCACTAATCCACTTTTCAATCACCTCCAGCACTATGCCAGAAACAGTTCACCAGTGGAGTTTCACAGCGGCCTTTGCTGCAATCTGTTTTACTAACATGATCAGCAGCGCAGCCTGGAAAAGACAGCAAGCAAGTAAGAAAACTTGCTTCATAAAAGAATTAGAAAGAAAGTAAGTACAAAGGCTGCAAGGAAATAGAAATACAGTATTTTATCCATAAGAAAGTAAAAGCAACGTAAAGTAAAGAATTGCAAAGAGACCTTACAAGAGTACATGGGCAATGAAACAATTGCACATAAACAAGATTTACACATACTGTGAGTAGACATCCCTAGCCATGTAAAATGATGGTCCTTGAGCTTACAATTATCATTCATGAGCAAGAACTCAAATGTGAAAGGAGTCTCCAGCAGATCAGCATTTCATGGCAGCGAAAAGAAAAAACGTGGAAATTTGACTGAAGAAGAAATAAAAATTAAAAAGAAAAAGTATCCAATTAATTAATAAGCATCCTGAGAGCTGAATATAGTTCTAGTTCCCCTTTTCAAAAGTCTAAGTTAAAAATTCAGAAAAGTTGAGTGAAAAGAAAAGAAAGTGATAAAAGAAAGCTTCATAGCTGTTTAAGCTGAGACTGCCCAACCTTAAAAGGGATCAACACAGATGAGCTGCAAAAGGTACAACATTTTGACTTCATTGAAAACACAGCTAGGTATCAAAAGCTTCTGTCCTGAGAAGCAGTGACCATCTAATACAGTGGAAACCAGGTTCAAAGCAAACAAAGATGGGGGGGTTGCCCTAAATCAGGAACAACTTTCTCCCCACAACAGCACAGCAAGTGTTTCTGGTGGAAACACACTAGAAATCAGTTTTGAAAGAGGAGGACTTTGGAGAAAAAGTTGAATATGCATCAGCACTGCACTCATGTCCTGATGAAGGCTACACCTCATGTGAAGACACAGGAGAATGACTGTAACCAACTGGCTGAATGAAATAATTCCCCTTTCTGTTCCCTTGTTTGGCAAGAAGGAAGATGCTGTTAAACTGAAGCAAGTCTCTAAGTGTCACCAGTAAGATGATCAGGCAATCAGAGCACACATCATACCAGGGAGAAAATAGATTTTATCAGCTTCAGGAAGAGGGGGTTTTATGGGGAGGCAAGACCTCATTGCTAAAAAAGAAGTGATTATGGAGAGGACTATGTCAGCTCCTTCTCAGAGGTGCACAATAGAAGAACAAAAGGCACACAATGGTTACCAGTGCGGAAAGGCAAACTCCCAGTTGGTGAAGGATAAAATTCTTCACAATGAGGGCAGGTCAAACACTAGTAAGTGTTGCCCTGACATGTCATGCAATATTACCTCCAGAAAACTGTTTAAAGTGGAAATTTGATACTTACAAGAACACAGGTTGCAAATTCAGCTTGACTATGGTATCAACTAGCAAGAACTTTAGAAGTTGTAGCCTCCAAGTAATCATAAGGACTAATCTGTTAAAAAAGCTGTTTTGACAATTAAATGCAGACAAAACTATGAATTCTCCCTGCCTTTGTTTTTCCCCTTTCTGAGAGGAACTATGCAAGTGACTATTATTCAAATACCTGCACCAAAGAATCCAAGTAAGTGTGATGCAGAAAGTGACAATAGTAGTGTTTGACATAATTGCCATTAGAGGCCCCTAAATCTTACCCCAAGCTGAAAAGTAATTTCATTAGTTCCATACAAAGCTGTTATCATTTTTAAAGTCGGTACTGTGCAGTCTTGTGATAAGCACCAGTTGATCCAAAATTGGTTTTAAAGGCTTTCACTGTATGCCAGTGGTGATCTATCAAGTCTAAAGGATCCTAATTTTCCATTCTGCATAGAAGATGCTGCAATTTTAGTACTTTGCTGCAAACACTCAAGTAGAGAGGGACAAAAGGCAATTCAGATGCTCAGCTTGATTTTGTATAACAACCAGCAGAAGGAGGAAAACCATTAAGCTTTCCCCACATAATCTGTTGTGACAAAAAGATATTGCACATTCAGAAAGCATCTCCCCTCCTACTTTTCCCTCTACCCCAAAAGTTACCAACACTTTTTTTTCCTTCCTTCCTTCTAACAGAACAGATATGCAAAGTACATCAACAGACCTTGCAATGCAAGCTCCAGCAATGCAAGGGAAATGTTAACAGTGTAGCTGGTAGGAATAGTGTTCCTCACTCTGGCTCTGTGAGGAACCTGAAATCTGGTAGACTAAGTCTAAAATGAGAGATGATCAGGCCCTATTTAACATATGTACAGTGTTTACACTCTGACATGCTTTTGAATTAAGTTCTATATGGAGCTGACATAATAGATGGTATCTGACAACATGGTTATGTGAAAGCCACATGGAGATGCACTTCACAGTGCCCTGAATCTGTCAGATAACTCCTTCACAATAATGTTGGCCTCAAGCTTGAAACATGGTTCAAAAGTCACAAAAGTGGAGGCAATTACTCTAGTCTTTTCTCCTCTTTAAAACTGGCAACTCTATTTGTGGTTGAAATAGCTAGGCTGCTGACACAACTGTACTCATTTAGAAAGCAAATATTTGTAGAATAAGTACATTTTTTTCAGAGAAAAATACTGTCACAATCAAGCCTACCATTTTCTCTTTTAAATAAAAACAGTTTTTGCATGTCTTTTGTGGCTGTGCCAACTGCAAAATGTTCTTGAAACATTCACTGCACACCACCAAAACCTTAAGGAGTTTTTCATTCCAATAATTAAAATGTAGGAAAAAAGACGAAAATTAATTTATCTTTAAATCCCTTTCAACAGCAAAGCCATCCTACTCAAGAGCTGCAGAGAGCTAACTAAGCTCCTTAATTCCCTCCTGTTTAACCCTCTCCTGAAGACTGATGTTCTAATGAGATATCATTAGAAGACTTTGTCCTTTGCCATGAAGCATTAGAAATTATTCCACAGAACAGTCCAGGATAAAACAGACATGTAACTCCTATACAGCTGGTTAATGCAATGCAGCTTCAGAGTTTGTATACTTTTCTAAAACAGGCAAGCTACTGAATGACAGGTCTGCCTCCAGGCAGGTCACAGAGATCAAAAAGACCCACCCATAGAGAAGGAAACCTTGCTGTAACTGTTGGGATAGCAGAAACCCAGACGCTGCAGTAGTTTATAAGTCTAGCACTCGGTTCAGCGCTGCTGAATTTTTTTTTTCCTGTGGCTGCCTGCCAATGAACAAAAGATAATCTTGCACCTAACCAATCCAGACATTAAATGCACAGGAAACCTTATCTTCTGACTTATGACAGAAGATGACAAGCAGAGCTGGTGAAAATAAAGACGCAGTGCCCTAGGAGCCAAGGGCAGCAACTCTTAAGTACAGCAGGAGTTTTAACACCCAACCAACTATTCATCTTGGCACTAGCACTTGATTCATCTGCTTTGCCAGCCACAGATGTCACATTGGGGAAAATCTCACTTGGACAGCATAACACAGAAAAGAAACTGAAGACCACACAATGTTCTCATTCATTCTGTCCTGACACATATGAAAACAACATAAATCAAACCACATCCTACCTAAACAAATCCTCAGGTGGTTGTTTCTGTTTCAGAGATGCAAAACTTGGTCAGTAACTATTCACCTTAAAATAATTTCTACGAACGCAGTGTAAGTGTCTACTTAAAACATGCTCTTAATAAAAAAATCTCTGGAATTCTTAATTTAAAGTTTAAAAACCTATGCAGAAAAAGAAGGAAACAGAAAATCAAATCTAAACCAAACATAAATGTGTCAAAAAGATTATCTCCTGACCACTATTCAGCCAGCAGGTTGAAGCACAGCAGCACCTTTATTTAAGCACACATCACAGTGTTACGCACTGCAAAGGGCCAAAGCTAGATTTGAGAGAGAAGCCTTTCCGGGGCCATTTCTGGACTTAAATGCAACATATTCAAGTGAAAAGCTCTGCTCCTTGTGTATGCAAAGTTCACCTTAGTTAAGTTGGTTTATAACAACATCCAAGTCTTGACTAACTTTATTTTAGTTAAATTATAACAGATTATTAAATTACACAAAGACAGAACTGCTGACACAAACCCATCAGTACAAGAACTCAAACTCATTTACATTCAGGCTAACTGCAAGCACTTCATTCTATCTAAGTGACTGTACCTTAACAGTGATGTACACACCACACTCCATAAATAAGCTCTGCCACAGTGTAATTTTGTTTTTCAAACAGCAGCCCAAGCAGTCTGAAGAGTTTCACACAGAGCAAGTACAGCATCCAAACAGGAGAAAGACCTTAAAAAATGTTAAAGCTTGTTCACTGGAAAGTTTCCCCATCATTGCATTTTCCAGTAACAAAGATGTTGTCAGAAATGACAATTTTTCGTGTCCCCTGATGATGCCTTGCTAGCATTTGGTTATAAGCCATAAAGCAGGAATAATTTCAGCCTGTCAGGAGTCTAGCTAATGCCCAGTTTCCCCCTAGAGAGAATTCCTGTCAAACGTAATGAGAGCTCCAAAGGCCCTTTCTACAACATAATGAGCACTTAGGCCATGCTGGTGATCAGCCAGCAAAAAGCATCAATTTGAGCCTGGCTACACCCTTGGGGGTAGACGTCACCAGTTAATAAGAATTATGATTACTATCTGTCAAAAGCCTCCTCAGAACTTATCGTTAGCAATGGAAATTCAGAAGAATGACATTGTTAGGGTTTTTTTTTTTTAGTTCCTTTTTTTTTGCTTCCTGTAATCTAAGGCCACCTACATACTGAACTGCAACACCATTTGGCATCCTCACTGCAGGAATCTAAATCAATAGCCTTTAACATGAAGGTGCTACTTTTACCAGAAATTAGAATTACTTAACATGTAAAAGCACAGTATCTGAGACTCACATCCAGAGAAATGTATTATACCTTCAAAAGCTTGTTATTTTCTTAACAGCACGCACAGAGCAAGTGGGCACTACTCTCTCCAGCTACAACTAACACAGATATAATGCTGTCATAAATCTTAAAAGCTTCCGAAGTATCACCGCCTACTGGGTACATAATTCTAATTGCCATACATACAGAACATTAAACCTTTATACATAGGTTAAGGTCAAAGTAGGAACCTTAGTTCTCACCCATTTTAATCCTACGGGTTAAATTGATTTTACCTAAAGTTAATTCCTAGTACACTAACTGAAATCACACATTTTCTCCAGAGAATGAAACATCCAGTTTGCAGCAAATGATCTTCCTATACAGATACTGGCTTCCTCACAGGTTGTAGTATGCCAAGAAGTTGTTGAAGAGAAAAAAATGCAAGAAAAAAAATCTCGAAATTACAATGCTATCAAAAGTCACCTCACAGAAAAACTGACATTGCTCTAAAACACAAGCCACAAGAAAAATTTGTTAAGCAATAGTACAGAACCAAGTCAAATACTAAGCTTGGTGTTACATCTGGTTATTTGGTGCATTTTTTTTTTTTTTTTAAGGTTCGTCATAATATGATTTCTTTTAATGACATTTTGAATTGAAACAAGCAAAAACCCTCCAAAACCTTAAAGGACACCTACCCAGATTTGCAGATAGAAAGCTATCACGGAATTACAATGCCACCCTACCAAATATGGTATTTTTATGGGAAAACAAAACAAACAACAAAAAAAAATTCAAAGAGTTCAGAGTTACAAAAGCAAAACTCAGCTCCGTAATTCACTTGCTTAATGAATGTCTTTGAATATACTGAAGATCTGAAGCCTGAACTAATCAATTTCTTCGCTGTGCCCTAGCCGGTCAGCCATGCTCTTTAATTTAATGAAACAAGAGTTTTAGATGAAATAGCACATACACATCAAGAAAGAATTGTATTGTTGCACTTTGAAATGTGTCCAACTGTGCAACTTCATCTAATGATAATTTTTTTAAGAGGCCATCGATTTCTGAAAGACTTATTGTACTAGCATCTTGATGAAAAAGTGAATGTCAGCATATCTACAGAATACTTACACCCTGCCATTAATGCTTTATTTGGCAGACAATGACTACTCAATTGAGGGCCCTCTGGGCTGTGCAATCATTTAGCTTTTCTTCTCTTATGAGGTCCTTAGTGTCTTGTTCCAGTTCAATACTCTTTTTATTCACCATTATAGTGGCCATAAGTGTGAATTTTATGGGAACTTGCAAACTCAGTCATAACTAGAGCTTTCCAAGTCACTAATCTCTTCATACCTTTACAAGGCAGGGATTTGAGTAACTATGACTACATATGCTACACAGACACAGGATCAGTTCTACATGTCAGCACCTCTACCAGTAACAAAACAAACAAACAAAAAAAAAAAAAAAAAAACCCAACCCAAAAAACCTCAAACTTGCAAAGTACTGAAATGCATTTTTAAAACCACAGATACAAAATCTTTCCTATTTATGCCAAAGTCTTTCAGAACCAATACCAAAAAAGGTATTGCTGCTTAACCTAATCTACACCTCATCTGACAGGAGGTAGGCAAAGGTCTACTAATCAGGCTACAAATCAGGCTATTGATTCAGACACGATACCCTCATCTAAGCATAAACAGCACAGCTACATTTAAATGCTCCAGACAGACTGCAGATTTTGCATCTTAGAAAACAAAATGTCTTACCTGCTTGTGCATTTCAATGTTTAATCCATACGACATTTCATAGTACTGCAAATAAATGAGCACACATTATTTTCTTATACTGACTTACATTGTATTAGGATATATTTACTGAAATAAAGATAAAAACAAATACACTTACCATCACATAATGCCTCTGCATTTCCGTCTTTTCGCTTGCCAGTTTCTCACATTCCAATTTAAGGCTACAAAATAGATCATGTTTTAATGTAACGTGTCATTTTTTGGCATCTACCCTCCCTATTTCTATTTTGACAGAAGCTGCTAATTAAAAAAAACTCAAACTGACTTGCAATATAGAAAGACTTAAGCATACTTGAAATAAAAAGGCCAAAGAAGAAATATAAAGAACATTTCATGGGTGCTGTATGAGGCCTGAACTGTCTACAAAACCTAAACATATCCACTCTTGATACTTTGACAAAGAGCTGCTATGAAGTGCTGCAACTTACAAGTTGGAATAGGGTCTGAATTTCCCATAAGTACTTCTCAGGAGTAAAAAAGATAAAAATAGAGGCATTTCTTTCTCTAAAGTCTCAGTAAATGACTACCAAGTAAGACTACTAACATTTATAATTACAACTTGAGTATAATTCTTACCTTAAATACATTCTAGCAAATGTTACTTTGCCCAGTGCTTGAAAACTGGTAATTCTGACTATCATTTACTGGTAGGTTTCTTTTCCATTTTTGTTTTCATAAACAAAAGTTCAGCTGCATTTGCATGTCTCATCACAACCTGTGATATAATTCTGACTAATTTCACTGAGCCTCAATATTTCCTTTGTTTTCTATCAAACTGATTTTTTTTTTTAACTGATGCTTGCGGACCATCCTATGGAACAGTTAGTGTGCAAACAGTATTTTTCACTCACAGCTACAAAGCTACATGTTTAGAGTTTACATTGTATTTCTTGATCAATAAATGGCTTAAGCAAGTTATGACTACATAGTATCATAGGTAAAGGAAGAGAAAGCGTAACTAAAGCCAAGTATTTCCTGACTGGGAAACCAGTAAATCTTTTATTCCTCTACGAATATTCCAGGTGCGCATAAGCACAAAATCAGTGAAGATTAATGTTCCTTAACACCAGATGACCAGGATCAAAAAGAACCTGTACCCTAAATTCCTGAAAGAACCTCAGCAGAAAGCACACACCCACAAAGAACTTCTGAAGGGCAGAGCAGCAAAGAGGAGTGCATCCTGCAACTTCCATTGATTACAGTAAACTTTGTGTTACTACTCTGAGTACCTGTGTGCTTTAACCGTCCTCCCTGGCTCTTAACCACAGGACGCTGGCATTTTATTAATTTTTGCATTAACACCACACACAAACGAGCAAACATGAGAAGTAACCTCCTTAACGTGCTGTGCCACAGAGCTGGCGCAGGTTTTCTCGTGATTTACTGAAATGACCCCTCCACATACGGGTTCCCAAGACACACCGTGTTTTTTCAAATGCACAGAGGTGGCGAGCGCTCCAGTTTCGACAGTTCAGCTTCCGCAGCTGCCCGGGGAGCACGGGCCCGTTCAGGGCAGGGCTGTCTCCCAGTACGCGCCCCGTCCACCCGGAAGCCCGCGCCCAGCCACAGACCGGGGCTGCCCGCGCTCCCCTCTCGGCCCGTCGGGGTCCCTCGGAGGGGCTCTGCCGCGACGCCGCACGCCACCGCCTGGACGCGCCCGTCCGCTGCAGCCCCCCGCGCCCGGCCGGGGCTAGTCCTGGTCCCGTAGTCCCTGGACCCGGAGGCAGCCCGCCGGCGCTCACCTGTGGTACTGCGCCTGGAGGAACTGGAACTCTTCTTTGATGCGGTCCAGCGACTCCGGGATGGTGAATTTGAAAGGCTGGCCCGCAGCCTGGTGCGGAGTCTGGCGCGGCGGCGGCACGGGAGAAAGATGCACGTTCAGACACGGCGCGGCCGCCCCGCGGACAAGAGGAGGCGGCGCTGTCCATCGCGGCCGGGCCGGAGGGATGGAGAGAGCGCCCGGCCCGGTCCGTCCCCGCCCCGCGGCGCTGCGCACTTGTTACCCACCTTCCCGTCCCTCAACTGCAGTGGGGCCGAGGTTAACCGCGCTCCGGCTCCGACCCACCCGCTCCTGCCGCCGCCGTCTACACGAAAGCGGGAAGTGCCGGCTCCTCCCCGCCGACCCCCGCCGCGGAGGCGCAGCCAGCCCCATTCCGGGCGCTGTGTTCGGCGGATGCTGCCTGGCCCGGCGGCGACCCCCCGCCGTCCTGCCCAAGGCGAGTAAGTTGCCCACGCAGCAAAAGTATTGGGGGCCGCTCCGGCAGGCAGGATGAGCCGCTCGACCACAGGGAGAATGAACTTGTGAGGGCGCCTTCCTCTCCCTCCCCCCCAGGTCCAGCCGAGCAAGCGAGCTGGAGGTGCGCTCCGGCCCGCCCGGCCCTCGCCCCGCGCCCCTGCCCCGGGGAGCGGCGGCCCAAGCCGTACTTACGGGGTGCCGGCTCTGGGGGAACATGGCTCCGACCGCGGCTGGTCTCCCTCGCAGCGTGGCTCCCACGGCGAGACTCCCCGCCCTGCCCCGGCTTCACACCCGGTGCGCCAAGGGGACAGGAGCGGCGACACCCGCCGACGGCCTTCCCTTCGCCGCCGCGGGCTGAACCGTGGCGAGGCGCGGCTCAGTGCCCCCGCCGCGGGGACATTCCCCAGCCGCGGCGTCCTTTGTTGCTGTTGTTCCAAGGAGGGCTGAAGGTGGCCGGGAAAGGCGTCCGGGTCGCGCTTGGGAGGGTCACCAGCGCTCCGCGCTCTTCGGGCTGCGCTTCGACCGGCGGGCGGCGCCCGAAACGCCCGGGCGCGGCGGGACGGGACCCGACGGGGCGCAGAGGGGAGGCAACAGCCGCCCCTCAGAGGGAGCGAATAATCCCCTTCACGGACTCGCAAGTAGTCGATGTGATTGTAAGGCCGGAAACCCCAGGCGGAGGCGATTCCTCTCTCCTCTTCTGCCCCTAGTCAAAAGGTGAAAATCCAGCCGGAGGGAGCGGATCGCAGTGTCCGCGGCGGGACCGTCGCAAGCCGAGGGGGGTGAAAGAAAGTCTCCAGGCAGGGAGGCGTTGCTCGCGGGCGTCGGCGCAGGGGCCAAACCACTAGCAAGACACAGAACGATGAACAAGGGAAGAAGGCAAGAGGAGGAGGAAGGAGGCGGGCGGGGGCTCTTGCACAGCCTTCGCAGATCGGAGCAGCTCCAATAGCACATGCACGAAACGCTGGAGGGCAGAGGAAAGGGTACCACACACGCAGCACGGACTCTTCCGTTAGTTGCAGAGAAGTCTCCAGGACAAAAGGAAAGCAAACCCCTCAAGATGCTCGCTGGCCTTAGCGTCCAGGCAACCAGCCCCGTTGGGGAAGATTTAAAAAAAAAATAAAAGAAATGAAAGCGTCCGTTTGAGGTTTAAATCAGACGGGAAGCTCCTTCGTGCAACAGCACCACTACAGACTCTTACAGGCGGGCGCGTATCTGGGAGCTGGGCGTCTCACCAGAGCCCCCCGAGCGCGATACATCGCGGCGACATCAGCAGCATCATCCTCATCCTCGCTCCACTCCGCGGTGGCCCGCCGCTCCTCGTCGACCCGGGATATAAAGTTCCCCCTGCTGAAAAATCCGAACCCGAGCGTACGGGAACACCACCGGCTTCCTTTGCCCCGTCCCCTCCGTGCCGGCCAAGGGCAAGGGAAAGCCGAGGCGGCGGCCTGGCGGGCGGCGCTCGGCGGGACCTGAGCGCGGCTGTGGCCGAGCTGGACACGCCGAGCTCGCCCGCGCCGCTTACATTAGCACGCGGTTTCACACTCCGCCGGCTAACCAGCCGCGCGGCCCCGCCCACGCCGCCGCGCGGGGGGGCGGCCGCCCAATCGCCGGCCCCGCCGCCAACGTGGGCCCGTGACGCACCGAGGCCCCGCGGCCCAATGGCGCGCGCCGGAGTCGCGCCGCCTCTCGGCTTTCGCTGGGAAGCGTTTCTGTGGCGGATCGGCGGGAGCGCTCGGAGCCGGCCAATGGGAGGGCGCGGAGCGCGCGGCGCCGCGGGGGGGCGGGGAAGGTCGGCGGGAAGGAGAGCGGGGAGGCCGAGCTGTCCATCAAAGTAACGTGGGGTCCCGCGCCGGCGGGCGGGGCTGCGGCGGCGGGCGCGCGGCGCCTGCGCGTGGCGCCTCTGCCTCCGCCGAAGCCGCCGGGCGGCCCCATCCGCCGGGGGCACCCCCCCCACACCGCACACCGCACACCGCACACCGCACACCGCACACCGCACACCGCACACCGCACACCGCAGCACACCGCAGCGCACCGCACACCGCAGCGCACCGCACACCGCAGCGCACCGCACACCGTACACCCCACACCGCAGGGGACCGCACACCGTACACCCCGCACCGCACACCGCAGCACACCGCACACGGTAACGCGCACTGCCCTCGCCGGCCGTTCCACACTGCACCGCACACCGCGCCCCGGCCCCGCCCGGCACGGCGGCGCCCGCTGACAGTGCGGCGGGCGGCTGGGGCGCACGGGCCCGCCTCGTTCGCCAGACGACGGCGTCAGGGCCGTGGCACCTGCTGACAATGCCCCACGGAAAACGCCGCGGGGAGGGATAAGCCCTCCCACGTACTTGCGCGGCTAAGGGGCACGCCAAGTGCTGTGTTGTTTGGAATGACCCTGTGATCAGACGGAAGTTGTCCTTTGGGGAAAACTGGCTTCTTTTTAAGAGGGGCTTGATAGAGGAAAGCTGTCAATAACTTTGGTTTATAGGCCCACTTGAGATAGATGAGGGTCAAACAAATTCCACAGACGTGTGTGCTTGCTGAGGAGATGACAAATGGTGACATAGCTTGCAGTGGGAAGAACACTTCAAAACATGTCCTCTATTAGCAAGCACCTTATTCATAGCAGAATTCCACTATGAAGTGTGAAATACCTTTGGAGTTAAAACAGTGCCTTAATACACACTTTTGCTCTTGGTATATATTTGTATGCTACCTAAAAAGAGGTCTTGGAATGTTGAACCACATTTAAACATGGTAATGTTTACTAGATACAGATTATTCCTTAGAATTGCATTGTGCTTCATCTTGTATCCTAAAGAGAAGTCTGTGTGTTATATTTGATAGGAAATTTACTTTTTTGCAATATTAAAGTAAAGCTTTACTCATTCAGAGTGATATTTTCCCATTATATTCCCAAAATATTCTGTATTCCCTGTTTTACTTAAAAACATCCAACACAAAAGGGAGGGAAACTGTCTCAGTCTTCTGCAGTGAAAAGTTTGGACTTCATTCCAGGACTGCAGAGTTTTGTCAGTGAGCACTGATACATCTGTGTCTCCATGCATGTCTGTATATGTGTATCAGTCTGTGTGTAATGGGGTCTGTACTTATAGGTGTACATATGTATGTCTGTTCATGTATTTGGTGCATATGTGCATGCATCCTGGGGAACACATAAATAAACGTGGGCTTTTAATGGTCTCTAAGAGATGAGACAAAATACCCTTGACAGTGAGCTTTGGTAGATTGTGGTTCCCAGGACGGGAGTGTAAACTTGTCTGGTGTTCCACCTGCATAAGCAAACCTTAAAATCTTGCGTTCTGTTCCCAGCTCTTCCCTTGTTGTCTTGGTCTAGCCAACTTGCTGCTCTGTTCATGGCAATGGAAAGCTTAATTACTTAATGCTTATTAAAGTACTTAGATCTTCAGATGAAAGGTGCCATAAAAATGCAAACCATGATTATATACTTTGTGTGTGTACCTAGTAGCTATGGAGTCTATAATAATGTAACACTTGCCTAACTTCTGTTGTACTTTGCTTAACCTGCTGGCACAGGTTGTTAATGAGATATTGACAGATATGACATTAAAACAACATTGTGTTTTGGAACATAAACAAAAGGGGTTTGGTTTTTTCTTAATTGCTCACCTACATGAAAGTTGAAATGTCTTGTTACCTGTATTTGTCAACATTAAAACATCCAAGGCATGTTTTAACAGAGAGAGAAAAGCTCAGTTTTCCTGGTTCTTATTAGCAAGTGCTTTTAACCCACTTTGATTCTGGAATCAGACACTTAAGGGCATTTTGAAGCTTATTCATTGTATTTGAGATAGACGAGATGTACAAGCAGAAGTAGAATCAAATGTACTGGGGTTTTTATCAAATGAGAGCTTCTGACATTACATAGCAGGAAAAATAACCAACATGATCTGATGTTTAACTAATTTATGATGCATCCTCACTGGTTCATTAAAGCATAAAAAGTTATTTTTGTTGGATGGGTATAAATCTGGATGAATTCCAGCAAACTGAACATTCTCATTCTATGGCAATATTCACTACTTACACTATAGAAAGACAGCAAAATATGGCTAAGCATGTTGTATTCAAGTAGGTAGCATTTTATACCAGATCATTCTGCTACAATGCTGTATATACTCTTCACAGTTCTCCAACTGGATTAAAAATACTTGTTTGTAAATGTCTGTCCCATGTTTCAAAAATAAAAATATTTCCTTGAGTATTAACCTCTCCAATCATTCTGTCTAGTCATCAATTTTACTCTGATGCTTGAAACCAGTTGGTTTTTTACTGTAAAAATTTTAGTGTCATCTTCCTACCTCATAAAGCAAAGGGCTTAATCCTAAACTGGCTACTGAAAATTCACGCTGGAAGCAGTTGGAGCTTTGGGTGAAAAAAAAACCACCCTTTTGTCCAAAATGTAGGTTAAATGTACTGAAAGGGTTTCAGATGTAGATTTCATTCTTTAGTGAAACTATAATGTTCTGTTTAATGCACTGTTTATTATTTTTTTTCTTCACTGTTCACAGTACTTTTTATGAGCAATATTTTTTACTTTGTGCAAACTGGCACATAAAAGAAAGATGTTGATGATGTTAATCACTAGGTGTTAGCTGCAGGTGGGCAGTAAACAATTGAGTGTGATTTGTCCCACTCTTCTTCTACTCTATATTGTGAGAGCAAGTCAATAGAGGAATCAATTCTAGAATTCAATAGAGTTTATGCTTTCAAAGTTTTAGATAGATCTCTGGATTTTCAACTGAAAGAGAAACATGCATGTGTTAATGGTCTTGGGGGGTTATTCTATTTGGTTTATTTGTTTTAGGTTTGTTTGTTTGTTTGTTTTTAATGCCAGTGTGGTGCAGGTGAAATAGAAAAAAACCCTGAATGATACAGTACATGTGGTATAGTAGTGACTGTCTATACAGTTGAAAGAATAGTAATTATTATAAGAACATGAAAAACAATATCACTTTTTAAATATTCATTTATTTGTGAAGTGCAAATGATGTGAACAGGGTAAAGCAATTACATTTGTAATTATTTGCCATCTTTTGGCTAATAGCCATTGCATACCCTCTTAGTAATTTGATTTCTTTTTAATTAGTAGCTTTTCTTGTAGGCAAGAATGTTCAAAAATTGCACTAGGTCATTTTACCATTATGACTGTATTCACTTCCCCCATTCCTTCACCCTTAAAAAATCCCTGAGCTGAATTTAAAAAAAAAACCCAAGTCAGTAGCAGATCATGCAGCAGTAAAACCTCAAATAGAATCAGATCCAAAGAATCCCTTTTGGCTTCACACAATATGGTAAAATTAGAGATTGCAGGAAACAAAAAAAAATTAAACTGGGAACATTTGAAAAGAAATGACCGGGCTTTATGAAAATGACACATTGACTGGCCAGTGTGTTTTTTTTATCGACAGTTTCTTTGTTGAGGCATAGATCAAAGAAACCTGCATATGTTTTCATTTTGTTCTAAGTCTAACTAGAAAATTACATCCAGATGTTTAATAGGCATTCTGTTGGTTTTCTGCATTGATTAGATATGTTGGTACTGTTTGCTTACAAGTGTAGCCGGATCATTAGCTAATGCAAAGAAATGTTTGTAGCGAGTTGCTAATTAGGTCTTTTGGAAACTCTCCATACTAAGGAACAATTTGTACAGTGGCCAGAAAAACTTGCAGTACTTGAGAAGTCGCTTTCCCTTCTGTGTCTGGGAAAAAACAGTCAGTCGCTTTCCCTAATCTTCTTTTGCCTACAGGGATTGCAGCTTGATCCCAGTGGGTTGAAGTGCAAATAAATTAGGAAGAGACCACACACACACACACACAGACACACACAGACACACACACACACACACACACACACACACACACACACACACACACACACACACGCAGGCATGCATGCGTGCACACACACACACAAAACTCCCCACACACACTCCCCCCTCCCTCCACCCCCAATCTGCTCCTTTAGTCAAAAGTCAGTTGTACAGTCTTAGGAAAAGCTAGCCAAAGTGGAGTGCTTAAAACTAAAATGTGTTAAATTCTCAACATTCATGTTATCAAATACACAGCATTTTTGAGCATACTTTAGAGACAGATGGGGAAGCCCTTTATGATAAATGAGTGTACTTGAATTCATTACTGTGGTACTTATAATTAAAGTAGCTCTTTCTCAACTTCGCTACTTCTGCAGGGTACTTCAAGACAAAGCTTGGGGAAAGTGTATGCATGAATAACAGAAGGGTGAAAGAGGAGCAGAAGAACTTTAATCATCTGTGTTTTGTTAGGTATAAAAAGAGGTCAGATGTATTACCTGTTTACAATATTGACAGAGAAATTGTTGTAGACTTCATGGCTCTGGCCTGATAACCTTCTAGGTGCAATGTCACCTTTCAAAGGCTGCTTGACAGTGTCAATAACCTTTCTAATAAAGACCACTTGCCAGTGCACCACACTTCAGCCCACAGCAGAATGAGGCCTCCATTGCAGGAGGCAACAACTAAAGGAGCGGTTTGTGTCTATTTTGTACGGTAAATGAGAGTGCATGATCATACCAGCTCTCTGATCCTGTCATCACACACATGACAAAGCTTTACTCCTGGAAATAGTCCCTTTGAACTCCATGACAATACTTGCTTTAAAAAAGATGTCTTTGTGACAGACCTGGCCAGATCAGGGCCATGTATACAGAATAGTAGGTGTGTGACATACATAGGCAAAACACATGTGTTTTTACCAATGACGTCATGCAAGCATAGAAGTTTTATCTCACTTTTCAGGAGCTACCTAAAAGGGAAGGTTGCCACAAAAGTACAGTTAATCCTTGCACCTCAGTGGACTAGTTATGGTATACTATTTTTCCTTGCCTGGCAAAATACTAAAACTTTTCCATCCTGTTTTGGTTCCATATATATAGTATTCTGACAGGATTAATAGGAGGTTTTTCCCCCTAAGCTGTCAATAACATTAGAAAGAGTCTACAGATCACCAAAGACTCTTAGACTTAAAACCACAGGGAAAATATCATTGAGGCAAATGCTCTTGTGGAAATGATGTTTTCAAAACATTTGTGGAAATGGCTGATAGAAGTTTCATTTTACAAAGAAAGGGATTGTCTGAGAGGGAGAGATGGCTCCAAATGCACTGGCATTTCAGGATTAGCAACAGCAACTAGCTTGCTGCTGCCAAGGTACATAAAGGTACTATCCTTTACCCTAGTATCTGTTCTCCACGTACGAAAGCAACAGCCTTTAGGAATCTTTAAAGAACAGATGTGGTACAGAAATACTGTGTGGAACCATGTGTCTCTGTCAGCCAATAGGAAGCAGATTCAGCTGAAAGTTGGCTAGAGTTTGGCAGCTGTTTCCTATTATACCTCTGCCTCTCAGTCCTTCAGAAGTCGTTCTTGCCTACTGAGGTTATAAATGCTGTATGAGCTGCTCTTATACCAACCTTCTCCTCCAGACCTCAGATTTCAGTCTGGTGGAGTCTAGATGAGAGCAGATTGTCCTGTCCTGATGTCTCTTCATAATGCAGATGCTGTAAAGGGCTGATGTGCTACAGCTGCAACATCTGTAGAGATGTTCTTCCAGTACTTTTTTTCCAGTGGCAAAAAAGCATTAAGTCTGTTTCAACTTCCCCCATCTCCCAAAAGCTCTGGGGTTCCAGAGCTTGTCAGAATGGAATTAACAATAATATTTTTTAGGACTCAATGAAAAGCGGAGAAATTATGAAAGAAGTACTCGCTGCACAAGGGTTGTGGTGGTAGTGATAGGGAGGAGAACTGTGGAGAGGAATTTAATTGGGAGGGAACATATAAGTACCAGTGTGATGCAGTTCTTAACAAATGTGGAAATTTCCTTAGTAAAACACCATAGAACTTCAGGCAAAATTGTAAACGGTAACAGTTGCTCACAGTATAAAAAGGAAATAATTAGCTGTCCGAGTCATCCAGCACTATCCACCTCTCTGTTTTTCTACTTACTCTACCCTTCCACTTCATTCAATGCAGGAGTCTCAGTTTATATCCTGAGGGGCTAACATAAAATGACAACTGTGATTATTAATAGAGTATATCAGTTTTTCAAAATGCAAAATAATGAATTCCACCACTTGACATACACATAGAATTGTCACTAATATGTATCATCTACTCAGTCATCAAGTGAATGTCTGCATGAAGCATCCAATCAAAAAAGCATGACTTGCAACTATCCATCTACTCTGATGCACTGGTATGCTCATAATCATTGGCATTACTCCATAAAAACTTCGTATGAAGGAAAGGAAAAATAGATCTATCCCATTCATTCCACCTACATATATGCCTCTAAAATATTGATATGCCTTCTGTTGCAGAAAACCACATCATGATTAGACAGACAGTAGAATAATATATATTCATGATATTTATCAGTAAGATAGAATGATGAGGACTTAATACTGCTTGTTGAGGAGAGAGCAGCCAAAGTCACTGACAGGATATCTTTTGAAAACAAGAGAGTTAATGAGTGAGTTGAGGTGCTGAACATTGCTTGAGTGTAGAGGGAATAGTGGGAGCAAGAGGGGTTGTGTTTCATTGATTTGGGTCTCTGCTGGGGTTTTTTTGTTTGTTTCTTTTTATTTGTTTGGTTGGTTGGTTGTTGGGGTTTGTGTGTGTGTCCTGAAAAAGAAGGATTTTTCATCTATCCGCCTGAGTTCAAAAGCCATGAAAAGTGTGGACATATTCATAATTTATTATTATAAATTCAATAGTTGGTAGTAAGACATTTTCTACCCAGCCTCTCACATTTTCTTCTCTAGTTTTACTGTCTGTTAATGTGCTTCTGCACGCTCAGGTGCTCAGCTGTCTGAGTTAAGTAGCATCCATGAAGAAAATCTCAATACAACATGACTGTAGAGCATAACTCAGGAGAATGTCTATGCCCTAAAACTAGCAGTGGATTGTACTTTGGGAAAAGACTGAATCTCATAAGTGAAACCATTATATCTTCATTAATTTTGCAATAAAATAGTTTGCAAATCTCACCCATGTAAATCCCATAAAGCAGAGAGTAAGCAGCACAAGGAATAGAGGTGTACATGCAGCATTTAGCATTGTTACACACTGAAGTAAGTATTTTTATATTGTCCATATTTTGGTTTTGAATAAGGTGTTTCACTTGATACATTATTAGTTCTTTGAACGTGGGACAATACGGGAGAACTTTTAACAATTCTTTTCACATGTGCAAGTGAAATCTCTCCTCTACTCTCCCCTCCCCCTCCTCTCCCCTCCCCTCCTCTCCCCTCCCCTCCTCCCTCTCCGCTCCTCTCCTCGCCTCTCCTCTCCTCTCCTCTCCTCCTCCTCTCCTCTCCTCTCCTCTCCCCCTCATCCTCTCCTCTCCTCTCCTCCTCCGCTCTCTCTCTCCTCTCCTCTCCTCTCCTCTCCTCTCCTCTCCCCCCTCTCCTCTCCTCGTCCTCGGCCTCTCCTCTCCTCTCCTCTCCTCTCTCTCTCCTCTTCCTCTCCCTCCTCTCCTCTTCCTCCTCCATGCTCCTCTACCTCTCCTCCTCCTCGCTCCTCATCCCTCCTGCTCCTCTGGCTCCTCCATCCTCCCCCCTCTCCTCATCACTCCTCCTACTCCTACCCGATCCATACCAGCTCTCCTTCTCGCCTCTCATCCGTCTGCCTCTTCCTCTCCTCTCCTCTGCCTCTTCGCTCACGTCCTCTCCTCCTGCCCCGGTCTCTCTCTCCGTCTCCTCTCCTCTCCTCCTCACTCCTCCTCTCCTCTCTCGTCGTTATCCTCGTCCTGCAGGTCCCATCCTGCTCCTCTCCTCCTCCCTCTCCTCGCAGCTCTCCTCTCACTCAAGCTCCTCCTGGCCTACTCTACCTCTTCCTCTCCTCTCCTTCTGCGGCTCTAAGTTCCATCTCCTTCTCCTCATCCTCCGGTCCTCTCCCTCCTCTCCTCTCGCTCGTCCTCAAGTCACCTCGTCACACTCGATCGCTCTCCGTCTCACTCGATGGCTGTCCGTCAAAGATCTCTCCTCGTCCTCGAAATCCTCGTCGCTCGCTCTGCGATCCTCTCCTCTCCTCTCCTCTCCCTCCCACTCCCCGTTCGCCCTCAAAAACCCCTCCCCTCGCCCTCCCCTCCCCTCCCCATCCCCTCCTGTCTATAGCCCCATCCCCTCCGCATCTCCCTCCCTCCCCTCCCCTCCCCTCCCCTCCCCTCATCCCTCCCCGCGCCCCTCCCCTCCCCTCCTCTCTCTCCCCCCCTCCCCCTCCCCTCGTCCCTCCCCTCCCCTCCGCCGCTCCCCTCCCCTCCGCCCTCCCCTGCCCGCTCCCCTCCCCTCCTCTCTCCTCTCCTCTCCTCCCCTCTGCTCCCCTCACCGCTCCCCTCCTCCTCCCCTCCCCTCCCCCCTCCCCCTCAGGCCATCCACCCTCCCGCTCCCCTCGCCCTCCCCTCCCGGTCCTCCATCCCCTCCCCTCCCCGTCCCCTTCGCCCTCCCATCCCATCCCCTCCCCCCTCCCCTCCCCTCCCCTCCCCTCCCCTCCCATCCCCTCCCATCCCCTCTCATCCCTCTCATCAATTTCACTCAGAGGAAAATAAAGCAATTAAATGTAGGAGAAAAAAAATCACAGACACAGACTGTTGAACTTTAGGTCAGTCTTAGTCTGAGATGCAATCGGAATTGAAGAGGCTGTTTTCTAAAGGATTTTTCTTTAAGTGGTTCACATAGGACTCCTGCTGAACTGGTCAGATGTTGCAGACAAGGTCCCACGTGTCTTTAAATAAGTTTTGAGTATTGGTTGTTTCTCTTTGAACTAGCCAGCCAAACCGCAATACAACTTCTGAATTCTCAGTTGAGTGAAACTCCCCACAAACAAATTGCTCAACAAAGTCTGGTGTATTTTGCCCCTGTGTTTGAAAACAATAGGGGCTAGAAAGAAACGTGTTTACTTGTGTCCCAATTTACTTCTATCCCAAGGTGTCGGGCACTTCACAGAAGGCCCTAGGAGTGCAACAGGTCATTTATGGAGTATTGCACCAGAATGGTTGTCTTCTAATGGTTTCCCTTGAAGGTGGACTGCCAGCTGCAGCACAGCCATAAACCTCATCACCTTAAACCTAACCCTAACCTCTGCCTCACACATTATCCTACTTTGTTTAATAGCATAAGTCAAGCTGATGTGTGTCCCCATCCCCTGAGCCATAAACCATGAAAGACTTTCAATGAATGAGGTACAGGGCTAGCTATAGGGATCTATGCATTCAACAGGTCTCATTCATTTCAGATGAGGTAGGATTTCATCCTGGGTGTCTGACATGTTTAGCAAAATACACTGAATGCCCTAAGATATACTGAGAATTTTCCATTCTCTCAGAGAAAAAAACAACTGTCCAGAATTACTTGTGTTGACATAATTTTCAAGCACAGCTTTCTTTTCAAGGAACCTGGGCAACTGCAGAAATATTGCTGGGTGCAGAATTTTACTGTAGGGAATATTTGTCCCTCTTTGTCCACTCTTTCTTATCTTAAGGTCTTTCATAATTTTGCTGCTCTGCATTAATATCTTCTTTTGTCTATGAAGAATATCTGGGACTGGTTTACTTTCTTGCACAGAGAACTACTAGAATATGGTTTATCTGGAATACAGTACTAAAAATATTTTTAAGCAGCTCTTGAGTTCACAAAAAACTAATTCTTTCTCAAGGTATCCTTCTGTCACTTGCTTTTGTTTGGGAGGGTTTTTTTTGGGTTTTGGTTGGTTGTTTTTGGGAAGGTTTTTTGGAGGCTGGTTTGGGTATTTTTGTTTTGTTTGGTTTGGTTTCTCAATAATTTGTTTGAATTTTTTATTTAACAGAGCTTTCTAATGGGAATGTAACAGAACTTTAAAAATAGAAATCTTCAAATCAATCAGCTGATTATATTGATAGTGCCCTGAACTTTTTTATATCATTGCAAGACATCTACAGTAAATCTCTAGTAAAAATGAAGAAAACATTTATTAGCGTGGTAAGTATTTGAAAAGCATGAGAGAGCGGAAAATAGAGTTTAATTTAGGTGCTGCTTTAGATATTTGCTTTGTTGAATTTTCGTTTCCATTGAAAACATTTGAGAAACCATTTCATGATGTCTTGGGCCTAGTTAGATAGTTTCTTACTGAGTGACAGATTATTACAGGAAACTGGGCTACTAGCATCTGGCCCATTCCAGGAAGATTTTTCCTTTATAGAAGGCAGAATGTGCTGTCTTAAGCCTTTGATTGAACTCCATCTCCCATCTACTACATGACTATTAGTTGCCTACATAAGATACATCACTTGAATGAAAAAGTGAATATTAATGATTTCCCATATTTTTGGAAAAGTATATTTTATAAATATCCTTAACATATGAAATAATAGTAAAATGTTTAAATACTATTCCCAGCTTTATCTCGCATTAGCTGAACAAAAAGATCAACTCACACGTACTGTTTAGGGCACTAAGTGTGATATACATAAAATTATGGCTAAGACATAAAATATTATACAATACAGGGTTTAATTTTGTTTCTTGACTGTTTTGAAAAAACAATTTACTGTTCTTCAGTAAATAAGAAAGTTGTTTAGGTGCATATATATATATATATATGTACATAAATATATACATGTAGTTACATCGATGTAAACATAGACATATACATGAGGTAAGAAATTCTGATCTGTTTAATTCCCAGGCAGGGCATTCAGTGAACCTGAAGGGCTGGGAAGAAAACCTGATTCACAGGTGTTAAACTTTTGGTTTATGCCATGCTCCATTGAAGTCAAACCAAAGAAGCCAAAGTAATCTCACTTTTTTTTTTTTTTTTCTTTTTTCTTTTTTCTTCTTCCTTTTCCCATTCCAAATGATTATTCAAAATGCATGTTAGCAGTCTGGTTAAAGACATTCCTTTTAAGAGCATCAGATACTAGGAAATGCTGTTGTCTTCTGTTTTCAGCATTTTAGATCTTCTGTTCCTTAGGATAAATGGCAAACTGAACTGGCACCTGAAAAATAGTGTTAAAACGCAATGAAATTATTGACATGACATTGATAAATGCAAACAGCCTGCTGGAAGACAAATCACCTTCATTTAGATCATCTGTTTGGAAATGTGTGTATCTGGGAAAACAGACATATTAATGTAGCTTCTACCACAAAATAAATACATGGACAGTAATTTAAATTAAATAATACATATCTGTTGATATCTTGAGAGGAAAAAAGCTCCTGGAGATAGTTCTGTAATTAAGAGTCCAAAAAGTCCAAAAGATGTTAACTTGTTATTCATATGATAAGGAAATGGTGGAATATTCTTGCAAATTGATTTCCTGTTGCTTTTTTTTTTTTTTTGGGCCAAAGTTTTATACCAAAATAAGGCAACATATTAAACTTCCTTTTGTTAAACAATTTGATTTTATTAAATGCAAAACCAGTGGTAAAAGTGACACCATATTAACTGATTCAAAGTTGCGCTTTAGACACTTTGTGGATCTTTTTCTTACAATTCACTCTGTCCATTTCTGGGGCTATATGATTCAGTCAGGTGGGTTTTAACACCCAAGTTTTTAAATATGAGAGTCTGTTCTTCCACCTTTTCTCTTCCTTTGTATACACAAGTCTGCACACTCACATGCATTCACACAAACAAATACATCGCAAATCAAAATATGCTTAATGAGTATGCAGATGCAAGGCCCCTGGGATTTGTGATAAATTTATACAGAATAGAAGAAATTACAAAAATATTTTGGTTGTGTTTTGGTGAAAAGGATGTTGTAGTTGATATATATACTTGGTCTTTTAGCTTATTAGATGGGAGGCTGACATGATTGTGGTATTTTCCACAAAGGTCACAGAATGAGGGAAAAGACGAGAAAGTTGACTCCATGTATCAGAAGGCTTGATTTATTACTATATGATAGATAATATATTAAAACTATACTAAAAGAATAGAAGAAAGGATTTCACTAGAAGGCTAAGCTAAGAATAGAAAAGGAATGAAAACAAAGACTTCTCTCAGACTGAGACAGTCCGGCCAGGTGATCTGTGATTGGCCCGTAATTGGAAACAGCCTGATGAGGCCAATCACAGATTCCCCCTGTTGCATTCCACAGCAGCAGATAAGAATTGTTTACAGTTTGTTCCTGAGGCCTCTCAACTTCTCAGGAGGAGAAAAATCCTAAGGAAAGGATTTTTCATAAAACATGTCGGTGACACATGATGTTTTACATTTATAGATAGGAAGCAAGCAAGCTGTGAACTTGTCTTCGAGTTTGGTTAAAGGAGAGTATGAGAATAGATTGTACCTTTGTCTAGGTACAAAGGGCAAACTGTGAGATGTGGATATCTTATGTGTGGTTCACATTGGGTCTAGTCACCAAGAAAAGCTGTACCCAGTACCAGACTAAGATTTTTGTACCGTGAAGGTTTTGTTTATACCAGACTAAGATTTTTAATGAATGTTGGAGCTCATATAGAATTGTGATATGTCTGAATTTTCTATTTTCATTTAAAGCTCTCCATTTCTGTTTTTAGAATATATTATATTCTTTCCCACATACCATTCTTTCTTTTCCCATTTGAATTACCCCTGCTACCCACTTACTGGTGAGAGGGGGGAAAAGGTGTGTCATTCAAGGATGCAGGAAAACCTGGCAGGACATAGTCAGAAGTTACATCTTGCTCTTCAGCTGATGCACAGCAAAATGAAAGTCAGTGGTTGACTAGGGGAATCCAAAAACTTCCTCTGTGATGTAGTCCTCAGGTTTTATGAAAGAGCACTGGAGCCAATAAATTCAGACATTCCTACACCACTTCACGTGTATAGTGGTATTGGTTTGGTCCCACAGAATAATCACTGGTTAGCTTCTTTTTTTAATATACCAAGTAACACCCTCAGGTTTCAGGGTAAAAACAACCACAAATATGAAACCCTTCTCCATCCAGTCTTGTAATTCCAGATTGGAAAAAAAAAAGTCTGGCTTGATGTCTATCCCATTTACTTTAAAGTGAAGTCAGAATGCATCTGTAAAGCAAAGAATAAATTAGTCAAATAAGATTTTTTATTATATTAAAAATATTCTAATTCAAAATTTTGTTTTAATCAGTCTGGATCAAAGTGTCAGTTGTTCTGTTACCACTTAAAACTAATCTTTTACATAAATCAGCTGAATATTCATGTCTTTCAAGAAAAAGGGTTTAGTCAAGTGGAGTTATTATTTTGTTGCGAGTAGGTTGGGCTCAGACATTTCTCTGCTATTTGTAAACCAAACCTTTTATCCATTGGTATCTGAAGGACATGGTGGGGGGTTTTGTCACTGAGCATAGGGCTGGTTATGTGTCTAGTGATTCTTTTCAGTTTAGTAAAAACTTAAAGATCCAACTACAGCTTCCTGCTAAAAGACCTCTCCTTTAAGTTCAATTTTTAAGACTGTAGGTTGTAAATTATGTATCAGGGTTGCATAGGTGTTGAAGGTTATTAAAGGGAAGCAGTTACAATAACAAAGTTGAGGTTTATCCCTCTTGCTTTTTCTTTTCCCCTAAAAGGAACCTCATAGAATTTTGTTCTAGGGCTGTATCTCTTTTAACTAGAATACAATAAAAATTTTGACTAAAAAACCCTGAGTACTTATTTTAAAATACTTTTTAAATAATTGCTTTGGAGTAGTTTGCTAAGTGCCTAGGTTTTAGCTTCAATTACCTGATGTTGTGTGATCTTTGTAGGAACATATTTATATTTTTCTTTCATGTCATCAAAGATGTGGTTTTAAAGGGCAGAAACAAAGATTCATGTGACCAAACTATTCTCCACAATTTAAGATTAGTCTTCAAAATATGTGAGTCTATTCTCACATATCGTTTGTGGAAAAGATTTAAGACGGGACTGGAAGGATGCCAAAATACAGTAAAGATACATAAACCTGCTTTTCAATTAGTGGTCACAGCTAGGTCTCCTTCAGTGTCCATGCTATCTCATCTAGAGCTTGTTATCAACCGTGTGCTGGGTATTTTGGTGGAAACTGGTCCTGGAAGCACTTCTGCAAGGAAAAAATATTCTGTAATTGCTTGTAGTTTTGCAGTACACTGACTTTTCTTCTAGAGTAAGGGTGAAGTAGTTCAACCCATTGCAATGGGAAACTTGCTGTAATAACCACAAAACAACTTTGAAGAACTGAAGAAATATAATTGGGTTCTAATTATGTATTAATATAACTTTCAAGGAGCACACTCAGACCTCCACTGGAAAAAAGCAACTGTTAAAACAGTGAATTTTGCACGCAGTCAATTTTTTTATTTGGCATTTACAAGTGCTGAAATACAGGAATAGCAACCATACTTTATTGATCAATACAAACTGCTGAAATGGCACTAGCACAACAAGATAAAGTGACAACACGAGAGAGAACCAACACCAGCCATTGGGAACACTGTCTTAGTTTTCCACAAAATATACGGATAGGAAATAGGTTCACCAAGAGGAGAAGCCTGCTTTTTCAGAAGAGAGTGTCTTGACATTCCTTGTAAAGGAGCACTGCAAATGGTTCCCATCTCCTTGTGTCAAGGGGGATGCTATTATCAGATACTTTCACCTGGTAACTGCATAACAGTGCTTTTGGCGTGGAACAGTTCTGTGCAGGTTCTTCTGTACTGCCCCAATTTAATCTTCTTCGAAAATTTTCAGGTGTGTAGTCAGATGTAACTACAAAGATACCTTTTGGTTATTTGTTTTTGTCAAATATTAGGATTTTAGTTAGAAATTCATGGCAGAAAAGAGGTGCAACTGAAAAAAATAGTAAGAGGCATCTGGTGTACCCAAAGATTTAGCAAGTAAGCCAATATGAGAAGAAAGAACTCCAAGCAACATAAGTCACAGCTTAGTCTTCTTAAACATCTAAATCTAATAGAGCTGCAGTAACTCTAAAGGGAAGGAGCCACATCCACAGACAGATGGATTTCATGCTAGCCACTGCATGCTGCATTGATAATGTTTGGTCGTAAGCCATGTCTTCTTTCTGGTGGAGTTTCTCCTAACCTTTGGCCAAAAACAACTTTAAAACAATCTTTTGCTGAAAGTCAAAGCACTTTGGGGATTATAAGCAGATATTTCTATACAGAATGCATGGTTTGGTTTATATATACTAAGAAGCTCTGTTTCATCTGTATTTAAGTGATAAAAACTATGGAAAGTATGAAAAAAAGATCAACTTACATTTTAAATCAAATGTATGTTCAGCTTTCTCATGTGTGTTTGAAGTAATAAAACTCATTTAATGTGATTCTCCTTATGCTGTAGTTCAGGTTCTACATTATTTCAAAAGTAACTTCTGTAATTTTTTTCTTTGTATTAGCTATTTTATAAATCTTGACTCAGTTTTCTTAGATGTATCTTAGTGAGAATTAATAAGCCTTTCTTAACTAAGATCAAAACCCAGTGAGTTGCTGTTATGTGGCAGAAGTCAAACTAAATTATCTTTCACTTTTACAATATCTACCACGACACTCTTTTGAACCTCTACCAGGTGTCCTTCTTCATCTAGCTTCTAACATCTGAAATGTAGTATACTGAGGAAAAGCAAAAACCTAGTCTGCTCCTAAGAAAGTCTGATTCTTTTTGGTGGGCAAATAAAACACCCTCTGTCAATCACATATGATATTTCCTTAGGACTGACACTTACAGTAGTCTTGACTGGAATTAGTAGATTGGTCAACAAATGATCACAGCTTTCAGTATTCAGCAATCTTGATTGTGTTTCCTGCTATATTATTGCTGCTTCCTTAAATTTACTTCCTCGTCTTTCAGAAATCAGCTACTTTCATTGTCTTTATTAAAGGAAAGAAAAAAACCCCACAAACAAAAAACTGAATGAAACTCCAACCAACCAATCAAACCAAAAAGAAACATAAAACCCCACCAGAACCCAACACAGAGGCTTGTTAAAGAAGTGCAAGTGCATCCAAATTGAAAAGAGACATTGAAGTTCTGCATCTTTGTAATGCCATTGCTTCTTTATAACCTGCCCCCATGATACCTACCAGCAGATATGCACATTATGCATATGTGCATATCTGAAGTTGAAAGCACTTACAATTGAAAAATTGTTTTTAAAAATATCTCTTTTCCTAAAGGACAAATTCATTTTATATTAAAGTGGTCTGGTAAACTTCTCTGAAATTTTTATATTCCCTTGAGTTATCATTACATGTGAGAACCATTGATGCACACTGATATGAGGAAATACCTGGGAATGACTTAGTAGCACAGAAAAGTTGCAATGTCTGCTATGCAGTAGAGCAAGAAAGACCTTAACTTTTGTAAGATCTACAGCATTTCATGGGCTAAATCTTCTGGAAATAAATATTGTCATTGGAAACACGGGATGCTTCTATGTCTTCCATACATTCTTGAAAATTTTTTTTTTTTGCCATTGTTCAAGGTTTCGACAAGTGAAAAGATTCACTTGTTGTAAACTTGAAAAAAAAAAAAAGGTCTCTCTTTTTATTTTCTTCTAATTATGAGAGGAAGGAAGTACTGAAAAGCAACAAAAGAGCAAAGTAAGGTATTTCTGAGAAAGCACACCATGCTTCTTTTGTAGCATGCTATATTCCTGCCTAGTAAATGAGGGAAAGGCTGTGGGTGTCGTCTACCTGGACTTCAGTAAAGCCTTTGATTCTGTGACCCACAGTATTCTCCTAGAGAACAGGCAGCCCATGTCTTGGACGAGTGCACTCTTTGCTGGATAAAAACCAACTGGATGGCCCACACTGGGCCCAGAGTGCTGGTGAATGGGTTCTTTCCAACCAGTCACTAGGGAGGCTCCCCAAGGCTCTGTGTTGAAGCCAGTTCTGTTTAATATCTTTATTGATGATCTGAATGAGGGGATCAAGGGCACCTTCAGTCAGTTTGCAGATGACACCAATTGGGAGGAGAGTGTTGATCTGCCAGAGGGTTAGAAGGCTCTGCAGAGTATCTGCAGAGGCTGGATCAATGGGCCAAGGCCATCCAACAAGGCCAAGTGCCCAGTTCTTCACTTTGGTCACAAGCATGCCTCCCAGTCCCAGTCCCCTGGGGGACAGGTCCCTGAAAATTTCAAAGCAACAGAGAAAGCAACTTTTCAAAGCAATATTTTCAAAGCAACAAATTTCAAAGCAACAAAGAAAGAAGGTCATAAAAATATGGCCTTATAAAAATAAAAAGTATTCCCAAAATCCACACATAGTTGGTGGCTGAATAGGCAAGGTGAGACACTTTCCTGTAGACCTTGCCTGTTAGGTGGAAACACCTCTTAAGAAGACTTAGAAGGGCTTATGCAGAGAGGGCAGGTAAGTCCTAAAGAGAAACTGGAGACTGTGTAGGCAGGTCTCAAAAAGTAGAAATTTAACAGGAAATTGTCAAGTCCATCATATAAATAAAAAAGAATTCATACATTTCTCATAGAGTTGGAGAATATTTAGGAGCAGTATATACTCAGGAACATAGCTGGCAGAAAAACAGCCTTGGTTTCTCATGCTAGATCTGTCAGATTGCAGCTACTGACCAAGGTGATGGAGTGGCCTCTCATTCAGTTTGTAGATGACTCCAAGTCGGGCAGGAATGTTGATCTTCTGGAGAAAGGAAAGTTCTAGGCCAGAATAGATCTATGGGCTGAGGCCAATGATATGAGGTTCCTAGCTTGCATCCAGCATGGTGTGGCCATCAGGACTAGGTGAGGGTTCATCCCCTACGTGGCACTGGTGAGGCACACCTTGAGTCCTGTGCTCAGTTCTGGGTCCCTCATGACAAGTGACATTGAGGAGATAAAGCACGTCCGTGAAAGGGCAATGGAGCTGGTGAAGGGTCTGGAGAACAAGTCTAATGACTAGGAAAAATTGCTTATTTGGAGGTAATGTACCTGAAAATTCTGGCTGAAACTGTTTGTTAGGGCAAGGAAAATAATTATATTGCAATTAAAAGAGAAATGTCCACAAGTAGACAAGCAGGCAAATGATTGCTACTACAAAACCTGGAGCATGGACTGCATTCCTTTTTATCCAGTAGCCTACCTATAAGAATGTGGTTTATTATCTAGATTGTCAACTTTTATCCTTTGTTTGTGGAACGTGTGATTTGATGTTTAAATAGAGTATTTTCTTTCAGATTTTCAGATGGTGATAACTAGGGTATAATTTATCTTATTAATCCTTTCAGGTTGCCTTGTTTGCATGACTAATGTTCCTGCATCATGCATATCTGATGTCAACCCATGGCTCTGTTGTCTCTTTGTCTTCTCAACTAAGCTTAAAATCAACAAAGAGCTTTTCTATCTTTTCAATCTTGCATTTCACCTTACATGCTATTCAGATTTTAGAGGGTGTGTGAAACTCTTTTGGAAACAAAATAGTAACTCATGTTTACCACTGAGAGAAACAATTACCTGTCTCTCATTTCCAGTAATCTGCTTCTATGAGTAAACACTATTTTTAAAAAACCCTGCCTACGTACAAAAAGAATTATCTTCCTTACTGCTCCAATCTTCTTATTAGTAATAATATCTCTCTGTTACTATTTGTTGAAAGATCCATCTCAGAGGACAGAGGAGAGGAGAGGAGAGGAGAGGAGAGGAGAGGAGAGGAGAGGAGAGGAGAGGAGAGGAGAGGAGAGGAGATTATAAGTGAGTATAGAAAAGGACTTTCTGGATCACTGAGTCAGTCCTCTGCTTCTGTTTGTGCCACACAGTGAAAAAACATTACATAAATAGTAAGATTAAATTTTCTGTCTTGAGAATTCTATATATAATAGTTAAACAAACTGCCCTTGTGCACCTTTAAGTTCTGAGTGTCACTTTTCCAGCTTGGGACTTCATTATGTTATATTGCAGTAAAGTTTTGATTGATACTTAAACTAATTTCAATTTACATTAATGTCACCGACATGTTTTATGAAAAATCCTTTCCTTAGGATTTTCCCCCTCCTGAGAAACTGAGAGGCCTCAGGAACAAACTGTAAACAATTCTTATCTGCTGCTGTGGAATGCAACAGGGGAAATCTGTGATTGTCCTCATCAGGCTGTTTCCAATTAAGAGCCAATCACAGATCACCTGGCCGGCTCGGTCTGAGAGAAGACCTTTGTTATTCATTCCTTTTCTATTCTTAGCTTATCCTGCTAGTGAAATCCTTTCCTCTATTCTTTTAGTATAGTTTTAATATATTATCTATCATACAATAATAAATCAAGCTTCTGATACATGGAGTCAACTTTCTTGTCTCTTCCCTCATCCTGGAACCCCTGTGAACAAGACCACACATTAAGGAAAAGAAAGTTCTTGTGTCTGGGAGATCATTCAATTTGTAACAAAAAATTTAATAGATAAATTTTCCTTATGAGCCTTGTATTTATCTAAGATATTTTTCCTAATCATATTTTTAAAAATACTTTTCTTTTAAATATTACTACTTGGGTTTTTATTCCATTTGTAAATAATTATTAAAGCATTTTGTTTGTCTATTTCCTATTGCATGGAACACATTTTTCATGAGTTTGAGATTGCTTATATTAATTTATATTTTCATATTTAATTAATGAGCTTGTGAAAATTTTACTGGCATTACAACATTCTTCACCATTGTCTTGTTGTTTCCTAAAAATAAAAATTGTTTAATGCTGAAAAAATAATACATTCTTACATGAACAATTGCCATTTATACTGCAAGATCTGTGCTCACCTGATTGTTCTTCTACGTGCATTAATGTCTCCTTTTTGTACTGAACTGAGGTGAGGTTTGGGATCCCTTTGTGATAAACACAACACCACAAAGAAAAGCTAAAACTCACAGCGACTCACAATCTGAAATTAGACTTTACATTTATCCTTCCTGGAATATTTTTTCTCTTTTAATAAATACATAAAATCTAATCAGCATTAAAGATGCAATGCAGAGGAAGAAAAGGGAGCAGTAGGCTTGCCCTAAGTTCTTTCCATGCACTGAACAAACCAAATGCATGCCAAAATTCCACATCCTGCTGTCATGGACAATTCAGCAATGCACATAATGAAGAAATCCTGGGTAAGCTCTACTTGAATTGACAACACTGTTGACATCCAGATCAACCATTATTGTGAAACCCAGTGGCAAAACATAAAGTTTGTAGTTACAATGTAATTATAAGGTTATCTTTATTAGACTGTATGGAGGAGTGAAATTAATTTAAAATGGGAAAGAAGTAGGAAAAGAAAAAACATTCTGAGTTATTCTTGTCTATTCTGACTTAGTCTTTTGATGGTTTTGCATTAGTTGGTCAGCTACTGTGTGAAGCCTAAAGCTCTGCTGTTCTAAAGGTCATTGCTTTTTAACACCAACTTTTTCTGCAGCAGATACTATGTGGGAAATTAAAGGTCTATGCAGTCAAACAGCTGATGAATAGTATACTCTCTGATGAATAATCCAATACATTGCTCTTTCTATAATTACTTTTATCTGCACACGTATGCTTTTGCATTGTTTAGCCTACAAGAACTAGTTTAAGACTGTTAAGGAGATTTTCCTCTTGTGTAATTTTGATTTGTCACACTGCATGGAAGGAAAGTAGTTTCCTAATTTTCGTCCTGTTTAAAACAACTTTGAAAGTCATTTTATGTTAGGGAAAATGTGAGGATACTCTCACATATAGAGCAAACCTCTTTGTTTCCTTCCCATAGTAAACACCCAGGCTGAGTAGTGTCATTATAAGGGCATTCTGGCAATGAGCGGGAGACTGAACATCATAATTTTCATTTCTGTTTGTATGTCAGCCTATCAGGGTCATGTCAGCAACAGTGCTTTTCTTACTGTATGACTTGTTCAGAAGAGGAGTGGCAAATGGAAATACTGCTCTGAATCAGAAAGCTGACACCTGGGAATGAATTTCTGGCAGATACTGGAAAATACATAGATTTTTAAATTATTTTCTGCAGGCAGGGAGTCATTTGAATAGAGGGACAAAATTTAAATGTCATTGTACACACCCCTTCAATTTTGTCACCACCCACTTTCTCATGGAAAAATGTCTTTGACCCTCCTAGGGAATGAGACAACAATGAAAGTTACTTTTAAACACAGTAATGGTATTAGATATGAGACTGGTTGTCCATAGTTAAAATGCACTGTTTCTTTTCTGAGTAGAACACTGTTACACTGTACCAGGACTGCCAGATGGTTATTTTTCACTATGACAAGGCTAATCTTGGCTCTGTGCAGTGTAATGCTTGGTGCTAAGATGAAGGCCACAGTTACAAGGATTTTGAAGAATGTAGGAAGGAGGATGATTTAAAGGGCCTTCGGATTTTAAAAATTGTTCCAATATTTTTTCGGTTACAATTTCCAACATTTTGAGTGAAATTGAATTCTTACTTATACTGCAGTGTGACCCCTTGTTGAATTGTTTAGGGATTTGGCCAGACCTTGAGCTGAGGCCACAGTTCATATGGGGGTTTGGGACTTTTGGTATAACCCTTGGGCTTACACCATAAACTTGGTGAATATGCAGTTTTGTATTATGCCTTCCATCTACTGGTGCAACACAAGTGAAGGGTGATGCCTATGGGCAGCCCTAGAGAGAAAACAGAGCTGCCTGAGCTTGGTTATAGGGAAATTTCAGGATAGTCTGATGTCTTAATTTGTATCTAAGTCCACTGCTACGCTTTTGGATTGAGAGGCTATATTTCTTGCAAGGAGCACGTACATACACAGCTGAGGACATTAGCCTTTTCTTTAGACAGCTGGGAAAGCCAGAGTCTCTGAAGTGCATTAGAGGAATAGAGGAGAGAGGGAAAGAGTAGAATTTCATTCCCTGTTTTTCCAGCATAGCACTGTTTCTGTTGAGCCCCAATCATTAGAATTTCAAATCTAGTCTCATGTGAGGACACTTTACTTTTTCCTTCTTTGCTTCAGCATATGCAAAAGATCTGTATGACACTATGTTTGAAGGTTATAGGGCAGGAAGGAACACCTTTTTTCCCTTGTCAGTCATTAAGTTATGAGACTTCACTTAGTGTGTATATTATGCAATTATAAATAATTAAAACAGCCATGTACTTCAGAAGTAATGAGGGACACCGTCAGGCTTTCAGTGAGAAGCTTGACTTGGACCTTCTTTACTTTTTTGGACAAACAGAATTTCCACTCTAATGTTGTTATAATGTTGCTTTCAAGGATAATTCTTATATATATTTCATTCTAACTTGTCATTCTTGGGGTGGATTTAAAGAGATCCTAGCTACGTTTCTACCTCTATAAGTGTTTCTGCATCTTCTGATGAAATACTATTTCATAACCACAGCAGCATTTCTCTGAATATGCATCTTACCCTTCTAGAAATAAGAATATATTTCACAAGACTTTTCTTATTCACATAGGCTCTGGCCAACAAATAAACTGTTGTATCAGAGCTGGTGAGCTCTACCTGTCTACCATATTATTAGCAAACTTTTGAGAATGCATTTTGTCATAAGCCTACTCATAAAACTTTGATGAGGAATCCTGTGTAATGTCCCCATTGTCTGGGTCGAAACTGGTGCCTCAGATCTTCCAGGATTTTGCTAACAGTAAACGTGGAGGTCCAATAGCAAAGGTAATGATGGAAATACTCTCTTCCAAAAAAAACTTTTTTCTGCTTTCTTACCATGCTTGTTTATATTTTTTATGACTGCAGTATGAACCAAACAGTTGTTAAAACAAGGAAGTACATGCTGAAATCAAATTTCTATAGGGTTGTACCGAAGCTGCATTTACCATGAGTATGCAAACTTCGTGCAAATCATTCAGGTACTGAAGGACTGTGGATGGTTTTAAACCAACTTTGTCCTATGAGCTACATTTAAGTAATAGCTTTCCAATCAGTCAAAACTAGTTCCCCCTTTTTCCCCTTGAAAGCATATTGCCAGCATAATAAAATTAATTAATTTTGTGAGCTTTTACACACTCTAAGTATTTTATAATGTTTTCTTAGAACAAGAAGCTGAAATGCCATCTGGTTTCGCCAGTCTTGGTTAAATATCAATGATTAAGAGGTTTTGTGACATTTCTTTATGAATTATATACTGATAAAACATTTCCAACAAAAGTGATCATGTGGGACTTCTGACCCCATGACTGTCTTTTTCCACACTTCAACTTTAGATTGGCTGAGTAATTGTTGTATTACAACAGCCATGAACTATGCAGTCCCTTGCAACTGATACATCTTATTTGTCTCTGTAGTGGTCTACTGATGTTGTTACTACATCTCTCTCCCCCTTAATTTTTCTCCCCTTCACTCTCTCTCCCTCCCCTTTTCCCCTTCTCCCTGTGGCATGTTGAAGAGGAGAACTGGTGACACAAAAGGCCAAGATCATGGCTTGAGATAAGACCAATTTACTGGAAACAGCAATGAGATAAGAAAGGGAGCAGTAACAGCAACACAATCAATAATGAAATCTACAGGACAGGGGAATGATTTGAAAATGATTGCTTGGAAGTGGGGTCCTCTTGTGCTCCCTTCGCCCCATTTACTTAACCAGAGGGACTCTTCTCCCTGGAAGAGATTCCCTTTTCCCCATCCCTGGCAATAACATGAGGTGGTATAGAATAACCTCCTGGTCCTGACTCCTCTGGGGTAAAAGGAGCTATGAAAGGTGCCTACCACCAAGAGCTCTATCATTCTTTATCTGAGGGGTGAGGAAGGGAATAGTGTAGAGTCCCCTCAGTAATATTTGAGATGGAATTGATGCTGAGACTACTAATTCAGAATGAAAATTTTGTCCTGGAAATTTCCATTTGCAAGGCAACCTCTCAGGTTTCTCTCAGAAAACCTGTAAACCTGTACAGGTTTTTCTCAGAAACCTGTAAATTCAGATTGCATGCCACTTTATGCCAAAGGGGTGCCAAGACTGGTGTGGCTCTTTTTTCTATTGTTGGTTTGCAAGTTCAGTCCTGAAAACAAGAATTCAAAGAAGTAATAAAAGGAAAGAGCTTTGTTTCCAGCAAAATTCTAGATAACTCCATGAAGAATAAAGATTTTTGTTCAGAGGTAGTTAAACTGCCATTGAGCTCCTAGCTAAAATCCAGACAGAAATACTGTCAGCATCGACCCTGGATCAGAAGATTAACTTTAATGGCAAACTATTGTTTTGAATTTGTGCTTTTACTGGCCAATTCTATTAAAACATGGCATTATATTGCAAAGTCCATGTTTGCTTAGACCAGCATCTTTTATTATGTGGGATTTGCCTATTTTTCTCTTAGATAAATTTTTGTGGCAAATCTTTTTAACTGTTTTTAATGTCTGTGCTTGTATAGAATCCATGAGTATATATATATATTTAATTGTATCCTGCTTTACAAGTTACTTCACGTTAATGCTGAATTTCTGTGTCTTTTGAAATGGAGATCCTCTTTCTTTGGTTATCACTGTCAAGTCTAGGGCATACATAACTGTGCTAGGATACAAAGAAGGAATTTTAGTAAGTTTTTAAATTGTGTTATTTTTCAATAATACTATCATGCTTTTGGTACCTCTGCTGTTTCACATACAAGATTTTACTGAAATATTCTAATATTATGACAGTTCCATCCTACCTCCCATCACTTTAGGTCACAACACACTGAAAGAAGCACCAGACCCATTTTCAAAGAAATAGGAGTGGTATGGACATCTGAAAAATAGTGTTCCAAGTCTTAACTAAACAAGTTCTTTTAAATACTTCATTATAGTTATTCTGACAATCCTTCACCAAAATACCATATGTTGCCAATAAATAAGCCTTCACTAGATAGTCATAGCCCCCTACAACAGACATAAGCACTTGTTAATTAAACCTAATTAAGCCAATAGCATATATAGTAGAAACACATGCTGACTAATTTGCTAGCCAAAGTCAGCTTGGGCAAGTCTTCAGCTTTTGGCTGATAGCTGACATCTCAAAGTCATGTGCATTAAGGAGAGAAAAAACTCAGGCTATTTGGGAAGAAAGATGAGAAAGAGGTTTGTGTACACAGACACGACCCTTATGTCTGTACAGATGTAAGTCTAATTTTTTCTATGGCCTGAGAGCCAGCAACCCATCCAATTGAGAGAATTCAGTCATAGAAAGTGTCTCAGAGAAAAGAGAAATCATTCTTCACCACTTTTTTGATTGCTACGGGGAGGAAACACCAATGGGTATATGATCAGAAGTATTGTGTCATTGCAAAACTCACAGACAGCCATGCTGCACCTCCCAGTGAGACATCAAAGGCTAGTTCACTAAAGGAACCTACTAATCAAATACTGTGACCCATTCAGAGAATGCAGAAAGCTTCTATGAAACCATATGCTCTTAGTTCACAGGTGAGCTTTCAAGATCACTAGCAGGTCTCTTGAGATATTTTGCATTATCTGTATCGCCTGCCAACACATTAGCAGGCCACTTTGACATGAGGGAAACATGCATAAAGCTAAGCCACAGTTGTCATTTTGCTTTAGAGTTAACATTATTGACAAAAATATGACTCCACTTTATGCTCATTTTAGTTCCTCCGCCCCATTCACCATTTCAGCTCCCTGGTTAATGTCTTATTCACCCAGGTATTTCAGCTAGTACTTTTGCAGAAAGTCTGTCTGAGCTCTGTCACCTGGGGCTGTCAGTGTGGAGAAGACACCTGCAGTTACCACTGCCTGTGCACAGTGGTGGAAAGGCTGTCTTAGGCAATAGGACACGTTTGTGCTAGGAGCGTTAGTGGCTTTTTCTGCTTATTGGTAAAGCTGCCTGATGGTTCCCACGAAACAGTGCTTCTTCCTAAGCACACAGTATATAAAAGAGTGCAGTGGACTTAGAGTTTCATGAGGTTATGTTCCTACTTTTAAATAATTCTTATTTTGACTAGCAAATTTACTGGTCCCATTCTATACCTGCTACCTTTTGGAAGCTGTGAGCAGCAATATACCATGAGCAAGCTGAGAATATAACTTTGAATGCAAGAGGTAACCATGAAACAGAGATGAAATTAGAAACATTGACATGAAAAACATGATTCTGTTTTGCCACCACAAATCATTGCAGTTTCTTATCCAGAGGCAAATTTTATGGTATAAATTGTTAATAAGACTGAAGAATACCTAAATGATTATGCAACTTCTGATATTATAGTTGTCTTAATCTTTCTGTGTGAATTCACTCATTTTTCCAAAGTCTAGTATGACATTTTAAGCCTAATTCAATAAAATGAAAGGTTTTTTTTTTAATTCAAAGCAAAATTTAATTCAGATGTCTCATATGTGGCCAAATATTTGTATGAAATATCCTGGGCTTATGAATATTATATTAGGAACATTTATTAGTTGGAAATTTCAATTAGCCTATATTTACATATGCAATATTAAGCCACAAAATTGCATAAGTTTCCAATTACTGTAAAGGAACTAAAATTATTTACAATGTTTAAAGTAACAGCAGGGAAGTTATTGCACTGGAATAATCCAACAAAAGAACTTCTGCTGTAGCTCTGGATTCCTTAGAGGGCTGATTTACACATAATTCTCTTCATTCAGGAATCAAAAAAAAACATTGCAGTCATTTAAAGTTTGGAATATGGTGCCAAGAGATGGTGAAGTAATGATCAGATGATGAATTTGATCACAATACCATCTCATACAGAGTGATGGAAGATTGTAGAAAAATGTGCAAGCAATTCTTCTACTGAAAGTAATTTGAATTATTTTCCCTTCACATACAAAAGGGAGATTACAACAGATTCAGGGGTTTCCACTGCAGTTCTACCTTTCTAGAAGTTTCTGAGCCACTAAATGCATGAATATACTGCAGAAAAAGTTAATTGCTAATATTTCTTGTACCTCTCCTGGTTTTTGCAAAGTAGCAAATGAAATAACTTTTCTAAACCACATATTTCCCCTCTGGTACAATTTCAATAGACATAAGGACAAGCTTAAGATGACAGAATATGTATTTAGGGTTATAGAAAAAACATTAGTACTCATTGTTTTCTGATATTTTTTTCTTCTCAGAAGGGTAACTGCATGATAAATCCTTAGCTCTTTGTGCTGCAGATTATAGCAAATCAGCGTTTGACATGGATGATCTAAAATAGACTCTTGTTAAAAGAATTAGTAGCTAGTTACAGAAGATTGTTATTTGTAATGTTTTGGAACCAGGTGTTCAAGAAAGTTGTGCTCCTCAGTTTTTCTAATGAATCTTGCATGAAAGGTTCTCTCATTTACTTCATCATTTAACTGTACATCATGTGCTTACACAAACTATTTTAAAACAAATTTTTTTTTAAATTATTTTTAAAATAGGCTGCATTAGCTTGTGTAGAGGCTCTGTGTGCAAACTGTGTGTAGGACTAAGCTCATGAATACAGAAACTCTGCTTGCAAAAGAACAGGATTTGTTTTGGGGGGTTGAAGGTACAAGATATGTTTAAAACTATAAGAATTTCATGAACCTCCAAAGAATTTAAATAATATTTGCTCACACAAAATAATTTCTTGCAAGCAGGTGCAGGTTGAATATAGTGGCCTTTATTGTGCCATTAATGTAATGTCCATTGCAAATCTCTGATGGATAAAATTGGATTGGCATTAAAATAGGGGCTTATTCCTCCTCACTGTATCATTTTTATTTTGAATCTGAAGATTTTTGAAAGAAACTTGACCACAGATTTCATCAAAAATGTCCTTGTTTCAGGTCAAAATGACCATTCAATAGAAACCATTGTAAACAAAACACACATAGCATAGGGATGGATAACCAGAGGAATAGAGGCTAATTTGAATATTTTGGCAGATCAGATCCTCATCTTTTTTTTCCTTCAGATTTTTGGTTCATAAATGTTTATATAATTTCTGGTTTTTATCCCAAGATGAAGGCAAAAAGAAGTCAAAACTTTAAAATTCTTGTGGGAATTATCTTCCAAGCACCACACAGAAATTTTACTGTTCTTCACAAGCATTTTCAATTTTCTTGAAAAATAAGACAGATATTCTAAGATTGGCTATTACAATTTTCCAGATTTTCATATTCAAGAATGCCATACCAGCCTTTTTCATAGTAATCTACCTGAAGATGCAAAAGGATCACTGCTGTATGATTAAATTTAGCTTGAGTAAAACAGCTTGATCTCCCTGCTTGACAGCAGTTTCACCCTTAAAATAGGGTAGTCTTTATTTAATAGATGCTGGTAAAAGCCTGGTTTGGTCACTAACACTTTGAAGATTTTTAAGAAATGTTAATAGATCTTTGTACCATGGATGTGAAAACTATTCGCCTAGTAAAGCCCAGGCCTTCAAATTCCTGCCTATGAGAGCTTATTTAGTTCTGTAAGAATGCTTCTTTGAGAAGAAATTTAAAAGGCCTGCTTATAGAATCAAGCAAAATAATTTTTAAAGTACAGTTAGTCTTTAATTATTTATTTCCCAAGATGAAAATATAACCACCCACAAAGTCTGTGCTTTCTAAATGATTCAGTCAGTATAAAGAAAAGGCAGATTTTGTATGTTAGGGTTGTGGAGGAAGACGAGGCTAGAGGCATGAATTATCCAATAAAATTAATTTTGCTTAAAAAAACCGTTTTATCATCAGTTTGTTTTTGTACCTGTGATGATGCATAAAATTATACAGGGATAATCAAGAACTTGGTTTGACATGACTACCTTGATTACTGGGGCTAGAATATCAAACTGCTTTCTGAAGAAGATCGTCTTAATTGTAGATTTTCTGTTACCAGCCTCTTTCAACAAATCTGTTAACCATTTTGAAGTCTTCCTTAGGTAGGAATGTCAACGTTCTGACTGTCATGAATAGGAATTTTACGAGGAGGTAAATAGTGAGATCAGTTTCCTTTCCAATGAAGAATATGTAACTCACTGATTATGCTTCTGAAGCCTACCAGGGAAAGACAAATACAGTGTTTAATGTAATACAGTCCTTTAATCATTTCAGTTTGGGTACTGGCAGCAATCCTTGAACCAAACAGCTAAAACGCTTATCTATTGCAAAGCAGTATTTTTAAGAAGTTTTTTCCTAGTATCACTGCACTGAAGAAAACCAGAGTCCTTTTGAGTGTGACATATCATATGACAGGCAGTAACAATTGCTGATAAAAATAATTCAACTGGATTATAGAGAGAAATTATTTGAATGCATTGCACAGTATGCCACGTAACTGCTTCAATTTGTATGGGTCTGGCTGGGATGGAGTCAACTTTCATGTTGGCCAGCATCATGGAGCTGTATTTTGGATTTAGGACTAAAACACACCATTCTTTTGTTTATCACAAAGCAGTCCTTGCACAATGTAAGGCCATTATCTTTTTTTTCTTTCTCTAACTCCACAGCGAGTAGGCTGAGGTCAAGCAAGAAATTAGAAATGGTCACAGTCAGACCAGCTGACCCCAGCTGGCCAAAGGGGTATTCCATACCATGTACTGTCATGCTCAGCAATAAAAGTGGTGTAGCAGAAGAAAGTGTTGTTTGGGGGCCTTATGTTTTCTGGAATACCTGCTACTCAGACACCGGCTGTACGTCAGTCTGTTTTTGGGAGGTGGTGATTGATTACCTTTGCATCACTTGTTTTTTTTTTCCTCAACCCATGAATTTTCTTGATTTTGGTTTTTGCTCTCCCTTGGCCTGCTGGGCAGGGAGCAGTGAGCAAGTGTGAGTTCTTGGTTACTTGCCAGGGTCAGCCCAACACAATTATACCTGCAAAATAGTTTTCTTGCACTCTCAGTGACATGCATTTTTATTGGAGAACTAGCAAATGCTTGTCTTTTGAAAATGTGTAATGTACTCCTGTTATAAGTCATGGCACATGAAGATTACCTGATTACTTTCTCAAATGTGAGCCTGGTGCCTTCTCCCTAAACATCAAACACACAAATATATGTATGTATCTTCAAACAAATTATTTAGTCAAGCTGCTTAAAATTCCTATATCCCTGCTTCCAAGTTTCATTAGAAAAGAAGGAGATTCTGGGCCTACAATAACCCTTAATCCCGTGAGTACCTTGACTGTTACAAAAACCCCTGATTTTTACCCACTAAAATCTACAAAGCTGGATAAAGAATTACCTGGTCTTTTTGGTTTTCGATCTGGAATTTTGACTTGTTTTTTTCTAACTAATGAATTGACACCATAACATTTGCCCATATCTCTGAAAACTCATATTTATTTTCCCTGGAATCAGGAAGTGTTCTAAGCATGAAGAACATTTATTTGATTTAGAGATTTTATTGACCATAACTAGTTTGCAGTGTTTTGTTTGGCACAACAGCCTTGGTGTGGTGGCTTCGTGGTTGAATTTTGCAGGCTTTGTGCAACCAGATCCGCAGTTAATGATTTAGTCTGGCCATGTTTCAAACAGACAAAATGTATCCACTTTTATTTTAAAGTCTTCTTTTCCAATTTGTGGCTTTCATTTGGGAAGCATTTTTTAATAACACAGAAGGAATAACATATTCATTTTACATATGAATAGCAGCAGCCTGCTAGGAATGAAGGCTTTTTTGCAGTATTTGATGTCAAGAATATGTTTGCATGTTGTTGTAATAATTTTTGAACTTTGAGAGTAGTCTAACCTGGGACACTGCAGAGTAGCAACAATTTTTACCTGGTGTGAGAAGACTCAGAATTTGAGAATGTGTAAGCACAGTGGGATGCGTTAACAGCTATTTGTACATTTTCTTTTATGTCAAGCGATGAAAGCCTGCAGTAGAGAAAAAGATTTGGAAGGTAGTGGAGCAGTCCATAAGTTTTCTCAAATACTCACTGCTAAGTCCTATGCCCAATTCACTACCATTTCTTATATGAACAGACTTGCTTCTTTGAATTTAGGTTTTAGGTACTCATTGCATAATTACAGCCTGTGCTCTTTGCAAGTGCCTATTTAGTGACCTTGAAAGGAGGAAATATCTTACAATGCTGGTGTTGTATTTTTAAAACTAAAGCAATTGACAAAGAAGCCTGGTGTTCTGTTTTGAAAAAAGTCTGATTTCATGATACTTTGCATTATAAAAAATGTATTTTTATTGATACAGAACTTGAAATATTGGGTTTTTTACCCTATTACTTTCATATGGACAGATAGTAAGCTGTGCAAGGAGAACATGTGCCATCAAAGATGCATTGTGCCAACACAACACTATGTGGTATCTTGCAAGATAACCTGCTTATTGATGAGCTGTGCTGCAAGGAAGTGACATCACTGCAACAATTCAGTTCCAGCTATGATATTGCTGTATGTCACTGCTTCATGCTTTGCAGTTCATGATTTGCCCTATCCATCCCAATGCACTGGTATGCAGCCGTAGGTGAAGGTCAGAAAATTTCTGGATAAAGACAGTACAACTGGATAAATACCTAACACTTCTGCACTTATTTTTCCTACATTTTTCAGCCTTAGATATCTTAATTGCCTTCAACTGGTCATTAAACAGCCATGACTGATATCTGCTATCTGTGGTTTTCTCTTAGCCTTACTCTCATATAAAAAATACAGTCTTTGGTTTTGTTAGGGTTCTGTTTGTGTTTAATATACCCATATAAAGTTTGTTTTGTTAGTGCAATCAAAGCACTTGGTCTTGGAAGTAGAAACAGATAACAGTAAAAATTGTGAAGACCTATAATTTTCTTTTTTACACTACTTTGTACAAAGAGGATTTCTATGATGACTAATAGGCTTTAAAGTTACTTTGTTTCAGAGTACTGCCTGTCAGTCATGGTCTTTATCCTGGCATATTTCTCTTAGATGCAGAAAGACTGTGCAATGAACATGATAAAGGTCTAAACATTTATCTTTTCTCCACATTCTCTGATAAATCAGCTTTATGGGTAGAGTGTGTTTTTTATCTTTATGTCAGCCTGTGCAGCTAAGTATGCAGATTTACCCATAGACTGATGTCTTTAACCTTGGTATAATTTTGGAGTGTAATGCTCCAAGTAACATTTGGCTCTCAAACTAAGGCAAAATTCTGGATCTTCCTTCATCTCCTTTGTAATAAGCCAAGAGGGAAACCAGTACAGGCAAGCATCCATTCCCATTACTGTCCTTCATGGGAATACCAAACAAGATCTGGTTACTATGATTCTGAAGGACATGAAAGTGACATATCCATGGAGTCACGCTGCATCAAACAGCTACAAACACTGTGTTGAAAATCAGTATTTCTGTCTCCCTGGAATTTTTGAAAAATAAAAACTAATCCCCAGAACAACTACACAGACTTCAATTTCTGGAATGTAAAATAGATGGGTTAATTAAAAAAAAACAAACAAAAAACCCAGAAACCAAAACATGGATGGGAAAATAACCTATAAAGTTACACTATTTCTGAATTAGTCAAAATATTTTGTGTAGTAAATGTGAATGCAGAAGAGGCTTGTGGTTCATTTCATCAAGGAAGCATGGAAGTCATGGGAACAACAGTTCAAGCTTTCATTCTTCAGGTCTCCAATTCCTGCTGAGCTGCTGGCCTTACTTCCAGGCTCTGGTTTCACAATTCTACAAGGTTCACAAACCAAGCTGTCTACAGAACCACAATCCAGCACCTTAGGGGAAAATGGTACAACAGGTATTCTACCCAATCTTGTTGGGCTTTAGGCTTCAAAGAACCACAACAGCTGAGATGACCAGTGAAAAAATAGCTTTGCAAAGGCATGCTGACTATTGCATTAGAAGTTCATTCAAATTAACTTTTGTGCTTCCCGTGACACAATAATGCCTCAATCAAACAAGACTTTTTCTTAAAAATCTTTTGTTGTAAAATGTTAAGCCAGTGTCATGAAAGCCTCAGACTGACAGTCATGCAACAGTATTTTCCAAAATTATTTTCCAAGTTTAGTGGCATTTTGTGGTTATGAGGGACAGGGAAAAAGAATTTTTTGTATGGTCACATACACAAGTCAGTCCTGTTAATTGCTGAATTTTGAGAAATCCAGTTGTCAAATGAAACAACATTTCTGGAAAACTTTTAGGAGTAAATGGTATGAGTCAACATTAAATCCCAGTGAACTTCAAGCATGACAGCAGCAGCATTAACCTCCCTATTGGACCACCGGCATAGTATATAAATTCTAAAAATATTTCTTAATTGCTAGGAAAATATTTCTATCTAAATTAATTTAAGAAAGTACACTGGATTTTGTTTCTTCCTTGGACTGGTTTCCAGAAATCATCCATGAAAAGCCCACAATATTTTTGAATTACTGTGGTTGATTTTGAAAGACCAACACATAATAACTGTCACCAAAATTGTCCATGACTTTGCCATCTCACTGTTTAATATGAAAGTTGAGTAAATACAGAGTAAAGAAGTCTCTGGTGGCTGTGATCTCTACTGAGCAAGAGGGAAAAGTTAAAGGCCCCTTAAATGGTAGTCCCATGGCATTAACCAGACAAGAAGCATTGTTCAGAGGGGGAAGTGATTCCATATGTATCAAAGGAAGACACATCAAAGATTTTTATTTTCAAAGATTTTTCCATTTATTGCCATAATTTTAAAGATTCAGATGAATTCAGCTAGACATATGTAGCATTCAAGCCTTCCTTAATGCTTCTTGATTGAACTATAGATAAAAGAATTTGCAATTGACCTTAAATCCTTTATGGAGACACTTTGAGTGCCCTTTATAAGTAAGGTGCTTTATAAAGTAAGAGAATAATTGAATTGTATTTGAAGATCATAACTATATTTGAATTTAAAAATTGAATTTCAAATATGTTAGCTGAAAATGAACTGCATCTTCAATAATGTTAGAATTTCTAATTGGTCTAAGATCGGAGCAATATGAGATACCCTGGTTAGACATCCATCCTCATTTATAGCCATACTTTAGAATGAAGTATTAAGAAATCCAGGAAGGAACTTTCTGATAGTAAATGAGTGCTTTCCAAATAAACTATTAAATGAGTGGCTGCATTTACAGTTGGTGCTATTTAGAACCTATATTACTGAGCCAGGTTTTGATATCATCCAATAAATATGTTGGCAGAAATATTTGGGTTCAATTATCAAACACCTTCTGTGTCTCCTTAAAACTCTAATAAAACTGTTAAAATCAAGTTTATATATGTTTCAGGGGAATCTAATTTGATGTGTTTGCATTGTTAATACTTTTTATTTACTGTGGAGGACTCTTCACAACTGTGTAAAAGGACTTAGTGAACTCAATTTTGAAATGTTGGATAAGTGCTAATCTTGCTCAGTGGAATCCCAAAGGCATTGGCCACATGAGTAGGCTGTACACCAATACTGCCAGATTTTTGAAGGCCCTCTTCATGGGTCTAAAAGGCCTGGTTCTGATCTCTGACTAGTGAACTTTTTCACTGCTTCAGCTGAATCCCTACACATCTATGGATCTATGGGGCATGATGGAATTCATTCAAGAATCCTCAAAGAGGTGGCTAGTGCCATCACAAAACCTCTCAATAATTTTTGAACAGTCCTGGGAGTCTGGAGAGGTCTCAGCTGACTGGAAGCTGGGGAATGTTGTCCCAGTTTTCAAGAAGGGCATGAAGAAAGGCCTCAGAAAGGATAGGCCAGTCAGTCTCACTTCAGTGCCTGCTAAAGTTTTTCTTTAGATTTTTTCTTTAGATTTCCTTAGTTTTCCTTTGGATTCTTCTTTAGAGAAGATTTTCCTTGGAAATACTGAAAATGCTAAAAGACAATACAGTTATTAGTCACAAGGACTGGAAGAAATACTGACCAAGTCCACAGACCATACAAAACTGGGAGGGAGTTTGGGGCAGGGAGAGGCCCTGCAGAGAGACCTCCACAAATCAGGGGTCTGGGCAATCACCAGCCAAATGAAGCTCAACAGGGGAAAGTGCTGGATTCTGCATCTGGGATGGGGCAACCCTGGATGTATGGACAGACTGGGGAATGAGATGCTGTAAGCAGTGCCATGGAAAGGGACCTGGGGATCCTGGCACGTTGAACATGGGTCAGCAGTGCCCTGGCAGCCAGGAGGGCCAGCCCTGTCCTGGGGTGCACCAGGCACAGCATGGCCAGCTGGGCAAGGGAGGGGATTGTCCTGCTCTGCTCTGATCTGGGGCAGGGCTGGGGGCTGGTTTGAGCAACACAATATAAGAAAGATATTAAACTGTTAGAGGGCATCCAAATGAGGGCAACAAAGATCATAAAGCATCTTGAGGAGAAGCCTCACTTGGTCTGTTCTGCCTGGAGAAAAAGAGATTGAGAGGAAGTCTCATCACAGTTACATCTTCAAGAGGGAAAGAGGAGGGGCAGGCACTGATCTCTCCTCTGTGGTGACCAGTGACAGGACCCAAGGAGGATCCTGAAGGAGGAACTGAAGGAGGTTTAGCCTGGATGTTAGAAAAAGGTTCTTCACTCAGAGGGTGTTTGGGCAAGGAACAGCTTCCCAGGGAAGCGGTCACAGCATCAGGCTGACAGAGTTCTAGTGTTTGGTTGATGCTCCCAGGCGCACGGTGTGACTCTTGAGGATGGTGCTATGCAGGGTAAGGAGCTGTTGCTTGTTGTCAATGATTCTTCTGAGTCCCTTCTGACTCAGCTTATTCTCTGATTCTTTTTAGAGTTAGCCCAAATGTTAATGGCTGTGATTCTCCTTCTGGTAAATGGGAAGTATAAATAAAACTATTTGTCTGGAGGACTGTGACATGAAAAGGTATAAGGGCTAAACAAATCTCACACTGGATCCATTTTGGATATGCTACTGCTCTTGAATTTCAAAACAGTAACCTGTCACCATCTAGGCATCCCATCTGCTCATCTATTCACTGCTAGTAGCCACCTGCAATGGGAAGTTAAAATACCGTGCCAGTCTGTGCTGTGTTGCTACCTGCCTAATTTCATGCCAACGGCAAGCTCAGGGATTTTTACAGGGACAGAATAATGCAACTGCTGCAGCAACCACATGTTTTCCATCATACAGTGGAAAAAAATAAGGTCAGTGTGGGCTTGAAGGGTTGTAAAGCTTTAGTCTGCCTGAATGATTTTATGCTTGTGAAAGTTAAGCAGATGAGAAACACATTAAATAAGATGACAGAATTTAGATTATACCTCCTCCCCTCCTCGTGCCCCTTCCAAGTCCTTAGCTCAATGGATAAATTCCTCCCCCCATTCCTTTTTTCCTCCTTTTTTTTTTTTTCAATTTGTTAAGATGCTGAAATCTGCTTTGTGTGATTTATGAAGGAACTTGAAGCGATTAGTTTCACAGTGCATGAAAATTCCTCAGGTTCAGAGGGATGTCCAATCTGTTACACCGCAAGCCGTTGACTGGATGAGAACATGAGCAGCTCGGAGCCATAAGGAGATTGTGTTGAGTTATTAAACACTTGTGGTAAAGCTGCTTATTGTTAATTCCCCAATGTCCTGCTGAAGTGATCGGATAAGATCAGATCGGATTAGATCAAAGAGCCTGGGAACCAGCCTTTCGAGCAGATTCATTTAATCAATAAAGAGGGTCTCCAAAGAGAGAGAGAGAGGCAGTACCAGGATCACGAGAGATTAGAGCAGGGAAAATAAGAAACAACAGATTATTTTCCTCTGATTTTTAAAATGTGATTCTGTAAGCCAAAGCATGCTTTTTTGTGCGTATGCGTGTGTGTGTGCAAAAAACAGCCAAAAAGGACATAAGTGCTTCCTTAAAACTTCATTACCAAGCAGACAGTTTTAAATGAAGTATTTTGCAATACAGTAATACTTAATAAGTCAAGAGACTGTAAAAGTATTATTAAAGCAATCAGTACCATGAAATACCTACTGTGAAAAAAAGAACTATTAACAGCATTTCAGCAGAAGCAATTTTTGTTTTAATGATTCCTTAAGAATAGGGGATTCTGGGTGGGTTAATGTGCACAATTTCTGATCTTGCTTTCATCTAAAAGAAAAAAATAGGAACAAAACCCAATAACACCTCCAACAACAACCCCCACCCACCAGTATCACATCAAGATCAGAATGTATTAAATTAATAACACTGGCAGATGTTGTGGAATGTGCATTGTTATAATACATGTAATTACAGTACAACTGCTGCCGTTAACGCTTGTACAGTGAATAGACTTGCGTATAATTACTTGCAAAACCTTGCTAAATCTGTACTAAAAGACAGAAGCTGTTAGGAAATGTTTAGAAAGTTAACCCACGGAAAAAGGGAAAAAAAAGGAAAATATGAAGAACAAGGAATCATTCATTCTAACAAAGCAATGGTATTACTATTTTCCTTTTCTAGAGTAGCAGAATTTGGCCCAAAATAAATTGGATAGAGGGACACAATTCTTTTAAAGATTATTACCCTAATTGCTTAATAAAAAAAAATTACATCTACTTTTACAGGTTGTAATTTATATTCAGAGTCAGATAAGGCTACATATCTACAAATCCCTTGTATAAAATGTAATTTTCTATCTAGATAGGCTGATGACTTTAGGCCCCGCACACCTTTAGCAATTGTTAATTACTATGGGATGGTTTAACACTATTTTCCAAATCAGCATGCATGCATAAAATGACTGCAATCTAATTTGACATATTATTAGTGATGATTATTGTCAGAGATAAATTAGATTGAACAGAAAATAACCTTCATCCCTAGCATGTTTTAGCTCTCAGAATTAATGTGATTTGGTGAACACATATAAATAAAAGTCTGATGAGTCCCTGCTGACTGCAGGGCCTGCTGGTACTGAAGTGTATCAATTTCATGCAGATGATGAATTCCTTAAGCATTCAATGATAATCATGCTTGATTTGACAAGACTTTCTCATGCTATTTTAGGGCCTTAATTTTCTGTGAAGTTCTGTCAAGTGTTCATCAAGCACCCACTTATCTCCCTATCTTAACCTAGCAGCCAATCCAAAGGTTGCCTACCAGCCGCTACCAGTCCCAGTCCATTAATATTCCTGCCATGTGACTGTCCACGGAGAGAAGCCAATCAATGGCTGATTAACATTCAGGTCACATGATGCCCAAGGAGAGTAAATGAGTTACACAGTAAGACATCAAACAAATTTTCATCTTGAAAGAGTGATTGCTTTTTCTGCTGCTGTGATGTTTGTCAAATTCGCTCTAGCCTTGTCCAATTAAGCTCCATGAGCTGAATGACTAATGAAGAAAAGGGAACGCTGTGCCAGCATGACAGCTATGAGATGTACCACTGAATAAGAGCCGCTGAAGAAATTTTTAAAATTAAAAAAAAAAAAAAGCCAAAATGATTGAAAAATCACGTCTGGATAACTGGTGTAATTGCTTTCAAATTTCAGATGCTGTTTAAAAGTCTCTAGTGAAACATATAAATTGCATCATGCTATATAGGACATTTGTTTTCTGTCTAACTTTAAAATAGAAAATGAGCTTTCGTTGCCTAATAAAATTATTTTTGAGATTTTGAACAAATATACATTAACTGGATTATTGCCAGCGAATGTGCTAATGAACTTTCACAGTCTGCTGGAGACATACTGATAACAGAAGATCCCACTTTTAAGCATCAGCCAGTATGGGTAAAAAATCCTTATTTTATGAAACTGAAAGGAAAAAAAGGGGAAAAGGAAGATATTTAGCAGATGGAGGAGGGAAGCGAGTGCTCTGGATTTTAGAAGGAAGTAGCATTTCTGGACATTGATTGAAGTGCTGTGTGAGATTCTTAAATAATGTGACACAATTTTTTGTGCATCATTTGAGGAGCTGATCCAGTATGGAATATTTATTTTATTTTATTTTATTTTATTTTATTTTATTTTATTTTATTTTATTTTATTTTATTTTATTTTATTTTATTTTATTTTATTTTATTTTATTTTATTTTATTTTATTTTATTTTTTCATTCATTTCATTTCATTTCATTTCATTTATGTCGCTGCTACTTATTTGTTGTTAAATTAAAACTGCTCAAGGAAACAAAAATAAATGTTTGAATAGAATTATAACCCTGATTAGCAGAAAGCTTCCAAAGAGAATATCTGAAACTACATTCTGGGACATCACTGAAAGTCTATTTAGTCAGAAGGTCAGAAATTGCGTTTTAGTGCTGATACTGTGCTAAATTCTGGTGATGTGTTTGGAGTTGAGACCCTATGACTAATAAAGCTTTCATCCAGTCACTGAAAGAAGTTACAGTCACCTAATGGATTACTGAAGATATGAAAGAATGTTAGATCCTACTTATTAGGTTCTAGCATGAAATTAGTTATATTCCCAAGGCGTTCTGAAGCAATATTTTCAAGTTGGCTTAATAAGGGTGTTAGAACATGCCAATTAACTGGCAGCTGAAATAAACAGTGGTTGGAGGTATAAGACAGTACTTATATCTGCAAAGCTAATAACATTTTAAATGGGACTTCTTGGTACGGTGGCTCAAGGTGCTGCAAGGAGGGAAGATGTGGAGCACACTGTGTTCAAAAGACTGTAAGTCAATTCTCAGCACCGCTAGTCAAGGGTGGAGACTGCAAATAGAGCAGCAATGAATTTCTGAGAGTCTGTGAGGAGGAAGACAGGGAGGCAGGGACTAGCATTTCATTGATGGTAGGAAGGGGGTGTCAAGTGGATATTGCTGAAGCAACATGTGGTGAGTGATTTGACCAAGTGCCTGCCTTTAAGGCATCCCCACAAAGGCACATGATGGAAGAGACTGTGTAAAGGGATCAGGGAGGAAAAGGGAGAAATACATGGAAATAGCAATATGGCATACTCCTTTGGTGAGGCACTGTTCCTAGTAAAGTAGCGCTGTAATCTTCAGAGATCAGCACTGCCTCAACATGAAATATTAGCTGTTAGATTACTGTTTTACTTGTTCCTGTTGCAGCCATACCACAGAGAATTCATAGGCTCTGAACCATTAGCTTCTGAAATGCTAACAAAGCAAAAAATGGTGAATATTGTTATAGACAACACCACTTGCTGAAACATTTAAATCAACAGTGGAGAAGGTGTCTAACTTTCTGTCAGTCACATTGTGTGGTTATGAATAAAAGAGTATTCTACGTTTCTGCATAACTTTGCATAATTAATAGTTTTTCATGCAAACTATTGTTTGCCTTAATTGTTGTTTCAACAGCTGTTTTCATTAAATTGTAAAGCTCTTTGTGTCTAATCCTTTGAGCTGCACTATTGATAACAAGAACACACTGGAGCTAGCTTTAGAGGAAGAGAGTCCCTGCCAAGCTGGAAAGCAGTCATGAAGTTACTTGAGAAAGAAGGCCCTACAGTGGGACTGGTTGTGTAGCTAATCCATTAGTCTTTTCAAAAGGACTTTGCTCTACGCCCTTATGGCTAAATTGACCCAACAACCTATCAATGCTTTTATTTGCTGAGTGGTTGTCCATGAAAGGTCTCCGTGCTGGATCCAAGCTGTAATCAAAGCCTCCATCAGTACCAGGGCCCTGATGACACAAATGGCCAAACTTTCAACGAGGCTGGCTGGTTTCCAGCCACGCCATTTTAAAGATACAAAGAGGCTGTGTTGTGCTGTGGAATTCATTTTCTTGTTTACTTCCTACAGAAACAAGAGCATAATCAGCACTCAGTGCATCGGATCAGACCGCTGAGTTGTTGACAGAAGCTTGGAGAGGCTTGCCAGCTTTCCACATGAAACACTGGCTTTCTTCTAATACACCCCCCACCGTCTGTGGCCCTGCCAATTGTAGCACATCAGAGCAACCATTGAGATAATGACCGTGAAGTCTCATGATACACTTTGATGAAGTGTAACATTTTTTAAAGGATTTTTGTCTGTGCCAAAATGATAGAGACAGCTGACTAAAAATCACCCCATCAAAATCAAGGCTGATGAACAGCAGGCAAAGACATGTGCTTCCACAGAGAAAAGGGAGGAGAATTTACAGCCAAAGACTCTCAATGACTATGTGCACCACAGATTCCTTTATTTTGCTTTTAAATGATCCTTTGTTTCAAATGAATGTATGTAACTTTGCCAAGAGAGCAATTTCCCCAAATATTTTTTAAATTCTGCATCAAAAAATGATTCAGCATTTAGCATTTATAATGTTGAATAAATACCTTTTCTATACAAGCTAACTTTGTTTCTTAAGATTAATTTTTTGCAACCTTGCAAAGTAATATTTTGAAATAGCAGGGACTTAAAACCTTCTCAGCCATTTAAAAATTGTCTAGTGGCAACCAACTTATTGGTCATTGAACCAACTTAGCTTATGGTAAAACAATTGGAGATGTGTTTTCCAAGCAAACCACAGGGAAAAGAAACAGCAAGACGGTCACTTAGGCTTTTACCATGCTTGCTTCAGCAGTCCAATATTTTTTGTAACAGGAAATTCATTACCAGCAATGGATTCATTGATACACACCCGTGCTAAGTAGCCTGGTTTAGGAGGTTAGAGAAAGCCTGCAGAATTTCTTGAACTGGCCATTTACTATGGATCTAGACCACCCCACTGTGCTAAAGAAAGTGTGGTTAGGAGGTCTTTGAGCTGAATCAATTTGAGTTGGAATTTTCCCAGTGTATCATAGTTACATAAACACCTGTGCAAAATATCTTTGAGCTGAATTAATAGAATGGGGTGCCGGTGGGGGAGGGGAGGGAAGGAGAGAAATGGAGTGGGAAAGAGAAAGCTGTTTTCAGTAGTTTTCAACATTCTTGCTTGTAAAAAGTGGGTCTGGAGGACAGTATTTTAAACTGTCTTTAGTGTAAGCAATGCAAGAGCTCATGTATGCCTATTTTTTTGTCTCCTCAGTGCTGTAAGCCTAGGACAATGCTTTTAAAGTCTCTTTTTCTCTCTCTTCTATACTCAAATTATATTTTTTTTCCAAGCTCAAATATACACAGCATGCTGGAGATATACAGTGGCAAAGAAGGATGCAGTAGTCTTCTGGAATAGATCAAAAGTATTGGCAAGAGAACAAAAGTACAAACTTCACTTTGAACCCAGGTACACAGCATGCTGCAACCAACAGTGTTATAAGTGTGGAGAATTCAGCACTTTCCACAAGATAGATGTAGAATACATGTAGGTTTTTTGCTTCATTTTACATCCCATGTCTGGCTTTGAAAAGAGAGGAAAAATTTGGGAGAGAAAAAAATGGAGACAGCATCTGTTTTGAAGTGGGGATTTGTGGATATTTCAGCATCTACTTTCTGAGTAGATGAGTAGATGAGACACGTTGTGAGTGTCTGCTTTCTGAGAAATGCTTAGTTAAAGAGGGAGGCAATTCAAAATACTTCAGCGCAAAAGGATACTGCTTCCCATTATGACTCAGCCTTTGTAGTAGAGAAAAAAACTATTGGCACCTTGTTTTCTTGGGAGATAGCTCTTTGCTCTGCAGTCTTGATATAAAGTAAGATAGACAGTATATGATTGCTTTCTGCATCTTGGGAAAAAATGGATCAAACTCGAGCAAATTTCACGTGGCTTAAATATAACAAAAACAGGTAGAAGTCTCATTGTGTTAGCCTTCATCCCAACATATACAAAACAGTTCAAGTTTGCCAAGACTCTATTGGCACACTTGCAAGATTGAGCTTCTCTTCCTTTAAGTTTCAATAAACCAGTTTTTCATACCTCTACTTCACTTACAAAGCAGGGCCTAGGTTGTGCCTCACAGCAGGGATATGCACTGTCCTTCCAGGAGCACTCAGAATCATAGAAGAGTTTGGGTTGGAAAGACCTTTAAATATCACCTAGTCTGACCTCCTGCAATGAGCAGGGACATCTAAAACTTGGTCAGGTTGCTCAGAGCCCTGTCCAGCCCAGCTGTGAATGTTTTCAGGGATGGAGTATCCACTACCTCTCTGGGAAACCTGTGCCTGTCATTCTTCCTTATATCTAGCTTGAATTTACCCTCTTGTAGTTTAAATGCATTACCCCCAGTCCTATCAAACAGGCCCTGCTAAAAATTCTGTTTCCATCTCTCTTTTAAGTTCCTTTAGAGGCAGCACTGCAGGCGGAGTAGAGCAGAGGGGCAGAATCCTCTCCCTCATCCTGCTGGCCATGCTGCTTTGGATGCAGCCTGGGATACAAGTGGCTTTGCAGGCTGCAAGTGCACATTTCTGGGTCGTGTCCAGTTATTCATCCACCAGTATGACCAAGTCCTTGGCAGGGCTGCTCTCAATACCTTTCTCCCTCAGCCTTTATTGATAGCAGGGGGTTGCTCCAACCCTGGTGCAGGACTTTGCACTTTTTATTGTTCAAGGGTCCCCTTCTTGAGCTGTTTTGAATCTCCCTCTTGAACAGTATCCTTTCCTTCATGAGCTTGATGTCATTTGTAAACTGCTGAGGGTACACTTAATCCCATTCTTTATATCACTGATCAAGATATTCAGCAGGTACTAAGATATTCCCAGTACAGGCCCCTGTGGGACACCACTTGATGCTGATCTCCACGTGGATCTGGAGATACGTGGGAGACTGAGCCATTAAATTCCACTCTCTCTCCACCAATTAACATCCAGCAAACACTTTACCAATCAAATGCATCTGTCTCCAATTTAGAGAGAAGGATGTTGTAGGGGACCATATCAAGGGTCACGCATCAGTGAATGCTGGGAAGACTGCCTGAAACCCTCTCCAGTTATTGAGTGTTTTAGCATGAATAACTGTTTAAGAAGTCCATCCAGACACATTTGCTGATGACTTGGTGAATGTTCTGTACACCTCAGAGGCAGAAGTCGTGCGCAAGCTTTCACCAGCACATCCCAAATGCCTTACCATCTGCTAATAGCAACAGGTCTTTTGACATTAGTATCACACTTGAAACACTGCATCTGTGGTGTGATGGCCAAATTTTCAATAATGTGGTTTAGTGATGCTAACAGCAGAAGCACTTTCCTATCTTATATAAAAAGCTAGAGGAGGCAAAGAAGTGAATCCATCTCTAAAGAAAGTGCTGGGGTTGCGCAGGGTGTGTGGGGGTGTGCGTGTGTGTGTGAAACAAGAACCATTCATACTGTTTGAGAGTGTTATTTCCCATCTCCTTCCTGTTTTTTGAAGGAATGTCCTGAGAGCATAAATTTTGGAAAGCAGTTCAAACAATGAGGTTATTCAAGCTGGCCTTATTTTTGCTGGCTGGTGAATGCCAGCACACATGAAATAGGTAAACTTCCAGCAGCCTGGATGGGAATCAAAATAATTAGAACACTTAAGAGATTTGTACCTTAGAGGCAAAGGTTGTCATCCTCCCACGTCCATTTTCATTCACATATCACAAAACTGTGTAGGAACGGGAGGACTGAGTTAGGCAGTTTTACATCTCTGAGTGGGCATCTGTCAGTGATAAGCAATTTTGATGGAACTTTGCTGCAGGGAATATTCAACAGTAATATATTCCTAGCTGTACCAGTGAATTTATTCATTATGAATGCCAGAATGAGAAAGCTGAATGAAGTCAAGGGAAATGAAGGAAAGGTTGTGGGGAGAAGATAATGAAAGGAGGAGGCGGAGGGTGGGGGGAGAAACAGTTAGCAGTGTAGGCACATATGTTTCAAAGCTTCTCAGATTTCCTGAAACTGAGCCTAACTGAAATGAGTAATAGTTAGAATTCAAACACAGTATCATGACAATCCAGGCAATTTTGGAAACCACTTCCCCACAGAGTCTTTAAGGACTACTTGATGTTGAGGATTATGGTTGGAGGAACTAACATCTGCTGCATTCACCCAAAGCCATGTATATGACTTCATATTTCCTCCTGTCTTTTAATAATGAAGATTTTACTCTTACTTTTTTCTTTTTTTTTTTTGTTTCATTTTATTATATTTTGACTTGTGAAATCAGAGTAGATCAAGTAAAAAAACCCAAAAATTGAATGCATTTGCTTGTTTTTTAATATGGTTTTCTTTGTATGAATAAATTCACAAATTAGAAGAAATTGAAATTCTTGAAAGGAAAATAATTAAGGAAGTAATGTTAAGTGCTTCCTACAGAAAAGACTGTCACCCTAACAAAAGATCTCAAATTAGTTGTGAAAAGTATTGTATTCTGTGCCTATTGCATAGGCCTAAGCCATGAAAATCTTAACATAAAATGAAACAGAAATATTTATGTGAAAATGTTTATTTTTTTGCATTTATTGTTATAATTTTTATTAGTTAATCAATTTTATGCATGGCAGAAAAAAGTAATTGCAAGGAATTAATGTTGACATCAAGTCAAGCAACAAATTCATTTTATTGCATGAAAATAAAAATTAATTTTAAAAATCAGGAAAACCTATGCTGCCACATTCAAACAGGGGAACAAAATGTGTTCTTCTACCTTTCCAATCCCACTGCATGAAGTTATTTGCCAAACAAAATACTGGGCTATTAAAAATACAGTTTTTTAGAAAACAGTATGGTTTCAGGGATAAGTTCATTCCATTTACCTTGTAATGCACTCAAAAGCTATGATGTAAAATACAACCAACATAGAATAATGAAGAAAAGTTTAATGCTTTTTTTCTGCCTTAGAGGCAGAACCTGGCAGATTAAAGTTGTAGTAACTTGGCCTTTTGTCCTGCTCTAACTTCTTATAAACTGCATAGAACATTTTAAAGCTAAGTAATGGATGATATTATGTCTTTAATATTGAAAAAAAAAAAAAACCAAACAACCAAACATATGGAGGTCTGCAATATAAAATTGTTTTATTCATGGATGATATAGTGATATTTGAGGAAGAATAAGGAGGAAGTATTTAGTAATCTTTTGAATGAATTCCATTTACATATAAAAATTTGCATCAAAGGATGTCACTAAAGTCCCAACTGGTCAATCCTTTCTGTATCACCTAAAAGTAAAAATTTGCTGAGATATATGTTCAAACCTCTTTCTCCAAACTATCAGCATCTATAATCATTCTAAACAGTCATCAGAGGACTTACTAGAAACTGTCAGTGCGTTGGATCTTGTGTTTTGTGACAGTGGGAGTACCTTTTAATTTGTTCACTCAGTCTTACCTCACAATTGATAATTTTAATATTTTTCATAGTTAAAATGGAAGTGTTAGCAAAGGCAAAGGCACTTCCACTTAAGGAGAACCAAAAGGTTTCATCTCCCTGATTGAAGGAAATTTTACTGGTGGGAAGTGGAACTATCAGCAGCATCAGACTCCAAGACAACATTTATAACAAATCATCCAATTGCATACGTAGGAATAGTGGCTCTTGGCTGAATGCAATGAAGAGGTTGTTGTGATCCAAAAAGAGATTACATTTCATATACACTAAAAACTCCCTTGAGGTACAGTGAGAAAGATTATTTGCTCTTGTACTCATTGCACTGAAAGATTTTTAGCTGCTGGGAAAGAAATGTATTTTTCCTTCTTGTTCTATATTTTTAAAAAAATGATTTTTCTCTGAAGGACTGTTGGCCTCTGGCAAATTCTGAGTTTTAAAATACAGTGTCAGTAAATTAAATTCCAAGCCTACTGAAGGCAGCTGAGTTTTGCCATTGAAATCTGCAGAGGCAGGATTTTGCCTACTGTTTGGAAAACATTGCTTGCAGCAATCAGATAGCAACCATTGCTGACATCTAGCAGAGAAAACATCAACTACTCAACTGTCACTGGCACTCAACTGTTTCTGCTTTTGACTGTGCAGACACCTGCAGACTGTGCAGGGTTTTGTGACCAAAACCAGGCAAGTGCTCAGAAATAATCTGTGCTCAAACTAGCAGAAATCATATGGGCAAGCCCTTTCTCAGCTTTAAGTTAAGAGCCTTTACATCCTTATATTTTCTGCTTCACTGACATGCATTAAACTGGACAAAGACAGAATCCCTTCAGTACAGGAGAGTAGGGCTTAACTCAAGACAGACTTCAAATATCTACTGGTATGGTGAAAAGCATGAACTTTCTTGTGCAAAGTTATGTAGACATGGTCCTGACTTTGGAACACATATCTAGATAGGTAAGCTTTAGCTTTCTATGGGATAGCTCAAACACTCACAAGAAATCCATCTTGGAATCTCCGAGACTCCTTTATTGCCATTAAAGGAAAAGCACAAAATCCTGATAATTTCATATTCCTTCATAGCACCAGAATTGGAAAATACAAGAAGTTGTTCATCAGAGATTCAGACTGAGGAAGGTGTGAAAACTGAGGCCCGTTTATTATGCTTTTTTACTTCTTGCTTTGTACTTTGTCTACTCTTCTTCTTAGGCAAAGCATCTAGTCTCTGTTTCTGCTGCACAGTGGCCCCTAGGGGCTTATAGCAGTTTTTTGGAGCATGATCTGCATTTTGAAAGCCTTCTGTGAGAGAACGATTGAAAAAGTTTAGAGAGAGGTCTTATAACCTTAGTGAATATAGGAGTCCTTATCCATAACCCTCAGATTAACGATGGTGCTGATCTTCACTCATTTGTCCTTGAGGCCTCTGATGTAAACTTTGGTTGCTGTGAGAACTAAAGATGCACAGAAACACCACTGCAAAGACAGAGATCCATTTTTATGAGGTGGGTCTCTGTTTTAGAGAGTACCATGTGTTGCGTGAAGTGATTGTCTGGATATAGTTTCAGTGAAAGAAAATAATATTATACACTTTAAATCAACATTCAAACTTGATTTATGAAAATATGTTTTTCTCCCCCCCTCTCGGACCCTAATCCTATTGTGAAATATTAATTTTTCTTAGTTTTTTTCCCCTATTCATTTTTTTTAATTAAAAACCTTAAAGAATTAAGAAAAGTTTTATTGGTCCATGTGTGCAAATATGTATCTGTGTGAGTATGGGACAGGTAAATCACTCTAAAAATGGCCATGGCTTTAAAACAAAGAGACTTCTGAGGTAATCAAACTTTGGAAATCCTGAATCTTCAGCTCACAGTTACTTTGACAGTGGAAATGCAATTCTTTAATATGGGCTGCCCTGTCTGCATGAACTATGCAAGAGACATCTGTGTCTGTGAAACTACTCACCTCTTGGTTAGATTTTCACTGGATTTAATGTATCTAGCAGAGCTAGACTGATCTTTTCAGCTGTGGATTAACTTCACAGCTGGCCAGTATGCTAAAATTCAGTAAAGGCACCTGTCCTGCTGCCATTCAGTTAATGGCAAAACTGTGACATTTTTTCACAGGAACTGGATAATAATCTTACTCTTTATATTGTGATTAATCTGATGCTAGGTACTCTGCTCAGAGGAAAAATCCACTATTTATTTACTCTAGAATTAATTTTCCAGTGTTTCATAACCTTTCATTAGACCCCATGCATTTCTCTCATCTTTTGCCTTGTTCTAATCACGTATAAATTGGTACAGTGCAGTGTTTATCTTGCTAACTACTAGTCACTCACCAGAAATTAAGTGATTGCTTTTCTTTGTGATTTGTAAGCTCCTCCAGGCATAATTTTGTTTTCTGCCAACCACCCAAATTCATTTGTTAACATAGCTCCTTTTTGCAGAATAACTATTGATTTAGAAATTCCCAATTAGAAAATGTGTATCCTCACTTTATCTTGAATGTGAATGTAGAGTGACTAATGCACTGAAATCATAGCATCAGGTCACATAATTTATTAACCTAAATGGCACTATTCATCTCGATCAGGAGAGAGGTAGAGAATATTTCTGTTGACTCAGACCTTCTACCACTGGCAAACAGCATTCCACCGATTGTCCTCTGTCACAGCATCACATTTAGCAATGTTGCTCAGCATCTTGTGTCTGGAAATCTAATTTTTTTTTTTGCCAGAGGCTCAACAAATTCTGGTCTTTCCTTGAATATGTACTCTACTGATAGATCACGGTTTAGCAGAAAAATCTTAGGGGGCATGTATCAATAGTCAATGAATACATGTCAGGCAGGATGGAATGGTAACCAGTTGGCTTTATCCATCTAAAGGTCATTAATCTCCATTAAAAAAAGTTGGCCCATGATACCAGCTGTGTAAAGGACTGAGGACAGGGTGAAAACTGAAAGAACTTTGATAACTACACCTGCCATTCTCTCAGTTGCAGGTCTTTTACATATTGGCACAAGAACTTTCTTTCTGTTGATGTTCATTATTCCATGTCTGCAAAGAATCTTATATTCTCTGGAATTGATTAATTTAATTTCCCATCATCTGGTCTTTGTGCACATTAGATATTATTTTGCTCATATAGCTTGAGGCTAGTTTCAAAATGAGGAATGGCTACTAACAAAACACAAGACTCCAATAGCTGCTTTCCTTGAAAAGGAAATCAAACTGAAGGGAAAGAGAATTATGCTAACGTGAACAGCTTTACCTCTAGCATCAACTGTTGGAGCTTGGGAGCTTGGGAGATGAGGTATGAAAGGCCATTTCTTTTGCACCTAATTTTCTGGGAGAGATGTTTAACTAGGAAAAGGAACTTATGTGGAATCTACTCTTTTGCATCTCCTGTGCAAGGAGAACAGAGGCAATCTGACCAAAGGAGGTTAGTCTTTCTTGGTTATGAGTTTGATTTTGGTTTGGTTTTTTTGGTTTGTTTTTTTTTTTTGTTTGTTTGTTTGTTTGTTTGGGGTTTTTTTTTTGTTATTTTGTGTATATGTCTGCTTTTTTATTGCTGTGGCTTTGTTTTTATTTTGCGGGGTTCTTTTGTAGTTTATATCTTTATATCAGCAGTGATTGTACCATTACAGATTTTGAGGGGGGACAAACACACTAGATGGATGGGACTACTTCTCTGGAAGCATGTTAGGGAGGTTTACTGTCTGGGAAAGTTTCAGAGAAGCACGGTGAGGGTACACTGGTAGAATTCATGGAGCTAAGCAACTGGGCATGCTTTTTGTGGTGGCTCCAGAAGTCCAAGCAGAGTACTGTGAGATAACTGGTTATATTTTCCTGGCTATACTGATTGTGAACAAGGACTTAGAAGGGAAAGCCTGGCCACTGGCAACCCTCCATCTCTCTCCCCTGAGACAGGCAGAAGACTGACTAGATGAAGTTTTTCTCTAAATGTCATAAAATGCAGAGATTTGAGGCTCTTGAAATTATTCTGGTAACACTGGCATATTACACAAAACCTTAGTTCCCTTAAATTCCCTATTTTGGTAGACTCTTTTCATCTTTCTCCTTTTTAAATGTTAGTTTGCCATTATAGGAAATAATATTCAAGTAGGTTGATATGAAGTATTTAGTTACTTTTTGCTGCGCAACAGATTTTTGTTATTTCATAAAAAACCTTTTGCTGTTATTTCAAGTAATAAATTTAGGAAGGGGAAAACTCACTTCAGGTTTTCCTCCCATACTAACATACAAGCTTCTTATTTAGGAAATCCAATCTGAGTTTGTACATTTCAACAGAACTTTGTTATCATATTTAGGCCAGTTATTTGTCTAATAGTTACTTAGTGAAATCATTATCAGCCCAGCAAACAAAGTTCAAACAAAGGGAACTGCTCCATCTAGAGTTCCATCTTGCACATAAGCTGATTAAATATTTTAATCAATGATTTTACTAACTGTCATGGTTTGTACCATTAGCTTTCTCTTACTTTAATTTTTCAATAATTTTTAAATATTACATCTACTAACAATTTTAAAAAGTAGTGGTTTATGTTATTTGATGATCTCAAACTATTTATAAATATCTAAGGGAAAGGTATACACATAACAAAATAGAGGATGTAGTCTACCACATGAAAAAGTGTTTTCCAGAGGTGAAGTGCTCAGATTCTATTTTAAAACATGAAGATGATATTCCCGTGATTATTATTCCTGCAATGATTATTCCAGTAATTTAATCAAAGCTAGTCTAAATTCAGTGCAAATTTCTTCAAATAATTATTTCACAAGTAAATTCCAGTGGGAATGAGCTCTTCAGCATACAAAGGTATTACCAAAAACTATACTGAAATATACATATATAACTTACTTACTTTTAATTTATTCAGAGTTCTTTTGGTTTTTATATTCAAATATCATCCCTGTATTGGCCTTCTCCTGATTTGCTTTATTCTGCTCAGCATGTCTGAATATGCCAAAAATATTTCACACTAATTTATTTTATTTTTACAGATTGAGACAACAGCAAACAACTCTTTCTAGATTTCTTCTCTCACCTCTCCTCTGTACATTTTTCTCTTCCCTTTCCTTTTCTTACAGTACACTTTTCAAATTAGACAGTCAAAAACTGAATGCATTCACTAAAGTGAGAAAATTGGTAACTGCATTTGAATTAGTCAAATCTTGCGCAATGCTGCATCAAGGCAATAATTGTAGAAGGTGCTTTTGTACAAATCAAAAAAGCTGGTAGATAAAAAGATCTTGAGAAAAATCACGTAAAAATATATCAGTGTTCAGTACATGTTGAGAAGTGAGGGGTGGGAAAAATGTGAGGTTTATGCCAGCCAAGCCATGACAGCCACCTTTCTGCCTGCTGTCAGCCCATGCAAACAAGATGTGGTCTAAGCTGATTTAGCCCAGTCAAGCTGAACTGAATTACTCTGCAGCTGCAAAGAGCTATCTGTGTGTGAGCAGTAACCACAGAGCAGCTACAAATGAGAGCTTGTTTGCATTTGTCAATCACAGTACAGCGAAGGCAGCTTCTCTGCTGAGTCAGCTCGCCTGTTGCGTGCACTGCTCTGCTCTCGCCACACCTGTGCTGCTGTCCCTGGCTTAGAGCTCACTTCTATCACAACGCCACACAGCAGCTCCCCAGATCCTGCCTCTCCTCTCTGACAACCTTACTTTATTTGGTCTTATCACAGTGTGACTGGGGTTAAAGACAGAGCTTGGAGTCCATTCTGGACGTGGGAAATAGTAGGGTTGAGAAATAAAGCTAAAAAAGACTATGTGAACTCTCCTCAGTGGATAGTAGAAGATTAAACATAAATACACCTCCTGGAATAAATCTAAATTTTAGGGCCTGGGTATTCAGGCAGAGAGATATCAAAGTGTCTGTAAATTTTTCTAAATGCCCAAGGCCTGATGAGAGTCAAAGTGTTTATTCTAAAACACTGGACACAATGTTACTCATAGTAAAGGCATCTCATCTTGGATTTGTAAACTCTTGGAAAGAAATACATGAGATATACAATTAAAAGTGTCACAGCACTTCTTACGCTATTCAATCTTGTTCTTAATTGAACTCAATGAATTGGATATGGATGTGTGGCTTTAATACCACCAGGAAATCAAACAGGCCATTCCCCTTCTCCTGTCTCTTCTGGTAATGGAAGGACAAAAAAAGCAGAGACTATGGGCTGAGATAAAAAATTACCAAAAGCAATGGAATAAGACACATACAATTACACAATATTAATAGAAAAATGTGTATATAAATATATATGTATATATACATACATAAATGTATTTTTATTTTTTCTTTTTTTGAAACAAAAGGTGTTTTACCCTCAAAAAGGTATTTACCACTTGGAACAAAACCAAGATGCCTGTCAACTCCTTCAGGTCCGTGTGGTTTCCCCAGACAGAGGTACTGTGGTGACCACGCTGTGTTAAACTCCGCCTCTTCTGTGTAATCAGGATAATGCCTCATCCATGCCCACTGAATAAAGATGGGATGCCACAACCCTTGAAGTGTTCGAGGCTGGGTTGAATAGGTCTCTGAGAAATCTGATCTAGTGAAATGCATTCCTGCCCACAGCAAGCCTCTTGGAGCTAAACAATCTTTAAGGTGCTTTCTAACCCAAATAATTCTATGTTTATATGATTCTGTGAATTATACCTCAGGCAAGCAATTAGCTGACCAATCTACAATCTTTCCAAAAACAAAATTGAAAATGCCATAAGCTTTGCTCTCTCTCTCAGGGTCATTGGCTAGTAAAACAGCATGCAGACAAATCAAGATAGAATAGCAAATATTAAACCAAAGACTGAAATATGCAGGTTGTTCTTCAATGTTTCCGTGGAATATTTTTCTGGAAATTATAGCCTGTCTATTTTATATGCTGTGTAAAAATCAAGTATTAATTTTATTTCATTACATGTTTTTTAGAGCAAGAGTAGGTATGTGGGAAATGCAGAGAAATTAAGAGAAAGAAAATCCCTACTCCTGTTTAATTCTATGTAAAAAAAATTCAAGTAGCATGTTCATGTTTTTCTTCTATCCATTCTCTTATGGATATGCCTTAACATTTTCACGAAGGAACATTTACAAATGAGAAAGTAGGAAAAATTTATATGATACTTCAACAAGACTGACAGAACAGGGCAAGTCATGTTTAGATGCCCAGGCAAATAGCAGCAGCCTGAGTTTATTTTTTTTTTCTTCCTTTAAATTTAGCTTACTTTACACTAGATCAAAATACTGTCTGGAAAAATGCCAGCCTGTGGTCTTTTACAGATAATGACATTGATGTTTCAAAGAACTTTTGCAATGAAATGCAAAAACTATCTGCAGTTGAGCCTACTTGCATTCTATTTGCCTTGTGTAGTAGTGCCACAAGAGGAGGAAAGCACAGACATGCTGGTCACAATATATTGCCAAAACTGTTCTGAGGAAGCCAGCTGGCAGACTGAGTTTCTTTAAAGAACAAAACAGAAAGGTTTGTATAAGAAAGAATCACATAGGAACAAGAAGAATCTCTGTGAAGTTCCTTGCAGTTGTAAAGTATGCCTGGTTTCCTGGCTCAGAGACAAGGTCCAGGTGAGCCTCAGATTGAATTGTCTCTCTGAGTACTGCTTCCCCTGAAAATGGGTTGTAAGACTTTTGAGAGTATGTTCAGATTAGAAGCTGCTTCACCAGTTTAAATGTCTAGTTTATAAAGAATACTTAAGGCTCACTTCAACCATCCTATCATTCCATAAAACATCTGCTTCAACTTGACACTGAGATAGATACAGGGCACATTTTAAAGTGACACTTTTCAGTAATTTAGTTCTAAATAAAGTCATTATTATGGGTAGTGAACCCAGAAGGGAAGTTCACTGTAATATGATCCTTCTCTATTAAATGAATTATTTTTTTCCAACTGTTCATTTAATCTTTGATACTTATTTTGACATTATCGTTGGATAGGGAGTGGAAACCTCTCCCTGCTCCCTGGAACAAATAAGCCTTTCAAATATATTTTACAGTCACTAGCACATTCTCCAGTAATAGCTAATAAATACAGATAAAAAGAAGCGGCAATGAGCCTGAGGAAATACAAACATGGGTTGTATTCAATCTCTGGGTCACACCACACCACCCTTGTGGTTCATGGTAGAGAAAGAATTATTGATGATCGCTACTGATTGGGCTACTAAACCTACAAATTAATCCCACTTTAAAATCCACTTGGTATTCTGTAGGTAGGCAGGCTTAAGGAAACAGAATTTGTAAATACAATGAAGGAAATGTACAATAGGTGAAAGCATCCACAGTGGGCAGCTGCAGTGCAATTATCAGTTGAGGTAGTGTGCTCATCTGCTGCAAGGTGGGAGGGGTGTGCAGAGGAGTCTGTACGGGCTGGATGGATGGGCCAGGACCAGCAGCATCAGGTTCAGCAAGGTGAAGTGCCACGTCCTGCCCTCGGCCACAGCAGCCCCATGCCAGACAAAGGCTGGGAGCAAAGTGGCTGGAAAGCTTCCTGGAGGTGCTGGTTTACAGCAGCTGAACATGAGCCATCATGTGCCCAGGTGCCCAAGAAGGCCAAGGGCATCCTGGCTCATGTCAGAAGCAGTTATGGCCAGGGCAGTGATTGTCCCTCTGTACTCAGCACTGGTGGGACAACATCCTCAATTCCTGTGTTCTGGGCCCCTCAGTTCAAGAAAGACATTGAGGTGCTGGAGTGTGTCTGGAGAAGGTCAACAGAGCTGTTTGAGAGTCTGGAGCACAAGTCACATGAAGAATGGCTGACAGAGGTGGTGGTGTTCAGTTTAAAGAAAAGAAGACTAGAGTGAGACCTTCTGGCTTTTTCCAGGTTGCTGACAGGAGGGTGTGGCAAGATAGGGATCAGCCTCTTCTCCCAGGCAACCAGTGACAAGACAAGAGGATATGGCCTCTTACTGTGCCAGGGAGGTTTAGATTAGTGGGGACATCAGGAACAATTTCTTCACTGAAAAAAGACGGATTAAGGATTAGGAGAAGGTTAAGGATTGCAATGGGCTTCCCCAGGAGGTGGTGGAGTCACTGTCCCTGGAAGTATTCAAGAAATGATCACAGTTTGGTCAGCTTGGTTGGCATGGTAGTGTTTGGTTAAGGGTTGGATTCAATGATCTTGAAGGTCTTTTCCAACCTTAATGGTTCTATGAGTCTATAATAATATTCCCTCTACATACTATGAAGAGGATGAAAATATTTACTGCATGTGTGACTAGATACCGTTTTGAAAAAGAGTGAATGGCAATAAAGAAAAGAAGTTTTCGGCAAAAGGAGTTTGGATTTGACTCAGATGATACCAATATTGCATGACCATTCATGCCAGAGGCAGAGGTTTAGAAGTGGGGAACTGTCACTGGGGATGTTCTCACGGGTGCTGTCAGGAGACCCTAAGCACTTGGTGGGTTGCAGTAACCTATTGCCATATTAGCTCTGGTGAGCTACCATGGTGAGTAAACCTGTGGTTTTGTCCACACGGCTTGGCAGCCTTGTCCCAGGGCTGCAGGCCATGCATGCATGGCATTGCCAACTCATTGTTAACATATTGTCAGCTCATCATGTTCATCATTGTATCAGTGCTCTAATACGCCGGGGTTCTTTTCAACACCAGATTCATATATAATACTAGAAATATCTGTTATGTTAGAACCATAGCTTAAAAACATAACAGGTTACTAGCCTTCTATGTTTATGAATAAAAGTTCAAAAAGCTAGTGTTAGAAATTACTGGTCAAAAAATAATAAAAGTTATCCCTTTAGTTATCTATAAACCTAAGAATTTTTAAGTAGAATTTATTTTGGGGTATCTTAAGAGAAGGGTAAGCAATACAAAATGAAGTAATATTTAATTCATTGCAATTCCAGATCCATTACCCTGCATTATGGCTGATATCTTTCTTCTTTACGTTCATGAATTTCTGGGATTTTCAAGGCAATTTAATCTGGTATGGATTGAACGGGAAATGAATGTCAGTATCACCCTCTGAGCAAGCATAGCAAATAATCTACTACCAACATTTTGCACACCATGTAACATTTTTAGAATTTGCTCCATGGTGGTATACAGTTGGATTTATCCATCCTAACTTCGAGCACCTAGCACCTGTTGCATATAGCAAGTTTTACATTTATGTGTTCACAGCACGAGACTGGCAGTCTTTGAACAGCCTCTCTACTGTAAAAGAAGACTGATGAAAATGCCTGCAAGCAATTAGCAGGACTCTCTATTTATAGTGTCAGCAACATCAATTTTCTCATTGCTAGTAGACAAACTGAGTTAGGTGTAAACTGAACAGGAACTGTGACTGCTCAGCCTTGCTAAATGGACCTTAAGAGTATTATTATTATAACCTTGGCATATGCATCAAAGTCCCTGTGCAAGGCAACTGTGAACGCAGTACTAGATTTAAATAAATGTCATACTTCCCAATGTCAGTTAATCATTTTGTAGTTCCTTGCTGTTCTGCTTACTGTAATGTGTTTCAGCAACATCTAAAATTATAAATTCATGCCTCCCACCTTTTATTTGCAATATGTCAGACATATTGTAGACCTTCTTGAGTTTGAAAGTCTGTTGTAATTATCTCACACAAACTAGTCTGAGTCATTTGCACTGTTCAGGAAAAACAAACACACGTATTGATGCAGCATGTTTGAAACGTTTAAACTTGCCATCTTAAAGCAAATTACAGCAATTGGTTTCCAAGCAAATAATGAAAAGTTATTTTAGAAAACCCAAACAGCAAACCAAATGCAAAAGAGGTTTGGTGGACAAGTAGAACAATGTAGAATTTGATTTCATAAAAATGACATACCAGTGATCCCAGGAGGCCAGGTAACATAAATTCAAAAGTAATAAGCCTGTAATACCAGATTTTTTTAACAGTTGTAAAATTCCACCGAGAATACCTGCATAATCAAATATCTCACTCTTGGAATCCAAATCAGTAAGGGGAAAATTGAGGGTAAGCTTGAGTCTCTGTATTGGGATTGCATGGCTAAGCTTTGGTAATGATGGGACTGAAGGGGTGGCTTCTGTGAAGAGATGACAGAAGATTCCTCCAGGTCTTCCTCTGTTCCTGACAGCTCCAAAGTTGGATATGCCTCTGGCAAAGGCTGGGCCAAATCAGAAATGGTGATAATGCCTCTGTGGTAACATATCTAAGAAAGATAAAAAAAACCCCAACTTTATTGCTCAGATATAATTGTGGCCAGAGGAGAATGGGGTGAGAACATGTGAGAGGAACAACCCTGAAGACACTGAGTGAAGAGGGAACTGAGGACAAGAAATATTGTGTAATGCTTTTTATACCTTCTCTCCAACATCCTTTGGTTATTTAAAACTAAGAAGCAACTGTAGACTTAAATCCAAAGGGCAGCAATCATCTCTATGAATGTCCAAAGGCATAGCTTTTTACCTTGGAACTATTAGAAGACATGAAACTATTAAACTCAGCGAATGATGGCCAGAAAAAATCAGGAGGAAATAAAAATGAAAGAAACAGTATTAGCAGTCTACAGAGCATGAACACGAAAGGAAAGAAATGAATCCCAAAATCAGAAGTGGAAGAGAAGGCAGGGAGAAGGAAAATTAATTAGAGCTAAGATGTCTTTGGTTATTTCCTTTCCAGTCATTCCTTAAATAACACAGATTCTGGCCAACATATGAAACCATTTAAGGTAGAACTTGGAAATTAGACTTCAGTTCTCATACAAATCCCTTACTCACTGCACTGAGAATTTTTTCAGAAGAATATAAGCATAATAAAAGCACTCTTCTGCCCACCAGCTGTAACTTTTAGCTCTTGAGCCACTTACTTGAATGACATAACAGGAGAAAGAGTTAGACCTTTCCACTCACTTTGAAGAAAACATATACTTCTATTGAGTTCAGTCACCTAACAGTGTTTCTCTTTGAAAACTGGCAACCCTAAACCACAATCAGATGTAAACCACACTCTTTGCATACAGAAATTCACCCCCCTGTTCTCAAACTTTTACAGCTTTTCTTTTTCAATTACCTGTTCAATATGGAACATATATTCTTCCTTCACTGTAATGGCAGGACATAAATGTGACTTACAAGGAGTTTCACACTTTGTCTGAAAGCTAAACAAAATCTATTGCTTTTTAAAAATTACTAATGTCTGGGACAGCTGCTATTACCCTTTGAAACTAGAGGATGTATCCAGGTTAAGTGTTCTTTCTCAGTGTTCAGATGGGAAGTGGAAAATATTAATGTGATCTGTGTGACAAAGGAGTGCCTCTGAAATATTCAAAGCAATATTATGCAATCAGTAGAGGAAGATTTGGAAAATATTTGGTTCAGAGTGTATCCATAAGACAAATGTGGTAATTTTTGTATGGATGATAATTTTAAAAACACATTGCAGGAGAAATATGTAATATCTATATTCACCTCAACAGAAAATTTAAACAAAGAAATTCCTAGAGAAACTTTTATCAGAATGCTTTAAAGAAGTGGGCTGCTGTGGGTTGTCACAGATACTATGTCAGAATTCTATTTCAAGGTAAAACATAAGAACAAATAACTTACTTGCCTGAGAAATGTCATGGTTTAATGCTCTGAATTTGTAATTTCCATTTTAATTTTGCAATGACCTATTTTTTAAATGTAAAATACCTGAACACCAAAAAATCTGCATCAAAACACAGTATTTTCAAAAACTTGAAACAAGGCAAAGTTTTTTTAAATTTCAAGAATAGAAGGGAATATTTTTTCTCAAGTAGGAAATTTTAGATGTCTTATTTGTCATAAGAATCCTCAGTTTTTAAATTCTAAAGTTTTTTACCGAACAAATCTTCCAAGCTCTCAGCATTCCTATTACCAATTAGAGAAACATGAGGGACATTAAATTGTTGCAGGTCTTGGTTTGCTATTTACTGTTTTGATTTGTGTGTATAGGTTTTAATGGATGACAGTGACAGAGGTGAAGGGAACCTGGGAAGAACTGCACCAAAAATTCTCAACTGAAGCTTGCCACCAGACTCCACCTATGTGGAACACAATGTAAAATGTGGGCGAAGACAAAAAAAGTGGAAGCTTTTAGCTATCCCACTGCTTTCAAAAACGACTCCCTATAATTCAGCTCACAGATGATACATATTTTGTGTACCTTGGCTTTTAGGACTAAAGTAAAGTACCTCTAACTTACCAGCTTGGTAAGTCAGTGTGAGGATAGCAGTCATGGGGTATGCAAACCCAAGTGTGCCAGCTCCACAGACCAAGAATGGTGTCACAGACACTACTCTGGCTGCCATGTCCTGCTCTGAGTGTAAGGAGGGGATGCTCTCATTGCACACCTCATACCTCCCCTGTCACACTCTGCAGAGCTCAAGAGAACCTCATGAGAGCCATGGGCCCTCCCTTATGCACACATAGTTTTTCCCTCCAGTAAGCAGGAACTGGTGTGAAAATTTTGAAAGTTCATGTTCAATGACAGCCTCTGTAAGACATTTGGTAGCATTCTCCAGCCCTCTGTACGCTTTCTAAACATCAACAATGTATGTGAATATGGGCTAGCAGCATAAACATCTCCTCCCATCCAATAAAAACACATTTTCTGTTGTTTTGGTGTATGGGGAGGATCTGTAGTGAAATTCTCTCAGATCCAGCTGTATGAACCTATTGGTCTCTCAGTAAAGTTTTCATGGCTTTATACCTACAAACAAAATAAAAACTGTTAAATTTCTACCTTCATATATTTATTTAAGAAATATATAAGGAACTAAGAGACTTGAGTGAACTCCAGTTCTCTTATCTGCAATTACATTCTGTTCATCTGACAGTAGGCCTATTTCGGACTCAGCCAGCATTGTTTCACAGAATAGCAAGGCTCCACCAAACTGAACTTGTTATCAAAAACCATTTTAATGTCGGCATTCCCAAAAGCATGCCCTCAAAAATAAGGCTTATTCAAAATTTCCATTTATTCTGTGGTGTTCTTTAGTCTTATTTCATTTAGCAAGTATAAACAATGAGCTGGGGTATACTTGCAAGACATCATTCAGTTTTCAGTCTTGGGGAAAAAAAGTTTTATGTTGCTGGAGCATGTCTGGAGAAGGACAACAAAGCTGGTGTAGGGTCTAGAGAGTAAACCCTAGGAGGAGAGGCTGACGGAGCTGGGGATGTTTGGCATGGAGATGGGAAGGCACAAGGAAAACCTTTCAGGTCTCTACAACTACCTGAAAGGAAAGCAAGACAGATGTTTGCTTCTTCTCCAGGGCAACTGGTGACAGAGCAAGTAGAAATGGTCTCAGCCTACATCACAGGAGATTCATAATGAATATCAAGATGAAGTTTTTCACTGAAAGGATGGTTAAGCATTGGAATGGGCTTTCCGGGGAGCTAGTGAGGTCACCACCCTGGAAATGTTCAAGAAATTACTGGACATGGAATTTGGTGCTTGGGTTGTGTTGGTGTGTCAGTGTTCCATCAAAGGTTAGACTTGGAGATCTTGGAGGCTTTTCCCAACCCTAATAATGCTATGATTTCAACTTTTCTATCTAAGGCTGTTTAGACATTTTTCTGTTTCAGACTCTAACTGACATTATTAAAGAACACTGGCTATCTGATGCTTCAGAAATTAAAGTGCATGTAAAATTCTAAGCAATTGTTTAGTTCCCTTAAAGTTAGTAACACTCCTATAAGAAAATAGCATTAATGCATATCAAGAACATGATTACAGAATTTTAAGAAGAAACACATCTCCATGTGCTATGAAATCATACAGAAAGTGACTGAAAAATCTTCAGGTTTTTTTTTCCCTGGGACAAAAGAGAACCAAGACAATACCACTCTCAAAGTCAAACCTAGTCTGTCAGTGCAGCTCCCAAAATTTCCCCAGGTCAAATGGTGTTTTAGCAGGAATTGGACAATGAACTTTAAAATAGAATGGTCTGTGACCTAAGATCAAATCTCCTTCTGCTGTGGTAATATCACTTCTGCTCTCTGTGTTTCAATTAATATAAGCCACTTATGGTCAGTGACTCCCTTGAAATCAATTGGTATAAACACACATTTTGGACTGGTACTATGTAAATCTGTGCAAAGGAATAGCCATATTATATAGTAAATTGAAAGAACTTGAGAAGCTACCTATGAACATAAAACCTAACAGAAAAATAGAATTTAAAAAATAAATTAAAATAAAGTTTTGACGGAATTATTTGTTCTTTAATTATTTAAAGTAGTAAACTCTATTTATTATCAAATAAAGAAATCCTTTACAGAAGAAGAAATAAACCATTAATTTTTAGTGGTTTTAACCTTCATAATTTTCAAATGAGAGTTTCCTGTACCCTTCCAACTTATCAGATATCAATAATATTATCCGGATAAAGGACATAAAGAAATAGGGGAAAAAAGAAAGACTTTAAAGAAAAACGAGTAAGAAAGGGAAAGATAAAAGTAGGAAGGGTCTTTGCAAGTAGCATAATTTTTTTGGAAGAGTAACTGCCTAAGTGTATGATATTGCCCATGCCTAGATATTCACAAACTAATATTCATCATGTGTATATATGAAGTTTGAAAAATCTTATACAATATGCATTTATAGTATGCTAAATACAGCATGCTGTTTAGAAGTCCATTAGGTCCTTTGAAACACCAAGAGTCAAAATTTTCACAAGTTTACCAGTAAAGTTGTTTTGATATAATGCTGACTGAATATATTGTGAAAACTTCATAAAAGGAAAATGTTTTGTACCAGTAAAACCATGAAATTTACAGTCTAATTGAATCTATATGAATATATTGTTTATTCTTTTTTTTTAAGGGAAGTACACACTATCTTTTTAATCTAGTGTTTTTGAAAGAGGATAACATGCAAAAAGGTACATGGAAAATCTGTCACCTTTGCTTGATACATCTTTGAAATTCAAGAATCACTGATTTCTCTCTATAATGATATTTTTCTATTGATGTCAAATGTGTCTATAAAAAAATTAATTACTCACATAAATGTGTTTAAAGTTGCCCAAATAAAAAGCTATTCTACACCATCAAAAAGCTCTTATGTCAACAATATTGGTACCAACAAGGAATGGAAAATTTTATCTGTTCCTCATATTCTCACATGCTAACTAATCTTGATACATATTCACAGGGGATTAAAAATGCAATAAGTTTCAATCAACAAATGTAAGACTGATATATTCTTATTTTATGAACTATCTTCTTATTGCTGCATAATAATTTATATTTATTTTTGAAATTTGTGTTTTTAGTGAAGAAGGAGGTAATGTTTCATAAGGTCCCAAATGACTGTGAAATGAACAGATGATTTTTAAACATTACTGAAAGAGGACTGATTTGGGGAAAAATTGTATCCTGTATATCTGTAAGCAGATACACACTCAATATTTCCCAAAAGTCTAGCTTTTCCTGGAGACCCAACCATACATCACAGGAAATGCTAATGGAACTGTTGAACACAACCCCATTTTCCATGTATTTAATAAACCCCAGCAATATTAGAGGTTAAAAAAATCATTAAGACTACAAAGCGATGCTGTCCCAGAATTGAAACTGGACATGCAATCCTTACCTATCCTGCTTTAAAATCCTACTATAAGTTTCCCTTTTTCATGATTTAGCAAACTATTTTGAATACCAGATTCAAGTAACAAGAGTGGACAGAGGAGCTTCTCAAAGGGTAGGTTAACCATTCTTTCAAGGCAAAAAGATAATATGTCTCCTCTGAAATAATACAAATGTCTGAATTTCTTGCAGAAAAATGATGAGGAAAAAATTATTGAGAGCAGTCTGCAATGGACATTCTGTTTGAAAAATTTCATCGCATATGGCTGGGTTTTGGCAAATGCACAAGCACGAGAAAAGCTTAGTAATGAGAATTTATGGACAATTTTGTCTATAAAGCATTGTATTTTCAATTCCATGAGTAAAATTAAGCTTCTGAAATAAATGCACATGGGATAAAGAATTTATTTTAAGTCATTGTAAACAAAAAATTCTGCTCCAACTTATTCTTTGGGGCAACAGGACTTTTACGAAATTTATTTATAAGAAGATATGCATTATCTCAATCTAAAAGTGTAATTATAACCTAAAATTTCTCTAAGCTTAAAATCTAATTAATCTGTGATAAACCTTACTTCTGCAATATTTTTTCCTTCTGTAAAGTATCAGCTCACCAGCTGATAGGCCAGCTAAAGGCCAGCTAAATTCTTATTCTTTTCTCAAGTTCCATGTTTTCTATCTAATAAACAAAAAGAATGCTGCATTTCCTTCACTTTGAGTTGGATCTCCAGCTGAAGATATGATTTAATTGCTATTCAGTTCTGAGTGCAATCTGCAGAACAAGAGATCAATTAATTTGAGTAAAGAAAAATAAATCCTATATAAAAAGTAAAACCTACATTGAATTACCAGAAGAAAAGTTGAGCTTTCCCTGTTCCAAGTATTAAATGTCACTTCCTTCAATACCTGCCTGAGGACAGTAAAGGTATTACCCATGCTGTTGTGATGTATGCCACTGTACTTTTGTTTGCTGACTCTGTTCTGCCATCCCCTGCCATATTTTGCAGACTTTGTGAGAGTATGAAGTGCATTTTTTAATATCTGTAGAAAGAGAACTGACCCACCCACAAACTTGCTATTTCCACATCCTCAAATTCAATGCTAAACCACTTAAATGCTTTCTGGAGTCCTGAGTGGAAAGCTCAAGTGAAAAGTTTTTTTTTCTCATTTTACATACTGGATGTAAATGTCTTGTTACCCCACTTTCAAATGACCAATTCCTCCAAACAGGACTGCAGTAATCCTGATTATCTCAGCAGTGAATATCCGATTTGGGCCATTTGTCTTCTTGTTATCTTATTAATTTCTCTTTTTATGTTCAAAGAATAAAATGTAAATTACAGAGGGAATTAATACATCTGGGCTAGAAATCCAAGAGAGGCAGATAAATCTCCTTATGGAGAGGTCTATTTCTTTCCCCTGAGCACAGAGTCGAAAAGACTTAAGGTACAGAACTTAAGGTGCTGGTTCAAGGTACAGAATACAACCAGTCTTCTGGGAGAATCTTTTATTGGTATAATTTCAAAAAGTCCAGAGTTGCACTTAAGTATATTTTAGGCCTTCTCAATCAGACATCTATATTAGATACATTTTATTGATGAAAGCTTATTTCCAGTGGTTTTTGGTTTTTTTGGTTTGTTGTTTGTTTGTTTGTTTTAATTGTCTGATGCTGTAGCCTTAATAGTGTATGATGTCTAAGTAACCATCCTACAGTACCTGATTGCAAGGCAGTTCTTTGTATAGATTTCCAAGGCAACTAACTATACTCCAGTTACCATCTTTGAACAGGATTTGTGCAGAAGTTGCTTTATGTTAGAAGTTGCAGAATTACCCGGACTTATTTTCCCTCAGCATCCTAACAAACCACCAAAGATGCCTGACAATCTTTCTGTCAGTTCTTTCTTTTTTAAATTCTGCTTTTCTTCAGACAGTAGTGGTGTATTCTTGAGCACTTTTGGAAATTATGTGTCTGTCTGAGACAGTGAGATATCAACCACTATAAATAGAAATAAATGTGGAATTGACCACATAGAGAAGGCAAGTTCATAACTTGCCTCTCAAAAGAAATCATTGCTTAGTTTAGGTGAGAGATGAGCAATAGTTTTGCAGAATGCAATAGTTTGTTGCCTAAAAATGTAGTCAAAATATTCTGACAGAGAAAAGTTTCAGTTTGTAGAAAAAAATTACTTGTTTTCACTCATTCCCTTTTCATAATGCCAGAAAAGTGATTTTCTCACTGTAAATGAGTTTATAATCTTGTTTCCTTATGCTTTTATACTAAAATTTTTAATATATTTAGATAGTTTAATACCAGATTTGTATGCCCACCAAGAAAAATTTAAACATATTTTTTGTTCCAATTCAGATCTTTAAGAAACATATGCTTAAATCACACAGAAAAAGGAATTCTAAGTAAAGAAGTAGAAAAGAAATTCTAAGTAAAGAATTAGAAAATATAAGATAAAGGACAAATGCTCCCATAATCTGAATTTGTAATGCATCTAACAAATAAAACAGAATCAAGATTATATTTTTATCTTCAGATATTCAGTCTCTTCCTGTAGTTCTGTCTTATGCTGTGTTATTGTATTCTTTTGAGGGAGTTTTACACTTCAGTTTGCAGCTATATTTATTTTTATTTAAAGATGTATCTTTTAAACTAAGTCCATCATTATCAAAATTCCTATGTGTATGAAGTGATATTAAATCCTACTGCTACAATCAGCTCAACAGTATATATGCATAAATAAGTGCAGTAGTAGTTTAAGAACTAAACATACATGCCTATTCCCACATGTATCTTTTTATGTCTAAAATATATATAAATATTTTAGTACAAAAAAGTTTAAGGAACAAAAGTGACTGTGAACAGACTATGAAACTGAGTAACTTTTAGGTTAAACTCATAAAGAGGTCAATATTGAGGGGAAATTATTTTAACTGATATGAATATTTTTTTGAGTGCTTTTGAGAAAATATCACTTCTGTAAAGCAGCATAATGAACAAGTGAAGTGCAACTGTTTTGAACTGTAGTAATCTATAGAAGTTTTGCAAAAATCATAACAATCTACCTTTCTACGGCAAATTTCACTAGTAGTTTTTTCAGTAAATTGTATATATATATATATCATTAACACCATCGCATTTCAATTACCCAAATTTTCATCAATAGTATTAAAGGACTGTATAAAACGCTGAACTCTGATTTTATTTTTAAACTTTATAGGATAAATTAAAATGCAGCAGATGTCTTAATTAAAGGTGTTTTCATTTCATATTGAAATTTTCTTACAGACCATTTGTCTTTCCCTCATTATTCCTGCCTGTGTGCACATGGAAATAGCTGGAAAAGATTTGAAAAAATACACATTGTGGTTTGTAAATGCATCTTGCCAGCTTTGAGCTTGTCTGTTTGTCCCAAACCTCTCTATGCCAGAACAATCATCTCCTGCCAGATTTGGCTTTCAAAATTAACATATTTTGTATATGACATATGTTTGAAATTAGCACAAAATGCAGCCAAGAACTGGAAATTAACAAGGAAAAAGTTATTTTAGCTAACATTTGGGAGCCAGGAAATACTTTGTTGGCTTAAACATTAGGACAAGCTATTGTCTATTAAATTAAATAAATTCAATATGTAGCCTACAAAATGTCATCACCACACCGTCTGTTTTGTTATACATGCATCATTTCTCCCCTTTTTTCACATGTACATTTGATGTTTGTGTGTACTTGTGTAGCTATAGATGAAGAAAAACATCACATATGCTTCTCATGTTAAAAGGGGCGGTAAAGACTTGAAAATCTTGCAGTATTGTCAGAGCCAAAAATTTCTGCTTCTCATTAAGAACTGGCATATTGTTCTTGTCACACATATGCATTAAGCACGCCACTATGGTCACTGGGTTCTAATCTTTGTTGCTGCTGCTCATTTGGAAACAAGACAGCATTTTCTTTTGTCTCGTGAAACACCCCTGGGCATAAAACCTGGGATCTTTCTCCTCCATCTTGGCTGAAAATATTATATGCCAATGTTATTGTCATCTCCTGAATGGCCCCAGGCATTGGGACCTCCTTGGTACCACAGCTAGAGGAGAAATAGGGTGTGTAGCAGGATATTGCCTCTGCATCATGGGTGCCATGAAAGGGGTAGAGGAGGATCATGAATGGGGGCACATCCAGAGCATCCAAGCCTGCATGGGTGGGCTGGCTGCACCCTCTAAACAGCTTGACCAAAAGTTCTGATCCTTGCAGAGGTGGGCTTCTTGTTATTTGAGGAATACGAATAAAAGGGTAGCCTATTGTCATGAATAGGCTGCTTAAAGAATCACCATCAAGGGTAATGGCAAAAATCAGATTTTAATATAAATTTATGGAAGTGAAACTTTAACAGAGCTTGATGGAAAATTTCACTCTATTGCTTATGACTCAGATGAAGCATACCTAGGAAAATCTGATTAGAATCAACTAAGAATGATTTACATAGAGACAGAGGTTTCAAAAGATTGAAGGTGCAAAGGATATAGATGCAAAAATATAAGGTTACAAAAGGGTTTAACAGCACTTAATAGTTACAAAGTGATTCAACAGGACTTACTACAATTATGACAACAACTCCATTATAGATCCACAGTGGCAACATTCATACCATAATCGACTCACACACACAGAGGCACAGAAATTTATTCACCTATATGAGTAAGCCTGCAAAGGTACCCATCAAAAATTTCCCTGAGGTTCAGTGAAATACTCATGTCAAATCTCTTCATTTTTCCTTGCAAGCATGGGTTGTGACTGAAAGAGGCAGCCTACCTCTCATTGCTAGCAATGGTCTTCAGAGTATCACAAATGTGAATGATGGTGAGCTCCAAGAATCATCCTACTTGGAGCTACTGAGCAGCCAGTGGCAGCCTAGGAAAACTCAAAGGGTCTCACTTAAGTGCTCTGAGACTCAAAGGGTCTCTCTTAAGACTGCTCTTCGCAGGGTAACAAAGTGATTTTCTTTAGGCACGAAGTTTCTACCCTTCCTGTATCTCAAGTTAGTAACTGCAGGAGGGTTGGATTTTTTATAAAAAATCCAATAAAAATGGTGCCATTTCACTTGGACTACAATTCAGGTAAATGATTTACCAAGAATAAGAAAGTCAACTGCTCATCCTTTGTTCCACTCCTTGCTCAGGCAGCTGCTGCAATCAGAATTGTTCCCATCTTTGTCATGTAAAAGCTCCTGGTAGGGAAAGGAGCCTTCTACTTGTTCAGTCATAGCTTTTCAGGAGCTACTGAGGTTGTAGAGCAGGGCCAAGGAGAAGGGGAAGAGGAGCCATCCCCATAATCCACCCTATGACTAAAGATGATCCATTGCATTCTAAGGAGTGATGGTGCGGTTGCCTCTTCCCTCTGTGATAATAAACACATTAATGCCATATTACAATTGTAATTCTAGGGGAATGTTTGGCTGAGATGCCTAATTGTATGGATTTTGTTAAACACGACTGTCTGGTATTACTTGTGTAATAGTGTGAGTAGGTCCTTGGAACCATTCACCTGCCTAACAATTCTCCACACCCTAACACAGAGAATAATATTAAATAGCAAGCATGCCCCACTGGTCCCTTCCAAACTTAGATATTCTGTGATTCTGTAAGAAACTCTAAGACCCAAAACTCAAATTTGGCAACCCAACTAAATTAAATGTAGTTGTACTGCTTTACATCACAAGTTATGCCCTGCATATTCTGACTTAAACAAAATTAAAATCTTTACTAGTGTGTTTGAATAAATCCTCTCCTTCAGTGTCATCCCTTGTTAATAATGGTTTGGATTATAAAATCTACAATTTTGCAAAAAAAGTGACCACAAAAGATCCCAAAACCCTATAGAAGAGTACGAAATATTCTTTGGTTATATTTGCTTGTTTTGCCCAATGCTAAGTTTATAGTTTAAGGCACCAAACAAATATGTAACCAGAATATGATCCTAATGGCTTTGTAGGGGATGAAGAACCATGTAAATTTTGAATTATGCATCTCAACAATTAAGTGCTTCCAGTACAATTGAAAACGAACTATTTTTATTAAAATTAGATCAGCTGATAACTGAGAATAATCACTCTATAAAAAATGGGAAAAGTCCCAGAGTTAATGAATTACATCACTTCAGAAGAAATGTCAAGACCTGGAGAAACTGACAAGGTAAATCCAGCTCCATTGGCCTACACAACTGACTGCAAAATGTATGACTATCCTCATCTTTTCTATTACAAATATATCATCTATTATATATATATATCAGCTACGAAGTGCTGATGCAGTTATGAGATATACCTGTAACAGGTAATAGGAAAAATAGCTGCATCAATTAGTATATGCTATGGGTATTAAACATTTGGTCTAAAATCTCTTCCAAATCTTTTTGCCCAGCAACTTGTCTTGGGTATTTAGCTGTGCTGGCTTTGTTCTTGCTTTTCAATGTATGTGGATAAATCGTTGTGGGGATTCTGTTTGTTGAATATATTTTAATTAAGGGCTTATGCTTACCTACTTTGTAAGAAAATGATTTTTGGTTAAATCCTTTACTCACACCAGATTAAACCATCTATGATCTACAGTCAGTAATAGCAGGGTTTCACACTTTGGTCAGAAAGAACAAGTCAGCTCATACTAAAGCCAGTCTGGAAACTTCATTCTCTACCATGACCCCACAGTAGTGTGTTTTCTGGATATGGAGGACAGAAATTTTGTTAGAAACACAACCCAGGCCATACAAAGCAACAAAAAGGCCTTAATTCATTTTAGGGATGCTAAGACCACAGTCTGAACAAATATGACTTTGATTTTTTAAAATTTAAACAGCAAATTTAGCAGCTGCTGTATCTTATTTTCAGAGAGTATATAGACATTGTGAATTTTCCTAATGCAATACAGTGGTTTCTAATACATTATGCAAAATCATGTTTACTTCACTTCCTGAACTCAAATGGCATGCTGAATTTTTGGCTTCAATTCATTGAACTCCTATTTCTACTTAGGAAGATTTATCTTTTCATATGGAGTCTTAATCAAGACAAATTCTACCACAGCAGTTGCCACACAATTTTCGCCATGTGCTATGTATTTAGTTCACCCAGAGCCTACTTCAAAGAACTATAATTTGAGCATTACATCATTTCTGTCATTCTGGAATTATCTGAGGCCTGTTTTATTTTCCATTTCTTTTTCACCCACCCCCACTAACTTATTAATACGTAGGAGAGTGCATGTGTCTGTTTTATGCTCTGATTACCATCTTGCTTGCACTGCTGGTTTTGCATAGACAGTAAATTCTAAGAAGATGGGCTTAGCAAAATGTGAAATAGCAGAATGACAGTGCAGGAGATGTTTGGATAGATTCATAAGAAATAGTCAGATTTATTGGCTCCCCAGTATTTCTTATTTTGAATTTATTTAAATCCATGACTCATATATCACGTATGAAATAGTGACAAGCAGCTTATGAATCAGCCTGTCTGCTATCAACAAACTGTTATGAGCTCATTATCAAGCTGATTTGGGGGCACACCAAACAGATTCCAGCTGGATTGCACAGAGTGAATTAAATGCTGTCCAAAGGTTCTGTTGAAATGTTATTCAAGGAGCTGTCTGCCCTCTTTGATTCATTGTTGAATATTGGGCAGAGCTTTTGTGTTGTTTATTGTTTGTACATTAGTCCCTGAAACAGAAATCTCTGGGAAAAAAAAAAAAAAAAGTTGGAATTCTATTTCTGGCTCAAGTGTTCACTATATGGAGGATATTTACACCCTGTGAAAAAGCTGTGCTACCCTGCCCACACAGATGCAAGTGTCTGGGACAGAGCTACTGCAATCTATCTATTAAGGACTGCAATACAGCACTAAGGTGCTTCTGATGGCCCAACATATTCCAGTATTTACAGTCTATCTGCATTCCTGTCTTTCTCAAACACCCATGGCTGTCTCTGATGGGATTCAAGAGCAGAAGAGATCAAACACTTACAATTACACAAAACACATTTTAGCATAACAGGATCTCAGAAGGAGGATTCAATGGATTTGAGTACATGACAATGGCAGTCCTTCACAAGGGCTGCAGGGCATGGTTGATAAGGTATAGAGCAACTGAAAATGGAGCTGTGGGCAGCTGCTTTTTCATGATCTGTAACAAATGAAGTCAGCACTATTGTATGAATGGCAATTTCAATCCAGTGAACATTCTAGAAGGGCATGTTTTGAGACTTTTTTTAACATCAAATGCCTCAAGAATTTCTCGGCATTAATATGTGGTGTAAGTTATCATGTGGGTGCTGCCCAAGGGTAGCTGTGCTTAGTCTAATTGAGGTTATACTTTCTGTGTCACAATTCAAAGCAGTATCAGGCTTGGAAAAGGTACAGCTTATCTCTGGGCATGCCAGGGAACATTATCAGTGCAGGTGCTTTGAGACACACTTAGCACAGTCCAACTACCTCTGATGGGGCACATGACTTGGCAAGACACAGGAAGCCAGATTTTCAAAAATATCAAAGTACCTATGGTACCAAATGGGACTTTCTAAAGTTTTCTTAAACTGTCAAAGGCATTAAAAGTATTTAGGCACTTGTCAAGCTCCCAGTAAGAGACAACCTGTGTCTTAGGTCTTAGTCTGCTTGTACCTTTGAAAGTCAAGCCCTTCTTTTTGTCTCAGCTAATCCTTTCACATGGGAACAGAATATCTAAATATCACAAACACATACAGTCAGAATTAATTAATGTTTATAACAGGCATTTTAAAGATTAAGTAGTCTCTGGTAACAGACATAATGTTGCTGTTCCTAGTCTTCAACTAATTGGACTGATATCTGACCTCAGGCAATGATGGTTAACTGCAATGTTTCTTCTTGTTATATGCACCTGTAACACACTAATTTTATAAAATTCCTACTGAATTTTGAAAAACCTCTTTTCAAGGCTATAGTTATGACGAAAGGGTTTAAATGTCTTGAGCTGTACCATGTGGTATGAAAGTTCCATCAAAGAAGGTGACTGAAACACAAACACTGCCATTGTAGGAGACTTGTTCCTTGTTCCTGTTGTACTCAAATTTTTTTTTTTTTTGCTAATCTGTTGTGTCCCTTCAAATGTATTCTCTTTCCTGTCTCTATGAACCTGCCAACATTAGAGATCTTTGGGAGCTTTCTGTAGTTCTGACAAAAGGGAGCAAGAGCTCAACCCATAATAAAAAAGCGCAACTAACACCTTTACATTTTGGAAGTGTGTTCTGAAATGAATGCTTACCTCTTAATTTATACAATTTCAAACACAAATCCAGTGTTTTCCTCCCTGTCCACTGCTCTGCTTCCCCAGTTCTGGCAGGATGGAAGGCACATCTGCAATTTCTCTTCTTGCAGACCTCCTTCAAGTGACAGACCAGCACATTTCCCTGGAATCCCACTACCCATCTAGCTTTTTTTGGGTAAGTAGAAAAAACACCCTTTGAATTTTGGGGACAGCCTGTATCGTAGTTGGAAGAAGGGAATAAAGAACATATCTGGGAGACAGTTTAAATTATTCTGTATAAAGAAAAGAAACAGGAACAAAAGCATTGATCCATTCAACATCTCTCAATTTTGAGCAGGCAAATTTAATTCCTTTTTGAGACTATGGTGAACTTCAGACTTCATCTGCCTCATAAATACTAAAATTCTAGCCCTCAGAGCAACCAAATGATGGGTTGAGCTGTCCTCTGACTTTCTTCCTCAGCATATCTTTTTCCTGATCCTTATACTGACTTGTTGCACAGCAGACATTTTGATCATCTAGCCCTGAAAACCTCTGTGATGGAGCATTAAGTGGTAATCAGCTGCCTGAAGGTTTCAGCATCAGGTAAAAAGGGAGAACGCCTGACATCTTTGCTACTTTGTTGTTCTAGTTTTTAGTTCTGCTATCTGCTCCCCATCCAAATACACTCCTTGAATTTATGTCCCTTCATCTCACTGAAAATCCTCAGATCTTGGATTCCTCAGGTTCTGCTTCTATTATCCCCAAGGGGTAGGGTACAGTACATTTTGTAGGCTCAGGCAATGGCTATCATATCAGAGCTAAATGTGCTCCATCAAAAGATAATGGTCTGTGATGGGGAAGAGAAAAGAACAACAACTGAAGAACTGCCTCAGGGTAATTTCCAGGAAATGCATTGAAAACAAACAAACCAACAAACAAACAAACAACAAAGAATTCCTTCTTAAAAAGCTGAAAGTATTGAAATAGTGGTATGAAGGAATTGAGGGTGAGGAACTTATTCCCTAATAAACTAAATGTGAAGCAAAAGCATTTAATTAATCAAAATTTCTACATCTTGAAAAGGAAAATTCTGATAGAAGTGAAATAAATTGTGCTTATGTGAAGGTATAGGCTCTTTCTTTTATATACTACCTAAATTACCAGCAGCTAGACTGGCACCTTTCCCAGATCAAAGGCTGCTAATAGCATACTCTATTCCTTTAACCAATGTGTTTTTTTTTTTTTTTTATTTTTAAATTATCCACTGTGCACTGATGTGCAAAAGAAAAACATCAATTCCTAATAAAAAAAGGCCTGATATTATCTAATGAGTGGAAGCTAGAGGTCATCTTGAGAATGTTATATTTAATAGAAGTCTTAAAGTACTGAACTAAATAAATATCCTTCATTGTGGTAACCTCATGACCATATATATTTTTAATTGCTGGAATAAATGATTTCTGCTTAGCTGGTTTAAAAAGATATGTTAAGACTTTTCTAGGTTTATTACTTAGTGCAAGTGCTGATGTGCAAACTGCAAGACTCTGAAGCGCATGCATAATCAATAATGCATCTAGCTGCTCTCTGACTGAGTTCAATTGTAGTATCTATTAGATCTAGCCTTCCAATACCTTGCCTTGAAACAATTATTCAGGCATACCAGGGCAGGCTGTGCTACATTAACTTCTTTCTGGTAGTAAGGAAGGAAATACTGCTGGCAGTGTAAAAATACTGTGCAGTACTTTGTCCTCTTTAATGAAGTGACCCACCAAATTATTGTTATTCACTGGTAACAATATTTCTATACTCTTCTTAGAGTTTGTACAACATCTACATTAGCCAAATTATTTAAAATATTTATTGTGCCTCCTATAATTTTTTTTAAGAGGCATGTGCAAAATAGAGAATATTCTGTACCCAGAAACTCACTACATGGTTTGTGTGGCTTGGACATTTCTTCTTTGTTTTCAGGACTTTATTCTATTTGTATTTACACTTAAGAGGATGATCAAACTAATGTTTGTTGGCATTCCAGAGATATATTGAAGAGACAGGGCAGCTTTTTGAAGTCAATAGAAAAATTCCTTCCCTTTGGGTCTAGCATTAAGCACAAAGAAGATTCACAAAGCAGTTGTTAACTTTTGGCAACTGTATAACAAATGTGGACCTTCGGGCTGCTATTCACCTTTCACGGGTGGAAAAATATTCTGAAAATGATGAAGGGAAGTAAATGGGTATGGTAAATCACAACAATAAATACTGCAGTAATTCAAGAATTATGAGACTATCTGCATATTCCCAGAGATTTACAAACATAGCTAAGGGCAGAATAAGGCTAATGACTTTTTAAAATGTTGCACTACTGTATCTTCTTCTCAGTCAATGAACAGTCAATTGACAATCACTCTGGACTGGTTTCTTTTATTTAAGGACTTTCAATGACCTCCCATTCACACCAATCACTCACTAGTTATCCAGTCTGAAAAGTCAATATAGTTCTCAAAAGATGACAGATCCACATTCTGCTCTTTCTCCATTAGAGAAAAGTCATTTCGCGTACTGGGAGTATCCTGCACTATCACATCTGCAGTAGGCAAACTGAAGGCTGAAAGTCAATTTGCCAAATACCTTGCATCTAGGTCAGTGTGACTCCTGACAGGTCACAGTGCTCATAGTCATAGTGCTGTTTGTAATAGAAAAAACCTGTATGTTGATTCTTTCATTCTATTCCTATCTTTAGGATGGAGTCTGCAAAACCTAATTTCAGGCTGGGTTAATTCTTAATCTAGCAATGAGTAGAGGCATAAAACAGTACTGAAACATGCATAAATTATCCTACAATAAACTGTAATTATCTGGGCATAGCTATTAAGATAATGATGCATAAAATAACTACTGTAAATTACACAGTGATATACAAGACTTTTAGGTGGTAAGCCTCTGACTGCGATACACTGAATTTAGGCAAAATGTTACTATTCTACAGCAGTGTATTTCAAATCTACTTAAAATCTGGTTTTTTTTATTTTTTTCTCCAGTGTATTTTTATAATGACTTTTTCCTAATCGAACCAAATTTACAATAAAAATTCATATCTGCTCTAAGAAATTGTTTCTGATTCTAGTGTCTGCATTTTTTTAATTGTTTCTTCAGCACTCCCTCCAAAGAATGCTTCTCAGCCCTTCTACAGTGGTCTTAGAATAATATGCAATGATTTTTCTCTGTCTTTTCTTACTTCTGCTCTTGGAGTACACACAAGCACAGATTCACATAAATTCTCTATGCCAATAGCTCAGATATCCATTTCTCCACCAGTATGAGTACTGGTAAGTTTTCATGGTCAGCTATTGCCTTAAGACTGCACATGTTTCAATCACCTCCTTTCCCTGACCATGCTTTCCCTCATTTCTGACCATCCCCAAGCACTTTTCAGCCTTCTGGGGATTTTTGAAATTACTATGATTCTCATAAGCAAATCATATTTCAGTTTTGCTACTTTCTTCTGGGGAACATCAAAAAACCTTCATATTTTTATTCCACAGTTCTATTTTCATCATTCAAACTCTTCTTGATCTCAGAAACAACTGATCGGTGTTCTTGACGAATGCAGTATTTTCATTTCTGTGGATATTTGACAAGTTGTTCTGCAGTTCATTTTATCATCATAGCAAACACTCTTCTGCTGTTTGCCTGTGCTCCCAGTAATTTTTACTATAGTTTCACTTTTAAGACCTGTAGGACCTGGTTCTCACTTATGCATTCTCTTCCATTCAATATGAAGCAATTGATTTGTCTTTTTTGATCTGCTTGTATCCTTGCTGTCATTCTTGTTAGATTTTCATAGTAAAAATAAGATTACAGTTTCTTCAGTTCTGGGTCAAACAAAACACATTAGACTCATGTCTTCTGGAGATGTAATCAATATATTAAAATATATCTATATATATATAGATGTATTTGAATGGACATTATCAGACATTTTTCTCTTCTTCATGGAAAAAAAGCAGCATTTCATTTACATGTCACAGAGCTCCAGGAATTTTGCAAGTTAAATATTTACTGCCTTTTATTGGCTAATGGAAATTATTATCACAATATCTGCCAGATAATATTAGTAGTAATTCTTAAGAGAAACTGTTAAAAAGAGCAAGTATTAATCCCCTAACTGTGCTCTAAGAAGGTTTGAAAATCTATTCTACGTACAACTAAAATCACCTTCTCTTCTATTTGACTCTAAAAACAGGTAACCAGGTAGAAAAATATATATTTTTAAAATGAAACTATTTTTCTTGCTTCTTTATGGCTAAAATTTAATAGAAGTTTGCTACTGAAATTTTAAAAAAAATCAACAAGAGAAAAAGCTCAACAGGAAAGCAAAACTACTGTCCCCTACATTATGTCAATATTTGCTTTGTTTTGTTTTTTGGGTTGAACCAGTCAAAGGAAGTTCTACTGGTTCTAAAGAACCAGTAGAACTCTTTCCACTTCTAAAAAAAGTAGACATAAATCTCTTGATGTAAATATATGTATACCCATTTTCAAGTTTGGTTTTGTTTTTTTTTTTTTTGACTCCATTAAAAATGACAAAAACCTATGAGGTACTACAAGCTGTGAGTGGCATGAATAATTGCCTCCCATCACCTGGATTAGGCAGCTCTGTTTCTTAAGCCCAAATACTCAGAAATGTTCTTCCAATTATAGACTGTAATGAGCCCAATCATCATGTGGGAAGTCAAACAGCATTTTCCAGTGGCTTGGTGTTGTAATAGGTGCTTCAGAATACTTTATGGATTCATTCTATTCTGATGAAAAAGAATCTTGCAGCAACTAAAGTTAATAACCAATTTTGGTGAATATTACTAAATAGGTTCTCAAATAAGTACTAATTTATTACTGGTGTTGATAAAGTGAAACATTCCCAAGTAATACAGCACATGTTGCACATATTTCAATAGAAGCTGCAGGTACCTGCTTCCATGAGTCATATAATGGTGCTCTTTCTTTCCTAACTCATATTTTTGAGATACTGGACTGTGTTTAATTTGACCTGGAAATGATGCAGATTTAGCATTTAATCAAAAAGAATGCTACTTTGTTGTTGTTGGGCTTTGGGGTTTTTTATTACAGGGAGACTTAGAAATTGCGCCTAAGAGCACCTGCTGACTCAGCTAATTGGTACATCTTGCATAGCAGCACTCTGGGATGCACATAGGTGTGCGTGCCATTTTGAGTCCAGGCCCTTGGTAATGTGGTGGCTTTCAAAAATTCCAGTGATTCTATAATTCCTGCAAAAGTGTTAGTCAAGCCCAAATTCTTTTTTTGAGGAGGCGACAAAAAGTTAAATTATTTGAATTGGGACTATATAATATTCTGCTAACAGCATTTCACCAGCTGTACTTTTGCGTGGAACTGAGTTTTTTATTGTGCAAGTTGGGCTAAACAAGCGCAGTAAAAATCAAATATAAAAATAACTTGTAGCCAAGCCTGTTAAAATTAGCTAACCAAATTATATTAATCATCCATCTGTTTGTTACATTATCCTGACAATAATAGTAGTACACCAAATTTACTGGCTATGTTTTATAGAGTTTGCTGTCTATAATTTTAGTTTTTAATTTCCAGGCTCTAACTTATAGTTATTTGTAACTGTGCTATTTTATTCACACAAATACTTTTTCTTCATCTTTACATATTTAATAATAAAGTTATTAGTTTTAAGATGATTTGTAAACAGCCAGAATAATGTGGAAATTATCTTTTAATCTGGATATTCGTTTCTATTTTATTTTATGGTAAAGAGCTTTCAACTGTAAGTCCTCTTTAGTTTCTTTTGGCCCTGTCAAAATGAGGAGAAATATGACCTTCTTGTCTGGCTATATACTCTGCCTTGAAATATGAAGATTTGCAAAAGAAGACTTCTCAGTGAAATGCATACCCCTCCATTTTTCCCCTTTAATTTCTCATAAGAAGTCATGAAATCAAGCCATCTACACACCCCATTCAACATTTGGGAAAAGACAGATCCCTAGATTACAGAGCAGTGGTAGTGGTTGAGGTACTAGGAAGTGAAAATGTGACTTCTAAGTCTTCCTTCATCCTGAAGCCTTTCAAAATACTTTTCTGCCTCCTAGAACAGTGCCTAGCATTATTCTGTGGCCTACATGAATGGAAGGTACCTTCCATCTCTTCTGGAAAGTTAAAAAGCAGTGGCAATCCCGTTTTCAGGGAATCATAAAGGCTGAGAATGTAGGGAGTCATGTTCCTCTGAGGAGATTTTTCTGTAAGACATGAACACCCTAGGTTTCTAGTCCTGGCTATAAAGATTGCTAGCTCATCCTGCATTAAAGAGTCATACAGCAGGGAAAGAAAAAATGTTTGTGAAAAAGAGATGAAGCCTATATTCTCATAGGCATCTAAGTGCTTGGGTGAAGCTTTAAAGGTAACTCAGGAGGACTTGGAAATTTCCTCTGGTTGCACTTAAGGCACTTATATATTTTAGTTTTTTATTCAGGACCTAATGGACATAATTGAGCAATTTATGAAAACACTTACATAAATAGCCTGTAGAACAGGGTTTATATAACAGAGATTAATGTCGAATCCCAAAGGATTCTTCTTTAAACAGAGGGGAAAAAATCTTTCAAAAGAGCAAAGAAGAAAGGTTGGGTTTTATTTCAAGCTTCTTCTATCAAACCTCAAATTTTTAATATGGTTGATAGCAGATTCTACTGGAAAAAAATATCCTGGAGCTCAGCAAGGTATTGTTCCCATGTGCTGAAAGACAAGATGGTAGGGAAGATGACCAGCCTGATTGAACCGAGAGTTTTGGCTTGAACTCAGATGGGAGAAGGTTAGTCTGGACATTAGGAACAGTTTCTTTACCAGGAGGGTGATAAAACAATGGAACAGGCTTTCTAGAGAGGTGGCTGATACTTAAAGCCTGTCAATGTTTAAGAGATATTTGGACAATACCTTTAATGTTGTTTAACTTTTGTTCTGCCCTGGAGAAGCCAGGCAGTTGGACTAGATGGTCCTTTCCAAATGAACTCTTCTGTTCCATTCAGCGAATACTTCTCATTTAGTGTGTGATGGATGTGAAATATGAACACCAGAGAAGTAACCAAATTAGTCTGTTAAAATATTTACATCTCCAAAGCACCAATATTTTTTAAAGACTATGTATGCAAATGTAGTAAAATGAAAAGGAATGGATGAGTGTCAGCCTTCCTGAGCATGCATTCCATTTCTCTCCATCAGCCATTTTGTAACTCCTGTATTCTGTGCACATTAGGACACAGCATAAAACTTCAAGCAGGGAAAAATATTTAAAGGCCTAAGCAGAGAATTACAGTAACTTGATTTTCTAATGAAATTTTCTATTCAGTAAGTTGTTCAACAACCCTGTTACTTGTGTTTAATCACAAAATATTTCAGAAAGATGGTAATTTGTTATCAGAATTTCAGGTGAGAAAAATTTACTCTGTCTGAACAAGTTGCTCAAATTGTGAATTACTAATAAAACAAAAATAAGTGCATTTTAAAAATCATAATTGAATTTAAAGATTTGCACACTACTAATTTCCCTGGTTTTTAATCCAATAATTAGGATTCTGTGTATTGTTGTGAAAAAATGCAAGGGCATTCACTGTAAGAAAAATCATATGTATGTAGACACATTCATGATAATGAGGACTCTTCTCAAACTTTTTTAGATAAATTTAGCACATGAAGTATCTTAATTGAACTTCAATAGAAAAAATTCTACTCTGAAAGTTTTCCATGGCTTTTTCTAAAATTATTTCTGCTGTCTTAATGTCTCCTTTTTAAGCAGAGTTGTCAGTGTTATTCTCTTTTCATGGGGAAGACCTCGTGCCATGGCCGTATTCTATATGGTAATTATCTATACATCTAGGAAGACTCTTTCATAGATGTATGGCCTGAAAAGCTCATGATTATTTGATTATTTGTGGTAAGCCATTCCAATGTAATGCACTATGCAGTACAATCTCTCATTTAGTAATCACAATCTACATTTTTTCTTTCTACATTGCGTGACCTTGCATTTGGCAATGTTCAGCCTCGTGTTGATCAAATGAGCCAACTTCACTATATGAATCAGATCAGCCTGGTTTATAACTGACCTATGACCATTGTAACTTCTCTCTCCACCAGTTTTTGTATTATCTGCACATTTTACAAGCAATGCTTCCATATTTTATTACAGTTCATTTACAAAGGTATTGAAGATCAATGGGGCGAGGACAGATTCCTGAATATCTGAACTAGAAGCAACCTCAACAGGAAGATGAGTCTTCATTTATGGGTTACATTTTGTGGTCTATTGGTTAGCCAAATTTTAATCCCTTTAATACAGGGATTATTGTATTTTGTGATTGCATTGATTTTGTGAGTGCTTTTTTCCCCCCTCCCCCATTACATTGAGGAGCCAATTAAAGCATCACACAGAAGTCTATTCCTCAGCACATTACCAGTACTGACTGTTAGGTTTTTAACAGGACTATTTTTAAAAAGTGTCATACCAGAAAATTAGAAAGGTAGTAGGAAAACTTATACCATGTTTTTCATACTTACTTAGATGTCTGCTTGTGGATTTTTTTTATTAGTTTTCTTCCAGCTCTTTGGTGGTTGATCTTTTCGTTTTTGATCCAATGACCACTGAAACAAAGTATATGGCTGACAGGCCACTTTCTGAAACGCTACAGCCATTCTTATTAATTATGCAAAAGTTCTTATCTCTACTCTTTGCATTCTGTATCAATACGCCCACACATTTGCTCTAAATCAATATCAGTAATAAACAAATAAACCCCTGAATTATTAAGCTGGTGGTGCACAAGTGGGAAGAAAACATTTTCTATCATTTTGAGAAACCTAACTTTTAATGTGTATGTTTTATAGAACAATAAAAATAATTCTTGTTACTGCAAGCTACTAAGAGGGTCATATTTTCAGGTGGCAGACAACATACCTAATACCTTCAGTAATCTTGAACAGCTTTCTCAATCAGTCTTCCCTAACTACAAATTCTAAATGTTTTCCACTGCACTATGATTTCTATAAAAATAAATACAAAGTATATGAGATCCTGTCCAAATCCCTAATTCAGAGATACTATTATAGTGCTTAACTTTTTAAATGTTACAACAGTCATTCTTTTTAAACTTCCTAGGAGTTTTTGAGTTTTCAAATAAACATTATTCAGAAACTCAAAATGCTAACATACACCAAAATAATTTTTGTATGATACATCAATCTTCTTTTTATTCTGAATGTGGAAAAAAATATTTACTGAACATTTGCTCCTTTTAATCCTCATGAGTAATCTTCTCTTGTATTTTTCTTGTATTATGCTTCTTTCACTCTTGCATTTCACTGGGTTTTCATGAATGACTTGGTATCTTCTCTGTTACTGGTCATACATTTCCAGTAGATGCATTGGTTTTTTATGCCAATTGTTTGCTTTTGTCAGTTTGCTGGCTTGTCCTCAGCATTTTTGAGATCCCACTGAATATCTGCAAAAAGAAGTTAAAGAACTGATTCAGAGTATATAAAGTTAAGTAAAAACACATGTTTTTACAAGAAGAGGGCCTTAATCTTGATTCAGTCTTTTTGTGTAGTCAGCTAAGAATATTAACAAGTATTGAAAACAAGGTATTTACATAAAGAACAGCAATATAATTCTACTTTGGCTTTCCTCATTGTTGTCTCAAGATGCAAAATTCATATATATTTACGTAAAATGGAAGACAAACATATAAATATTTTTATTTTTATTATGACCAGATAATAGTGACATAGCTATTATTTTCTACCACTCTCTAGAGCAAACTATTTCATTAAGTATATCAAGCAGATTACAGACACATAGAAACACTTTCATGTGAATACAAAAAGTGGAGCAGCTTAACCTAATTGCTTTACTTTAAAAAATATTAAATATTTTAGGCATAATGGCCTGCATATATGTGCTATTTTTTGTGTGCAAAGAGGACGAAAGAAGAGTTTGTTATATTTTATATGTCTATGTTGAAATAATTATATGAAGAACTGTAGGGGCTTGGAGGGTTTAAAGGCGTGGATTTTCATTTCTCTTTATAATCCTGGTTCTTACCACGTTCATTACATGTGAGATAACTCCACATGTTGTGCAGAAATCCGCCATTTCATTTTTGTTTATGAACAGTGAGTGATGATTTCAAAGGGAAATTTAATGTTTTTGATAAAAATAGATAAATAACTAATTTGAATCTCTGGAAAAACACAGGATTATTCCTTGTAAGACCTTTTCATTTGCGGTAATGTCATAATATGAAGTTACAGCATTAAATTTGCATTGAAGAAATTGAATATAACTCTGTCTGTGTAACAGCTCTGAATTACATCAGTTCTGAACTATGTTTTCTAATGTACCTAAGTGTATTTTACTTGGTGAATGAATTATTCATCAAAAAGTTGTCTTGGGATTTTTCAGAAATCTAATGAAAAATTGTGACTAAAAATGTCAAAATGCTTAATTTAAGGTAAGAAGATTTGGTTCTTTTAAAAGTTAGGCTCATGAGAAAGGTAGGCACAAGTTTTACCCTGGTTCTTGGATGACTTACTCCTTTTTTGGCCTATTAAGTGAGTGGCGAGGATGGTTTTCTGGAAATCATAAAACATTTGAAACCTACCTCAGCCTGTACCAGAGAATAGCTTTCAATCAAAGTTTCTTCTGTCCCAGGAGGCTATTGCATGCCTGCATACTTGATATTTGATGCAGGTTTATTGCAACAGGTTCATTGCAGGTGTTCCAGTTTAGGAGGAAGAAAAAGAACTTTAACCGTAGTCAGCTGAGGACCTGGAATTGAGGAGGTAGAGTGGCACAGCTTCCAGGTCTATTTTGATACTGTTGAGATTTAACTTTTTCTGTGATGGGATTCTCTCAACATGTTCTTTTGAGGCTGCATCAAGACCTACTGTTGCCTACAGCTAAGTCACAAAACTCTTTCCAATGTTGCAACGAGCAACCTTCCAAATGGAGGTCTGATAAACACAGGGGAATGATGTTACTGTAATGTTCTACAAACATTTTTCAAGTTGTTGTAAAATGGAGTAGTATTGAAAATTCAGTAATGATTTTTCTATTCTCTTTAGCCTTGATGGAAAAGGCATGCTGTGAACACAGCAGCTTCTAAAGTCTCCACCTCTCTTTACAAAAAATTTCTATTCTGTACATATCAAATTTCAAGTACAAGCAAACATGAATTTGAAAAAAGACCAGAAATAACCCCTCAAGTTTATATTAGTAAATACACTTTAATCAGTTTAGGTATATATACCCAGTGTTAATGAATCAGAAATACAAAGTGAAAACACTTATTTCACACTTCATCTCTGAAGTCTTCTCTTTTCTTTTTTTTCTTCTCAGATTACCAAAACCCAATGAAAGTTCAGTTCTGTTGCTCATGAGCCAAATTAATGAGTCCTTACTTTACTTATTCCCTGTTTATCTTATTATCCAGCTGGTTTATGACAGGTTAAAGTGGTCAATATTCTCTACATACAGATCCCAGCTGCAGCCATATTACAATGGCTTTAACTTCTAGACACAATATCTAGAACAAATAAACATAAACAAATAATTAAACCACTATTCTACCAGACACTATTCTAGAATTGCTCAAAGATGAAAGGTGGAAATAGGTAGAAATCCTCCACATCTGAACTAAATAAATAACTGAAGACTTTGAAATGTGATATATACTGGGAGTACTGGCTGCCCAGGGTTTTGCAAGCTATTCTAAAAGGAAGTCACCTATTCAGTATTTTTGTCACAGGCTGACAACAACTGGAGTTGTTCAGTATTTTTGTCACAGTCTGACAACAACTGGGGAGTTGTTAAGTGTCTGCTTTGGTGAGCAACTTGCCACTTTGCCTGCTAATTATTTTAATAATATATTAGTGTTTTAAATATTTTAGATTGATTCTAATTTAGAAAGCAAGAACAATTAAATAATTAATGAAGCATTTTAGGTAATAAAACCAAGAGATATTGAAATAGTATTCCACTGCCCAAACAGTAAGTTTTCTTATGGGAGAGGATATTTTCAAGTTTGAATGTTAACACCATGTCACCAGTTATGTTTTTCTTTCAAATACTTTAGTATATTCAAACCAAAAGGAAAAAAATAATTGAAGTAATCACAAAGGATTACAGTAGAGGAGACTATAAAGTACATTGGAAGTATGCTGGAAATTTCCAAAAAATCTTATCTTTTCATTTTGAAATAACACTAATTATGAAAACATGATAGCGAATCCAGAATAACATATTTGAGTTAGGAGAGTGAATAAGAAACAACCCATTATTATCTGAAATGCCTTTTAGTCCTTCCTTTTGAATTTGGCTGGGAATACTTCGGTCAGAAATAGCAGAATTAGTTACTGGAGGTCAGAACTGAAATGCATCTGTGTATGATATTATAGTACAAAAAACTCTTCCTGAAAGATGAACAGTATGCCAGTGACACAACAGCCATAGACAATTTCAGATTATTTAATGATTGGGATACTGGTTCTAGATCCAAGATTAAATCAGTTTGAAATTGAAATACATTTTTCACCAGAATCAAAGCTAGAGCAGGCTATTGAATACTGGCAAACTTCCAGAAAATTTTCCCATTTGCTTATATTAGCCCTCTGTAGATAATTTTATTAAATGGTAAGTCAGATAATCTTTTTTATTTTGTTTCCATCGATTATTGTACTAAGCACTAATCTGTATCCTCCAGAAGCCTGAAGATTTAAGTATGAAAATTACAGGAGTTCTACTTTTAGTTAGAAATCATTAATGCAAAGATGAATTTCTGACTTTATAGCTATCAAAAAAATTATATATACACACACACACACACACACACACACACACACACACACACACACATATATATATATATATATATATATATATATATATATATATATAATGTAGCTTTGTGAGTAACTTATTGAAAAGAATTAGCCTTTGGGAGAGAATATGATTCTAGTCCATGAGTCTTAATACCTCAAAATGCAGTAGTAAGTTAAAAAGGTCTGGTAAAAGTGATGTGAAAAACTGTAACATTTCTACTTCTACTTGCTCAATAAGTGTGGAAATTTTATCCCTTTCTAACTCAGAATTTTTGAGTGGAAGTTAGCCAAGAAGACCACTAAGTGAAAAAACTATCACTTTTAATCCTGATATAGCCCCATTTCTCACCTCAGGAAAGAGCAGGTCTCTGGCTTATTGCCAGGAAGACCTCCACTCTTGGGATATGAATAAATTTCAAAAGGCAAGGAGTCTGATCCAGACCACAAAACTGCAGCCAAGCTCCTTGTTCACTGAGCTCTAAACACAGGACTTGGCCAGGGATATTGGAATGAAAACCTGCAGAGCAAAGTGTTTTACAAAAAAGTTACACAGATCCACACTGCTGAAATGCAGCCACCACTCTATGGTCCCGTGTTCAGGACAGGAAGTGGGACTGCAGGCTGAAGCCAAACTCAAACTGGCAGCCAGAAGGACATGGATCTAGGAAAATAATGCTTTTTTCAACTCTAAGAGAAGAAAAATATTGAACCTTTAAAATAAATTATTGATGTTAAAGGTGTTAAATATCTCCAATACCATCAAGAAAGAAAGTGAAAAAAAAATAGGAAGTGCTCTAGATTAATTTCCTTTAGGAAGTGTACCAGGAAAAAACTCAGATTCTTTAGGGAACAGGAAAAGGAATTTATTTACAAAGGAAACTATGCTTTGAAGAGCATGAGGAACATCAACATGAAGTGAGAAACCTATAAAAGTTGAGTGGAATTAGTCTGAAAAGTATATAAAATTGTATATGCAGAAATACATCCCTTAACATTGGTTTTCCTGACTCTTCATAGCCCAAAACAAAATTAATATTTTAATTCAGTTTTCTGTAAAAAAATGCAGCACTGAATCATCTTCAAACACAAATCACAAAGCTTAAGGAATAGGTGATCAGAACCAAGAGACCATGCACATGTCTGTTGTCTGAAATAAATCCAAGGTTTTCGTTCACTCTGAATACCTAGCTGCCTCTCCACAGGTGCATAAGCTGATGATCCAGCTCTCAAGCACACTCTAATAGTGTTCATTCATGAAAGAGAATCTAATTTTAAGTGGTTTCTTTTATACCCTAAACACTTTGTAGACAATTCAGATTCAAATTTGCCAATACTCAGAGGCTTTCTTAATGATCCCAAATCAAAAGGCAATTTAGACACTTCTCAATTTCTAAGGATTGGCTGCCCCACCTTCTCTCAAAATGCAAACAGCAGGCAGCTGTCATCACCTGTGTACGAGGCAATCAATGCCTCCTGGCAGCTACTCTTGAGCACAGTTAAATCATGACCAAATCTTAACTCAACCTAAGAAATAATTTTTTTGGTCAATATGGCAACAGGCTTGAATTCCTGAAGATTTCTCAATGTTTTTTCAGGATGATTAAGCTTTTACTTCATACAAATACCCTACTTAATGCTCACAGTTAATATGGTAACAAAACTGAGACACGTGCAAGTAGTTCATTTTTCAACAGACCAAAACAATGAAACTCTTGATAATGTCAATTAATACTGGGACTTGTTAATACCGTTAAAACTATCTGGGCCCAGCCATCCAGACAGTTTTAAAAACAGCAAAGAGAACATCTGTCCAAACCATGGGCTGCCAGCTTTCCCAGGAGAATTCTGAGGCAAACTCTATTGAAGGCTTCACTGAAGCCCAGGTAGAAAAAAATCACAGACTTTCCCTCTTCCATCCTGGCCGTAAATGAGATCGTGTTGGTCAGGCAGGACCTGGCCCTCCTAAATCCCTGCTGGCTGGGCCTGATCCCCTGGTTTTGCAGTATGTGCTGTGTCATCATACTAAAGAAAAATATGTTCCATAGCCTTCCCCAGCACCAAGGTCAGGCTGACAGGGCTGTAGTGTCCTGGGTCTTCCTTCTGATACTTCTTGCATGTGGGCATCACAGTGGTGAACCTCCACTCATCTGAGACCTCTCCAGCTAACCAAGACTGATGGTAAATGACGGAGAGAGCCTTGGTGAGCCCCTTGCCAGCCACGTCAGCACCCTTGAGTGTATCTTAGCCAGCTCTATATGCGTGATTGTCTAAGTGGCAGGTCACTGTCAGCTTCCTCCTGGATTCTGCTCCCTGTCCCTGTTACCCATGTCAAGGAGCTGAGGATAACCAGTTTTTCTGCTAAAGACTGAGACAAAACCATTAAGTACATCACCCTCTTCCTCACCCTTGGTGACAATATTCCAAATGATGCCCAGTAGAGAATGGAGATTTTCCGTGGCCCTTCTTTTGTTGTTAATGTACTTATGAAAACACCTTCTTTTTAATATAAATTTATAAAAATACTTTTTGTTATCTTTTACAGTGATTGCCACACAGAGTTCCAGATGAACTTATTAATTTCCAATTTTGTCTCTATATGATCTACCAACATCACTATACTCTTCTAGATATGTCTACCTCTTCTTCCAGAGGTCATAAACTCTCTTTTTGCCCTGAGTTGCAACAAAAACTCACTATTCAGTCAGATGGCTCTCCGTCCATGCTGGCTTGTTTGTAAGCACATGAGGGACAGCCCACTCCTGCGCCTCTAATACCTCCTTCTAAAAGTGTGTCCAGTGTTCCTGGCCCTCTTTCGTTTTGAGGACTGTTTCCCTAGGGTCTCTACACTAAATTTAGCAGGTCAAAGTCTGCCCTCCAGAAGTCCAAGGCAGGGGTTTTTTTGACCCCTTTCTTTATTTCACCAAGATCTGAAAACCCAGTTCATGCTCACTGTGTCCAAGGCAGCCTCTGACCACCCCATCTCCCAAAAGCCCTTCTCTGTTCATAAACAGCAGATCTCGGTGGGAACAGCCCTGGTGGCTCCATCACCAACTGTGTCAGGAAGCTATCTTCCACACACTCTGGTAGGTCTGGGAGAGACACAAGCACGTCACCAACTTAACTCCTTTGTCTAGCAACTGCTTTTTCTAGCAACCTTAGTGAAAAGCAAACCTTTTTTGTAAGGATATGAAATTACCGAGTTGAATGTATGTAGCAGACTCCTTCAATTAAATGGAATAAAAGAAAAATTTGCATATATAGGGACACCATCACCACCACCAAATCTTCCAGCGCTTCCTAGGGATGAAAGCAAGAGTAGGATCATATTTCTTTTCATAGTGTACTAGTCACCAAGGATCCTTTCAGCAGTCACAGGAAAAGAAGTACCTAGGTTTTCCCTTGTCACCATTCTCAAAAATGATGCATGCTTACAAATCCCCAACATCTATATAAAAGGCAATTTTTGGAAGATGACTGCAATTAAAAGAATTTCTTAGCTCCCTTTGTATTTATGTTGGAAAAGATCCCTGAGATCATGGAGTCCTACCATGTGAGCTAGACCACAGCACCAAGAGCCTTGTCCAGTTTTTTTTTGCACACCTCTAGCAACTGTGATTCCACCACCTTGCTGAGCAATTCATTCCAATGTTTAGCAACTCTTTCCAAGAAGAAATTACTCCTGAGGCCCAGCCTGAATCTCCCCTGGCTCAACTTGAGTCCATGTCCTCTTGTCCTGCCACTAGCTGCCTGAATGAGGTAATTTTGAAATGTGGTTCTGGATTTTCATTTGTTCTCATTTGAAACAAAATGTGTTTTGTTTCAAATGAGAACAAAACACAAAATGAGATATCTTCTCATTTGAAACAAAAATATCTGAAAGAGAAAGTATGTAATCCTGCTGGTGATCCTGCTATCCTTTGTCTTATCTTTATTTTAGGTACTTGTAACTACTAAGAAATTGCCCTAATTTTGAAGAATTCTACATCTATCTTCTGTAGATTCTCAGTTCATGCAAGCTGATGTGCAAACTCTTCAACCAAGAGTGAAGTATCAAAACTGCATCTCTGTATAAGAAAACCAGGCAATTTTGTATTTTTAATTCCTTCCAGGTACTTTTGAGAGGATTGGATGAAGAAAGACTTTGGAGAAGAACATGGGGAACTGAATTTTAGAAATAAAAATAGGAAAATAGGAAAAAAAAAGAAAAAAAAATTCCAAAAGAGATTTTATGGCTTTTGGCACTGCTAATAATTTGTGTAGAAAGATTATATTTTCATGTGTGTTTAATCCTATGCCAAGGCAGCTGCTGGTGCAGTAGCTATCTGAAACAAATTAGAGGGCAGTTAAAGTGAGATTTTCCACAATCAAGAACAAAGCGGGACCAGTTAGTATGAGGACAGCTTGTTCTTGTTGCTAATGTGTTTAAAATCTTGCTGCACATAATTTAAAACAGCTTTTGAGTGTGGATGCCTGCTCTGGTTTCCGAGGTCTAGTGCTAAATCAAAACCAAATGGAAAGAGCTGAATTAGAAAATGACAAATTATACATTAACATCTCCTGCTCTGGCTAAAGAGAAGGGTCTTTTTTTTTTCATCTTTGATATTAATTCAAAAGTTAATTTCCCTCAAAATGAAAATATTTAATGGATGACAGCTGCTTGAAATCTAAGTTTGCAGCAGCCATCTGCTAACGGAAAGCTGTCAATAATTATGGTGGCAGATATAACATACTAAAAAAATATTTAAATTTACTATTGAAAAAGTAGATGTTGAGAAGATTCAGTGCTTTTTTATTAGCTGACATGTATTCAAAAGCTTTATTCAGTGTAACTTTTTGTTGCACCACAAGCTGAAATACATTGGCTGATCTCCTAGGAATCCAAACAATGGTCAGGCATAAAACAAAACCTGTCATTGAAAATTAAAATTTATTTGAAAATTATAGCTAGAGAAAAGAATACAAACAATTATGTTTTTCTTGCTTTTTTCTTGGTATCTCATAGGTACTATGTAGTATGTGATATGTCTTATTAGAGAGGTGAGAAATCTAAATTTTTCAAGGTCAAAGGAAAAATACTGCTGATTTCAGCTAGATCTCCAGCTCTTGAATTCCAATGGAAATAATAACTAGATAATGTAAATATAAACAAAATCAATGACATTAAAATAATTAAAATACTGGTTTTGAAAACAAAATATGTTGAAAAATTTGACAAATCTTTAGCCTCAGCAAGAAAGTAGTATTTGTATGATAATTGTTTTTCAGTGATACTTATGCGGTGTGTTTGATATATTTGGTAGGAAAATATTAGTGTTGAATATTTTCTTTCCCTGTGCTTTCTGAAAAATACCAAAAGTGCTAATATGAGCCTCATTTTTATTAAAAGATAATTGACCTTTTCCAAGATTCTCTGTAATTTGGTTCAAATTTTAGCAAAATATATAGAAAAAGTGCAAAATTTTTTCAAGTTTATAAAAACCCAAGTCAGATGTGCTTTGATATCAAGAACTCAAAAAAAATTTTAGAGACCAATGCTTATACCATCAGACCTTGCTATTCCCCAAATCAGCATTGGGGTCACTCTGGTTTTATAAACACAAGACATTATAATTTTCAGCCTGTCCTTAGATGCATGAATGAAGCACTGATCAATTTTTCTTCACTACTTGGAGTCAAGTATGGTCTCCCAATTGCATTGTGCAACAAACCTAAGATTGTAACAAAACCAGAAAGAAACTGCTCACCCAATCTAACCTTTTCTGCAGTATTTCTGTCTCCTTGAATCAGAACTGAGCATCTGGGCATTACAGAATATGGAATGAAAAAAGTGAGCCTTAGAAGAAGGGGAAGCAGGTGAGTAAAAAGAGACAAAGGAATAATGACTAACCCAATAAAAAGTTATAGGGGAGAAATACACAAGAAAACAAGAGGTACAGACAGACATTTCATAGGATTAAAAAAAAAAAAAAATCTGGACATGAAAAAAGCATGTGAGGCTAAAAACTAAACCACAATATAAAATTGAAGCTGTTATGAGTATAGAGAGTAAAATGAAATACTGAATGCAGAATCCAAGAGGGTAACTAAGGTTCACCAAGCTCTTTGGAAGTCAAATCCAAATTTCAAGTCAAAGACAGATTGAAAACTTTGGCTACGGGAAGATATGTAAAGAAGATATAGTAGACCATATACTAGATTAGTCACACAAGCACTGAAGTTATTTATAACAACTGAGATTGCAACAATTTTGAAATTGGCAAGAGAATTTAAGCTCCTGAACCCATAAGAAAGAATTTTCAATGTAAACCTTACGATTTTTATTTTGTCACCTTCATCTCTATTTCAAGCTTACCTTTGAGAACACACTTTGACATGATATCTCTTTATATTCAAATATTCATTTCTGGTGCTAAGTTTTGCATGTGTTTAAAGGATAAACATAGTTTTGCACATATTTAAAGGACAGTCATATTTCTGCACACTTAAAGGTATGCCCTCTAAGGAATTAATTCTTCAAGCATGTTGCTTATATTTTTTGTACTATTGTCATGCATCCATTTGGTACAGACTGTATCATAATTTTATTTTAAAGGACATATGGACACTTCCCCTGCTTTTCACCTACTTCTAAAGCCTTACAGCAAATCCCCTAATCCAAGATCATGATTCTTACATGAATGTGGTCATGCACATGTAATGTATTGTTCCATTATCACTAAAATTGATTTGTAAAAGCAAAGAAAAGAAACAGAAGAAAATAAAGGAAACAACTATCCTGTTGCAATACCTGTATAAGAGGTATAAAGTGTTTGATCATAATTTATGGCCTTTTTTATTAGTATTTTTATTAGTTGAAAGTTGAATATACTTCAAAAGACGTTGGACAGTGAAAAGAGGAAACACTATATAAAAACTTACTCCCTAATATCACAGGACTTAAAAAACCACTTGTTAGGATTGTCATATTTACATTCTGGTTAGAAAAAAACAGTACATTCAATATAAAAATTGGTTTTAATATTGACATTCATTTCTATGGCTGTTGATATAAAACAAATCTTGCTGAGAGTACAAAATCTGGTATAATGCAGACTTGCATGAAAGCTGAGCATATGAACAGGGCTCTGTTAGTTAATGGGCCTAACAAATTAATAAATAATCATGAACCAAATAAGGCTTTAGGGAGTGATGTTACAGTGGAAGCAGTCTTTCTCTTATAGCAATATAAATTTGCTCTTGCATAGTTTGGAAGAAATGGACCAAAGCATCCCAATTTATTTGAAATAAATTGGGAGAATTACAATGAGAATTTAGGTCTGATGTACCCATGAGACTGTGGAAAGAGCCCTCTTACTCAGAATTATTTACAAACTGCCAAAACATTTTAACTCTGTCCTACTAGAGATAAGACCTAGTTTACTTACTTCTAGGTAGCAGGCTTGCACTATTCTAAAAGAATAAAGGAATTGGGGCAGAGTGGGGGTTGGTTAGATTATACTTCAATACTTCCACAAATATTTAACCTAGACATTGAGATCACAGGCATAGTGTAATTCCAGTTTATTGGAATTACTGAGAGGGCCATTTCAGTTAATAGGGATTTTTCTTATGGTTCCCTTCCTTCTTTTGCTGTTGAAACTTATAACAGCAAATAAGGTCAAGCTCAAACTCTGAAATAAGATAAATACCATAAAACACAGTATGAGGTATTGTGCCAAATATATACTTGATCCTTTTTCTCTGAAGTTGATATCATTACACAGTGGATAAAACTGTCAAATTTAATTTAGACTCTATTTTCTAGACTATCTTCTAGACTAGTCTTTTCTAGACTATCTCTAAAAGATTGAAGCTTACTACTTAGTAAAATAGAGATTAATTATACACATATTTATTTCATTTTCAGGTAAAGCTTGTTTTCGTTTTTAATGTCATTTGCAGAGCTAGATGCAGCCATGAACAGTTTTTATTCTACATATTATTTGCATAAATGACTCAATAGAAAAGCCTAAAGTTATGCAAAATCTTTTTCTCTTGTTATTCCAACACCAACATCTTCATCAGCATCAAATTACTGCCAAAATAATGTTCAGTCTCTTGAAAATGCAGATAGATAGTCTTTTCCCAAACTAATTTAGAGGGTCTGCACCACCAGACACACAAAAAATATTTCCGTTTTGATTACTAAAATTTACAATGTTTTTGATGTTATGCCTCACAAGCTGTTCACAAATCTGTTTCTGTATGGTTTTTGCTACATTGATTAATGGAGTAGGCTGAGTTCCGTCATATATATAAAAGTATTTCTACCATAGGAATAATCTCACCTCACTCTTAGAATCACTAAGAGGACTACTTAGAATCACTAGAAAAAAATCACAAAGTAAGCTCTATTTCCAAATGTTTTGTGGCCAGACTGAGAAAGAAAGATGTAAAGTCTTGAAACCATCCTTTACAAAGATGAAAAGGAGACAGTGCTTTAAGTGAAGATGCAGCTCCAAAGAAACCCACAGGACTATTCAAGTGCTGAACCTAAGCCTAGTTATCCTGCTGAATGCAGACTTGAATACTGATGGGAGATCTACCCCAGAAGAACAGGATTAGATTAAAAACTCTACCATACCCATGCCTGTTAACATTTTACTGCTTATTAACTTCCAAGCACATGAAGGAACGTCCCTCTATTTCTGCCTACTTCTCTGTAGTTAGGCTCCTGCTTGTTTTGCCTCCGGTATTTGAGAAGCTTCAGTTTTCTCTTTTGGTTCAAAACCAAATTTTTCATGGATTTAAAAATATTCCTCTTCAGAGTAACCTCATGGACAGCTTACGAAAAGCAGAATGAAGAAAGAGACAAATTTAAAGCATAGTAATCAACTGTTGAAAAAAATACAGGCTAGGTGATCTCTAAAGGAACCATTTTTTAAAATTAAGACTATAGTTGTTACTGTTAAACTTTTGCTATAATGGAAAGGCAGAGGCTAATAAAAGTTTCAGGAGATGAATGCCAGGGCACTACTACAACACAGTAGACACTGCTACGCTCAGCATTTTCAGATAAGAAAGTTAAAACATGTCCCCTTGTCTAAAACTTCTTGCTACTCTTTAGGTTAAAAATGTAACCAGATCAGCTGAGGATATTGTCTTTATAGGTCTATACCATGAGAGTATTCTACATTTCTTGGAAAAACTGTAAGTCAAATGGATGCAGCTCCTCAGGTGCCTCTAAAATGTTACGTGCTCTCTTCTAAAAATAATACAAATATAGTGAATACAGTGACTTTTTTTTTTGCCTGGGCATCTCCAGAGAGATGTACATATGCCTGAAAAGTGACCCTATTGGAGCACTGCTAAGTATGTCATACTTAAAATACAGATTCTAGAAATTGGTGGTCACTTTTTTATGCGCAACATTTTTCAAGTTTAATAATGAGGAAGAATAAGTATAGTATTTCCGATGGCAAGCAATTGTTTCTCTCCTACATCATCCCTACCCCCACCCCCAGCTCACCTGGAATCTTTTGAGGGTGGAAAAAGAAAAAGACTCCTAAAATAACAGCTTTTTAAACTTTTGACATGTCTAACAAAAAGGAAACGTAAAGATTCCGTTTAATGCTACTGCCTGCTGCTTAACTAGAGTCATAAGGTCACTCTGTAACACACTTCTTTTGTGCCCATCTAGGTAATGGTGAAAAAGGGAAAGCTGCCAATTCTCTAACTGGGAATTAAATTTTCTTTTCCCTTTTGTCCCACCCACTTGCTTCCTACCTCCCAACTCTAAACCCACAGCCCAGATTTTCAGCATCATTCTTTTAAAATCTCAAAAGTCTGCTTAGAAACCTTCTTGACCATATGAATAGATTTTTCTCTATTTTCCTATATGTTCTTTACCTAAACATAATATTGCTGCACTCTAAGACAGATTTTGTAAAATACTGAGGACTAAAATGCCACCATAAAACACCTGGTAGAATAGTGGGTTTTAAATATGATAATATTTAAATAATTTAAATATTTTTTGCTCTTATAACACTGATTTACATGGTATGTGCAACTTGCATATGCTCAATATTTGGACTATATCAAAATAATTATACATGTCTTCATTTTCTTTCTGTCCTCAAGTACAAAATGCCTTGAGCAAGAAATCTGATCTATGATGTAAAATTTTGGAAATATTTAAAATTTATTTGCACTTTCCTTTTAAATTTTGATTATCTCATTAATTTAAGATGCTTATGCAAGCATTTTGATTAAATTCAATGATTCAGTGAGAATGGGCATTGCATAAGTGGAGTCCCAGTTAAAAAACCCTACTATATGATGAATATGTTTAACTACTTCTCCTTCCTAGGAAAAAAAACCCTCCAAACCTGCTATGCCATCTCTTTTGCATTCTTTCCCCAGATACACCTATGAAAGTTTAAACTAAAGAGGCAAATGACTTGTTGATAAAATCAGTAGAAACATGTTTTGCTGTTTTTTATGCAAACCATTCAAAAAAAGATTTACATTATTTTAGAAAACAAAGTATTGCCTGCATATTGTGAGCAATCCAATCTCTCTTAGAGTTTCTGTGAACAGTATTTTGTACTAATGAACAATTGTGAATTGTGGTATAACACAATCCTGCCCAAGTGATATCTTTTTCCAAAGAGGTATAATTGGACATGTTTTGTCTGAACATAAAAAAAAAATAGATTTTTGATTGGTCATTTTGCAGGTAGGATTTTGTATATGGCTGATAGGATATCATTATATGAAAGACACAATAAAAATTCTGTATTAAGAACAGTTCCAATCCACAAAATTAGACTTTGTAACACCTGCTTTCTGTTATGTACAGTTGTATTCTTTAGCTGAGAAATATATAGATCACAAATACGTAGTTAACCATTTCCTCAAAAGAAGAGTCTGCCACACTAGCTGAGGGCACAGAGTTTGAATGGGGTCTTAGAGACAAAAAACCCCAGGTTTTGCATCAAACATTAGATATGAAAGATAACAAGGAAAACACATACATACCAGTCAGTGAAAAATGCACCTTCTTCATGAAGAAAATATGAATGACACCTTTCAATCATTAAGATAACTCTAGCATGACCTTAAGGTATTTCCCCTGTGTATTGTCCTGTTGCTGGAGCTTTTCTTGTGCCTCGTCTTGATGAAAACCATCTGGATGTTTTTCAAAGAACAAAAAGAAGAAAGAACCATTTCAGTGCAGAGTGAAGATGTTGTTCAGACATCAGTATGAGACTCAGTCAGTGCATTCTACTGCATGTTACTCACACAGTAAATTGTCTCTTCCTATGATGATCTTGCTTTACAGAAAATCACATGCTTTCAATTAAGTCCCTGCGAGATGACAGCAACAGTAAACATGAATATGGCTCAACTCAGCCCATAAATAGAAATTATTTTTTTAAAGAAGAAGACACCACGCCATCTGCTAAAGTAAAATAATGTTTTGCAACAAGATTTTTAGAGCACTTAAAAAGACATCACAGGTGCCTGTCATTTTCTACAATGTAAATCTTCACTGAAGTACCCTTGTGGTGTAATGCCAATCATCTATCTTATTCCTTACATAACTTTATTGTTTAAAATATAGTTCCAGTCCTCAATGAATGCTTTTTTCTAATGTCAAGTGCTAGCAAAATAGTACAACATACACTGAGACTTCACAAAAGACTCAACAAGAGATACAGTTATTGCACAAGAAAAATTAATTGGTAAACGTATTACAAATTAACAAATTATTTTTCTAATAAGAAATATTTAGACCCTCTCTGTCATCATGTCTCCTTTTATTCTAGTTACTAAACTTTGAAAGAAGACATTAATCTAATTAGAAGAGAAATCTCCAAACCCTTTTATTAAAAACAGCTTGCCTGTAAAACCAAGATTTGCTTGACATTTGCTTTATCCAAGCTCTTTCATTCAGTGTAATAAAGGTTTTCTGATGCCAATCAGTAGCATCCTGAATTGACTTCTACATTTTTGTTTTAAATTAACATTACAGTGCTGTTCAGCAACACTGGGGTTTGAAGTTGCAACACCATCTGTGGCAGTTGCAATTTCTCATGGATGACAATAAGGAATCACAATATATTCTCAGCATTCACACTTGTTCCCCAGTCATTTAGAAAGATTGCAGCTGCACTGAAATTTAATTCTTCACAACACACTAGGAAGGCAACAGAACTACTTGTAAAATTAGTCAAAGCATGGTGAAAACTTCCTGATATTAGTGTGTGGGGGAGCCTCTGCATATGGCTAGGGCTTAGTCTGATGTTTAATGAGGCCACCTCACAGAGAAAGATCTAGCCCTGCTAGTCTGGTACTTTACTAGATTTTAGTGATGAAAACAATTACACACTAAGGGCATCCAAGACAAATTAAGTGAACACTGAAGAAACACAGTAGCTTGGCCGAAAGGAGATGGAACCAGAACTGTAAGTTGTACCTAATGTCCTGATTATAGATCTAAGCGCTAGATCATGTCAATGTCCTCACTGATTTTCATGTGTTTTCATAAAAAAACTTTTCCAAGGCATCAGATTGGTACCTTGGAAGCATTTTACAGGGAATTTTGTCCTGTGGAGGTGACAAAAGCCAGAAGAGAAGACTACAACCTGATGCTGATTGTGTGCATACAATACACTGGAATGAGGGTTTTTTTTTTCTGACCTACCAGTCCTGGTAGGCGCCGTCATCTCTGAAAGAACACTCTACAAAGAATGTTCTTGAAAAGAACTGGTTCTGTATTCTTTCCATGTACTCTACCAGCCTCTCTACCCACACTCCCAGAAATAAATGTGTAGTCTCATGGTTTACAGAGTGCTTGCAAGGGACATTTTTAAAGTATCGTCTCAGTGTGAGAAGAGAACAGATTTCCACTGAGTAGATACTGTCTTCTTAAGGCAGTACAGTCTAGCAAAAATGTACTAAATGTACATTTCTGTTGCCTATAGCTTCTGCAATGGCCTTTCTTAATTTTTTTTTTATCATGCGACCTGGAATACTTTGTACAGACACATTTTAGATTTTTCAGAGAGTGAGAATTAGAAGGTCAAGTTGACACTTGGTAAAGGTTATGTAGGTATGTGTTTATTGCCCTATTATAACAGATATCAAATGGAGATTTTACACAGCATGTCTAAAATGTGTAAAACCACCCAAAGCTGCACATAAAAACATTTAATACTCTTGAAAGATAATTTCATCCCACCAGGATTATAATGAGTATAAATTTACATACTGATCCTGTGAATAGTCCATCTCAGATGGTTCTTGCAACACTGGCTTCATTGTCACTGAAATTAAGACTACAGAAGAGGATTCAGGGAGATAAGCACCATATTGATTTTTTTATTAATAGCTTGATAAAGTTTTGGTCATTTTGAGGTCTTTGACTAAGTCAGACATGGAAAATTACACATTACACCTTGTTTTAAAATAATCACTGCTGGTGGATGAGACTAAAGCATTTTGGAAAGAGACCAATTAACAATGGGCCAGGAGACCTGAGGTATTTAGGTTTTTTCTTATTTATCTACATGACTGTTACCTGTGTGACTATGAATATTCATTCATAAGGGGTCCTTGACTGAACCCCTTGTAATAACTTCCAGAGAGGCAGTAGTAGATGACATGCAAACTGTAGTGCCCATAAGTTGTTTGAACCCCCCCATTGTGCGCCAGAGTGCAGCATGAACATAACCATAAAACCACACTGTAGTTACAGCACCTGCTGTGATAATCTTTTGAGAGGTGGAGTGATTGTGCTGCTATTCACTCCAAAGTCTCCCTCAACGATAATGGTTTGATTTTGCTTGGTTTGGCTGGTATGACTTAGACTCATGCTGGTAAAGTCAATTTGACTCTGTGAGACATCCAATTCCTAAATCTCTGATCTCCCCTGGTTCTAGTAACACTACCATCATTCAGTATTTATTCACATCATATATTCACAGCTAACAAGCAATGAATGTACAGAAACACCTTGGTAGTTTTTAACTCGTGGTCTAATTAATCTGTTCTCTTAGAGAAACAGTAAAATAATTAAAATATTCTTAGTAAGATTTCCTCCAAAAAGCATCCAAATAAATAAAATGTTAACTTGTCTTAAATCTAACTAACAAGGCATTTATATTAAACAAGATTTAGAGCAATAATTAAGTTACTTATTCAAACAGATTTATGGAGTACTATCACATATGTACACATATCTCTCAAAAACATACTTCTCCTTCCAAAACACACTAAAAATATATCACTTAGAGATATCTTCACGATTTTCTGCTCAACAATCTTCTCTCTTCTCAGGAAGGTAGAAGCAGACAAAAATATCTTATTTTCGTAGGTCACTATTGAATGTGGCTTTACAGAGAAAGAAATGGACTCTGGGCCCTCTTCTGCTTGACTTCCAAGTAATCCTTGCCTTTACTTGTCTTTCACTTTTCTCTTCATTTCCTCATCTACACAATTTTTTTTGTGTAACATTCTGAGATTTAAAGACATCAAAATGCTAAATAATAATTAAAAATTATTACTTGTAGAACCTATGCAGGAGACAGGGCATGGCAGTGCCAACAATACCAAGTGCCATCAGCCACTATTGTATTCAGTCTCCCTGAGCAGTGTCATTCTCATCTTACACCTAGGGCTACAGTTTAAAGACAATAATCAGGGCAAGATCCCCCTCATACCTTGCAGAAAGCCCCCCAAAACAGCAACCACTATTTTCTCCTAACACATATAGAAGGCTATAGCACCTTTGGTCATGGCCTGCCAGCTCTCATGGTTAGACCAGCTGCCCCAGAAGCTAGCAGCCTCTCCTTTGAGTCTCAGGGGACATATCTACCTTTTACAGTCTAGAAAGGTGCAATCTGACTTCATGGTGGTGACTACCCTGCCACCTGAAGTTATCTCATTTTATGGAAACTCCAAACTTACTGAAGATGAATTCTCATCTAAGTCAGCTGAGAGAGGATGTTACACACAGGATGGAAAGGGGAAACCTGGAGTTATGGCTGTCACCGACATGTTTTATGAAAAATCCTTTCCTTAGGATTTCTCCCCTCCTGAGAAACTGAGAGGCCTCAGGAACAAACTGTAAACAATTCTTATCTGCTGCTGTGGAATGCAACAGGGCAAATCTCTGATTGGCCTCGTCAGGCTGTTTCCAATTAAGAGCCAATCACAGATCACCTGTCCGGCCGGTCTCGGTCTGAGACAAGACTTTGTTGATTCATTCTTTTTCTATTCTTAGCTTAGCCTTGTAGTGAGATCCTTTCTTCTATTCTTTTAGTATAGTTTTAATATATTATCTATCATATAATAATAAATCAAGCCTTCTGAAACATGGAGTCAACTTTCTCGTTGTATCTATGTAGTTCATCAGATGGTGACATTATTAATCAGTGTCATTTGAAATCAGAACAAATGAAGATAGTTTGCATGCCGTTACTGATCTCTGAAGCCAGGCTATGTCTAGTGTTTCTAAAAGAAGAACATAACTCTCTAAAAATGTTAATAAGAATTTAGCACTTAATTACTTAGTTAAATAGCTGTCCCTTCTGTTTTCACCTTCTGTTCCTTTCAGACTTGTCTTATATCTACAGAATCTAAACAAAACTATCAATTTCAAGTCTTCTGGTTTTCTCAAAATGGAACAAACTGAAGCAAGGGAGCCTCCTGGACTACCTGAAAGTGGTATAAGTAAATCAATCACATTTCCAAAAGCTTCTATTTGAAATTAATAAAACTCTTCTTTTTAAGTCCTCTCATTATCCCTTCCAGTCATCAGAAAAGAGTGCTGCATATTAGATGGCTATTTCCTGCATAAAGGCAGGGGAAAGGCAAATCTGCATTAAAACATATCAAATATTTTGCTGTCATTCTGTCAGCTGTTCTCTATGCTTGACATCCTCTTGAGATTGTATCTGTAGGCCCTATACAAATGTCATTAAAAAAAATACATTAATCTCCAGTATCTTCTGTTATTTCAGCTGTTTTTATAATGATCAGTTTAGTTTCTTATGTAATATTTCCTGTCAATTTTCCACCTCCACAGAAAAGTCAGTGGCAAGATATTTTTGTCTTTTCTTAGGTTTTAATCTCTTTAGTTGAAGAAGATTAATAGCCATTATAAAAAATAAAGTACATAAAATGACCCACAGAAACTGCGGGTTGAGTGTACCGTGAGAACACTCAAAACTAAAACAAGCAATTCTCTTCAGGGAAATATTAATAAAAGAACTCAGAGAAATAAGGATGTTTGGGTTTTATTTTCCCCAAATGCAGTGAAGAAGGATCTGTCAACTCCTCTGAGCTGCCCCATAACCAGAAGTCCCATGAGTTTTACCTGGGGAGACAGGAAGTAGCATTTACCAGGGTGCAAGAGAGATCCCTCCTTTCTCTACACAGTTCTTCCCCGTTCCTAGTGGAGGAGGCATCTTGCCAATTGGATGTGGAAAAGGTAAGGTACATCACTGTCTTGACAGTTCTGCATGGCTCAGGGTTTCCAGGGTAATTGAGTCCTGGTGCCTGAGTAGCTTGAGAGTGTTGTCTAAGGTCTGTGATAAAATAAATTGGGTGAACAACTGGCTGAAAGAATTGTAATAAATGGGGTAATATCTGGTAACACAGGAGTGCCAACACAAGGCTCAGTTTTAGGGTCAGCTCTCTTCAGCATTTCTAGCAGTGACCTGGACACAGGTGTTGAGGGCACACAAGGTTTATGGGTGAAATTATATTAAGGGGAATCATTGATTCCAAAGAGGGCTTACAGAGACATCTTGATTAGAACACTGGGAAATCAACAACTGTGTGAAATTTACCAAGGACAAATGTTGGATTCCACTCCTGGGGAGGTGTATGTATAGACTGGAGACAGGAGGTTGGAGGGCAGGAATTTCAGTAAAGGATTTGAAGGCTTTGGGTGCTGAACAAAGTACAAATAACTCATCAAAATAAGTGATTATATCACTTATATGCAGCACTGGTGCAGCCTCCCCTTGCGTGTAGTTTTGGGTTCAACAGTATAAGTGTACTGGAAAAGAGTTGGAATGTGTCAAAAGGAGGGAAACAATAATAAAGATAATGAAAGGGCCAGTGGGCAGGACTTATGAGGAGTAGGTGAGGATACTGAGTGTGTTCAGCAGAGGGAAGATGAGAGTGAGGAGTGACCTCACTGCTGTCTGCAACTTCCTTATGGGAGGAGTGGAGTGGGACGTGGTGCTGTTCTCCCTGTTGTCCGGCAATAGGATGCAAGGGAAGGTGGACACGGGCCGAGCACCTGCCTGACCTGAGAAATGGTGAATGAATTCCTTGATTTGCTTTGATATGAGCAGGAGAAATTGTTGACAGGATATGAACTGAGGTTCCAGAAGAATCATTCCCTGTTAGTGCAATTAAATTGGAGAAATAGCCACCTTAAATATTTAGTGCTGATAAAACCACAGATTTGTTGGGACTGCAATCCATTGGAATTCACCCAGTAACATGACAAGCTACATTTACGTTCAGTCTTCCACTCCAGTGCCACCAGGTGTAAGTAGATTTTTCTAGAAACATCCTCACAGGAATAGAGACACACATATAAACATGTGTGTATGTCTTAATTACATTAAACTGTATTTATTATCTCTACAGCAATATCAGCTTATTCATATCCTCATGTAGGAAAAGACATGCAGGAATAAAATACTGCTGTGTAGTAGTTAGGGGTGAAGGGTTAGCATGGCTTTGTGCTTTGCATTTGCTCTGAAAGAAGAGATTTTAGATGCTAAAATGTTTTATTTTTTGCTTCTGGTTTAGCTGCTCTGTTTATCTGCACAATATGGAGTTTATTTTTTAAATCATATTTTTTTTTTAGTCTTGTTTGTAGCCCGTATCATTGAACTCCTTTATTGACACAGGTTTCAAGTTGTGTCCCTGAACTGGATGAGTCCCAACTGTAAATAAAAACATAGTTTATTTGTTTTCTATGAGGTTCACTGAAACTGATGGGACTCTTTACAGGGAGTTCAGTGGGAGCTGGAAAAGCCCTCACTTGTACTGAGTTAGTTTTCCCAGTAGTCCAGTTTCTAAGTAATAATTGTGGAAAAAAATACTTCATGGAAAGTGATGGCATAATAATGCAATTTGCCACACATTTATTATATCCAGTAGAACTACCATGTAGTGGGAACATTATTACTGTGAAATACTTTTATTTCACAGTAACTGTAAAGTGACACCATGTCCCCTGTACAACCCCTTTCTCTCTTATCCACAGGAGATACGTGAGATAGCATAACTGAAATCTTATTTTCAGGCTTGTGCTTTCACTTCTTTATAGACAGGAACTACAGAATGCCTAATAAAGGATCTCCTTTTCTTTTTTTCCTTTTCTTTTTTCCTTTTTTTTTTTTCTTTTTCTTTCTTTTTTTTTTTTTTTAATGTGAAAGAGGTCATATTTTACAACACAATCTCTCTCTGACCAAATTACCCTGACAATTGTCAGGAGTCCATTAAAACTCTTTTCTTTCTGCAGATACATTAGGGGTCCCATGTTTCCTTGTACATGTCCCTTTTACAATTGCAAAAGGATGATAATTCTTAGGGAAAATTATGTTGTTAATCTCATAGCTTCCTATAGAATATAATAGCAATACAGTCAAATGGACTGAAAATGTAATATCAGTGATGCTCCCTTTGGAAGCATTGGCTTAGGTAGAAGCTGCTTTATGACTACTTATATCCATACATTTTTCTTAGACTATGCATGGATCACAGGTAATTCCAATTGCATATAGTATTTTGTGTTGTGATAATGCTAAGTTTCCCGGCTTATGTTTTATCTATTATAAACATATTTCTCATGTATGTTAATGTCTATGTTGAAATTTACTTCTTTTGTATTATTTCACCCTTTTACCTTTTTAAAATTTTATCTTAAGTAATCATAATTATTCTATTCTGTTCTCAGGAGCATGGTTTTTCATTAAATTTTGCTACAATGAAATAGAAACTCACTGCACTAGGTAGTTATTGATGCTGTTCACTTTTAAGATGCCGGATTTTTATTTTTAAAACTTTTATATCATTATTGTTTTATAACATCTGTGGCTTATGAAGAAGATTTAAAAATAAGAGATAAATTCAGTGTTTTATAATAAAAATAAGACATAAATTCAGTATTTGTTTTTTTATTTGTTTTAATTATTATTTTGGTTTTGTAATTTATTTTTATTTTCATTTATTGGATGAAGGGAGCTGGGGGTTTGAATTTACCTCCAGTTTCAACCTGGGCCATGGTCTACTGATTTGACTACTGCTACTGTATTGCAGGGAATGCAAATACTGACCAGGAAAAACAGGGGTGGACAGAGGCTCTGTGTCAGAGTTATAATCACTCATTAATTTTAGAAATGTGTACATCTAGTCTAGTACTAACTTACCTGTCTTCAACAGACCCTTTTTAAATTAGCCAGAACTACACACAATGAAAATGCAGAAGAACTGGAGCACAGCTACTGACACTTATGTTGGAGCGTGACACAAGACAGTTGTGGAAGTGAAACTTCAGATGCAGAGAGATCAGACAAAGAGGTTGCTCTTTATTTGGGGTGTTCCAAAGTTGAGACACCACAGCAGAATAATTTTTCAGATGGCAACTTTGAGCTTGGGCTGCAGAATTTGGATTAAGCAGGCATTTGGATTTACACATCTAGATACCTTTTTCATGAGCTAGGTCAAAATCAGTTACTAAAAGAGTCTTTAAAAATAAGTTCTCATTTCATAAGTAAAATGGAAGAAAGGATATACATTTCCATATTCCCTCTACAGCTCAAACTTTTTCTTATACACAAACAAACTTCTTTAGAAAGGCCTTTGCCAAGGCACAATGTATTAAAGTTTCCCAGACCTCATTCAAACCCTTTCATTTCTTTGCCTTTATCTGGACCGATAACAGCTGGTTACTCTGCAAAAGCTGAACTTTTGATGTCTCATTCTCCTCTGTGATGAATCTCTTCAGGTGCCCTGTGAAGATGAAGGAGGTATGTCACCACCTATCTGCAATGGCAGAACCCATAGAAGGATGTGCACTGGAAGGGAGACAGAAAGGTATCACCCCATTACTATTCCAAAGGAGATAATAGGACAATGGTGGAGTTAGAGATGCATGAGCATTTTGTCAACTTTTGTTCAGAAAGCCATTGACCCAAAGGAACAGCTAAGGCCACAAAATTGTGCTCAAGACAACAAAACCAAACCAAAGGAACCTGAAAAGAAAAACCTGCACACAGCAACACATGATGATTTGGAGCAAAATTATCTATTTTAGCACTGAAAAATTTATGCTTGTAACTTGATGTTAGGAGATGATAGTGGAGTACAGTGAAATGTTCTAATATTTACCCTAAATCAACATTTCAAAGTCTGTGTGTATCTTTTGGCATTTACCACTGAGTAAATGATCCTTTATTCACAAAGCTGTAACCTCACTGAAGGCTTGACTTGTAAAAACCATCCAGGAAACAAAATGCTGTGACATTTTTAAAAATGAAGTGAGAAGGTAATAAAAATTTAAAGTCTTGAAACAACACGTTGAAAACCAAATTATTTTGCATGCAGATTGGTAGAATAGCCTCTGCAAGGGACACTTCTACAGGTCCCAAAACCAAAGATGTTATGGCAGGTTCTAGGGGCAGGTTGGGAGCTAGGACTCAGACAGGTACTGTACAGGCAGATTATCTGGTTTCCCACATTTACTGTTGGATCATATAGGTTTTTCTGATTTGTTTTTTCAAAGACTCATCAGAAGAATGCATGCAGCAGATAGAAAAATAGCACTTTCAGAGGATATTACACCTGTGTAAAATCAAATGAAAGAAAAACAAATTATTGAGTTCAATTAAATATTTCAAATTATGATTTAATAAATATTTTAACCTAAGATGAAGCACTGATCTTTACTCCCATTTTTATGAAATGCCTTTGTCTTCCTGAAATGTGTGATTGCTAAATCAAAGGATTAAAAGAAATGCATCCTAATTTTGATATTTACTTACGACTGAATAAACTAAATAAGTAACGTGTTTGTTATGTCTGCAAGCAAAATTAACTAAATTAAACAAGGCAGGCTGAATGGACATGCTGATGTCTCTGTTTTCAAGAAAGCCTCATTCTGGAAATAGTAACATACTAAAATAAATAACAGAAGTTTCACATTATGTGTAGTTTTTACTTGCTGAGCAATGATTTGAGATCCAAAATTTTCATAACAAATGATGCCCAAGCAGCTGTACTCTGATTAACAAACTTCCTGTGTCATACACACACCATCTCCAACCAATGCACTAGAGAAGAAAATGAAATTATATTTATTAGGTGATGGATAAAAATTTAAACTAGTTATGTAATTTGTATACTCTCACAAAGCATTGTTCATTCTTCTTGTCTAAGTAAGCTTTTGCAGGTGCCTAAGCTTCCAAAAGGTGCATACCTTTTAAAAGGATGCTTCCAACAACCCATTATCACTACCCATAACTAAGCCAGGACCATATTGCTGCCTTTTTCATCCTAAAAAGTTGCTCACAACAAGGCGCTCAGATAGTTCAGCCACCCACAATCACACCACAACTATTTGTTTATTGAGAAGGAAAATATGGTCAGACTTACAAAACTGGGTGTGTATTATTAACATCAGCTTGGAAAGCACTGTTGTCAAGCTACGGTAAATATCACTGGTAGTAGAGTATTGAAGAGTTTGGGAAGTCATCAACCAGGGCATTTCAATGTGGAACACATGACATAACCACAAGCTGCACTTCATTAAATTTGAAACTGTAACGTGAGGAGTGACCTAATTTAATTCATGTGGCTCCATCTGTTTGAAGTCAGTAGACTCTTTCTTACTGGGGGGCAACAAGGCCTTTAACAAAATACCAGCCCTACCATGCCAAGTTGTTTGTCTTTGAGGATTCATTCTTTTCATATTATGATTGGTAATTCATGGATTCCACAGGGACTTCCTGTAACTTTAACACAGTCTATTTGAAGGGGTAATTAACTGCAAGTTTGAATAGTTTTCTTATCCACAGGTGTAACGGGGGGGGTGGAGTCAGACTGCTCACATAGGGTGTACCAGGTCTTCAGCCAGCTGCAAAATAAGGATTCTGGAGCTGAAGGCTTTGCATCACGTTCCAATGTTTACAGCTAAAATTCATCTGACATTGTTCAAAACTTTGATTTTATAGAATCATTTTATAAATTCTTTTTAATTTATTTGCATCTCATGGATTTTTTTCCTGTTCTATATTTCCTGCCCAGAGAGTCAAATGCTTCATAAAAATACTACCAGATTACCACCTTTGATTTTTGAAACAATTCTTCAGGTTTCCCAGCCTGATATTATGGCCTTTTAATGCATCCAACAACAAAAATTAATACCAACTGTGCCTCCTAGTTCCTTTACAGTTGTTGTTTTCTACAGTTCAGCCCTTCTCTGATGCCGTGTAATTTCTCTTGTTCTCAATAAAAATACTTAGCTTTGTTTTGAATCATAACAAAAATTCAAACTACCCACATTTCTTTTCAGCATTTGAGATGAAAACGGAACATTTTGACATTCTAAATTCAAATATGTAACTGTAATCTGCTTAGGGACATCACAGGACTTTTTTTTAATTTTCATTTGGATTGAGCTCCCCTCCAAACTAAGCAGATCATGTTACATAGTATACATTTTGGGGAAAAAGATCATGGTGATTTCCCACATAAAAAAATTTTACTGTTAAAACGGAAACTGTTCCATAGAGAATTTTGATTTGGGGAACAATTCTTCTCCATTCAAATAGCACTTTCATAGGAAATGTTTTATTTGCTACTGAGCAGCGCTTCGATTGCATAAGGTCTTTTCTGCTGCTCAGATTGCTACCACAGCAAACGGGCTGGGACTGCACCACCAGTGGGAAGGAGGCACAGCTGGCACAGCTGACTTCAACAGACCAAAGGGAAACATCATAAATAATGGCATCATACTTAGCCACAAGAACTGTGTGAACAAAGAGGAAGAAGTGATGCTGGGAGTTATGGCATTTTACTTCCCAAGTCAATACTACATGTGAGGGAACCTTGCTTTCCTGGGGATGGCTGAATGCCTGCCTGCCTGTGGGAAATGGTGAATTAATTCCTTGTTTTGTGTTGCTTGCCTTCACAGCTTTTGTTTTACCTACCTAAACCACCATTATCTCAACCCCCAAATATGTTCCCTTTTACATTTCCAATGGATTTCCCATCCCACTAGGGAAGAGAGAGGGAGTGGCTGTAGTGCTCAGTTTTTGTCTGGGTTTAAACCAAAATCTTGTTTCAAAATACTCAAAATACTCTTAAGATTTTTTAAATTTTTTTTTTTCATTTAAATAATATGAATATTGATCATAGTTTTCCAGATCTTGACAAAATATGGCTTCCCAGAACCATGAAAACATCAAGTGTTAACCAGATATCTGACCAAACGTCTGTATACTTTATGACCTGTTTAGGACACTAGAAGATATTTGCCCACAAGTTAATTTTATTCCTGAAACATCTGAAAGACTTAACAGTAAAAAAAACAACTGGAATGAAAAAAAGAAAAATCCAAACAGAAAACATAGAAAAGAAGAGGCAAAGCAATCACCTCTGGGTTAAGGTTGTCTTCTAGAACCTTGTTAAGGATGTTGTAAGGTAGAAAAGAAGATTATATTCTCCAGCAGTTCAAACACAGTCTCTGTGTAGGAGCTGTATCATATTACATGCTGTGCTGGCTCTGGAAGTGATGAGAAATCAAATCCTGATTGTGGGAGGAAGTGAGTCACACATTGCAGGGATGATATGAAAGGATTGTCCAGGGATATGGAGGCTCTAGCTCCTGACAACAGGACACTTTGAGAACTCCTTTCATCTTGTACTGCTCTTATCTATTCTTGACACTTTTTTTTTTTTTTTTTTTTTTTTTCCTGGTCTTAATCTATATCTGTATGAAGTTGTCAAACTATTTCTCCTCCCTTCCTCCCCGGTTATCAAGCATTTAATGAAAATATTTTTATTTTACATAATGATGTAATGCCTAACTGAATAAGAAAACAGAACTTTCAAAAGCCAGCCTGTTGTTGTGAGAAAGGGAACATAACCTACAAGAGGCTTATTCCTGAAAAGGGTTTTTAAGATGGTAGAAAAGCACATGAAAATTTATCTCACACAGAATCAAAATTACATTGCAATTTCTGAGAAAGTTATGACCTTAAAACACCACAAATCTTCACAACATTTCAATACAGGTTAGCCTGAGGAATACCTTGTCACAGAGCTCTCACCAGCAGTTTTATCCAATTATTTTCTCATTATGTGTAAAGGGAAGTTCAGGAGTTTTACAGGTTACAGGCTCCATATACCGCTCTTTGAAATGAGGTGCATTTGAATAACTTTCAAAAATTTAACATGGGATCAGTCTTTTGGTAAGGAGATAAAACTCTTGATAGTCCTTGTTAACTATTTCCAACAAATGACACACATATTACCTTCTGTAAACATAACTTCTGCCATCTTTCCCTTACTTCTCAGCATAAAAATATATTTTAATTGGCCTTTTTCTTTCTCTTCAGCATTAAAAAACCAGTCCCTCACCCCAGGTCTTGGTATTCTTTAATGTGGATTCGATACCTGTACATAAACTTCTCACCCAAAGAGAAAATTTATCAGTATTTCCTGATGATTTACTGCTTACACCTCATAATTCAAAGTGGGCAGTGGAAACCTGATATTCTTGGTGTTTGTGTGTATATATATATGCCAAGCAGGTGTAGATTCAGAAGAGCCCCTCTCTGAACTGCTGAGGAGAAAACAGGGCCTTCTTCACTGTGTTCTGCATCTGGGAGCATGCATTTTCTGGAGGCCTAAATCCCCTAACAGAGTGAGTTTTCTTTACACCCAAATCAGAGGACACAGAAAAAGCCTTATATTAAAAGATTAATACTCCTCACAAGTAGCAATAGAAAATAATGTCGCTTGAACAACAAATGGGTTCTTTGATTAGTATAATTCTCAAACCTTTAAGACGGTCTTTTCCAACCTTTCCAAAAAAAACCATTCATTCAACAGTTTCTCCCAAGCCAGTTTTCTCTAAGCTGTATGCATTTCCCTTTTTGCACTTTGCACAGGTAGCTGATACTAGCAGGAGACAGCAGACCAGCAGCCTCTGAAAGGCAGAAGACCTCTGTCTGGGCCCATGGAGGGTCACACGGTGGGATCTCCAGTCTTGGATTCATCTGCAGGAAGAGCAAGCTGCAGGGGCTGTCACTACCCTGAGAGGCAGACATTATTTTTCAGATATTATTTATTTGTCCTCAGGGGATACCAGCAAAGTTTTTAAAAGAACTTCAAGTCATGGCTTTATGGTTTCTCTGCTGAAAGAAGCAACCAGTCAAAACACCTTGGATGGACACAGTTCTGCATCAGAAGATGGAGTCTCATCAATTTGACTTTTTTTTTCCCCCAAGTGGAACATGTCAATTTCAATTAAGCTTTATATGTGAATAAGTCAAAATGAATAATTTCAAGTTTTGTATTTGGTTTTGATAATTTTTTTTTGTTTGTCTTTATTATTTTGGGGGTACAATAAAAGACAGGACCAGAAAGATCTAATCTCTTAACCATGTTCAGTTGCATCAACTCCTCTTTCTAAAATGCCACACTTAGAAAACTCCTTTCTTTCAACTGTGAACAATGGTAAATGCTCTCTGAATAAGAGTTATTTCCCATATTTGAGCCATTTTACTGATATATTATCAGAACAGTACTTCCCAGTTTAGCTAATCAGTTGATTACATATTTCCATATCAAATTATTGTTGCCTTTATTATTGATTACCTCAGTATTTTATTATTATCTTTCCAATACCACAATCCTGTTACCATATTACAAGAAGGCTTTGACTAACTTTTTTCCTCATGAATGTATGAAATGTCTGTGTCTTTTATTGATCTCCAGTTATTTTTTCAGATGCTTATGAACAGTTTGATAATTCAAAGTTCAAGTTACACTGATCTGGCTCTTGTCTAGGTCTTCATTTTATGTAAAATCTTTTTTTTATTCAATACTCTTTGTTCTTTTATGGAGGGGAGGGGAAGAGAAATTTTTAATAATTTCTCCTTTAAAATGAGGTTTTACTGTTTGTCTTTTAAATTTTTTTCTTATCCTTTGAACAGCTCAGGGTAGAGAATTCTTTTGAAAATGAGTGAGAATCAGCCAATCCACCTTAAATTATTTTCTTTTTTATGTCAGATCATGGTCAATTAATAATGAAAACAGAGGGGAGAAATAGAGAATAGTAAAAAGAATTTATGGTGTTTTTTTCCATGTTTAAAAAAATATTTGAAAATAGAAATCAGAGCATAATTTATAATTATTTTCCTGCTAATTGTCTATTGTATAATTTCCATATCAATAAATACACTTGGTTTTTCTATGCAGGTTTCCAGCCTTTTGTTACAGATTAGGTTTCTGTCACATTGAACGGGGAACATTTTCTGTTATCTTGTACATAAAAGAACTATGTTTGAGTTAAATATATACAAAGACATAGCCATAGAAATAAACTATAGAAGACCTAAATACGTTGAGTTAGATGTAAAAGACCCCAGTATCACTGTCCATTTTTAATCATCCAGATACTGTCCTTGGAAATGTGCCCCACACATAAAAGGCCATTCTTCCCAACAAAGAATTGGGAAAGCACCTCTGATAAAGTTAAAATTACAGAATAATGAGTGTAAGATCAACTCTATGTATTGTATGCTAATTTTGGCAGTGCTATTGGAAAAAAAAAACCAAGAGATGCCTATTAACGACGAGCTCAGAGGGTCTCATTTTCAAAGCATTGAAGCAAAAGGCTGCTTGCAAGAATGTATGCCCAATTGCATGCTTAATCTGCACCCACAATTACTATGACTTCATGTGCTCCTCAGGTACTGAAACTCAACTGACCATTTCCATGCACACAACCTGATTTGCATTTGGAATTACAGTAAATGTGCATTCAGATTAAATGTGTGATTATGCAGGTCATTTTGCACATGACCCTGAGTTCTAATATTTGGAAAAATCAAACCCTGGAGGCTACACTCCTCTCTTGAATATACAGAACTCTTACTGTCCCATTAGCAGGGTAATCAAGAGCAGAACATGTTTTCACAGCATCCATCTTTTATAAGCAATTTTTTCTTATACTGAAAATCTAGCCCAAACCCAGAAGGCACTTAAAAATTAGATACTTTGACTACATAGTTTATACAGCCTGGATTGAAATAGGCAAAGTATTTATCAACTCCTTTACACAGTGGAATGCCAATATGAACACAAATAGTGCTGACAACTCTGCACCACAATACAGTGAACATTTAAACACTCTTGTACTCGAAGGGTGCTTTCTTGGTCTGTGTTTCATAGCTATAATAGGAACAAAAGGAGGAGTACGACAAGAACCTGAGCAAGGAAACTGGGAAGTAAAGATAGATATCTAAATGACAGGAAATGGGAAAAAAACTCTCCAGAGTAGGTCTGCAATTTTGTATTCAGAACTCAGCTGAACAGATTAAAAACCCTAAACCATAATATATTGCTAAACCCCGGGGGACATAACTATAAGTGATAATAGTATTAACACAGGAGACAATTACAGAGCACTTTTTGGCTGCAAGCCTCAGAATACTTTACATGAATGGTTATTATTACTAACACTCTACAGAAAGAAGACCCAAGCTACTGAAAGGTTCTGTCACATGCTAACAACCAGTCAGAAAGCAAGAAGAAGGCTCCTTAGATATTTCTACAGTTTCCTGAAAGTAGGAATTAAAATGAGATCATAGCCCTTTTTGCACAAACATTAGACTACAGCAAAATAGTCAGCATTTCTGCAAGGGAAATTTGTGTGGTCACAGGGCAGATGAAAGAAAATTTTAGAGGAATTCAGAGACTGCACTACTCTACAATTGTTCAGCTTTTCTGTAAAGAAGTACCTTCAAATTGTCATTCGTCTAAATAATTCTTTGGGGTTTGTATATATCTGTTATATGTCTGTAACCAGTATTAACATACATACAGCCAGTACAGAATTTCCTTGTGCAATTTAAATGGTCATCTTTAACAACAGACATATAAATAGAATTACTCTTTCCTTCGGAAGAAATATTTCATAACTCCTATTATTCTATAATAAAGAACTCTGCCATTAAATTATTATTTATATGAATCAGTTATAAATATCAATAGATAGTTACGCAGAGTATCTATTAATGGAAGTACATTTTGCTTAGTTCTAGCTATAAAGAATCACTTCACTCCTAGTTTTCTTCATGTGAATTTTGGATGAATATATGGCTACGCGTTTAAGTTGTTACTCGTACTCGTGACATCCTGTGCAATGGGAAGGGAACAAAGTCCAGGGGGACACTTCAAACAAAGAGGCAAAATGGCCTCTTTGCATCTGCTCTGTCTGCTTTCTAGAAGCAGTCCTTACCTATCACGTAGAAATGCCTTGCAGGAAGAACATGGCCACGCCACGTGTAAAGAAGGAGTATTTGAACATTCATGCTCTTTCATGCTCTATAATCTTTTCAAGAGTAACATCATCTCTTCCCCAGCACCTTTGTCTGCAGGAACCCTTGCCAAGACAGAAATTCTTAAGGTAACAGAAGAAACTAGTGTTTTCTCTGAGCCTCAATATGACAGAAGATGAGAAAGCAGAGAGACCTCTAGGATACAGCTACAGCTTCCTTCAGAGTCCACTGAACAACTAGCTAAATTCATTCTGTGTCTTCCGTAACATCTCCAGCTCCCTCTTTGATCAGTGAAGTGCAGGGATGTTCTTGAGCCCTCTGTGCCCTCCTGTAGAATATCTGTCTTAAAACAGTATTCCTGCTAACCAGTAACAACAGCAGAACTTGCAACCAGGAGTGGTCCAGCACCAGTAGGGGCAGAAAGAAAGTTTTTAAACCCTTTGCTTCAGTGAGGGGAGGCCTATGGAGACAGGCTTGCCACATCCTTTGCTCAAAGTATCCTGATACTAGGTCCCAAAACGCTTTTACCAGCCATTATGGGGACAGGGGAGATGTGTACAGTACCAAACCAATACATAAAAAAATTCTGAAGACAAGGGTCACCTGGCTGCACACTTAAGCTGTATTTAATAACAACTGGAGTTCCTACAATACAGATCCAGTGCTGAAAGTAACTGGCAGCTTTTCAGGAGTCTTCACAGGTATTTTTAGCAATCTTAAAAGGTATCTTCTGGTGAGTGGGGGAACTTGCATTATTTCTGCAGTTTTGACCCTCCAGCAGAATGTGAAAACCGTCACATATCTCACATTAAAATGCTGGTCCAGTCCAAACGTCAAGTTCTTATTCACCAAAATTTTCATGCACTTGTTTTTGTGGAAAATAGACAGTGATACTGGGGTCTTTTACATCTAACTCATTTGGAGGTACGACAGCAAACACCTGCAGGTAGCTACATCCACAAAAACTCAGAATCAGCTCTCTTTGTTGCTAATATACTGTATCTGGACAGTAATGTCCTCAACAGTGTGAGCATGAGGTCCTATAACTGATTTCATCTTTCTTTGATCCTGCTTCTGCTGAACATGTTACTTCCAGAAGATGCCATGAGAATAAAGCACTGGTTCTGTTGCTCTGCACTGTCAGAGATGGATATATTTCAGAATGGCAACTTGTGAATTAACATTATAGCAGTGATGAGACATGATGAGATCTATTAATGAAAGAGTTCCTTCCCACCACACACACAAAAAAGTATAGAATAAGTATAAAATATGCATGAAAATATACTCACTTTACATTGGCTCATATTTTTTAGAAAAAAATGGGAAAAAATGTACCTAGGAACAAGAAGGGTTTTCACAGTGAAATTAAATGATCTACAGCATTTTTGAGAACCTTTGTTAAAAGGCTCTTTTTGTTCCTGGTGTGAATTTTCTTAACCCTTGCTTTTGTGGGAATAAGTCAGGCTGTGAATAGCATTTAAATATAATTTTTCACATAATGCCTAGCCTACTTTCAAAACTCAAGTAGCAATTTAGTTACCTGGATTTTATTATATATTTCTATTTCAAATCTCACCTGTGGTTTGAACATATTTTGTCTTTCATTTCAATCCAGTTGCTATGACTCAAAAGCCCATGCTAGACTAGAATATGGTAATAGAGGCAATTATATAATTGAGTATGCATCACTACTCTCAGGTTAAGGTTTCACACCTGGGTGTCATTATTCTCTCCCATATCAATTTATTATTTAAGGACTTACCATTTGAAAGGTCTTAGTGTGCTCTGGCAATTAGAGTTGCAGAGTTTCTGTCTGCAGTAGCTGCATTTATTTTGCTCTCCTAGCTTTTTGTGATAGAATAATTAGATCTGCTTATAATTCAGTAATGACAGACTCCTCTGAAACTGCTAATATTGCCCAGTCCCTCTTTAATCATCTGCATGAAAAAAAGATAGGTGGAGTCTGTATCACACACACACACACACACACACACACACAGAACTAGGAAATAGAATAATAGAATTGTGGTAAAAATGCATCTAGATATGTAAATTTTATTCATATTACTAGACAGATTGATTTCTGCATTGCAACTGCAATAGCTGAGAACAGTACATAGTAGCTTACCAAGGAAGCCAATTTAAAAACATGAACAAAATCAATTTTGCTATGGTAATATTAAATTAACATGTTGTTTATGTTATGGCATTAAAATTACATTGTTATTCAAACTAGGCCTGTGCATCACAATTAATTGGAAAGTTTTGGAGACAATCAGCTCTGGAAGATTATTCATTCAATGCAATGGGCACTAATAACATTATTTGCTTTCTTAAAGCCACAAAAAGCAGAATAAGTTTCCTGTTTTACCAATATTGCTTTTATACTTTTTAGAACAAACCAAGCCTCTCCTTTTTGATTGAGGGGATGGGCCCTTAATAAAGACAGCAAAAAAAAAAAAAAAAGAGAAAAAGCTCAGAGTTGTACAAAGTTACATGCATGTCTATACATGCACAAAATCAGCAGAATACCTTTATGAGTACTTTCATCAAAAATTTTGCTAGATAGTTGATATTTAGGTGAACACAAGACACCTTCAGAGAAATGTGTCCAAGCTTACTGTAAAGTAATGTAAATTACTATCTGAAAAGGAGATTACATTTTCCTAGTCTATACATGGAATCACAAGACTTGGTGAATTGTAAGAAGTAAAGAACCACGGGTATTTTCTCTATCTTAACATTCATTGTCAGATGCATCACTTGTTCCTTCTCTTAAGAGTTTGCATCACCACAACATAAGTCCGCTTATTCATGTGTGATTTTCATTACTTTACATATCGAGCTTCAAAAACAAAAGTTCAGTAAATTTATTTCAGCCTCTGTAATGTTGCTTGGCTAGGGTCATGTCTACTTAACTGCAAACATGCTTGTCTTTTTCCTTAGCTGCTTTGGATTTTATGTGCTTGTGCCATAAAATCAATGTAAATAGCATATAAACATTATAAGAGAAAAGGAAAAAGTCAAAGGCAGAGCAGGTATGAGATACCTTGTCAGACTCCCTTCACCCAGAAAAGTAAAGCCAGAAATTTGAAAATATTCAATATTTACCCTTGCAGATAACTCTCTTACCCTTAATATTCCCAAATCCCCTTTTGCCCCGATCTTGAACTCCCAAAGTAGGAGAGACAGAAAGAAAGAAGACGCAGCCAAATCCATAACTTCTACCACCAACAAGTTTTCTTAGATAGCAGTCTAAAAAACTACAAATATAAAAATGAGTTCTTGCAAAAAATTCACAAAGGTAGGGAACCACTAGGGTGTATAATGCATAATACGAGCTAATTTAAATAATGAGCAGAATAAATAATATTTAGATTGGAACTTTAAAAGTATTTTGTTATGTATTTTATGTATTTACAAATGATAAAATATAACCTGATTAATATAACTGCATAGCAAAGTATCATGCAATTCTAGGAAAAGGTAAAATGATTTTGTGAAGTGTCTAACCTTAGTGCAGTGTCTAAACTTGGAAATGGTAAGTATAGCAAACTCCACATAACATTAGAAGACCTTAAAACCCATAAGTTTTAGTACACCACGTCCTTCTGTTACAGGTCACACCCACCACATATTTAATTGTACCATTCACCTGAACAGCAACACTTCAGTGCTGCTGCTGGCCAAGGCCGTGATGATTTGTTACACCTGTATTCTGGCTCTGTCATGCCTGAGTGACATCTGTCTATTTCCATTTCAGGGCACCTGCCACTATGGTATCTGAGCAAAAGCATGACACACACTAGTGTGAACAGATCAGTTACATGATAATTTGCTTTAAGCATTGCAGCCATTTTGAGTCTTTTTACACACTTTTCAGAAAGGGCAGCACTGAAAATAATAGCCTTAAATTTTGTTCTGGGTATTATGTAGCTAACTGACATTTAGAAACAGAGTCCCAACAGTTTTATTTGAACAAACAAGACCACAACAGCGTAAAGTGATCAACATCTGTGAAAGTGAGTGCTGGAATTGAGCAACAAGTGACTCAAACCTTCAAAGAAAATTAAGAAAAATCTTATTTAAGGTCAAGATTTGGAATTCCATTCACCAGTTTCTCACGCATTGATTTTTGCCAAAATATATGTTAAATTAAAAGTGCCTCCAGCCTAAGTAAAGTCTTCTATCTGGGAGACATTGATGGTGAACAAAAGGTAGTTTATCACCAAACCTTCACAGGATAAGAGCTGGATTTTTTATTTTTATTTGACTCCTCTTTCATGAACACTTGCAGAACTGTAGAGTGTCACATTAAAATATCTATTCAGAAAAGACAAGGGCAGATTGGATATTTCCTCAAGTTACTGGCAATCAAAAGACTTTAAGTTTCCTAATTTTATCCATTTATTAAACTGATTTTGTAATCACTAGGGATATAAAGACACATCAATGAGTAATCTATTCATCAAAGCAAAAGTTTAAATAGAAAGGTGAAAACACCCAGTACTTATCTAGACATTCCTCAAGTAATGCTGGGGGTTAGAAGGCAAAGGGATGCATTTCCTGACAGGAACAGTACCTACCCTTATGCAGAATTTTGTCAAATCACTTGTATATCATATTAACATAGGGACACATGATGAGCCTTTATATATTTCAAATTTGAGCCTTTATATGTTTCAAGTTTTGCTTTGCTTTGTTTTTTCTACATTTCAAAAACAAATATCTTCCCATAGTGGTGGTGACAAGACTTCTACTGAGTGCAAACAACAGCTAAAAGATGAATGAAAAATTACTGCATTTCTGTGTGAAGCTAGAGAAACAGAGATTTGTGGAATTGGCAGCATAAGAGAAATGTCTTGTCCCTAAGGAAATCAGGAAATCTGGTCTGTGAGGCAGAGTCAGACCAAGAGTTTTACCATAGTAGGTCATGAACAAAAATTGTTAAAGTACTATCCCAAAATTCAAAGGAGAAATAATAAACTAATCTGCATCAATGCTTTGTAGATTTTCTGCTTTATAAAACGACAATTTGAAAGATTATTTCTTGTCAAGCTGTCTACTCCATGTAATCATTCCTTACACTATCAGCCATAATTGAACAGAATATTGGAAAGAAGATTCGTAATTTCTAAATAGAAGTAGGTACAAATTTTTCTCTAGTTTATACACCTACTGAAAATGAAGGATAAATAAGGTATGCCCAAAAATCTGTAGAACTTTGGTCCTCTGTATGTGGTTACAACTAAGCAGTTACCATTAAAGGTATTTTTAAACCTGCATTCCTGGAATTAATGTAGAGTTAGGGATCTTCTTGAATGGTGATACTTCTAAGATTGTACACCAGGCGGTAGTCAGCTTATAAAACAAAGACTAAAGACACATCAGACATCCAAAAAAAACTTTTATTTCTGAAAAAACTTATTTGGGCTGATTAAAATTAAGCAGTTGAATACAGTCAGTGGCAAGAACATATCTTTTCATGAGAACACAGGAAATTATCTTTAGTCCTTGATAAAGATAATAAAGATTTAGTATCCTTGTTAAGAATGCCTCGCATTTAATTATTTTTGAAGTGTTTATGTTACGGCAATTGCTCTTGAACACCTGGCTCATTTTTGCTATGAGTAAATACTTAGCCCAAAATTTCTTAAACTTTGAATTAATTAATTTCCAAGAGAACTACTGATTTTATATCCAAAGCAATCAGTAGAGCAGTATAACTTGACAGCCACTCAAATCTACAAAATATAAAGGTCTTGTGTCTTTCCCCATTGCTGCCCCTGGAAGGGACTTCAGTGGCTCCTGGATTTCTTACAGCACTGATTTGCCCTACAGTACTGGTCCCATCAAGGTGGCAAGATGCAAGAAAAGTCGTTTAGAAGTACCAGGTTCTTAGAACACTTCATATATATCATTCCTCCTCAATTTAGTGATGAATGGATTAGCTTTAGAGGAATTACAATTTTTTTGACTGTTGCCTATCCAGAGGCTTATAGAAAGAGACAAATGTTGATAGATTTTCAAGAGTTAAGCACATTTATTTAGGGAGTCAGCCATTTGCATTTGCACCGTTCTTTTTAGCACAAAAGGCCCAGGAGCATCCATATTGGTTGTATAAAATGGCAATGTGATGGGTAGAATAGTTCTGACTACATCAGAATGAGAAAATAGATTACTCAAATCATCTTGTTCAAATTCTTTTCAGTAGAATCACGGAATTAAAAAACTTTTGTTTCCACATACTTGAAACCATTCAATTTCTCCTTTAAATCAAACTGTCATAGACACTTCACAGTTCCATGTATACTCCAACTTGGTATAAACATCACACCAAGAGATTTAAGTCAGTAATGAAAATAAAAAAAACTTTAATAAAACTGGAGAAAATATTTCCTCTGTGCAGCAAAATCAACAGATTATATAAAGAATCTCAGTTTTCATTTTAGAATACATACTTATGAATAAGAAAGAGAAAGAGTTTTGTGGTTGGTATTCTCTAGGTAACTTCTACACTTTGAGGCCCCCTCATGCACATGGAGATTGAATTATACACTCTGCTGTGTCATTCAGATAAGCAAGTTTCATGACCTTAAGTTTCCTGTCAGTTCTCATACATCTTCAACCTCTAAGTCAATCTTAATGTACTTTTAATATTTTTCCCCAGAACAATGTCTTTCAAAAATCCTACTCTGACATATAAGAAACAGTATTGCCTATAGAAGTTATTAACATCTAAAGAGATTAAATTAACATTTATATTGATTATTCTAGATTATTATAATATTTATATAGACTTTACACATTTTTCCAAACATCCTAAACATGTTTCTCTGGGTTCATGGGGGTTTTTGGTTAGGTTTTCTTTTTTGGTTTTTGTTTTGGGGCTTATTTGTGCGTGCATGAGTATGGTTTTATTTTGGATTTCCCCATTTAAATTGCCACTGCCAGACAGTGTACTTGAATATTTAATTTTCTGGATGTGTAATTTCTAAGCAATTTCTGTATCTAAACTGTCTGAACCTTTGTCCTAAAAGCCAAACAGAGGAAACAGTACCACAAAGCTGAGCATATCTTAAACTATTTCCACATTTATTTCTATTTATCCACAAGTTCATTCTTGTACTATATTATTGGTGATCAAAAAGTCCTGATTTATCATTCATTATGTCTTTCCTCTCCCTAAAGCACTCCTGATGTTTCTTTCCTCTTTTCAGGCTAAGTCTTTTTATGGCACTAATTACTTAACACTGATACTGTTTATTTCAAATCTCTTCATTTCAAATGGAAAACTACTACAGTGACTGAAATTTCTTTATGAAAAAACAAGAAGTTCAGAGTTGATGAGAAAAATCAGTATGTTCAAGAAGGAATCATTAAAACTCCTTGTTGGAACATGGCAGCAAAAGTATCCATGGTCCAGCATTAAAATATCTTCTAAGTTCCCCAAGAAAAATTTCAGGAAAAATAATAATATCAGAAAATAATATTTTTCCACCTAAGAAGTAGGTGGGAACAGCATAAAAATTAGGCAGATAGGCAGAGAAAATACGCATTTTTAAACCATCTTTTCCCTCTCTTTGATCCAGCTTATAAATACCTTTTTGCTTCATTTATAACCCAAGTTGAGCAATCAACAAAGAAATTAAGGAGACAAACAGCAGGGATCAAAACTAGTGAGTTTTCCATATTTTCATGCCAACAACACCATTACAGAATGATGGAATTGTTCTTGAAAGCTTCAAGTTTTCCATTAAAGAAGAACTAAGATCAAATATTTTAAGCTGCAGGTATGGAAAAATATTTTGTATGGGTTGCTTGAACAAAAGCAACTGTAGATGAAATGGATAAGCTCTCATATGTCTCTCCCCAGTGAAGTCCTGACCAGTCAGAGGCAGGAATAGGGCCTTTTCATGACTAATTGCCCTCTGTGACTGTTTCTTAAAGTGCCTGTATCATAGAAACGGAGTGTCATTGGCCATTTGCTCCATTTTCCTGAGTAAGTGTTACTACTGATGTTCAGTGAGGGTCATTTCCAATTCTATAGCTTTCCCCCTAGGATTATATAGTAATGGTATTTTATAGGAATAGACAATTCCAGTAACCATTCTGTTGTCACTGTAAGGGAGGAAAGAAAGCATCATAAAGTCTTGCAATGCGCTGTGATGGTCTTCTCTTTTCAGTGTGCTGACACAACATTTAGAACATGCTGGCAGCAAAGGCAGAAACAGGGTCCTACACTGAGGAGGAATAAGCCCAGGTACCAGCACAGGCTGGGGGTGGATCTGCTGGAAAGCAGCTCTCTGGAGAAGGAGCTTGGGATCCTAGTGAACAACAAGCTGTCCATGAGCCAGCAGTGTGCCATGGTAGCCAAGAAAGTTGTCCTGAGGTGCATTGGGAAGAGCACTGCTGGCAGGGTGTGGGGAGTGATCCTGTCTTTCTACTCAGTCCTGGTGAGGCACATCTGGAGTGCTGCCTCCACTTCTGGACTCCTCAGGACAAGAGAGACATGGAGCTCCTGAAGTGGGTCCAGCAAAGGGCTACAAAGATGATGAGGGGACTGGAGCACCTCACTTATGAGGAGGGGCTGCAGGAACTGAACTATTTAGTCTGAAGAAGAGGGAACCTCATCGATGACTGCCTATTTGAAGGGAGAGCATCAAGAGGGGGGATCAAGGTGGTACTGAGAAACGGGACAAGAGACAATGGGCAGAAACTGGTGCACAGGCAGCTGCACCTGAACATCAGGAAGAACTTCTTTACTGTGAGGGTGACTGTGCACAGGAAAATCTTGCCCAGAGAGATTATGGATCTCCCTCACTGGACATATTGAGGAGCAGTCCGGGCACAATTCTATGCAATGAGCTCTAGGATGACCCTCCTGGAGCAGGGAGGCTGGACCAGATGTCACCTTGTTGTTACTTCCAAACTTACCACTTGTGAGATCCTGTCAAAATATCAGATCCTGTACCAGCATGCTTCTCCTGAGCTTCTCCCACTGGAAAAAGGACAGTGTACTGATATTGATGTTATGATGGTTGTTGATGTTATTTTTATTGGCCCATAGCAGCTTTGTAAGGGTATAAAAATCCTAGAAAATTTTCCTGTGACATTGAGAACATCTCACAAAAAAAATGCTTTTTTTTTAGCCTAGTCCCAAATGTTATTGACTTTTTTCAGTATTTTCCAATTTTTGTACTGAGTCTATGGGAAGAAGGCTACTGATATTTTAAATTTCTATATTCTATTAAATTTCTATTTCTATTAAAGTATCTATTGAAAGGCCAGAAGCTGACTCCCAAGTATACAAGAGACACATTCTGTTAATTTCAGTTACCAACAGAAAAAGCAATCTGCTTTCGGGTAAAATACCAATCAATACCTTTTTAATCTCAATTTCATACTGTTGTGTTCTGAGTTTTCTCTGAAACCTACAAGAAAAAGCCCAAGGGAGTTCACTTGGGAAATGTTTATTTTATATATATTTTATACAAATGACAGAAATATTTTATACAAAAATCAGTGTTTATTTCAGTTTTTAAAAGGAAAGGTAAGGAAAGCCTTAGCCCAGCTTAATGTAACATAAATAACTTCTCTGCCTTGAGATAAACAAACAAGTAGGGTAACAGCATATACTGGCACTCACAGGAGGGTAGGCCATTTTGGTATGTAAACATGAAGTTTAAGACCACATGAAGCTTCTTGATGATTTCTATTAACTCATTTCTGAAAAGGTCTTACATAATGAGAATAAGTAAATATTCCTCTATGGAAAAAAAACCATTGAAGAGAAGATTGAGTCTACAATGAAAATTGAATAATTAATTCAAGCAATTGGACATTGTGTAATTTAATTTTTTCTTCTTAAAAACCTAGTGACACAGACAACCAGTTTCTAGGCAGTGATATTATCCATGGTCATAATACGACCAAGAACAAATGACTCAAGTTCTTTTCAAGAAAGAACTCTTCTTCTTTTGATTTTAGTCTATCCTTACAACAGAGATAGAAACCCTCAGCTTGACATTAGGCTCCATAAAAAAATACTTTAACTTACTGATACAGTGCTCGCATGCTACATATCTCCCTGTCTTATCTCTCTCTATGCATAATCCTAAACCTCCTCCTTGCCAGTTCTTCAGACCTTTTTGTTAAAATTCCATACCTGCCTCATCCATTTCTACTCTATTCTAGTTTTGCTCACTTGGGTTTGTTTCTTACTCCCACTCTCTCTCTTGTTCCCTCTTTCTCTCCCTGACTCTCTAATAGGATGAGAGAGCTCTCTTCCTATTAATTGCTTCTTTGCCTTCAACTACCTCTCTCACCCAAACACTCTTTCCAAGTCGTGGAATGGACATTCCTTTCTTTCATGCCACCTGAACACCAGTACAGGAGCCATGAAGTGCAAGAAAAATAACTCCTCTGATCAGCTTTTGTCCCTGGCAAAGGAAAAGCCCAGAGCAGCAACGGCAGAGAAAATCTCATTTTGAATCTCAAGCCCCAAGCAGATGCCAGCAGCCCCAAGAGCTCTGCTTCTCAGAGCTCTTCCACAAGGCACCAGCGGAAGAGCTCTGAAAAGCAGAGCTCAAGGAGCAAGAACAAGGTATTTTTGTAGCCAAATTCTCTAGAAAATTTAGCTGGTTAATATTAACATGAACCTGTAAAGCACATGAAACTATGTGTTTAATCTCAGTGTAGGCAGCTTTCCATAAAAACAGCTGAAGGACATACCTGAAACAAAACACTTCCACAAATAATTGTGTGCTACATGTATAGAGTACTGCAAGTATCCACAGAGGGTTCTCACAAAAGTGGTTGATGAAAATTCTGTAAGGATGTATTTAAATTTAACTTTGACTGATTCTCAGAAATAACTGGAAGATGTTAGTGGAAGGAGCGTTTATTCTTTTGTTTAAATCTGTTATGGAAGACATTTGGAATCAAATATTTTGGACTTGGCAAAATTGGCGTGCAATTGGAAGGAGACCATACAATGAAAAATCAGTGTGGAATCCCAGGTGCTGCCATGTCTCCTTGCATTGCCTGTAGTCTTAATTACTACTTAGAATCAGCATATTGTTTTCACTTTCTCTAAGATCACTTCCCACCATTTAATGCCAATGCTTTAGTTTATGTGACCTATTTGTCAGTAGTACAAATGAGTCATCTAACAAATCATTCAAATTGCACCAAATAAAGTTACTGTGAAAGTTTGAGGGTGATTTTTGGCTTCATCTTATTCAAATGCTGGACTGTCTTGCAAGACACCTATTAAGAGGTTACCTTATGTAAAATCCCATAGTTACCATGAATTTTAAAAGACTGATCGTGTTCAAATTTATTTGCCTCAATGGGGCTTCAGTTCTTGGCATAATTAAGATCAAACTAACAGCTCTCCAGACTTGCATGACAAACACCAGTGGACAGCAACAGATTACTGCTTTAAAGGCAGGCTTTTAACTTCCTGCCTCCAGCAAGCATGGGAAAAATATGTGACTCCTCGAGAAGAAATCCTTTTTGCAGAGTTGGAGGTGGGAGGATGCAAGTGTAGTGATCATAAGTAAATGATAGTAAGTAAATATTATTAAGAAAAACCAAGAGTGAATTTATACATTAGTTAAGGAAAAAAAAACAAAACAAAGACAATTCTATCCCAAATGCTTGTTACTAAGCATGATGAGTGCAATAAAGCTTTAGATGGAAATAAGAAATAAAAAGAGTCAACATCTTAAACATGAGCATCAAGCAGATCTTCAGCAAGAGAGGGGAGAAAAGAACAGAACATCTTTTATTGTCTGTTTAGTGGGTTAGCTCCCCAAAAAATCTTTATGAGAAAAAGGATTATGGAAAACAAAACCCTCATCCTAACAGATCATATGGTGGGTTGTGCTAGACGGGCTCATTTATCTCCATTGAAGGAGGACAAGACCTTTATAATTCACTTGTGGCTTCATTGCTTGTGAATTATGAGCCTTGCCCCCTTACTAGTGGGCACCAATCTGTTATCCCAGCAGACTGCTGTTGCTGTTATGCACTTTTTTCTGCTTTATTGATAGGTGCCAGAATATCTTGTTTTTCTCTTATCTGTACCTCACAAATACAATGAAATGTACTTTCTTCTGACATAAAACAAAGCTAGATGGTTATACAAGGTATATCCAGCTGAAGTCCTTTGAGTATCCTCTGTATCTCTTTACATCCTTTAGAAATGAAGTACTAAATAATTTCTTAGAGCTGCAAAATCTCTCAATCCTTAAAAGTGATCATTTAATCTATGAAAAAGGACAAAAACATATATTACTGAGTATGAAATCAAAGACTTACTGTACCTGCTAACCAAGAATTTAAAGGCTTAGAAACGCATAGGCTTAGAAATGATCCCACAAAGAAGAATATACAAATATTTATTGACAAAAAGGGGCTAATAAGTGTGCCAGATGACTGTCAGTCTTGCAGAAGCAGAGGGCTGCTATACTGCCTCCATGCCACAGCTATTAGTGTCACCTAGTGCATGAAATTATCATTCCCAACAGGAGATATACACTTAGATGCTGGCTCTGTTGAAAGTCAGGAAGTCATTTAAAGTTGATTATGAAGTACACATGGCAAATCCTGATGCATAAAAGTTGTTATTCAAAATAGTAACTAGGCTGATACTTTTAAACTTAAAAGTTGTGTGCTTGAATTTCATGTCTTTTTGGTGAAATCTTATCTGCTAGTGGAACTGCTGTAGAAATTTTAAATGCCTTCACATAATCCATCATAATCATAATCCATTATTTGTAATGAATATGTGAAAACCAAGGTTTTTCCTTTGCATATTATTTGTGGAAGAGATGAATTTGTGGCAGATATGTTCATGCAACTGCAGTTTCAGACTCATCCGATTTTCTTTTAATTCTATCTGTTATTTTGTTGTCAGAAATAAGTTAAAAACTCCTCAAACATACAATTTTGTTTGCTTTCTGTGTCAGAGTTATTTCCTGCTGCAATGTTTAGTACAAGAAAAGAAAAACATCTAAAGTAGATGTGATATGTTAGCAACAAAGATAAAGTGAAATAGCTTTGAAACTGATTTTTCCTTTCTGGTATATGATGTCCTCTACATGTCAGTGAATAAAGTTCAGCATGGCTTGCTCAGGTTTTTTTCAGATTACTAAACTAATCACTTAGTAATAATTCAGGACAAAATGTCTTGCAAAGATTCTTAGTGAAGTAAAACTGAGAAATTGAACACTAAGCTAGTAAAAGAGAGAGAGAGACAAAGGAAAAGTGCAGGCTCCTATTATTGTTACATTGGACAGGGACCGTAAATAACTAAGAGTTGTCACCTAGAAGTTTCTTCATTATTCGTGGGCTTATATTTAGTCCTTTATATCAGTGCCATCTAATTTTGTTACGTCACTTGCACTTCTCAGCTGAAACATTAATATGTCTGCTACTGACATGTGATACACGCTGGCTTTTCAGAGATATCACAGGCTGCTGATCTGCACCAGTCAAGAGCAATGTAATTGACACTGCCAGACAGAAATATTACTGCCAGATTGAAGAATATAAATAATAAATAAAAAAATTTCTGCCAATACTGCACAAAGAGATGTCCATAATAAGAAAAAGATTTCTTCAATCACACCCACTGAGAATCAGACCCAAATTAAAATAGCAATAGATTAAATGGAAGGGTCCCATTCAATTATACTGGGTGTCTGTACTCTTTTGATAATACATTGTAGAGCTACAGAGCAACTGTGTAGGTTACTGTGAAGAGAAAAGGAAGATTGCAAGTAGTTCAGATTATGCTTCTGTTTCTAGGTTTAAACACCTGTAGAGGAGTCTCGACAATTTAGCTGAAGATACATACAGTTAGAAATAAGACAAAGCTAAATGTTCTTAAATGGCTGCTTCATATGATCATGGCAATAATGTGAAAATACAGTGACTGGCCTGCAAGAAGAGGGAAATAAAAGTGAGGTTAAAAAATTAATATATTGTGTGTCTTAGGAGTTTTCAGGAAGTTTAATTTTAATAAATGTGAAATCATTAAAATCCAAAGACAATTTAGTGCCACACCAATTGTACACCTACCCCACCAATGGGTATGTATCAGTGTTTGGAGAGCTTAAACCTCAACTGTGACCAATAAAGTGTGTCAGGTTTGCTTCTAACAGTGCTGGTGCACATTAATATGAAGAAAGGACAAGGTGGGAAAAATGAAGAGTCACTTATGTATTCATCACTGAAGAGGAAAACCAGACTATTAAACAACCTATCAGCCCAGTGGGATGCTCATGCCAATCCATCTGTCAGGTAAACTGGAAGCATAGCTGAATAGAGTGAGATGAAGATGAGCAAGTACAATGGATAGTGAGGATAGTGAACAAAAAAAAAAAAACCATGGAGAAAAGGAAATGGAAGATGGGAGAAAAATAAAACAACTTCTTAGGAAAGGAAGATGATAGGCAACATACTACGTCTTTCCTGGAATGTTCTAAACTGAAGGAGTGTTTCTGTTCCTTCTAATTTCTACCTCTACTACAGAAACCAAACCATGACTTTTCTTGGATTTTAGTCAGTGAAATTTCTTCTCCCTCTCAGCTGGCATTGAATAAATAATACCCGAATAATCCCTAAATCAGAAATCTGTTGCATCAAAAATCGTCCCTATTTACTTGGAGTTCAATACAATTGTTTGTTACCATGTTCTGTGTTACTAAACCCCAAGGTCAGTGAACAGATAAACAGAGACAGTTCAGTGGGAGGAGGAGCAGGTACAGCTGTGTTACATGGTAGGGGAGCTCTATGCTTCTGCTACAATAGGCAAAATGAGGGAAAGAAACCTAGGTTTGTATTACTATAAACTTGACACACTGCCAAAGGTAGTACACAAACAATTGTGTGCAAAGATTAATTACATAGTTTTATAATCATTGGTAGCTCTTATGTATCAGTTATGAAGGCAAGACATGAACATTTAACAAAGACAATCACAGAGACTAACCCCTAAACCATTTTAGGAAAGTATTTAATATTCTTTTGTGTTTACCTGGCCGTCCCCCTATTTCTTTGTTCTTTGATTAAATAACAGTTTATATTTGCAGTGGTTTTTTGTGGCTTTTTTTTTCCTTTATTTTAAATTTTAGCAACTGCTCAATACCCAAACCCAATTTCAGGACTCTAGGGTTTCTTTTGTGAGGGTATGTTGTACTGGAAGAGCCCACAATAATACCACGTCTTGCTGCCTATATTCTATGTAAAGATATCTTGAATGTAAAGTTATTATGATAAAGGCAGCTACCAAATCAAAATAAAAGGTGGGATTCATGCTTAATAATTGAAAAACAGGAGACTCTGAACTTACAGTCCTCTCTAATAGCTGTAATCATTTTCCATATTACTAAAAGCTTCTCTTTTCACTGAGTGAGACAATACTGCTTTGAGTTCTGCTGTCTCCACACTGGTATTAGACATGAAAATCAGGAAAACTTTATAATATCCATCTATACACAAGGTGACATAATAAACAAAGTATGACAGCCTTCAGTTTCCAATGACATCCTGAGGTAAATACAAATTTAGACATGCATTATTTTATGAAGATTGAGAGTACATAAACATGAAGTGGTTTCCTTTTGCTCCACAATCAGAAAAACTGAATACAATAGACCAGGATGCACAAAGCAAATCCCTCATATACTGTCAAATTCAAATTAATTCCTGTCAGTCACGGTCTTTTTATACTTTATGGCCCACAGTAACACATTGTGGGGCGTCGCTTAGCTCACTTTCTCTAACAGTAGTAGCAATTTGTGAATAATATCAGCAAGCAGAAATCATTCTGGCATCAAATATTTTTCCATAAATCATACGATAATTCTGTTTCTCTTCATCCAGAACTCAGCTTTTCTGAAGGGCAGAAAGTTTTTCCTAACCAGAGGTTTCTTCAAAAGAAACAAACCAAGAAGAAATATTGAAAGCTTACAACAGACAATATTAAATAACTTTTGTCCTTCCTGTTTATCTTTCTGAATTCATTCTATAGCTCTTAAAAAAACCAGTATCTTTATAGAATAATCTTAATAACTTTTATTACTACTCTTATTGTTCACATCCCTAATGGTGATAGGTGAATGCAACAGCTTTAAAAACATCCTACGAAAACAAAACTCAAGCATAAAAATCTGGCGGTTTTTTTTTTTTAATTCTAAAGTTGTTTAGACTAATTGTCAAACAAGTCAACAGCAGTCACCGTATCTTCCATGTTTTTGAGCTTACACATGACATTTGATACTAACAGGCACCTCCACTATGATATTAATTTTCCAGATTTGGCAGTTTTCTATATTCCTATGTAATCCTTACATTTGATTAATGTATTTAAATAAATAACTAAATGAAAAAACACCAAGAGAAAAAGCCAAAACGCGAATGTGACAATTCCAGACATACCCAATCAGAAGCTGATTTGGATTTATATTTATAAGGCCAGAGGGGGGACAAGGGAAGCAGCAGCTCTTTCACGTCTGCACACCTGTGCAGCGTCAGATGAGCTGTCTATAGGCAACATAGGCCTTCAACACTCCCCAGTGGGAATCACATTTGGCAAACATTTTAAATTGCTCACTGTAATTCAGGGAGATATTGTTGTTTCCTAGATGTGTCTTTCAGAATGCTTCAGATCTTGAAAGTAGCCTCTATGCTGTTAAAGTGAATCCCTTATATTATTTACCATCATCTTCTTAAAAATACCACCACAAAGCTGAGACTTGCTTTGTGATAAAGATGAATGCCACTCTTTAGTGCATGTTTCAAAATGAATGGATAATATTAACTGATGTGCAATTCCCCTCTCTCCATGATTACTTCTAATTTGTACATTCATAAAGCCATGGATTACTAATAACAGCTATCACTCATTTTCTCTAAAACAGTCTGACACTAAGTACTAGAAATCACAGTGAGTTATAATGAAAACTGTGCTTGCAGATAATGTACAGACACAAGTGTACTTCCTCCTGAAGGATTTAAGAAAGAATACTACTAGCTTGAACACTATCTCATTTCCCTAAAATGGCGTGAAACAGCCTTTGAGCACAGACAGGAGTGTCCACTGGAGTCCCCTAATGAATTCCTAAAAGCTGTATACATAACTGCCTAACATCAGTCTGCTTCTGTCCCTATGCTTGTCTGGCGTCCCATGTCACACACAAGCAAAGAAAGTCAGTCTAAGGGCCAGTAAACTTGTTTCTTCAATTCCAACAGAAAGCTCACTGATGTTTGGTATTCTTAATTGCAATACATTTCAAAGAAAGACTGTCAGATGCTATGGCTCTGCACACAACCTTATTCCAAAGGAATAAATTTCTGTGAGATCTTCAACACCAAGGCATGCCAGGCTACAGGTATAGAATTCTGGGGGAGCTCCCAGCAAAAAATCTTTTGAATGGAAAACTCCTAAGGGCAATGTGACAATTGCCACAAAAGAAAACTACACAGAGTAATGTGAGAAGCTCTGAGCATCTGTCAGAGGAGAATCATGAAAATGCAAACACCTGGAACAGCAAGAATCACACTCAGTGGTACTTTTTAAGGGTTCAATTGGGCTAGAAGTGCTTGTTTCCTTTCTTCTACTGTTTTTTCCTTCCTTTAACAAACACTTCCCTTTTGCAAAGATTGCAGCTATCATTACCTCTTCAAGTGTGTAGATCCCAGTAAAAAGCAAAACCTGCATAAAGTATGATATGACTGAAATTTGATTCCTAACCTGAATTTCAGAGGATGCATCCAATTCAGTTCTCTTTCTCCAGACACAAGTCTGGGCAATTCTTATTTTCACAGCTATATTTTCTTTCAAAAGTTGAAAGGAAAGACAGGCAGAAAGACAGATTCTGCCACTTCCCCCTGTATACTCCCTTCAGTGCCCTAGTCTTGATAAAATGAGGATTCCCTTCCTTAAGGAAAATACTGGAAAAGCAGCAGTAAAGTAGAACACCTCAGTCCCTCATCTCACTCAGAAAAACCCAACAAAGCAAACCCAAAGTTCATTAGTTAGCAATTATGTGTTTTCAGTGGTGGAGTAACAATGCAAGTGAGCTAACAGGCTACAGCACAACTTAAAACTAATAAGAGCTGGAATATTTATTGGCTACTTAGGTCAAAGCAGTCTGCCACCCAGAACTTCATTAAATGTCATCTTTGCCATTAAAAACAAATCCTAACTTGATGGCAGGGAGTGAGGGGATGTCTGCAGCACAGGCAGAAGCACCAAACTATGTGTGTTGACTTTCTATGTGTGAGATATATAGTCAGCATTTCTAATGAATCTGCTTGGAGTGGCTGGAATATTATGATTTATAGCATCTTCCCACTCTCCATCATAGCATTTTATTAGATGGATGGGAAGCCAGTAGTAATGAGGTTAGGAATGAGAAAACATCCATCAAGCTTGGCTACATCTTCTCAGTAAAGACAACACACTATCTTGTACGTCACAGGCAGTGATTTGGTCACGATGGTACAAAATGTGTGATTAAAACCAAGCACTTGACACTAGATAATAGGCATCTAGTTAAAAAATAGCTCTAGTGTTCCTGACTTTTAATTAAACCCAACTCATAAATATGCACTGTGGTAAATATACTGCAGAATTGGTCTTTTTTATATTCCACCACATAACAATTACCTCCAGAATGAACATTTTATTTCACTACATGCTGTTATTAGGCCAGAGAGAGTCTAAGAGACAGCCTAAAATACAAATGTTGAGCCAGTGATGTCAGGCAGGTACGTAATGATCCCATCCACTTCAATTGCTTTCTCTCCTTCTCACACTTCCTACTGCAGTTATCAATCTGAAATAAAGCATCCTTGATCATTTTTAGGAATCTTTCAAGGCACCTTTGACTGCTTCAGTAATAACAGAGAGAGAGGGGGCCTCTTAAATGTAGAATGCTAGTGCACTGTAAATCTGTCTCTTTAACAGGTTTACTCTTTTGTGTGTGGCTCATTTACAGAAGATTTTTTTTTACGTGGCTTTGAATAATGTAAAGCTGACAAATTTGTGTACAGAAGCCACAGACAGTATGCAGGCACTTGCTCGGCAAGCTATTTAACTGTGCCTGACTTAAGTGCTTGAGTCATCTCAGGGAGGTTAACAGTCAATTACCCACTGATTGCTAACTCAACAATTGATCAATAAAGGAGTAATCCAGTTCCCTCATGGCTTCAAGAGACAACATCCTTGTGCTGAAACCAGAGGCAGTGGGGTCAAGTTCTACATGTCAGGGAATTCTTGCAGCTGTAAAGGCAATGAGAGTCTTTCAGTGCCACAGATCACAGAGGCCCGCTGAGTATTTCATTCAGGGGGACACATGGTAACTGAAGACCTTCTGCTCTAACAGCAAAAAGTAAGCATTTCTGGTTTGAAGGAAAACATTCTTATTTACTAAATGAAGTACATTGGTATCCGCTTAGTTGTGAGAAGGGAAAAACCATGAGCCCAATGGATGTGCTACAATTGGCATGTACTCTACATGGTACATTTGGTATGACTAAATCTCTTCACTCTTTTCCATTGTAAATGAAATAACATTTATCATATCTGATCAGAGTTACTAAAAATTATTTGGATGTTGAGACAAAAGGGTGTAAAATGCATGAAATAAAATGTCTTTCTTTTCTTTCAGTAGTTTTTCAGCAATACAGTGAACATAGTATTTTTAAATTGTCACAGGCAGAAAATTGACATTTTGTAATGGTGACACATCTTGCTAAGAATGATGAGTTTTCCAGTGCAGCTGAATCACTGAACTTTATAATTTGCCTAAAAGATTTGCAAATTAGTGATTTCTGCTGTAAAACACTATTTATTCCCTCTAGGGAGACCTTTGAAGCATTTGCTAGTGGCCTCCAGGGAGGTAAATATTCATGTGATGCTTCTTCTGTTTCCACCTGCTATTCCAAAAGGTACCTATATATACATAAGATATATTTCAAAGATAGCTTTTGCATATTATCAAAGTCTGCATTGCTGGGTTTTTTTATAGGCAGAGGAAGAAGAAATGGCATTTCTTATTTTCAGCATAAAGACAGCTGGATCCAAAAGTATCTTTCAAAAATGAACCTGTTAATTTTCTTCATAATGTTAAGGATCATTTTTTTAAAGCTGTTCTATCAATAAAAAGGAAAATTTTTTTTCTGTGATCACAGAATGGGTCAGGTTGAAAAGTGTTCAGCTGGTCCAAACTCCCTGCACCACCAGGTCCATTCTAGTGCACAGGATGACATCCAGAGAGTTCCTAAATGTCTCCAATAAAGGTCATTCCACAGTTTGTCTGGGCAATCTATCGCAGTGTGGTCACAAGCACATTAAGGAAGTTCTTTCTCACATCTGTGTGGAACTTCTGTGTATCAGTTTCTGTCCTTTGTCTCTTGTCTTATTGCTCAGCACCACCAAGCAGAGCCTGAATCCATCCTCAACACCCTCCCTTCAGATACTCAGAGACAGTGATAAGGTCTCTTGTCTCTCAGCTGACTCTTCTCAAAGTTAAACAGCTCCCTCAGCCTTTCCTCATAAGAGAGATGATGCTCCAGTCCCACAACCATCTTAGTCATTCTCTGCTGCACCCACTCCAGGACCCCCATCTCTCTTGTCCTGAGGAGCCCAGAACTGGACACAGCACTCCAGATCTGCCCCACCAGGGCTGATAAAAGGGCAGGAACCCCTCTCCCAACCTGCTGCCACTGCTCTTCCCAGTGCACCCCAGGACACCATTGGCCTTGGCCACCAGGGCACACTGCTGGCTCATGGACAGCTTGTTGTCCACTGGTATCCTGAGGTCCTTCTCCTCAGAGCTGCTTTCCAACACATCTGCCCCAGCCTGTGCTGGTGCCTGGGGTTCTTCCTCCCCAGTGCAGGACCCTGCTTTTGCCTCGGTTGAATTTCAGACAGTTCTTTTCTGCCCATATCTCCATCCTGTCAGGGCCCTTATAAAGGACTGCACAACACTCTAGGCATTGATGTTTGGTAAAATAATTACATGATGGGTTTCATCCTAAATAATAGTTCTAAAAATACACAAAACCCGGTAACCTACTTCCTTACATTATTAGTGGTCTGCCAGTGCATTGTCCTAATACAGCCCTTTCAAGTGTCATGCATTTAAGTGATTTGTCTTTTCTTTCACGCCATCATACTAATTTTAAAAGTAAAACTAATTTCAACAGTTTCAGGAAATTATTGAAGTTAAATTGGATGGAAATGGTGGCTTCACCAATCAAGTTCACTCTGTCATATAGTGAGGTGAAATATATCTTGTTGCTATATTAACAGCTTACTATTTACAATGAATTTTAATAACAGGATTAATTTGCCTCAACAAAAAAGATAAACTTGAATGTTAATAAAAGGTGGGCTATGATGCCATCTAAATACATCACTAAGACTTTCATATAAAACCAAAATTGTTTATTGGATGAAGGAAGCACTGTTCAAATAGACTATTATCTCTCTACTTGCAATCATCATAATCCTTGCAGAAAGTGATTTCTTATGCTGGCTTTTATTATGCATTCATTTTTCAGAGGAATAAATTACATACTCCTTTTGCTGTGTTAATATTGCAGGCGACCATGGGTGCTGTTGTACATTCCCTTGGAAACACATTTTATACAGTGCCAGTTAAGCAGGAGGGGGTAATATTGGCCAGAGGATTCCAGCATCTCAGCTAAAGGTCAATGTGGCTACAAACCAGCAAGAAATTACTTATTAATGGCTTGTAGAGTCAGCACTGGGTTCAAGCCCAGCTTCTACTAAGGGGATTGAACATACAGACTTCTCAATGAGAACAGGTGCTACCAAAAGAACCATCCTTGTACTGAGAAGGCAGCTTAAAATAAATATAAATCATGTCCATGACCTCCCCTGACCAAGCTAGATTTTGAATTTTTTCGTCTTTAATAGTCTTAATGTTTCAACCCAGAACCTAGTAAAATTTCTATATTGGCACTTAGCCACTAAATCCACACATAGAGTCAGTAATGCTGACTGCTCCCTCTCCTTTTCATAGATAGCAAGAATTCTAACCCTGACCAAAAAGTAAATCAGGTTAGATAGCTTGGATACTTTCTAGCATCCAAGGAAAAAAGCATATCTTCTTTTAAGGGTTAATCAGAAAATAACTGCCAATCTAATATTTTCTGTTATTTTAAAGGTTTCCTAGTGTTCAAGTGAGATTTTCACTTAGCTTTCTTCACATACTTCCATGAAAGAACTACTGAGACTTTATTGGTGTCTTCAAAATCCCAGAGAGGTCTGAATTAGCAAGATGAGGTCTGGTATGATTTTTAATTTAAGACTAAAAACTGACCTTAAATTCAATGAATTGAATTGAATTGAATTGAATTGAATTGAATTGAATTGAATTGAATTGAATTGAATTGAATTGAATTGAATTGAATTGAATTGAATTGAATTGAATTGAATTGAATTGAATGCCAATTTAGGTTTAGCACAGAACAGGTAAGGAGATATTAACTTGTGTTTTCATATTCTAATAGAAATGCCCATACTCCCTGTTCTCTGCAAACATGGTGGCCACTTGTTAAAACAATACGAAGACTTCACTGCAAACAAATTTCAGTATAAAAGGTCTCACCAACATTGTGCACAATGACAGCAGAGCAACACCTGTACCTTTGGAGAATGAGATGCAAGCTGGGCTATCTGCTCCTTCATCACTCTCACTTTTTCTTTGACTCTGTGCTTTCTGACCTCTGCACATTTAGACAGCTCATCAGACAGATTCCCTTGCCACACAGGACTTGCACCATTAACAGCAGTCTCATCTTTCATTATCATTCTCAAATTCTTTGCAGCCTGCAGGAAGAAACTTGAAGTCTGTACTTTTGTCCCCACATGCCAATGAAGCTTAGAGGAGGAGAATTCATTCTTTGAATTCTTCTGTTCTGAAAGTCACCATCCCTCATTAATGCATTTTAATCCACAAAAATTTCAGTCAGGTTTTCAAAGGAAAACTTTATTTTCTCTATAATTTTATTATTAGCTGGGCTGAAAAAAAAAGTTACAACTTTTCCCACAAGCCAGGAAGAAAGAATAATTTCATATTCACTTATTTCCTTGTATTTGTTCTCTGTCAATAATATTTCTTCTTTTATTATTGCTAGTAGAACAGCCTAATTTTTCAGCAGCTGACACTTTGAGGGCAGGTCTCTCATGTGACATGCCTGGACAGAAGCTGCAGGTGACCCTGTCTCATTAGACCACATGGCTCCCCAGGACACCAAGAATTCTGCTTTATTAGAAAATTTCCAGGCGGCTCTGAAGATTACCCTTTTGTATCTATTTTATAAGATGTGGCTTTTATCCTAGATTTCTGGAAATCAATTATTTAAAGAAAGAGATAGTTTCTGTGAAATATATGGCTCAAACCTAACTCTTATCCCAGCAAATAACTTAAAGGCTGTCTGTCACCACCCACATAGTCTTTACTAATCCCTTCAAATTTTGAAGCATGAAGCAATGAACAGCAAAGAAAATGAAATTTTCTAATTGTTAATGTCTGTAAACTTTGCGCCTCTTGGGAATGAGAGTGTGAGGCAGGTATAAAAGGACATTTGAAATACTTAGTCTGTACTTGATTTGACCATAAACCATCAACCAATCCCAGTAATGAGTAGAAGGTATTTTGATTTTCTAAATTTTCAGAAGCCAAGTCTTTCTTTGATTAGGGAGTTAGGTTGAAGGAGTTAGCTGACAGCTTTTCCACCCTGAGACTACAACAAACTCTTCTGGAGATCTATGAGTGCACTAACACTGAAAGTACATTGTTGTGATGTATAAACTTTGAGAGTCCTAAAAACTAGATTAAACATCCTTGATTTTTTCCTGACTGCAAAGGGTAGCTCTCTTGATGGTGCTATAAGATCAATGTGAAGAGGAATCTATTTGTGCAGATGAGAGTATAAAATGAAAAGAAGCTGAGCTGAGGTACATTTCTATCTGCAAGCCCTGAATATCTAAAGGATAACACCTCTATTACAACACCAACAGCAAGCTGTATTATGATTTTTTTTCATTACAATCTTTTGGGAAAGACAAGAAGTACAAGTAGACAAAGCAGCATCTTCCTTGAAAGAAAACTAGGCTTTTCTATGTGTCACTTCTCTAACAAGAGTCCCACAGTGCCACTGTGTTTACTTTCTTTACATAGGAAAGCTAAACAGTGAGAACACTGGTGCATAAGCTCTTCAACTATTGAGATATTGAATTCTGATCTTTAATAAACCAACACTGATTTACTTCACTGCTTCTGTTTGCTTAGTTAAGCTCCACTGGCATAGGAAAAAGCACACATAATTTAATCAGATTGCTTTTTTCATTTGATTTTTATTAATGCAGCAAGCAGGCATTGAGCTCAATGAATTCTCTCAGTTCTCACCAGTATAATATACCACTTCCTTCTTGACTGAAAGTTTCAAACAACAGCAAAAAATCCCAAAGAAGTATCAGAGCTTATGTGGAGTTGACACGAGGGCCACTTCAATGGTACAGGCAATCCTCTTTCAGTCTTGTATTAAAAGAGTACCTTGTGGAATAGAGAACAGACTCATTAAAGAGAGTGTTAAATGCTCTCATTTCTGTGGGATTTGACATGCCATTGTGTTTTCTCCTAGAAAAATCTCACCATTTTGGGACTCCAGGATATCTGTGCAGCTGCTTTATGCCATCCAGCATCCAGCACAACCTGCTGCCCATAGCATTAGATATTCTAGATAAATATACTACTGTTGAGCTCTCACAACTGGAGACACATAGATTTTCATGTTGTGCAGTTCACAGCAGCTTCAGACAAATCTTTCCCATTTATTTCAGGGTCATACCTCAAAATGGCATTCATTTCTCTGCACAGAATTGTCACAGTGATTTCAAAAACAAGTTTAAAATAAATGAGCACATGTAAAGATGATTCCATGCTGTGCTTTTCATAAGCTCTGAAGACTCTTGCACTTTGTCTAGAGGAGAACTGATGAAAGTCTTGGAGCTTTCATTGTTCAGCTGCCATTTACCTGTTTTCCCACAAGCCAACATTGCTTATTCTGTTGTGTTATTCTACCTCTATCATATTTGATTTTGTTCTATTTTTTATTGTGAAGACTGAACCAAAACACATATAATATTATGAATATATGTGTCTATATCTATATATTCTTATATGCATGTATAAAAATAATGATTTTAAAAGTTGCAGCCTCTCAGGAGCATCTGTGTTATTCTATTTTCAATTATATAAAATGTTATGATGTCTGCCTTCATTGAGAAGTAAGCGGCCCATTTGCTTTTTCTTTTCTCCTTGAAAGAGTCTACAAAACAGTGATGTTAATTGCCAAAATACTACTTCCTCTGTGACTTTTTTTTCCTTCTTTATCCTATGAGATTTTGTCCTTATTGTGATATTGTGAATATCACAATAAGGACAAAATCTCATAGGATAAAGAAGGAAAAAAAGAGGAAATTATTCTTCTTTCTTGGTGAGGATACTCCTTTACAAATAATTGTTTGGAAAGTGGCATGTTGTTGTTGTTGTTTTTGTTGTTGATGTTGTTGTTGTTAATACAGCACGGATTACTTTTCAAGTAAGGCATGAACCATCCATGAACTATCCTTCCATCCTCCTAGGGTACCTTCCATTTCAAAGCTGCTAACTATGCTCAGAAATAAATAAATCTTCTGTATGTTCTTTATCATATTTATATCAATCAATTGAAAAGTGATTTCTTTTTTGCTAGAATTGCAGGACAACACATCTCCATGTCTCTCAAAACTTTTTAACACTGGTCATATTTTGTTCTTAAGTCTATAGCTGTGTTGTTAGACTCTTCTTATGACAGACCTCTGCTTACTTTTCAACCTATAATCTTTATTCTACTTCAAAGTCCATGTGTGCATGGCATACAGATTGCTGGGGTTTGTAGCATTTCTCCTTCACTGAAGCCAGCAGGAGTTTTGTTACCTATTTCCCTGAGTGCTATAAGGAGTATTTAAAGAGTATCTAAAGAATTTAAAGAGTATTTAAAGAAACTATTTACTTCATTCTGTCTCCATGTTCATATTCCCAAGTACTGAATGACAAGTAGATAAGATAAAAAAAGAAAAAATAAAAGTGTGCTTCAGCAAAAGTTTGTAGCCATGACTTTTAAACTTAGAGGCAAAATAAAACTACAGGTAATTAATAGTTTTGACTAAAAACTTTAAGCATCTAGAAGCTTACAAGATCCTTTAGATTATTCTGGGTTTTTTTGAGAAGCTTTTATGTGTTTCAAATCAAGATGTTTAATGTTTCCTGAAGCATAAAAACACATTTTAGTTTTTCTAAGTTACCACTTAACTAACCAAATATATAATTTTTAAATTCACAGGGTATTAATTCCTTATTATCACATGTCCATTACCAAGACCAAAATTTCAGCCTTTCAGCACATTAGTCTGGAGATTGTTCCATACATGTTTACCACAAATGATCTTGAAGATGCTTTTGTGCTCTAAACCAATAATTTCAGAGACAGAGCTACCAACCTCTCCATTATTTCAAATGAACAGTAAAAAAGCCCTCTCATTACTTTCAGGAATGTAAGAACATTGACCAACACTAAATTCATTATCCTCAGCTCATTGATTATGCATCACTTATCAACAGCCTTCTGCCACAAAGCTTCTGAAATACCTAGTTGTGTGGAGATATCTGCATTGATAATATGATATTAGGCTGACTTTTGTGTCAAGGCATAAATTCCCTGAGTTTTTACACAGGGAAGAAGCAGCTCTGTTCTATCTCTAAGTTTTATAATTTAATTTTTTACAAAGTTTAAAACAAAAGATAGAGTTTCTGAAGCAACTTTTCTGGAAGGTGGTAAAAATGGAGAGCTCTCCAGGAATATTCAGCTAATGCTATAATTTTTACTCAAATGAAAAGAAGCCAATTCAAAGCACCCTCAATTAATCTTGAACTTTTTTTTGTTTGTCTTGCTACCAAACCATGCACAAAATAGAAAAAAGTTATATTGAAACATTTGCAGGAACTTGTTACTGTTGTGAAATAAAAATGTCATCTGTCGTAACAATCAAACTATCATTCCCCACTGGCAAATGGCTTCATTTTTGGTCTGCTTGTCTGCCCACTAATGGATTAGCAGAATATTGCTACAATGATGGGTCATTTGTTCAAAATCTTGTCTCCAAGGATACTCCTCCAATTTAAACTCAAAACATTCACTGTTTTGTTTTCTGGGTGCTGTTCTGAACATTGTAATGTGAAATCTTTTGGCACTCGCCTTTTAAGTGCTTACAGACAAAGTTTCATTTAAAGTCTGTCTGTCCATATTATTTATGTACTATTACAGTAGTTCCCACTAAATCTTCTCAAGCAGACATGCAGATATTCCCATAAAAGATTCCACCTTTGGGACCAAATTGGGTGTTGGGGCAAATAAATGCAATTTCCATTTTTTATGACTATGTTAAAATAAATCATAATAAAATAATTTCTATTTATTTGGGGTTTGGGTTTGTTTTCATATATTTTTTTAAATACAGAAAATTATCTAAAACTATCTATTAAATGCGATTTTTTAATAATAAGAATGACACACTTGGATTCTCATCCTTTAATTTGCCATTTCCTATGAAGCATCCATGTGCAGTCCCTCAACATCCAATTCTGAGGCGTAATCCCATAAAAGTACAGTATTAAGTTCCATGGTAAACCTGCCAGAGGAGGGCAAAAAGGATTAGACTGCTGCAGTTTAACAAAGATTCAGTGAAGGTGTCCCTTTAAAGCATGCCAGGTTTTGAAATGAATAGGTACTTGCAATCCAAATGTGTTACTTATCTAAGTATTAATTACCTACTGAGGGAAAAAAAAAGACAGTTATCCCTCAGGAGTAGCCCGAATTTTACAGTATGGTCATTTGTAAGTAAATTTGCAAAGCTGTGCACAGGGAGCTAAGGATAAACCCTATTAGTGAATAAATGGATTTACACATTTTGTAATTGTATGCAGCTTGGAAAATGTACTTCTCATGTCTTAGCCTGAGAATAGGATAGCTTTAGAGCAGCTGCCTGCTAGTACCCAGAAAAGATGCTAAACATTGCTTCTAAAACATGGCCTGATGTAAAAAAGTACAAAACTAAAAATATGTCAAATTGGTTTTTCAGCTAAAGGTGTAGAAGATACCTTGGAGGTACAAAATAACACTAAAGGAGAAGATATGGGTGGCCTCAAATCCTAGTGGAAAAATCATCAATAGAGTGGGGGAAAAGGTTCTTATTATTTCAGTGTCCTGGTTTAGGGCAAATTTGGAAGAAAACCTCCAAAAGGGGGCCCTCCAGAAAACAAATTTAAATGGCCCCTCCCCCCAGCTGGGGGAGGAAAGGATTTCTTTTAGGAAAAAATGGAAGAAACTGTTTCTTTAACAAGCAAAGTATTCACAAGCATAAAAATTTAATAATATTAAATGATAAAACTTCTCGCTGTTATAAAAAGATGGCAAATTCAGAAAGTCCTTGTAGTGTGGTGTAGCTTAGCTTGCTGAGTCTCTTATCAGTCCCTCTGGTGCTGGAAAATGCTGTGTCAGAGGCCCTGGTGGGCCACAGGTGCAAGCTCCTGATGTTTTTCTGGGTGTTCAGTCCAGAGCAGGTTTGAATAGTTCCAAGAAAACTAAGAACTGCAGTCCAGGGAACTTCTCTGCCTCAGCTAGCTAAAACTAGCTAAAAGCAGAGAGCTCTGTCCCACTGTCCGTGCTGCAGACAATGCAGTCCAGGGGAAGGATGAAGGGGAGAAAGTGCAGTTTCTGATAACAAACTGCAGGCTTCTTCTCTCCCCTGCTTCCTTCTCAGAACCAGTCTTAAGGGTGCAAAACTTAATTTCCAGCATTAGCAGAACAGATTGGGGATACAAGTATCATTATATAGATATATTATATATTTCAGTCATCCTAAAACATTCAGACATTTCCATATTTTTGAAATACATTTTATCACTAAATGTGACAAAAAGTAATTTCTATTCCTCCTATTTAATTCAGTTTTTGCATTTATAATTTAAAGATTATTATCTCTTCTATTGTCTCCTATAATTTCTATTTCTCTCCTTCATGAATGTATATTTTGATGTCCTATAGCTTCTGTCTAAAGTCTCAAGACTGTTTAAAGTCTCACTGAAGTTTTCACAGTCAGTTGTTTATCTTTCTTCTAGGAACTTTTCCCTCAATTATTATTTTCCAAAAATTTGCTCTTCCTGTTATCTTCATTCCTTCTTCCTCTGCAAGCCACCTATGAGTACTTTTAAACTCTATCAAGATCTATTTTTCTACATATTCCAACAAAAAGCACCCTATACATTTGCATCAGCTCTGTCTTTCTCAGATTACTTTCAGGATTTTTCTTAACAAATCCAACTTCTGTTGCAGTCAATATCATCAACTCACTGGATGTATTGTAATGGCCTTTTACATCAGTGCTCCTATTTTCAAACAAGTTCAATTCCTTTGATTTTGCTCTGTAATGTCACTACAAGTTCCCTCTTTAATCCACAGCTTCTCTTCAGCACTACTGTCCATACTCCAGTCCTTTCTCCCAATTGCCTCTCGCCTGTCTCAAGCTTCTACCATCTACTCCCTTTCATCATTGAAATTTCCTTAGCCTGACTGCTTTTTCTTCTCTCGCTCTCCTTCCATCCTCTGCAAGCTAGTTTGTTGTTCTCCTCACCAGTGAAACGACTCTCACTAATGATATTTTACGAGCTACAGTAAATAATTTAGGGGCAATGTTAATAATGCACAGGAAAGAAGGAAAGGAATGAAGAGATACAGGAAAAGAGAAGTTTCAGCAGAATACCACAACATGATTGAGAGATACAAAATACAATTTTCCCTATTACCTCTTCTCCAGAGAAAAGTGTCTCATATTCCAAAACTGATATATAAAGGGAGGCAAGATGAAGCCTGATGCTTGATAAATGAAGGACTGAGGAGTGGGAAGAGGTTCATGGATAAGGATAAAGTTAGAGAGGAAAATCTTGCACAAATCCAAATGGGCTTTTCTTTACTAGAGATTGAACAGAATTAAGTATGACTAGCAGCCTTGAGAAGGATTCATGGTTTCATAGTATTTAGAATAAGACAGGCAGCCAAACATCATTAGGCTCTTTGAGTGCTTCCTATTTTTTAAGTCAATACATTTCTCAGATACCACACACATTTTAACTGACAGCAAAAGTACTTTGTTGTTTCATCAATAAAAATTGAAGCAGCTTGATATAAAATGCAGTGTTTCCAGCAGTAGCTCAAGTATTCAAAATCTCTGTGTGATTTAGCCTAGGTAGTGCTTCTGAGAGGAGCTAGTGAAATATAAACGGGGTAGAGACTGTTTTCTTCTGCAGCATATGAATCAAAAAATAGAACTGACCAAATAATCCCAAAAGTGTGAAAAGTATGAGCAAACCAAATATTTCCTTTGGAAAAACTTTCTTTACTGGGACAAAAATAATGCCTTTTCACTTATGTGAAATTGAAGTTTCTAAGATTCTCTCACCAAAACTGCTGAACCAAGTTGCCTGATCCTACAAAGAAGAAAAGCAAGAAGATTTTGTGAACTAGCCCAGACTTTCATCATAAACAAGGCTGGAAAATTCCTGCCATTATCCATCTACCTACTGATTGTTTCCCAGGTGATCAACCAAATAATCAAGCAAATTCTTTCTCACACGATAAGAATTGCCATTAAAATCCCTTTCCATTAAATCTTTCAGAGTTTTGACTTTATTGTCAAGGGCTGGTACCAGTGCCTTCCATGCTTCTCTCAAATAAAAACCCAAACCCCAACTTTCCACATTTCAGCCTGCTGGAGATAGCAAAGGTTATCTTCCATAGTAACAAGTAGGTTAAAAAAGGCAGGATGCTTATCAAAATTTTCATCAAAATTTTGTCCAAGTAAAACAGGAAGAGCCCTTCCCAGCCTCACCAAATGAAAGTCAGTGAAAGTCTGTATCTTTGTTGTTAGCAACAGAGCATATGTAACAATGTCATGATTTGCCCTACTTCTGGAATCAGATGTCCTTTTTTTCCCCGGTACGCCCATGAGGAAAACAAAAAATACTAAAAGTCTTTAACAAGAGATCTTTGTGTAATAATTTTTCGGTTTAGACCTTTTGCCCCTCTCCCTCATTCCCCAAGGTATTGACCATAATGCATCACATAAGTGCACTCACAGCATGTAACATGAAATTATGTAGTCATAGAATCACAGAATATGCAGAGGTGGAACAGACCCTACAGGACCATCGAGTTCAGCTCCTACTTCTGCACAGGACAACCCAAGAGTTGGGTTGTCCTGTGCCTGGGAGAATCGTCCAGGTGCTTCTTGAGCTCTGTCAGGCTGGTGCTGTGATCACTTCTCTGGGGTGCCTGTTCCAGAACTCAACAACCATAAAGGTTAAAAACTATTTTTTGGTATTTAACTCAGCTCCATGCTGTTTCCTCAAGTCCTTTTGCTGGTCACAAGAGTGAAGAGATCAGTACTTGCCTTTCAGCTTTCTGCAACTTTACACTGCAACCCACTATAGTTCCCTCTAACACCTCTACAAACCCATCAAAACAATTGGGTTTAATCCCCTGAGAAATGCTTCATTTTAATCCTTTCCCAGGTGCTGTTCTCAGCTACTGCTGAAGAATACATCTTAACTGGCTTCAAGTTTGTTTTTTTTCCCCATACCATGTTCTTAATAAATAAATTCATGGACTTAGTATATACTTCTTTCCAACAAGATGTTTTGTAGAAGAGTGTTTTAAAACAGCTATAAAATGATCTTGATTATTTCAAAAGCTTCTGAGCATAACATTTTTAGGCACTCTTTTTTGCTGGTGTGTGCATCACTCCCTATGACAGTGACTGAGATGGGATATCTTACAGCTGGTTTGTCTGACAAATCTCCACAAGGCAGCTCTTTGAGCTGAGAAGTTTATCCTTCCAGCACTATAAAAATATTAGTCTATCCTTGTTTTGTGATGACTGTTGCTAGCATCTCCTAGTCTCTGAGAATGTTTCACCAAAACCAAGTCTGAATTTGTCTTCCATATAAAAGTACATGCTAGTGAAAGCATTTCTGAAGTCTACTTGAGTTTTCCCTAGCACAGCAACTGAGCTAAATCTTGCCTCCAACCATGCTCATCTCCAATGAAGTGTCTCTCTTATGAAAATATTCAATAAATCTAGGCTGACACATACATCTTTTGTTAGAAGTATAAATTTGCCACCCTGTCACTTTAATACCCAAATTCTCATAAGAGAAACCACTATTTCTTTCTAAACTTCATCCATTTTCCAAGACAAGTTACTGTGTGAACCTGCACAGCACAATTAGACATGACTTCCCATGGAGCGAAATATTTTGGTCAAAATTTCCCTAGTGCTTGCCTAGATCAGTTGTATGCCTATTCAGAGTGCATACAACTGAACTGCTATGGGATATCATATGTTTTGTGTGGAGAAGTTATAAGCAGAACTAGAGGGTCACAAAGGTCAGAAGGACCTTTGAGGCATTAATAACAGGATAGACACAGGCCACACTTCTCTAGAGCTCATGGGGCACCTGAACATATGCTATGGCCAGTTCCACCTTTTCCCTAAGCTGCAGACTTGAACATACTAATGAAAGAAACAACACTTATAAAAAAAGTCAAAGACCCATGGCCTGAAGAAAAATACAAAGGCAGACAATGCTGCAGTCATGGACTTTCTAAGAGCATTATCACTGTGGCTCTCCAGGAAGCAAGTAGTTTTCTTCCCCATGTGTCTGGAGAGCGAGGACAATGGGAGAATTTGAGGCAGCTCCCTCCAGGCTGATTCAGCACCCATTGAAACACATCAAGGCAGAAATCCTCCTGTAAAGCCCAGACATTTTTGCAACCTAACTAGTTAATATACAAAGCACTCCAGAGTTTTCATGTTTGTTTTCTATGGTTTTGGTGTGAATTCATTAATTAACACAGTAAATTTGCTAATGAATATTTTAATAGTGCTAATATGCTGCATATGCAAATTGAGTCTAGAGAGTATCACCTGAAGAAGTACTACTTCAACACTCGATTGATCTGTGATGCAAGTTTTGTTTTGCCACTCTCTCCCTTCCTTTAGGTTAACCAGGTGACATTTCAGTAATAGCAGTGTCCTTAGCATAAGTCATCAGAGAAGATGATTTCACATGGGTAGTGAAGGTTAAATATTTTTAAAATGCAAACAAAATGAATTTTTAAAAGCTTCAAAATAGCTTCAGATTCAGAAAGCCCTTTACAATTCATGGGCAGTTCTCTTTAAGAAGAATGCTCTTAACGAATGCGTACTTCTCATTTGTCTGTTCAGAGATTTCTCTGTCTCTTCTACCACACAGTCTGTATAATTTAAGGTGACTCACTGTACAAGAAAGTTCACCTTCCATTAAAATGTTTTCTTTAGTAAGCACTCTTCTGGAAGTGCTGTAGTGTAAACATGAGTGGCTACGAATACGAACATTTATTAAATAGTGCTGATGAATTTTTCAATACCTAAGGGAGAGCAATTCACAGCTCAATCATTCGGGCCATTTTAAGTGCTGCACAGGACAATTCCACTACATCTTCCATTAATATTTAATTGCCCATTTTATTCTGTTTACCTTTTTGGTTAATATATAATTTAAAGCACTTCTACTAAAAAGGAGTGGGGAGGGAGGGAAGAGAACAACTGTTAGCCTGCTTTTAACAACTCTCTGGTGAGAAGTTTTCCTTCATTTAAAATTCATTACAAAGAATTTTTATTTAATATTAGTAACACAAACCCCTGGTATTAAAGCAAACTTGGAAGCAACTGTTGCATAACAGTCCTGACATTGACTTAAATTTGACTGACACTAATTTTTGACTGGCAGCCTTTCACAAAGCACCCTAGAAGACTGAGAGGATGCCACACAGCCTGAGCATTAGAAGAAGGTACAATAAGTGAGTGAAAGTATTACAATCCCTGTTGCACAAAGGGTATTCCACAGGAAATAATATTCTTCAAGGTTTTGGTGGAGAGGGAAAAGGGAGTGAAAAATGTATCAAAAGCATTTGGCTCATGATTACAAAACCAGGGACTGCTTACAGAGGGATATATTACATTGTGGTGATTGGGAAATAAACTGCCAGATTAATGGGCCTGAAAGTACTTGGATACTGTGAAGTGGATAAAAAAGCAACCATCACATAAGAGTGTTACACATGGTCTTCATTGCCAGTCATTGGGACATCACAGCTCATCACAGTCATGACTCTCATAGAAAATTATTTATTTATCAAAACCAATAAAGAGCTGATTTTTGAATTTGGGACAAAATTACTAGCAACTGTATTTAGGCTTTGGTCACTATTTTGAGAATCATAAGACTCACGGGGGCTTAAATATTGACATAAATGTTGTTTTGAACTTAGCTTTTCTGACTCATGCTTTTTGTTTTCTTCAACAACCATTCAGAGTATTATGCTATTATACATAACATAATATCATGCCATGGAAGTAGATCTAGATGTGGCATTAGAAATCTAGTGCATTAACCAATCATTGTCTCCAGGTCAAATATGTGTTATTTTTCAGAATCGCCCACAATATTAAAGACTAGCACATATGTAATCACAAGATCAGTGCCCAACTTTCCTAATGAAAGTGAGAAAATGTAAACATATTACTCAAGTTATCATGATTTCAGGAACTATGTATATATTTATATATTTATGAAAGGAGAAACAAAAAACATGAATAATATTAAACACCTTATCTACAGTGTTTAAGACCTATCCAGCACAATGCATAAAAATGGAAAATGGCTAAAATTATTCTGGGAGGTATTGAAAAAAATCTGAAAGACAACACAGTCATTGGTCGCAGCCAGCATGTCTTCAAGAGAGGAAAACCCTGCTTATAAAATCCTGACTGATTTCCTTTTATGACAAGGTAACCCACCCAGATGATCAAGGGAAGTCAGTTGATCTCTTTGGAGTTTTGTAAAGCCTTCAACACTGTCTCACACAGGACCCTTCTGGACAAAATGTGAAGTCCACAGCTGGATAAACACATCATGGGGTGGGTGAGCAGCTGGCTCATGGGCCAGGCACAAAGGTTACAGTGAGTGGGGTGACATCAGACTGGGAACCTGTCACTGGAGGGGCTCCACAGGGCCCCATCCTCAGCCTTCTGCTCTTCAACAGCTTCATAAATGACCTGGACACAGGACTGGAAGGGACACTGAGCAAGTTTGCAGATATGTCATGGTTTGAGCCTGGCATAATGCCAGTGCCCCCATGAGAATACCTCTTCCCTTGTCTCTACTGTGAGATGTGATCAGAGACAGAGCAGAGCAGGCTCCAACTTAAGAATGAAAGAAAAAAATCTTTTTTAACCTAAAACTACAAGAGAAACACACAGAACACAGGATGAAAACCTTCCAAATTTCCTCCTCCTCCTCCCACCTAGATTTCCAATTCCATTACCACTCCTTAGATCACCCACTCTCAGTCCATCACCACCCATTAGATAATCAATTCTCAGTTCCACGAGAAGAGAGGAGTCCCTCTTGCACCACAGACTTCCCCAGGAAACAGTCGACACTTCTCGCGTTTCCGTGTCACATGTGCCACCGCCTGAAGAACATTTGCCATCGTGACCTCTTCCTTCCCTGTCCAGTGCTCTCACCACTGCACATGGATCAGAGCTGCTTCTAGGGTTTTTCCCTTTAAGGATGCTTTGTCCAGTTCCAAAAAGAGCACAGCCTCTCTCCTTTTGGGACCCGTCCCTGTCTCTCTCCTTTTGGGACACCTGTCCCCTCCAAATTTCACCCCCTGGGGCTGAGGGGTCTCTTGAACAGAGATCATCTTCCTCTTCTTCTTCTCTGAAGACGGAGGGCACCACCACCCTCCTCACCCGTCGTCTCTGTTCACACACCTCCACATCACCGCACTCTCCTGGCTCTGAGCCATTGCCTCCCCCTAGAATGCAGTCTCTGTGTCACAGGAACTCAAGGGTTCTGTCATGGTTTTCCAAGAAAAGTCCAGCCAAAGGCCACTCCATCATCTCCTCCCACCTAGGATTCTTTGAGCCTCTCTCAACGCCTTTCACTAACTCCAGGAAGATCAGCATTTGGCAGGTTTCCATCATCCCAAGAAGGGTTGAAAGTCTCAGGCTCTGCCTGTCCAGAACTCCCATGGCTGGCCGCCCTGCTGGGCACCCCCGCCCTTCTCCTTTTTGCCAGCTGTGCTATCACAGGTTCTCTCCCTCTCTCTCCCTCTGGGGGGGAAATGGTGGAGGATGGGGGATGGCTGCCCAAAGCCTCGCAGTGCTCCTCCACCCTTTGAATCTCGCTTCTGTCCCAGGCCTGGCTTACCTCCAGCCGCATGGCCTCCCCTCCCGGCCCCTGCCCAGCTCCGAGCCAGACAGGGGAATGTCTGTTCTCTTCCAGGACTGGAACCCAAAGAGAGTTTCCCCTGGGAATTCACAGCTTTTAACCCCCTGTGTTCTCAGAGGCGTATCCATGCCCTCAGGGACAAACCAGGTTATAATATTAAAATCTGAACACCCATTGGTCTGACCACACCATCTGTTGTGGTGTGTGTTCAGTTCCCAATTGAGTTATCTCCCCCGTTTTGTATTGTTTTGTGATGATTCCCCCAGTTACACCCCTATACCCAGTTCGATGGTTCAGTCCTGGTTCCCCCTTTCCCTCCAATGGTGTCCTCCCTGTCTGGGCTCACTGCCAAGCCCTTGTCTCCACTCCCGTTCCCCTGGCAACTGCCCCTTTCCGGTATATTTTCCCCTCCTCCAGAGCCCCGTTCATCTCCTGAAACCCCCCCATCCTTCCAGAAACTTCTCCCTTCCACAGGGGGTGATTGGGCAGGTGCCCCGGGCCCCTCCTTTGTTCGTGTATCACTTGTTGCCACCGGTGTCAGTCATGTTGAATTCCCCTCCTCAGTTTCTTCCGATTGGTTCTTGTACACCCCTTTATATACTGCTGCTTCCCCTTTTGTCCCGCCTTTTCCCGCCTGGACGCCGTGGAAACAATGATACATTAAAACCACTGGACTATACTGGGCGTGTTAAGACCCTCTTTTCTCTCCGGCTTCTCCGCCGTTGCTTTCTGCCGAAGGCGCAGCCTGGACGTCCCTGACGGATCCGGGTAGTGCCCCCCCCCCCCCCCCGCTGCTAGCTGCTGCTGTGCTCAGAGCTAGCCACAGCCGCCTTCCCCCCCCCCGCTCGAACGGGAGTGAAGTGCATTCGACGCAGCAGCGCGGCAACCATCCCAACAAAACTCATTTCCTCTCAAGCCACGACAAGATGAACAAGATGATACAAAACTGGGAGGAGCTGTTGACTCCCTCCAGGGCAGGGAGAGGCCCTGCAGAGAGACCTCCACAAATCAGAGGTCTGGGCAATCACCAGCCAAATGAAGTTCAGCAGGGGAAAGTGCTGGATTCTGCATCTGGGATGGGGCAACCCTGGATGTATGGACAGACTGGGGATGAGATGCTGTAAGCAGTGCCATGGAAAGGGACCTGGGGATCCTGGCACGTTGAACATGGGTCAGCAGTGCCTTGGCAGCCAGGAGGGCCAGCCCTGTCCTGGGGTGCAGCAGGCACAGCATGGCCAGCTGGGCTAGGGAGGGGATTGTCCTGCTCTGCTCTGAGCTGGGGCAACCTCACCTCCAGGGCTGGAAAAAGTTTGGAGTGCCAAAATGTAAGAAAGATATTAAAGTGTTGGAGAACATCCAAAGGAGGGCAACAAAGATGGTGAAGGGCCTTGATGGGAAGCTGTGTGAGGAGTGGCTGAGGCCACTTGATCTGTTCAGCCTGGAGAAAAGGATACTGAGGACAGACCTGGTTGCAGTCTGCAATTTCATTGTGAGGGGAGGAAGAGGGGCTGATCTCTTTGCTGTGGTGACCAGTGACAGGACCTGAGGGAAAGGCCTGAAATTGTGGCAGAGGACGTTCAAGAAGCATTTGGACAATGCTCTCAGGAACATGGTGTGACTGTTTGGCATGCTCCTATGCAGTGCCAGGAGTTGGACTTGATGATCTTTGTGGGTCCCTCCCAACTGAGCATATTCTATGATTCTCTGAAAATGTTTATATTTTCTTATACTACATGTTCATCAACCTTGGGAACAGATTAGGCCTATACAATGGGATTATCTGTGGCTTTCCTTCTTAGTGGTAAGATCTCAAGATAGGAGGGCATGCCTGTTCACCAAGGACCTGGCTGAGAGCAATTAGCATTTGTGTTTCCAGTAAGAGTCGGAGAGGACAATATGAGCAGGAAGTCTCCATGTTTAATTACCAGATCATGAACAAGCAGTCAATATGATCACGTGAAAGGTCACTCTGTACTGGAATCCTCATTATCTATATCATTATCATTTATCATTATCTATAAAACTAACCCAAATCTGACTGAAGTTTAAGGGAAAGGTGTGTCAAGTGCAAAATGAGACAGCAAGCAACACAGTCCTACCCTAGCCCCACCCATCCCTTTCTCTGATCTTAACAGACAATATTTCAAATCTTCAGGACATCCAAACAGCAAGGTTTCAAGAAAGCCAAGGTCAGAAAACAGTAATTTCCTCATTAACAATGCCAGCTTTTCCTCCTCTGCATGATCAGTGTGCTGTGACTTGCTTGCTAAGGGCCACCATTCACTGCTGCTATTTCCTACAACCTCAGTATGTGGTGCCTACTTCTACAGCTCTTTGGTCTCCTCTGCCTTTGTACACAGAGTAAGTGCCTCATTTTCATTTTTCATGGCCTCATTTTCCCTGGCAGTTAACCTAAAGTGCAAATATTCTGCAACATGCATTTGGAAATGTAAGCCTATCCTCCCTGAACTCACGAAAGCGATAGTTAGGCTAATACTTAAGTTTTAAAATAAAATATTTTATTACTGACTTTGATATAGCCTGAAAATATGCAAGAATTTTTGCTCTATTGAATTGTGGTTTTTATGCCATATATAGTTTCTTGCTTTATACAAGAAATACCTAGATCCTATTATTTTATTTATGTTTAGCCAGATGGTAAAATATTTTATTTTTTTACTATAATTACTTTTGTAATTAATAGTTTATTTCATTTAGTACTGATTACACAGCAGAACCTCTTAATTCTCATCACATGCTTGTAGTATTTTAGATTTTCTCTAGTCTGTTCTATGGATTAGATGAAAATTTCAAGCACATAAGAAGATAACTTGGATCACTTCTGCCTTGTTATACTACCTCAGCTAAAAGTAAATTGTTAAAAAAATCTTCAAAAATTGCTTGTGTTCCCAAGCATAGTACATGCAGACTTGTTTTTGTTTTCCTCTCACAAGAGTGACTACTTTGGCTGCATTCCATCCTTCAGAAAATCATCTCACTTTAAGGTGTTTAGTTGCCCTTGTTCTGTGGTGCCCTAAGATGACAAAAATGAAGGTAGACAGAGTTGGGCTTCTCTCAGGAAATGGTACCTTTTTGTTTCCTTTTTGGGGTACACAATGTATACAAAATGCAGACAACAGAAAGTAAGTTAGAAAGTTAGAAAATAATGACGCCACGCTCTGGAGGGGACCTGCCAATGCTCGTGGAAATCAGTACATTGGTCCTACTGCAGTAAAATCTGTTTCCTCTTTGTTAGACCCAGACAGCAATCCTGACACTGTCAGGCTGGGAGTTCAGAGAGTTCTGTCTGCCGATGCTGCACCTTCTGTTCCATTTCACCCTAAGGGTAAGTAAGACATTATATTCAGTCCGCACACATAATAACAGTAGGATTCAGTACGTTCAAACATTTGAAACAGCTCAGTCACAAATGTCAGCAGAAAGCTGGATCTGCAAACTTGTTGTAGCACACACTTGTGACAACACCGTTTAAATACAAATGAAAAATGTTACTGACAAATGTCACTAGAAATGGGTTCTGTTCTTCAGTTGTTGACTCATCTTATGCAAGTATGTCGCCTCCTTGAACCACACATGCCTGTATCTATCCTTCTGCCTTTTTGATAGGATCACACTGGTAGGCTGACTGTAAGCAGCAATTAACAGGGCAGGTTTCAATGTCCCTTCATATGCATAGAAAGTTCTGCAACAGTCTGCAATAAAGACTCATAATCTTTGTTCCTATATATGTGCTAGGAAACATCTCTGTAGCAATTCCTACATGAAAGCATCATAGTTTGAACAAGCAATAGTTTTGAACAAATTTGTTCAAGAGGGTTGATCAAGATCACTTTTCCAGTAGATCTTTCTGGAGAGTTGAAAATGCTTAGATAAAACTTAATTTCCAAGCCAGACTCAGAGGGAAATAAAGGAGAAAGAGTTAAAGGAAAACTAAAAGGAAAAGCATTTCCTTTAGTGAGCTACAGGTAGAAAATAATAATAAAAAAAATCTGTTAATTGTGTAAACAAAAATAAAGTGTAATTGATGCCCTCAATAAAGTTCGTGCTTGGCCTGGCTTCATTTGAGGGTGGTTTTGTTATTTAAAGTTGGATTTTCCTATTGTGAAAAGTGTTTTCTTTCAAGGAGGATTCTTCTCCATTTTTGAATATTACTGAATAGCTTAGGAAGCTTTCTTTGCCACAGCAAATGTTCAACACTTGTAGGCAAAATGGGAAGGGAATGAGTTTTAGTTTTAAATTATGTTAATCTAAAATACTGGATTGTCCAAATTGATACTCATCAGAACAGTTTCTTCCCAACTGCCTTTACAATTAATGTTGAGAGGAGGAAGAAATAAATTTATCCTTAGGGCAGGAATAATAAGAAGTATAACTACAAAATATATCTTCATATGAAGATTGCACACACGTGCTATTCATCACTTTCTATGCAAATACTGCAATGACTCTCATTTGTTATATGAGTTTATATGGTTTATATACAGTCTTTTAAAAATACCAGAACACAAAGTATATGAACCTGGGATTTGTTTTAATTTTGTAAGCACATTTTTTAATGTATCTCTCATGCTCTACTATGTTTATGACCAGTGGCATTACATTACATTACAGTGATCTCACATGCATTTCCAAGAAGAGGAAAAGTATTTAAAATTCAGAGATTTTAACTTACTGATTTTTTCCCATTTATCTTAGATTTATCCAATTATATTAAGCCACTCACTCATCACATAAGTATATACACCCATGTCACAATATTCACTTATGACATTCTTTGTTTCCAACAGACAGAAAACCTCTTTCTTTGCATAATCTTGAAATTATTATTGGAAAGAAAATCTGTCTCTGTACTAAATAATCTTTTGAACTGAATTAGAAACGACCTGATGCATCTCCTCCCACCAATTAGGAACAAAGATGCATTTTTGTAGATAATTCCAAAGAGTGCACTTGGCTCAGATGTAAGAACTGAGCTGCAGAAAGCACTACACAGTGCTTGTGACATTTGACATACAATGTGTAGTAGCAACACATAACATGTCTACTAGTAGGATAAAATACAATTAACAGCATGGGTACTCTTCTTCTTCATCTGAGAACAGCTTAGAGCAGTGAAATATACCACATATGTCTCATCCAAATTTGGTTGTGGAGAAAATGGGATACAATGAAAACATTTTTATAATTTCCAATTGAGTTTATAAGAAAAAGAAATAACCTTTCTTACTTTTAAATACATGTGTTCTTTCTAACTCTAACTTTTTAACTAAAAAGTTTTCATTTTTGGCAATATACATGCTTTCGTACTCTGAGAGTCATGTTTCACAGTTTCTCTGTGATAAAGAACAGAAGCCAAAGTATATTCTTCTGTACTTAAACAGCATGCACAATAAGCATGTCAGCAAAGCTTGCAGGATTGTAGAACAATGCTTTCTTTTAACCATCTGTCTCTTCACATCACTTTCTTAATTGTTACAATCCAGTTTCAGTGTTTCATAAGAAACAATATTAGGTAACATTAATAACAGTATATAATTAAATGTTTTAACATACAGTTTGGAGTTGGACTGCAATTACTTTAAAGCATTTGGAGGTACACATGTGTCAGAGAAGGTTATTTGTTTTGCTTTGCTCTATTGGCTCTAACAGAGAGGATGATGTGTCTCCCCTGCCCTGTTATTTACAACCTTTGCTTTTTCTTCCAACTTCTCTTTTTCCCAACCCTCTTCCCCAGGTCTTTCATCCAATGGTAATTTAGATAACATCTAAAGCCTAGCCTGACAAGGTAAATTCAAATTATGAAGCAATCCTTCTACATAGAAAGACCTCGTTTGTTAGATTAGTTGTGGATTGGCTCTGTATGACAGCTTGTTTGCAAAAGGTGAGCTATCTGCATTTCCAATGCAGGCAAGCATCATTTAAGGAAAAAATAGAGATGTCATTTCTCTTATTTGTCAGAGTTCATGTAATATTCCTTCTCAGTTTTCTTCATTGTTTACTTCTTAGGAAAATAGTAGCAACTGCGTACCTTCGGATGAGACACCTAATTTTGTTATGGATGAACATAGTGTTGTGACAAAACAGTGGCACAGCTGTCATAACAGCTGTCACACATTAATCATGACAGTGACAAATAGCATAATTACTTTATCTGGAATGTCTAGCATGCAACTCAGTACGCACCACTGCAGCATAAGCATATCAAGCATGGTTTAATTAAAAGACATCAATATAGGTTAGTCAGACACGGTCTTGGAGACACTGATACAAAATGAAAATAAAATTATTTATCAGTCCCTTTTTAGGAACACTCAAAGACCAATTACTTAGTCAACAAGGTAATTTGAATCTCTTTTCCTAATCAGTCCCTTTGATGCCAACTCTGCATGGTGAATTGAGCTTTTGGCACGTATGTTTTTCTGACCCAAAACCTCAGCTATGCATCATGTTCAACGGTTATCCATTCTTCCAAGATGGCTTAAATGCTCACATCTGTCCCACATCCTTTCATTGAACAAAATGTAGCAAAATAACAAGCTTCATTGTATGCTGCTGTGTAAAACTTCTTTCCCACAGACTTCACAACAGAGATAGAAAGTGAAGCTTGTGTCACGATGTGTGCATTGGGTTCTGCAGTATACCTGCCAAGGCTGAAGCATTATGGAGCAAAAGCCCATTATAAACACAGCTACCACTGAAAAACACAAATTCAGCTCCAGCTTAAATTTCAAACAAGTAAAACCATTAAGAGGTAATTTTTTTTTTTTTTCCCTATCAGAGCCCTATCTGGTTCAACATTTCTTTAGTATCACTCTCTGGGTCCACATGTGTACAGATGTTTGCAGCTGTTTTGTTTAGGCTTTTGTGGAGATTAAATATACAGATAAAATGCTTTTGCCAAGGTTCACTTCACACAGCAAATTCCACTGGTAATTACCAACTCACAGCATTTTTACTTTGTGCTCCAGATTTGTTAAGCTCTGCATCTCATTGAATTCCCTTATTGAATTTCTAGGGGCAGTTCATGAATTGTACTGAAGCTGACTCAATGAAATATTAATTAATCAATTTTCATAGACATGCATTCATTATCTTGCTGGATGCCATCAGAAAACACAGTACTGCAGGCAGTATCCTTCTACCTGCCTGCCAGAGAATTTCATTTTATTATTTAATTTTTAAAGCCCACACTCATTCTAGGTGAGTTTACACTGGGAGCTTTTCAAGCTCTTACTCTAAGACAAAATTAAAGGAGAAATGTTATTTAAATGAACCTCAGTAATCCATCCAATGTGATTTCCTATTAACTAGCAAAGCAAGCATTTCAGGGATTTTTTTTGGATCACAGGAAGAAAAGATTTTTTAAAAACAATAAATTCCTTAAAAACATGTAAGCTTCATTTTCCCTTTCTTCAATAAGTGGTAAAAGAAAAAAATAGTAAAATTAGTCACTAATTGGTTTCTGAGATTAGAAAATTTACATCAATAAATCCAAGTTTGTATAACTGGATTTAAGATTTCTATGTTTCTGCAGAGAAGCTATATAGAGCTATAGTCTCCAGAAATGCATCTTGAAATTATTTCAGCCATATAAGTTTTAAGACACAGCACAGGCAGCCTACAATGGCTTCCCTAATTATTCATCTGTTCATCAATAATCATTTATCTACTAAAATGAACTGTTTGCATGCGAATCTCTCACATGCTTCAGGTTTGTAACCAAGGTCATTGAATTGACTCCCTCTAGGTTAACCATGGAGGAAAGTCAAATGGCTTATGCCCTTTGGTATCCCGAATTTGGTGGACTAGCACATGAGGTTCTACCAGCCTCATAAAGCAGAAATCATACTGTGAAGGTAAACAGCTTTCTTTAAGTTTGTTTTCAGTGGCATTAAACTTTGAACTTCAATCTGAATTTCCTGTACCTCCATGTTTTTATGGTATTCTTTGGCATAACCAGCTGCAAACTAGAAGACTGAATTCCAAAATTCTTCCTCACTTACCAAAGACATTTAACAGTGAGGTCTTCCCTCTTCCTCCATTTGTGCTTGTCGTGGTTTGAAAGGAAATGAAGTTTTTGTGATGGTGTGGGCAAGCCAATCGGTGTTCAGATTTAATATTGGCACCTGGTTTGTCCACTGAGGGCAGGATACGCCTCTGAGAACACAGGGGTTAAAAGCTGTGAATTCCCAAGAGAACTTCCTCTTGGAGTCCCGCTTGAGAGTGAGCAGACCCTCAACCCTCCCTGCCCGGCCTGAGCTGGGCAGGGGGGGGCGGGGAGGGGAGCCATGTGGCCCGAGAGAGAGGTAGGCTAGGCCTGGGCCCAAGGGTGGAGGAGAACATTGCAAGGGCTTCGGGCAGCCATCCTCCATTCCCCCCGCCCCCCACCGCGCAGAGAGGGAGAGAGAGACAGAGCCTGTGCCTGTGATAGCGGCCGGCGTGAAGGAGAAGGGCGGGGGTGCCCAGCAGGGCAGCCAGGCGTGGGAGTTCATGAAGCAACCAGCAGAGCCTGGGACTTCTAACCCTTCTGGGGAGGATGGAAACCTTGCAAATGCTGATTCCTCCTGAAGTTGATGAGATTGAGAGGATGTTGAGAAGAATCCTAGGTGGGAGGAGATGATGGAGTGGCCTTTGGCTGGACTTTTCTTGTATAGCCACAGCAGAACCCCTTGTGTTCCTGTGACACAGAGACTGCGTTCTAGGGGGAGGCGATGGCTCAGAGCCAGGAGAGTGCAGTGATGTGGAGGAGTGTGAACAGAGACGATGGGTGAGGAGGGTGGTGGTGGTGCCCTCCGCTTCGAAGAAGAGGAAGAGGAAGATGATCTCTGTTCAAGAAACCCCTCGGCCCCAGCGGGTGAAATTTAGCGGGGACAGGTGTCCCAAAAGGAGAGGGACTGTGCTCTTTTTGGAACTGGACAAAGTATCCTTAAAGGGAAAAACCCTAGAAGCAGCTCTGGTCTATGTGCAGTGGTGAGAGTACTGGACATAGAAGGAAGAGGTCACGATGGCAAAATGTTCTCCAGGCGGTGCCACACGTGACATGGAAACACGAGAAGTTTCGACTGTTTCCTGGGGAAGTCTGTGGTGCAAGAGGGACTTCTCTCTTCTCGAGGAATTGAGAACTGATTATCTAAAGGGTGGATTTGGTGGTAATGGAATTGGAAATCTAGGTGGGGGGAGGAGGAAGAAATTTGGAAGGTTTTCATCTTGGGTTCTATGTGTTTTGTGTGTTTTCCTTACTGTTTTCCTTTGTAGTTTTAGGTTAATAAAGTTTTTTTTTCCCTTAAACCTCAAGTTGGAGCCTGCTCTGCTCTGTCTCTGATCACATCTCACAGTGGGTGCCAGGGAAGGAGGTGATCTCGTTGGGGGCACTGGCATTGCGCCAGGCTCAAACGATGACAGTGCTCTTCAGATACCTAACAGAAGTACTCTCTTTCCTAAAAACAGGAACCAGGAGGCTTTTGGTGTGAAAATTAGCTGCTGCCAATTATATCTATCTCTTTGACTAAGAGATTTATTATTTATCTTCCCTGTTACAGTGTTCATGTGGCAGCACTGATATTGAGCAGCTGGACAGATTGCACCCTGGAGCCACATCTGTAGCTATATAGATCAACACCACTTTCGTTGCCTCAGTGCTGGAGAAGTTTATCTTCTGTCAGTTAGATTTACTACCTACTTCATGAATTGTTAAGGGTTTTCCCTTCCTCTGCTCCAATTTGATTTTGAAAGCATGCTAGTGTAATCTGGTACAGCTGATTGGTTGAGTAATTTTTTTTTCTTAATTAATAGGGATTTCCAGTTGGGTTTTGCAAAGATGGATCTGGAATGGTGAAGAGAATAAAGAGTGATTGCTCAATGAAACTGGAAAATGGTTGCAAAGGACTGCAAAATACAAACTAGTAAAAACTACACAAATAAGTGAGTGTATCATGGACCATATCTGTTCCAGTCATTTCTTAATATTTGAACTGATTATCTGTAATTACTCACATTAGGCTTTCTTCCGTGAGAAACTTGAGTACTAAATTGTTTGCTTTCATTAAAGAATAACAAAAAAATGCATTCTGATGGCAACAGCAATTATATCCTAGTGATGTTCTCTATGTTTTTCTAACAGTTTATTAGGGGAGCTGGGTCTTTATAATGCACCCATGAAGCTCCACAGCAATATCAAGTTTTTATCCAGATAGTTGTCACAGTAACAAGGCAGATTCAAGAAACAATTTGGGCTAGTTTTTGGGGCTAGTAATGGCTGAAAGATACTAGCTACTAGCTCTTATTCCCCTCCAAGTATTTTAGAACCTGCCAATTCAGATCCAGCAATGTTCAAGAGGCGGGACATTGAACTATCTTACCCCACCATGTATGCACTCAACTTGTCACTGGAACACTCCTTTCTCCATTGTTCTCATTGTATCAACAGTCTTCAGTTTTATAAAAGCAGAACTCTTCTTGTTTTTTCCATTTCACCTTTCCAAGATAAAAAAAAAATAATTTGATACTACTTTCCCACTTTGTACGACTATAAAATAAAATATTTGAAGATCAAATATTCTCAAGTATTTGAGTTCAACTAAAGAGATAAAACTAATGTTTCTACATATGCCAGATCAGTTTTCATGTCTGTTTACAGACCAGAGATGTTTTGTGTAATTCCTGTGTTTGTTACATAAACCTCCCAAATAATTTTCTGTCCAGTGGTGTCTTATCAATTGTTGATTATGTTTGTATCAAATTGACAGCACACATACTGGTTTCCTGCAGCTTCCTTCTCCAGTTAATAGCTTTGTGAACCTAAAACTGGAAGTCATGGATCCTATGTCCCACCATTTAAGATAGCTAGGTAATGACAGAGTTCATTGATGCTCTTTGCATTTCCACTGCAGCGTGACATGTGCTAGCCCAAAGGAGAACTCCAGGCAAAACCTGACTACTTGTACACAGTACAAAAGATTGATGCAATGGATTCAGAAAACAGAAGCATTTTCAAATGGAATCAAAGGGATCAGAGTATAATTTGATGTGCAGCGAACATTTCCAAAACTTTTTTTCACTTGGTGTAGGCTAATATGAAAGGCTCTGGGCACAGAAGTCCACCAGTAATAGTGTTTCCAAACAGAGCTGAGAAGGATGATGGGTAGAAACACTGCATATTTAAGTTATAAACTAATGATACAGAAAAGTCCTCCTTTCCTTCTCCATAATTTCTAAAAGAATAACTCTGTTTTATCAGTTCTTTGAAAAAGATGCACCTATTTCAAATGACCATTTGTGGTAGGTTAAGATTTGAGGGTTTGCTCTTCATGTTTGTAATCGAAGTTCTGACTGAATTTTTTCTGAAAGTCCACAACTGAATCGCTGAAGCAAAATTCAGCAATATTTTAAATAGTCAATCCTTATTTAAACATTTTTGTGTTAATGATATCTTATTTTTCATCATGGCTAGTTAAGATTTCATTCTGGCTGTCTGGAATATATATTTCCAATGTTTAAGCTAGCCCTGTGAATTCTAAGATTAAAGCAGTACTGTGTTTTTATGTCTTGTGGACAAAATATATAGCATAAAATAACCAAAAATAGATTCATTCATTTAAATAAATTCAATGTTGCTAATGAAATAAATATCAGGTTACCTATACACCTCAGGAAAAGTTTAACACTTTCTTTTAAGTATCCCATCAATCTTTATGAATTACAGTTGTGTTCTGTGTAAAATGACTTGTTTTAAACCATATGATATTCATGAATATGTCAAAGGCATACCCAGAGAGAGATCTTTATAAGGAGAAAACCCTACTAAGACCTATTCTCATTCCTTCCATGAGGATGATATTTTAATGCCATGGCATACATGTATGCTTTTGTTACACTTCACACTGCACAGAAGGCCTGGGCAACAACAGGCTGCTGAAACAGTCACCTTTTTAACAAGCTTTAACAACTGTTATATTTGGCAGATTGTGGCCATATGGATCTGCAGACACAATTTCCTGTTCAGCCTTCATATCATCATGTACATTGTAGGGTGACGTGACAGATCTAAGCCATGTGCAGGACTCCATACTCCTCACTGAGATTTCTACCACCTGGTCTGGTCTGCAAGAGCTAACAGCAAAATTCTTCAGCATTTCAGAGCAACAGTACACTTACGCTTTCTTTGGACATGAAAAGTTCTGAGAAATTGAGATACTACCTTTAAGCAGGTATTGTCCTGTAACTTGTCCTCATGTCTAGCTATGTTTCCTCTTTGATCATGCTATGGTGGTCACTCTACACAAACTCACAATCTTCTCTAAATATGTCAATGAAGATGAACATGAAAATACTGGGTTTTGCTGTGTGTGCAGATCTACAATAGAAAGACTAAAAATTTCCATCTGTGACAGGGTATGTTTCTGTTAGAGTTATGAGTTCATTTCCTCTTTTGGAAATGAGGGCGGAAGTAAAGAAAAGGACAGCAACAACAATGATGTTGTTGTGATATGGTAGCAAAATTTTTCTAAAGAGAATTTTAATGTGGGTAGGCCTTAATGGTCTCCATTTTCTGAGTAGCTAAATTTTTACAGAGCAAACAGACTGAGGAGTATTTAAAAATGTGGGGCTGTTTATTTTGCCTCAGAGGAGTATGGATCTTAATTTGAAAGTTTCAAGAGAAAAGAAAATAAGCTCTTGAGAGATGTGATGTACTCTGTTTTCACATCTTTTCATTAGAACTATCAAATACAAGCCTAATTAAAATATTAGGTTTTAGAAAACTTTTTCAAAGATGTGTCAAATGTGTGTTTATATTTTTAACATTAATTCTGCAGAAGTTCTACTGAAAGCACAAACTCAGTTTTCGAAATGTTCACATATGTCTAATGAAGATCTCACAGACAGTTAAATGGAGGTTCAGTATGTACAGGCTAGAGACTTCTGACATAAGCTTATTTTTGGGTGAATCTTTTGTTTTCTGGTGTTGTTTGCTTGTGGGCCTAATTTTGTTTTGTAAAATAATGTCTAGGCATAGGGCAACATAAATACATCCTTATGCTTCCAGACCTAAGTAAGAGTGAGTTCCTCAACAATATAGATCACTCTGTCACTTTTAGTTCTGCTAGCTCAGAGATTTCTGCTTTTTTGGGTGAAGCAATCATGTTCTTAGAGTCATCATCAAAAGCAGCAACAAGCACTCTAAGTATGGAGTTGCATTCTAAACACAGGCCTGAGGCTTTTAGGTCTTGTGAAAAATTAGACTATTATATTCTATTTTGTCATCTCAGCTTGATGCACATATGAATGCATCACTAATGCACCATGAACAAAAAGCAAAATCATGTTACAATTAGTGATTATTGTAGAGGAAGATGAGATATTTGGGAATAAGCTTTAAACTTTGGGCAGTTTTCAAACCACCACGTCCTATTTATATTTCTATACCTCGCAAAATGCAGGTGTCACAACCAGACTCTGAATGTTCTATTTGTTCTGTGATGCGAGACATAAGCACACTTAATATTTGAGGATAACAGCCAAACATTCTCTGGTTTAATGCCTACGTACATCATTTGAATGGATACGTTCCTACGACATTATAGTGTTCTTTCTCATACTGCTACCTAATTGTTACTTTAAACTATATTTAATAATAACAAAACCATAATAATAATCCAGTTATTTACTAACAGTCGTGTCCTTAGCATAGTAATTACTTCACAGTACCGTACTAATTCTCCTAGCAGAAGGACATAAAACTTCAGCAAAATAGAGTAAACTTTTCAGCTGAACAGATCACTGACCTCTTTATTATCTCCCAATAGGAAAAAGAAATATTAAGTAAAATTTACTTTGATTAAGTAAAATTTACTTTAGTTTAGGAAAGAAAAATATTGTTTGACTTTGTAGAATAAGATTATTCCAAGAAGTTAAGCTGTCCGTGACTATCCTGGGAAGCAGTTTGCTGAGCTTAGACTTTATAAGATCAATCCCATAGAAAACACATTATTTTTTTTCTAGTGAATTATTTGGCCTCCAAACAACTTAACTAGTCAACATATTATGTAGATCTCAGCAGAGATCAGATCCCATCTCCCATAATATATAGATCCACACAAACCTGTTATATTATGTTGTTTTACAATTTATGTTGAAACTTTTGCTGCTCTTTTTTCCTCTTTAAAACTACAAGCATCATTAGTACTCCTAAAGTAATTACTGTAGTAAAAAAGTTCCCTTAAGCTAGTCTAATTAAAATTGTGTTAATGTTTACCTGATGCTTACTCTGTGCTGAGAAGGCACTATGCTACAGAAGTGATTATTCATTCAAGAGAACCAGAAGATTTAAATTTTAGCTCAGAAACTGAGCTAAAATTTCTAAGCATTACACACCCCTGAAACAAATCCCTAAATTGTGGATATAATGACAAAATCCAGTTAGATACCTGCATCCACATCAGAAAAAGAAGAGGGCGAACAAAGCAAAATGGAGAACACCTCTGGAAGATCTGATAAATTGGAAGCATGTGGCTTGGCATTATTGGTATGCAAAGTAAAAAGTCAGCCAAGGTCCAGAGCCAACTGAGAAGCAAACATGCATTCCCCTTAGCATTACAAGGGAGTTTTGGAAAGCCAAACACATAGAGAGGGAAGTTTGTTTATAGCTAAAATAACCATAACAGATGTCTATAAAAGAACTGCTCGTATGAGCCATCACTGCTAGAATACAGCTTGCCTTGCATGGAAAAAAAAATTAAGTGGCATTTCCCACAGGGTTAAGAAATTTAATAATTTCTCTGAAGATGGAACGTAAGATCTACATCTGACAAAGGTCTAACTATACCAGCCATGGTGACACCATTGCATGGACTGCTCTCTCTCCTCAATGTACAGGCCTAAGAAGACAGTTCTCAGTCCATGACTGAGTGGCTTGAGAAGTTGACCGGGGCCCCAGCTGAAAACTAGGCTAGAACATGCATTTCATGAACCCTTCATATTAACTACATCAACTTCTTTTCCTTCATTTCTCTCCACAACCCTGAGGCAATTAAACTATACCCTATAAAATACCAAGCTATTTATAACAATACTTACTCACAATGAATCTGGTAAGTTATTGAAGAGGTTTAACTTGTATGAACACTAAGTGAAACCTTAGAAACAACTAGAACTGGGATGGACTAACTTCTTTGAATTTGATCCCCAGGAGTTTCAAAGTACCTAAGACAGAAAGCAACCATTACAATAGTAAGAATGACTCAGGAGTTTTCAGAGAAATACCACATATTAACCTTAGTCTGGCAAAGAAACTCTGAAGGATGAAATAGGTCCATTTCATCAGAGATCTACTCTGATCTACATGATAATAAAATTGTGCAACTTCTGCCTCTACTGCCTGAAAAGGATAAGGAATCCACATCTTTTGTATGCTCTGCACAAGATAACTGAACAAGAAGAAACAACTAGGACATCTATTACATATATCTCTAAATGAATGAATGAAAAGTTCGTGCTGGGCAGCACTTAATATCCATTAGTGATGATGCATAATTTTTCAGGAGGAATATCTGGTACATTAAAGAAAGAAATTGAAAATGATATGATGGAACCATGAATTCAAGAAAGCCCTACCAACCCTTGGAACAAAAGAACCTCTTAAAAATATATTGAAAAGAAAAAATAACTGGGAAAAGAAATTGAAAAGGAAAGGAAATTACTACATGTTACTATAACTGGGACAGATTATATCAGAGGATTATTAGAATTTGGAGGAAAACATTATTATTTTCTAAATTGAATTGGATTATTTATTACAGTTCTAGGAAGTATTGAACACAAGGAAGATTCCAAGCAAATATTAGATTAGACTGGGAAATAATATAAGTGAAAGAAGTGGCTCTGAGATAAATCTCTATACAAACATTACAAATATTAAATTCTCCTTCATGTAGCTCTGATCTGATAAGAATAGCTTTACATTTTCTAAATACCTAGTCCTGTAGTTCAAGTCACTACCCATGTAGAAAAACTATTAGCCACTTTCTGATTGCAGGAAATTCCAAGATCAGTAGAAGTACTACAGAGAAGGGATATTTTTCAGTCCTAATCAGGTCCTATCTCATACTTCATTCATACTTCACAGGCCTTCTGTATGAACAGATTCTTTATATTCAGTAGATGATAAAATGGCATGCAATTTTACTCCATTCTAACATTATTCATTTTGCCAGTATAGACATCACTTTTACAAAGATGGGAAACTGAAAATGTGGGAATCCTGAGTTTGTTGTCTGCTGTTGAGGCCAAATCATTTATTTAGATATTTTCTTTTGTTAATTCTTTCTTAACAAGAACTCAGAAGAAATTTACAATAAATCTTAGAACTGCAAGCTCATGGTAATCATTAAATGCATGTCTGCAGATAAAAGATCATAGTCATGGGTGATTTTAGACATAAAATGTACAGTTTGTGTCCAGATTTTGTTACTATTATTTGGCTCAAGAGCAGTCCAGGCTTGTCCTACTTATGTTTGCTGAATGCTTGCCATAATTATTAGGAATCAGGGAATTTGAAGTTTGAATAAATCCTCTGAACTGATGGTAATAATGAGTAGGTGAATGCTTTCCTTTTCTGGATTTTGATCACATATCAACTCATTATTTGAATAGTTTATGAGTATTTGGAGATTGTAAATATTATCCTACTCACCTGATGACAGCTTTTTTTCTCATATACTGTATTTGTGACTTTGTTATCACTCTTTTACCACAAAAGTGTTTTGCTATTCAAAGAGGCTTTTGAATCAACTATTAGGTTAAAATTATTGTAACCAGAGATAACTTCTTGTCAAGAATGACATCATGTGTCACTTAAAAAATAACGAGTCCATGCTACTTCTGGTTACATTTTTGGACATGACCCCAAGAGTGTGAACTGATGACACAAGTAAAACATCAAAGCCAGAATTGTACACAGTGAAACCAGACAGAGCTGCATTCACTATTTACTCTTCTTTACCCATGCCCTCTTTATCATGCGGATAGGAGAGAACTGGCCACTTGGAAGCAAGTGAGGGAATTTAATTCTGATCTAAACTACTTCATGCAAGTCTTGATGTCATAGTAAATCAAGAGCTTCAGGATCTGAGTGTTGTAGTGTTGCAGGGGTGGGGAGAATGGTGGTAGGGTTGCAGTTTTTTGATTTTGTTTTGTAGAAATACAAAAAGTGTTTAAATCTCACATTGGAACTATTCCCAGGTCTTTTGACAGGAAAAAAGAAACAACTAAACAAACAAATAAACAAACAAAAAAAGCCTGAAAACCAACCAACAAACCCAACCAACAATGGTGAACACACACTTATTTTTAAATTATTATTTTAAAGTGCTTTCCCCTCAAATTAAAATGTGTCCTAACAAGGCAATTAAAGAATCAAACCTCTTAAACTCATAATATTGTATGAAACTTCAAATCAGTGGATAAATGAACCCAGCTTCATTCTCCCTGGGAAAGGCCACTGAACTACAAGGAGAGAGCAGACTACCTTCCTTAGCCAGGGCAGACTAGCTTCAAGGGCTGTGCTCAAGGAGGACAGCCCTAGGTAATCCACGAACCCTGAGACCTAATGGTGAAGGAGTAGGCACAGTGTCACTGCACAAGCCCTTCAGACACCACCACTAATTGCCAAAAAGATATGGTGTGAGGGCCCTGCAGGTGTGCTGCATCAGCACTGACAGCCTGCTCTGCTTTGTAACCTGCCTCTGTCCTCATCAGCGCTGTCAGAATTTGAGCATCTCATAACATCCGTGAATTCATTTAAATCTCTGAGCTTAAAAAAAAATCTTCCCCACTGTGCAGACAAGACTACTGCTACTCAGGGCATAAGGATCAATTTCCTACACACACACAGTGTTGTAGTTAAGGCAGACTCTAAATTTTAGTAGAAAAAAGCTGTGTCTATTAAACAAGCTGAATTCTTGCTGGACCCTGCGTCCTTACTCACCTCCCTGGGTGACCTTACTCATCTCTTTGTGTGCTTGTAAGGCTAGAAAGAAGCCTCAGGAATTCTCTGCGTCCTACAATTTGGCTGTACACTTCGGTCCTGTCCTGATTAAAATGTTAATGGTCATTACTTTACTTAGAGAGCATATAAGTTGGTTACTTAACATCCATAAAGTATGTCAGATCCTCAGAAGGGTGTAGGGAATAGTAACCTGACAGTAGACCAAATTTGGTAGTTTTCTCCTTCTGAGGGTCGATCATTAGATAAACACATGAGGGTACTTGTAAGGCAAGTACTTGGGCATGTACTGATGATCCAATGCTTCCACTAGGAAAGTTCCTTGTGTACTGATAAAGGACTGATTAATTTATTTATGACCTGAGCTTCTGATATTTTATCTGGTGAAACCTGCGGCAGTTAAAATGTGAATGAAGGTTGGAAAATGGATCAAAAGATAGGGGGTTATGACAGAAGAAATATTTACAAATTGCATTTTTATTACTATTTGCAAATATGTGATTTTATTACTATTTACAAATATGCACATTTCTCTTGTACAATGAGAAAGTCTTATTATATCTGTCTGGGATACCTATCCACATGTTTAATGAACTTTTAATTACTTCATGCTTCATCCTCACATCCTCCACCTTCATCCTCCACTTTTCCCTCTATTGTCCTTTATTGCCATATCTGAAACATAAATGGAAAGTGAAATTTCCAAGAACCTAAATTACTAAATTCACATAGAAATCCCAGAAGCTTTTGACTCATAAGTGCATCTGAGAATTGTATTGAAGCTCTGTGGCACAAATATCAATCTTACTACGCCTTATATATATATTTTGATGTTGTAATTGCAAATTGTAACCAGTTTTGAAAATGTAGTTATTACTGACATATTCAAAATACTGGTCCCTAGTAATCTACATCTGTTCAGCACCAACCAGGATCTTGATCATTGAGAAAAAAAAATTATCACATTATCATTTTTACTGTGATAAATATTAGACAAAAACTTCCTCAATGATCATGAGCCTCAACTTTCAAAGCTGTCATTTATTTTATTGAGAAGAAACAAACAAAAAAATTACTACTGCCCAATTACTTCTATTATGCAGTTGTTTCAGTCAACCAAATACCAAATGCCACCTAGGAGTGTTATTTCCAATGGTAAATTCAGGGGCTTTTGACAGGCAGAAATTGACAAAAGTATATGTAGAAGATGGGAAAAAATTATGGAGATTATGGTGATCAGGGCTTTTTCCTAGTTCTGGGTAAGGTACATCTTGTTCCAGACTACGTGTGGGGCTGGACCATAGCATAGAAAACCTCAAAGAGGCTGCAAGTGTACAAAATGAGCCTAAAGATAGTTAAAAATGAGAAGACTTACTATTCTTTAATGGAGTGCAGCATATTAGCTTAAAGGGATGGAACACCTCTTGCATGAAGAAAAGCATTGGCGCTGCTCAGCCAGGAGAAGAGAAGGCTCTGGGAAGACTCTCTGAGCATTTTCAGTACTGAATTAGGGCCTATGAACATTGTAGCATGGCCTGTTGCAATAGGATGAGGGATGAATTTAAACTGAAAGAAGGGAGATTCAGGTATAAAGAAGAAACTTTTAATGAAGTGGGTGGTGACACACCGCCTCAGGTAGCCCAGATATCCCATCACTGGGAACATTCTGGGCTCTGAGAAAACTCTTCTAGTTGAAGGAGACCCCTCCCATGTCAGAGGGATCAGACCAGATGACCTCAAAGCGTTGCTTCCAACCCAAACTATTCTATAAACCCATGAAACTTTCCCCTGGATAACATTGGCAGTAACTCTTCTCTAATTTCTTATCTCTGCAGAGGTACTAATTACTCTTCAATTTGCTCTTGACGGTCAGACAAAAAAGGATGCTTTTGATGCCTTTTCCAAAACATGCAGAAAAAGCTAGAGAAAATGTAGTTTGCAGATTGTCAAACCTGAAAAATGCTGCTCATTTTGAAACTGTTACCAAGAATACATTTCTCAAACATAAGATCTTATTCATACAGAGGGCTACAGTTTTAAGGGTGCTTCTGGTGGGGTGCAGTTTATTGTAGGAAAATTATAAGAAAAACCAAGAAAAAATTAAGCACAGAAATAATGTAGCAGACTGAATGTCTGTTCTCTGCCAGTAGAGAGGACTCCAAAATACGAAACATGCTGTCTAGTTAAAACCCTTTCTCTTAACTCATATTTTTCTCAGACACAAAAGGTCCTGCTCCAGTCTTAAGTTGACACTTTCTAGAAAGGCAAAACCTCAGACCAGAAAAAGGGTTGTGGTCAGTATTCTACTACCAGTAATCTAAGTCTTATGGGAAACTGCACCTTTCCAGTTTACTGTCCACTTCTGCAAAACACTTGTGCCAGCCTTTAGAGGTTACTATAAATCAATTTACTTAGATTGGTGGCCTCAGCAAGAGTCAATAAAAATAATGGTAGTAACATCAATGTAAATGTACCCTGATTCACTCAAGCTGAGAATACAGCATGCAAAAAATTATCAGCATGGTAAAGGGTCAGATGTAAGTCAGGTTGATCCTTGATTTGAGAATAGGAAAAAATCAGTTCCTTAAAGTAGCAGAAAAATTGGAGTGCACTAAACTTCTATAGAAGTTTCTACTTCTTTTCTACCAAGAAAATTCTTATATTAATCATATAGCCATTTCTGATTAAATATTTTCAGACAAGCAAGAGAAGATTTTTTTAAAGTCTTATTGAAGTTGTATGTGAAACACCCTCTTGATTAGAAAGGTTTTCTTCTATGACTAGCCCTGAGACTACTTGTGAGAGTAGGCTCCTTGCGACACATCTCTATCTTTCTATAACACAGTACTTATACATTAGAAAAATGTGTTTTCATTTTCTTCCAGCTATACTCACAGTTCTATTTACATATTAAAATTATACATATTTACATTCAATATTTTATGTGTATTTAAATATGCATATCTCTGTTTATCTCTATCTTCTACTTATGAACCACTCATATTTATTCTATACTCTGAAGGCTGAAGCAACATACTGCCTGGAAAAGTTGAATGTAGTTGACTAAAAAGTCACCATATACCTAATATTTTATTCTTTATTCATTTCCAAAATATCTTGTGCTTGTAGTAAACAATTATACAGACTCACCATCTAGAACAAAAGATTTTCTGCTTTCACAAAAGTGAAATTTTGTGCTTAAAAATAATCAAGCAAACTAATTAAATCTTTCTTAGAAGCAAGATGACAACTATATCACAGGCCTCTGTGAAAATAAATATGTATTTAAAATAACTTTATCATAGGTACAAAAATACATATTTAAATAAACACAATTTTTTCTATAACACAGCTTCATGTTGTGTTCTTAAGAAATGGAGGTTATGAACAGCCCTTCAACAGGGGCTTGAGGTTGACCTGTGTAACTCTAAGCCTTTAAATGCAAGGTCACCTTTTCTACAATTATGTGACATTTTTTTTGTACATTGAACCCACTTCCCTGCTATTACATAGGGAATACCTAACATGACACAATATTTTCATGTGCTACTCCTTCTTCTGCTTAATGAATAAATTAGAACATTGAAAATTCATAAAAAAACTACATTCATGTGTCCCATAACAGAATCATTGCAGATTAAAACAGTATAGATGATTAACACACTTTCTGCAAAGCCTAAACACAAACATAGGCTAACATTTAAACAAAAATATATGGTATTCTCTTATAATTTAACATATTTTTGTCAACAGATAAGATTTCAAATTCCAGTTCCACACAGAGTTTAAGTCACAAAAAATATGGATAACACTAATTCAAGATTTATGATGTGTTTGGCATTAATGTAAAAAACAACAACATCACATTGTTTGAGAAAGATCAGGTAAAAAGATTTCTGAAGCACAATTTAAAAAAATTAAAGGTGCTAAGAATTAGTAGGGCAATCCATTTCATGTTTTCTGCTCTGAAGCAGTCTTCTGACTTGAAAGAAAGGTTGTTTCAACTTTTTTTGAGCACTTCTACAATGATCAAAGTAATAAATATATTTACAGCTATAGGTTATAGAAAAAAAATAGGTTCTGTTCTCATGGGATCCAGAGATCTTTGCTATTACTTATGAACCACTAATGTGTATCTTAATCCTGAAGAAGGCAGGAATAATATGCTGCTTTTGTAACATAATAATAATCTCATGAGGGTCTACAAATATTAAATAATTAAGCTTCCTAATTTTTTAGAAAACAGTTACTTTTAATGTATTCACAAGAAAACTGAGAGCAAACAGCTAGATGAGAGCCAAACTTTTGCAATGGGCTAAGAGAAATGAGGGAAATTTCCATTGGTCTTTTTAAAATATGTGCCAAAGATCTTGCAGGAACCCTTCTAACCATGTGATAAGGAACACTGTCGTCTTACAAGACTTAATGTCACATGACACATTATTGATGAAGCTAGTCTCCTCTAATGGCAGAAGAAATCTAAAAATTGAAACAAGTTATTCCACAATTTCAAATAATTCTGTGAGCATTTTCAAAGGATTTGCAAAATATAGTTATCTCCTGGAGGCATGATAATGTACAAAACAAAATTTTCTCACTTCCTCAACTAAAAGGTACTTGTTTCCTTGTGACTTATTCCCCCCACAATATAATAAGTAATTTTTGTTATTAAGCAAAACATATATAATTTTTTATTGCAATAAGAGGCACTAGTGTAGAATTGAACTGTGAAAATTAAAGGATTTTAAAATTTTTCAACAGTAAGTGGTTTGTTTTACCCATTTATTAGTACATTTTTCAGAATTTTAGTAAATTGCCTTTACTCTGGCAATTTACTCTATAAAAACGGACCATTGGAAAATTCACTGCCATTCCTTTGCTGTTCTGCAGAAGAAAAGGAAGACAAAATGCTGCTGTGAAACATACCAGCCTCTGCAGATCCATCTACCAGTAGCACAGAAATTAACATACTAAATCTCTTCATCATCGAAATGAGGTAATACAACATTTGAATCCAGATCACTGTGTCAGAATTTCATTCTATGCATGATTTCCTCCATGTGTTCGCATGGGACCAGAATGCAGCTATAACAAGAGTTCTGATTCAAATTGCTTTTCTATTATTAAAACATTAAAACATATTATACTATTTCTTTTAGCTTTTTATTATATGCAAAAAAAAAATTAAAAATAACCTTAAGATACAAAATGAAGAAATAAATAACAAAATAGTAAAAAAAAAATGAGGGATTAGAATTTTATTTCATCTCTCTCTCAATACCAAAATCTGATAACAGAACTAAACTCATGGAATTGAAGGGGAAGGTGGATTTAAGAGTTAGATAAGGAAGAACAATCAAGCATAGACCTTCTGATTTTAACTCAAACTATTTAGAAAAAAGGAAAGTGTCAGTTTTTATCTTCGTACAGACGAATCAGCTTAAAGGAGTAGTTTTGTGATCTCACAGACTATTTCAATTTATTTAAACACTTAATTCTTTAGTGGACCATAACTATTTTCCCTCATATCCCAATGGTTATGTCTCTCTAAGAATATGACTTTTTTTTCTCTCTCTGGAGCATTGCCAGAATTCATCCTTTCCTTGATCCTGCCTACGCTGACACTATATTAGTTCCTTAAATGTTTTAATATTTACTTTTTCCTACCAGACTTTTATTCTCTGAAATTAACCATGAGTAATTTTTTTTTTTCCTTTTGGAAAAAAAAAAAAGAGTGAAGCAAAAAGCCAAATAAGTAAGGAGAGTGAGAGGGTGAGGGTTGTGTGTTTGCTCAATCACTTCTCAAAAGAGCTGTGGAGTTTCTGTGTAAGCAAAAGAGGTACCCATAACTTCCCCTAATTCAATCTTCTCTTGTCTGTTCCATTATCCAACTTAAGCTGATGCCAAATTATTAACTTTCCTATTCCACTTTTCTACATGAAAACGAAAAAAAATTTAAGGGTCTTTTTCATTTCAGGTTAAGAGCAAACACCTAAATTGCTCTGCTTTTAATGGTTTCCATGACTGATGATGAACAAATGGCAAGATCTGGTTAATTCTTAGAGAACCAGAATGTTGATTAATAATAGAACAAATCTGGCACAGACCTAACATCCAATTTCTCTTTGATTTTTTTACTCCACTGATTTATCTTATTTTAAATCTACCTTCTGAATCTCTTTTTAGTTTGCCCTTTTCTGCTTCTGAGCAATCAGTTCTGTTCTGTGCTGCAATGCCAGGGAGCAGGAGTTGGACTCGATGATCCTGATGGGCTCCTTCCAGTTCGGTATATTCTATGGTTCTATGGTCAAAGGGAAGTAAAAAGAAAAGAGAAAACGAAACCAAAACACACAAAAAGCTACAAAAAATCAATCAAATAAAACCCCACCAAAAAAAGCCTTTTCAGTTGATGTCTTTCAAAACAACATGGACACAAATAGTTACACACTCTTGCAAACACCTCAGAGGGTAGGACTCCCCTGATCTTCCTGTATCATGTAACTCTCACATTACTGACCTTAGCCAACAGACACCCAAAATAACCCTAATCCCATCTGTTATCCTTTCACATGCTGGATATTCGCATTCATTTCCCTATTCATCTCATGATATTTCCCCCCCCCCCCCCATTTCATTTTCCTTTTATGCTGATATTACCAAGTTTTACCTGAGAGTGAGCCTAAAAATATATTTTTCTTCTAAAAATTAGTTTAAAAATGCTAATATTAAAAGGCAGTGAATAGGAGCATATTTCAATACTTTGGTTCCTTGTATAGCACACATATTTCTGGTCTTTCAAAGTCGCAGTATGTTAACTGTAATTGCTAATTGTTACTGGTTGTGTTCTTTTTGGAAGCAGAACAGAGGTGTGGGGAGTAAGCAGGAAGACTGGAGATGTGCCAGCCTCCTTTAAAAACTTTGATGTAAACCAAACACCTAAGAGAATGGCACCCATTTAAATTACCTTTCAGACTTCAGGAAGTCCTGTCCTCCTTTCCTTGGGTGCAAAGAATTCCCAAAGTTGTATAACAGGAAGTGTAAAATTAATTCATAGGTGATTTAGTGTAGGATGGCAAATGTTTCATGATTTTTTCTCTCATACATGTTATTAAATATAAATATGCATTAATTGCACAAACATTTTAATAGTGAAAATATATGGTCAAATAGGACTTTAAATCAGAGATCAAATCTGACATGTATGCTTCCAGCTCTTTCCCAGTACTATTGGTAGGTTTCCTAGTACTGGTAGGTTGGTTACTCAACCCTGCAATTAACTGTACAAGTCCACATCAAAATGTTTGGAGCCTGAAATAATTACCTCAACATGACTCACAGAAATTAGAACAAGTATTGTCTCTCTAAAATTTAGTAGAATTGCCAGAAAATAGGGGAGTAAATTAAGGAAACATTGGAACAAAAGGAATAAAAGGAAAGATGTAGAAAGAAGGATGAAATTATTTAAGGTTATTGCTTTTCTTTTTCATTACTTTCTTCTTTTTTTCCTTCTTTCGTATTCTCTGAAATATTGGTTTGAAAATATAGACTTTTCAACATATCAAGAAGGCACTACATGGTTCTCTCAGTTTTCTAGCTCTTTGGGAAAAACATGTCTTCAGGAGAGATTATAATTTTTTTAAATATTAACAAAAACACAAAACCATGGTCTCATAACTCTAATTTCTCCTAACCCAGACTTCACTGCTCTCTTGGGTATAAATTATAGAACTAAGCCCATATTGAATGGCACATGTTCCAAAACAAGCATTAAAATCAGAACTATATCGACAACCAACTGAAGTTGGTTTTGGTTTTGAATTTGATTCAGATTGTGATTATCCTAACTCAGATTCATATCTAATTCATAATATAGAGTGAATGCAAACACAGTTCTAGGAAACCCCAACTTGGCTTCCGTTTCCCATTTTTCCAAACATTTGCCTGTGAAAGATGAAAAGCACTGAAAACTTAACCTAATAGCATTGGTGGCATGAAGACATTTTGAAAACATTTAATATGCTGGATCAGATTACTGGAAAAGTACCTTTGAAAAGGTCTGGATAATTTTAACAAATTTTTACTGCCATTTGAAGTTACTTTAAAGTAATATCAGGGAAGTAATAACCAAGATATTTCCACCAGAGCACGTGAAGAGAGTCATTAGGTGTCTGAGCATAGGTGTACTCCTCACCATCTGATTAGGAACTTCACAAATCAGTTTCATAACTCGGGTGGACTTCCCAAGGACAGAGACCTTTATGCTCACCTCCACAGACTCACTCTGAGTTTTCGAGTTCTATTTGCCAAAATGAACTTCTAAACTACTATAAAGAACTCTGTGCATATATTCTCTTCTCATTGATGCTGCTTGTACTATCACATCTTTTCTTCCCTTATAATACAATTATCATCATCATATAAAAACTGTATCTATTACAGACACTGCTTTTATCATATGTAAAAGGAACTCAATGTCAAGAATTATTTTATATATTGGTATTATATCACTCTTGGGTAAGGGGTCTAAAGAAACACAAGCTAGTATGAGCAATAGGTATTTATTAACATGAATTTATCTACAGAGTTATGATCAAGTCTCCATATTACATTAATTTTCTATTTTCTTACACATACAAACACAATTTCCCCACACTCTAGCATTTTCCTTTTACTTATCAGCTTCTTGTCCTCTGTATTTGTACAGAGGGATTGGAACATGACTACCCACAGATCCATGAAATAGCCCAATGTTCCTTTTCTTTCATCACATCAAAACTGGTTGAACAAAATGCTGGCACCACACGTGAGAATTAATGGCCTGGTAGTCATTTTCCTTTCCTTTGATTTGGGCTCTAATCCAGGATTTGGTGGTTCTGGAGTCAGCTGGCACCAGTGGGGCTGTCTGATGGAGACACATTAAAATAACCCTGAGGGTAACTGGAAAACCTAAAAGGGCCTCTGGTATTTACTGTGCAACAATGTTTTTAAAGAGCATTAATAGCAAGACCTCAAGGTAGCTATTTAAGATAAGAATTACTGAAATGTGAAGTACCATGTTGATCCACTAGTCAGCAAAACATGTCAAATATTAAACAGAATTACTGAGAGGAAGACAGCTGTTTGTTTGGGGGGGTTGTTAGTTTTTTTCTTCTTTCTATGAAGAAACCATTTCATAAGATGTAGCAGAAGCAATGGATTCAATTTAAAAAATAAAACTGTGATGATCTGGCTCTGTCACTGCTTGGTAAAGATACAATATCAGAATGTATGCTGCAGAGAACAATCCATGCAATAATCCAAACCATCATCATTAATTAAGACCTGAAAAATAAATTTTAGGGAAACAGCTCCATCATGCCAAGATTTATAGCTTCTTTTCCATTTTTTCCTTGTAATTTCTTACACTTTTTTCCCCTGTCTCTTTATACGATAACTCTGTTTTCTGCATAGAATATCATAAATTATTTCAGATCATTTCAGAATATGCCTAGGATGAATGACAATTTATTCTGCTGTGGAAGGCCTTTCACTTCTAGTCAAGCTCCATTTCCTATTCTTACTGATTATGCCATCATCCATCCTTCCATACAAAATCGTCTCAAAGGCATCCCACAAATAAAATACACAAAAAAAATAAATAAAAGACAAATAAAAGTCTGCAACCGAGTATATGACAAATTCTTTCTCACAAGCTGAGGATTAGACACATCAAGATGGGGTTTGAGTCAGACATTGTCCCCATTTCCACTCCAGAGATGTCCTAGAATACAAGCAGGTAAATAAAATGTAAAGTATGCAGCATGACTAGAGAGTGATTTTCTGACTTTTTTTCATAATTGCTGACCTGTAGTTGAAGTAAAGGTACAACTAGAAGTTATGTTACTATAGATGTGCAAAAAAGAATTCTCCCAGCTGTAAGAAATTATTCTCTCCCTGAAATAAACCTGGCTAATAAGATACAATCTATTAACATGGAAGAAGAGGAAGTACAGCCAGTTCCCTTTCTCCTCTTTCCCAGAAGCAGTTTTCAGTAGAATTTTGTCCAAAACATTTGTCTGACCTGAGGTTCCATCTCTCAACACTATTTCTGAAGATGTAGTCCTCAAAAAAAACCACCAAAAGGGCGAGGAATCTAATTGCCCTAGGTGTTCTTCTCTTGTCAGCTCAAATTCAATTCCATCTTTCTAACTGGAAAATTATGCAAAGGCATAGGTTCCTGAAGAGATCATCTTTGGCATGAGAGACCACATTGCTAAAGTTTTCTCAGAACAACTGGGTGGATAAACTTATAATGCAATGCTTCTTAGAAAGTGTAAAGATGTTTTCACTCCTCTTCACATTGTCTTAAAAGATCATATATGATTCTAACAGTTGATTTTTCTTAGTGCATGAACCACAGAAAAGTGAAGTATAATTATTAGTTAATGTGTGATTGTATAATTCTTTGTAATGGAAAAAACTCTCTTCTAAATTTCAGCCATGCTCTACATTATAAACACTGGGACATTCTCTTAGCAGAAGCTCTTGAAGGGGCTCCAGCACACTTTCCCAGAAATATTTCTGCAAGAGTTTCAACCTTGTCACTCTTTGCCATGGCAGAGAATGTACTTTTCCAAGAAGAGAGATATTTTGGCCAACAGAGAGCTGTGAATGGAAGGCCTTGGTTTTTATTTCATCAGTCCTTCTGCAGAAGCTTTTCACAGCCTGATACTGTCAGCTGTGCTAGCCAAGAGTGATCGCCACACACTCAGGTGGACTGCTGCCAGGTGCCCAAAAAGGAAAATAAGGTAGGATTTCTCTTCTATTTCCATGCAGCTCCCTGAAATTAGAAATGTTGGTCTCAGTGCTCAGGCTTGATAAAAATCCAGTTGGATATATGAAAATTATGAGTTTTAGCTGAACTGTCCATCCAGCTTTAACAGACAAAACATCGTTACTCCAATTAAAATCTATATTTAACTTGAAACAAATTAAAAGCAAAAGTAAAAATGCAAAAGAGCAGCATTCTTTTCTGTGGGTATTGGCTGTGACAGAGCACTTTTGAACTCATCATGCCTACAAGGACTAGATGTATAGAACTGCCCTGTATGTGCCTCCCAGGATTAAATTCAGGAAATATTTCCATTTTGAATAAAACAGTGTTTATGAAAATCCTTGGGTGATTCTGCTATTGCTTATGCTTCAACTCTGCAGCAGAACTTCGACATTGCAAGAGTGAGCATTACTACCCTGAAGCTTTTCCTGTCATCAAACAGAATTCTGAATTACATATTCAGGCTCCTTCTGAAGGACACAGCAATTTACTGATATCTACCAAGATATCAGTACTGATATCTACACTCACAACAGTCACTAATCTGGCATGGAGCCACCTACTCTAACCAGCTCTGTGCCAATGCTAGAGTCTTCACTTTTTACAGCAGATCTGGATATCAACTCAGCTGTAGGGAATATCAGCTCTTAGCTGTAGGGAAGTAGTTGCCTTCCTTGCCACCCACAGGTGGTGAATTCACTCTGCAATTCCAATCTCTAGAAAAAAATAATGTGGAGATAGTAGCAACAACTCTATGTCCACTAAAGCAATTTACTAAATGATTAAAAAACCAAAATCTAGCTTCAAATTTTTCACTTGCTGGTTTCAGGATATGAACCAACAGTGAAGGCATTCCAGATAATATTTTGTATCTTTTGTATCTTTTGCACAGGACAGTAGTAACCTCTGTAGGATTATAGACTGTAGGACTCTCTAATAACCCCTCAAACCAGACCTCAGCAATCTGTGCCCAAGAATCCCCTTCAAATGCTCACAAGCACAAAGATCATCAGAAATTAAACTGAATGAGGTTTTGGATAGCTTTGACAGTTTTCATCTCCTTCTGAAGATGAGACAGCTGACTATATTTATCCCTCCTAGTGATGGACTCAATGCTCAGGTTACCCTCGTTCAGTTAGGAGGTGAATTTTTGCCCTGTATGAAACTTTAAAAAGTTGGGGTAGACAGCAGTCTCAATGTTTTTAAAACTATTACATGAAGGTAAACTAATATTTTAATGAGTTTAATGCAGTTTTTTTGGAGTCACATTAATTTACTTCCACCAAGATTCTTGCCAAGGCAAAATTACACTGGTGGTTTGAATTTCTCTGTCACACCCTTCGAACTTATTTTAGACATATAAATACATGTGTATAGAAGCAATATTTTGACAGAGTTGACACAGATGTTTTCTAATATTGTAATCTTCCAAGTCATCAGTAATGAAATGCATATTTAGAGAGCAGAAAACTTCCGTGAACCGTTTCAGAAAACAACCTTGGCTCTTTTGTGCATGCATGCTTTTTCATTCAGTCATATGATTTTTGTTTAAAATATTGCTTATCATTCTCAGTTTCTTTTTAAAAATTTAATCTGTCATTTTATTGGAGCAATAGCTCCAGTCTGAAGTTAAACAGGGAAACTAGATGAGCTCTGATAAAAGTAAGATTGAAAACCACTCTCTGGCAAAAATAAAAGAGATTCTAGCTTCTTGCACTTAATGAACTTTGTCTCACAGAAGTGCTCTAGGAGAAAGCCATCCATTTTTAAAATAACCCTTATTCAGATAGCTTTGTCCATTTAGAGATTGGATGTGCTTATTTTATTTGCTCAACACCAGATATTGAGCAAATTGGGTTAATACAGCTTTCCTTCTGAATCTACTGACTTAAAAAAATGGATAGCAATGACACTTGGCCACTTTTGCCCTATCATCTGTGGAGTATACAATGAGCAGTTGCTGAACAGTATTATTTTCTACCCATCACAGTGCAAAAAGCTCTGATAAATTACAACAATAAAGGCTTCAAGCATTACAATCAATACTTAATGGAATAATGTAAATCCAGCTAGTGTATGACTTGGGGATTGTGTTCTTTTGCAAAGAGCAAAAGATTAATGCACAGCAGCAGAAGTGCATCTTTTTTTTCCCCTGCAGTCTGAGTTATGAGAGACAAAATAAAGTGCTAAAGTTGCTTTGCTTGTATCGCGGAGTTATTACTTTTTTTTTTTAGCCTAGTTTAAAAGGAGGCAGAAAGACATTGTGTCTCCCAAAGCTCTGTAAAAACCAAGTTAATGGTATTCTGAGTCTTTAGACACATTTACACATCCTCCATCTGGTTGGGAAGAAAAAAAAAAAACAGTAACAAAAATTGTACAGATCTGCCTTCAGGCAACAGAAAATGCATGTGATAAGGGAATAGCCATGAAGTGTAAAGGAGTATTTAGGTCTTAACGCTTATTGACTGGAGACTGTAAAGGAGATGTGAAGGATGTGTGAAAAATCCTAAATAAAAGAGTTGGCATAACATATAAGGTGGGTAAGAAAATATGCTTGGAAGGGATGCAACTGTCTTTAAAGAACTTGGTAAGAGGAGAAGGTGGGATGGAAAAAATGAATGACAAGAGTGAAGATAAACAGCATTCTGCACCGGGGGTTTGTTTCAGGAAATATACCACATTTTGCAATTCACCTGGGTACATTACTATCAATAATAACAACAATCAGAATGCACAAATTAGGCTCTTCTCTTTCCCTCTATCTCTATCAGGTTGTATTTTTATTTCAGGTAAGGAGTGTTCAAACTCAAGAGGCAGTCAAGATGTCAGAAATAGCAAACAGAAATCCTATTTTTATTAACGATTCCATGAATCCAAGGGACATTACTCATTGGAAAACCCATTTGACAAATTTGGCACCAGTAAAGTGTATAGTGTTTGTTTTCTAAGATAAACAAAGAAGCAGGAAGAAAGATTTAGTTATAACTTGCATTTTTTGACACACTTAGGGTTACTGGAAATGCTATGTTTGGTCATATATGTTCCAATACCAGGCCTAAAGCCTCTTGAAATGTTTGGACAAAGTTGCTGGGTTTTGGGCTTTTTTTCTTCTCCTTTTGCTGTTGAAATGATGAAAAATGTCATGTTTTCACTTACGTGAGTAAAAGACGAGGCTGGAGATTGGTATGTAAGGCCTGGTTTCCTGCTTCTTCAAGAAGCATATAGAGTAACACAATTCTTTCAGTTCTAAAGCACACAATTTAAATGGGATTTTTCCTTTTTTTCTCACTATTACCACTGGTAACCCAGTAGCAATAAAGTTAGCAGTCATCTAAATCCCAGCTCAAAATCTATTCATGGACTGCTGACACAATTTGGGTTTATGCTAACGCTGACCTTTATCTGATCTTTAGCTTGGCAGAAGTTCCCTCCTAGGTGTTTGACCTCAAAATGTTCTTGTGGAGACCAATCCTGCCTCTTTTAGGCTAAACAAGACAGAGTATTCCAGTCTTCTAGGAGGCTCTATCTTTATTTCAGAAGCCTTTCTGCACACCCATTTCTGTATAAGTCATCTTTCTGGAGAAGCAGCTAAAACTGTCCCTTCTATATTTCAACAATAGGATCAGAAAATCCACACTGAGATATTAAAGAATGAAAAAAAAGGTGAGAACACTATGGAAACTTCTGTTCATTGCTGATTCATAGAATCAAGTCTTAACTGTGCATTGAAGAATAAATTAAATTTCATAACTTAAACCTGGCAAGCCCTTAAGTCTGATTTGAGCTGACTGCTACTACTCAGAAATTGGATCTATAAGAAAAATCAATACTTCCATGAAAATTTTAGTTGAGTTCTTGGTAACACACGCACAAAAAAAAAAGTAAACACAATGTTAGAAATTACAAAAAAGTGGTAAAGAAATAATGAAAGGAAGCAAAAACCAGAGAAAATATGCCACTGTATCAATCTGTGGCATGTCCGCCTCTTGACACCATAGGGTATGAAATCTTATATCTCAAAAAATGAACAGAATACATAGAAAACATTCAAAGGCAGCAAGAAAGCTAATCAAAGCCTGCAGCATGGAAGAACAATTAAATAGGCTTATATTCATCATCCTGAAAAGAATGCAAATTAAAGTGGCTGTGGAAAAGTTTTATAAAATCATGGGTGTCAGAAAGGCAGTGGAAATGGAAATGCTGGTAAAGAAATTGGAGTAAAATTTCTTTCTGTTTAGAGTGCTGGAGGAAGATCACGTCCTACAGCTATACCCTGCATACACCAATCTGTGCTATGCTAGCTTTTCTCCCCTCAGAGAAATGTGTTGCTATGTGTAAAGTAAAATGGGATAGTGCAAAGTTATCCAGAGTCTGTTAAAAAGAATTTATGCAAAAGCATTCTTCTACAACCAATATAATATTCAGCCAAGGCATTAACTGAGTATGAGTATGAGTATGAGTATGAGTATGAGTATGAGTATGAGTATGAGTAGCATACATACCACTATGGAGCTTCATAGAAATTAATTTAATGCTGCCCACAGACATCTAAGTAGCATTTTTTAAATGTCTGAAAACAACAGGCTAATAAATAAAGTAATAACAAAAAAAATAAAATATCTCATGAATATCTGAAGTCAGAGATGTCTATGATCAGAGTAAGATCTTTTGTTAGATTTCCAACTTAAAACAGTTCAAGAAAACATAATTTTCAAGTGTTAACACTGCTGTATTTCTCAGCAGAGGAGTTGACACATGTACTCCTTCAGTTGCTGACCTAATTTAACAAAAAGTCATCTCATGGGACAGACTTTTAGTGACTCTGAGTTCAGAGCATAAGAAGGAGATGAGGAATGAAATCCTGCCATATGCTATAACATATGTACAATAACATTGATTGCTTGCACTGCAATGAATTAATGTCAACATCAGGCTCTCCAATTTAAGTACACCATGATAAATTGTAAACTGAGTTTTACCCAGAAAACAGCCACATTTAAATAAGGTAAGACAAAACCAAGAGAGTTGTTCAGTACCATCACTCTTCTTAAAATGTAACAAGACCTAAGTATTATATTTTACTTTTAAATTCTGACTGTTTTCCGTTAAAAATAACATTAATATTACAGCACCTAGTGGTATAAACTACACTAGGCAAAATGCCCCATATCTGTTTGGATGACTTTTGAACAGGAGGGCCTAAATGAATTATTATTATTTGCCACTTGTACCCAAAGGCTTCTTCTAGCCTGGATATATATTGCTTTCTTTCTGTTATAAATAGTAGGCCAATTCTAGTACTACACAAAAGAATTTACAATCATTGACTCTTTAAAGACTTTACAAATGCTTAAAAAACAGTTCAAGAGGTTCAACTGACTTCACAAAAATTACACACCTTTTCAATATTAAGTAATAGGAAGATCTTTGTGGGACTAGGATCTAAAATCAGTCTGAAAAGATTTTCTGGGTTTGTTACTTTAGATCATCAATCTAAAAAATCGTGTTACAAACAGCATGAAGTGAGAATTGATTTAAACCTCTCTGGAAGTGAAAAGAAATAGCATCTTATTTACGCTTTATGGAAAGATGGTAGAAGAACATTTCTGAAACAGCTCCATGTAGCTGAGTTTTTGTTAGGATTTGAGAACTCTTAGAAATCAACTTTCTTGCTTTGCAACAAAATAAAAAAAGCTTTAAAAAGAATGCCCAATATGCTGCTTTTGAAAAAAAAAAGCATTGTAAATTTTATATGTTCAATGATCAGGATAAAGAAAAGGTAAACAAAACAGCTAAGAATTCAAAAGAAAATGGCTCCAGAAGACTGTGTTTTATTTCTATAGCCATGACTATAAGTATCATGGGAAGTCAGCTAGAAGTACTTATGAAGTCACACTGAAACTATAGTGGGCTAGCATTTAGAAAAAATATGTTTCCATAATAAGGTGTTGCATGGAGATGATTTGAAATAAAGTAACTTTCAAGATCAAGGAACAGGGTAAAGGGATGTATACAATGACAAATTTGGAGAAGAATATGGGGTGGAGAGTGACAGGAGGAGCAAGAAGCTGATTGCTTTTTTATGCTCCCATTTTTGATTATTTTTCCTGCCATGTCTCTTAATTTCACTCCTCAAATACAGAACCAGCGCAGTTATATTAATGTAAATGTGCTTCACCAATGCAACATCAGGTAGCAAGCTGCAGAAATAAGAGTAAAAACTGTCCTTCATCTGACTTACAGTAGCTCACACTGAATTGTATCTCTGTGTGTTATATCTCATAATATAAAATATGTATTTCTCTATCTTTCTCTGCATTTTAGAAACTGGTGACAGTTTTATTTCTTTGTCACTACCAATGTGAGTGAAGATAATTTTGTGCAAAATGTACAAAGAGATATGTACACATTTCAAATCCTGCTACATATATAGCAAATTGATAGGTAGCAGCATTTGCTGCAAAACACAGAGAAGAGCAGGGGCTCCAGTGTCTCAATTACCAAGACTAGTACAGCTCTACACTCACGTGGTGCCTCACTGTCACTGATTTTAGGCTGGATTTTCTATATTAATACTCACAAAATCTCTGGTTTGGTGGAGGTTAGTTAATTCTTTTGCAATGTTATGAAAGTGCTAAGTACACTTACTAAGGGTTCAAGTATGAAAATGCAATACATTTGTCCATGAGGGTCCTGTCCTTCACATGGATTTAAGATAGTGAAAACTACCCATATGGTACAACATATGGCAGAATTCCAGTATCTCTTCATATATCTGATTCTTCATTCTCAGTGTAAACAAATGGCTCTTTCACAGGGGGATACTGAATCAAATTGGGCCACAGACTGAATGATTTCATCTTCTTCTAGAGCAGATTGACAAGGGGAAAATTGATAAACCAAAACAGACAATAAATGCTTTTTTATCTTAAAGGGGAAAAAACGCAAACAAAAACCACAATTCACAGTACAGTTATGGTATGTAGGTATGAAGTTGTAGATTAGGACATGTGTATTTTGAGCTTTTTGGTATATTTTAGAGGGTTGTTTTTTTCCCATACCCCTTCTAACAACAGACCAGTAGATGGTAAGTTTTTCCCTAATTCTAACTTTTTTCCCCCCAAGTCCTTTCAGAAACTGAACTTTATGGTGCATATTAGAATGCTCAGTTTCAAAATTGCCTTAGATTTACCAAGCAAACCTCTGTGCCCAGCACTGGAAATACAATCAAATGTTCAGTTCCATTTCCATCCCGTTTTTAAGGTGAAGTTGAAACACTTCATTCACAGGAGCTTGTGATTCTATATACCTTTATACCATATTATCACAAAAATACACCAAAACCTCTTTTTCTACTTTTCAAAGAGAAATATTGGAGACTGAATTAACTCTGAGAGAAAATAAAAGTATAATCTTGATTTGTTTTCGGAAATTACTTGCCACAAGGATATCTACTATTTTCATACTTACCAAAAAGAATGGGTAGTGAAATCTTGACCAGGTTTTTATGTGAAATAAGAATGGTACCCAAGTCATCTGCATAACTTATTTAAGTATCAACAGCCTTGATTTATGCACATTACACACATATGTGTTTTGAGTATCCAAAAATGCAAACCTATAGAACTGACAAATTCAGTAGACTGCTAGTCTGAACAGGTACCTTTTCCACCATCAACTGTGTATGTTTTGCAGCCAATAATAGATTTCAAAAAAGAATATGAAGACAAAACCTCTGATATTAACAAAACCTGTACAGAGACAAATCAAGATGCATGAAAAATGAGCTCAGAAAAGAAGTTAATTTCTACTCCCTTTCTCATTTGCTGACCTGCCTGGTCTCCTCTTGGTGCTAAAGTTAGCACTGTGAAAAAGTTAGCTAATGCATTTGCACCAGGCTGCAGGTCCTCCAGGGAGATAAAATTGAAACACAAATTGGAAATGGCATCACAGAAATAGCACTTCTTTTAGAGGTTTTGATTTATTTTTGCTTCAGCTCTATACCAGTGTATAGTGGCACAAATCCAGTTGACCAAGTCAGATTTCTACATGTGATAGGACAGAACAAAAGCACTCAGGATAACAAAGATTCTAGAAATTTCAAAATATTAAATAGTTGAATTAACTAAAACATAATTGTCTGTGTATGTATATATAAAATAATTTTCAAGCCATGTGAGATGTTTTCACAGCGAATTTTTAGTCAGAAATATCTCCTTCAAGTCAAGTGATTTATGATTGAGTTACAGTATTTCTTTCAGAAAGTTCTCTTAATTTCAGACCAGAAAGAATCCTGGAAGAATGCTGGTGTTTTTATTTCAAAGACCACTAAACTCTTGAAAATTTGCTCCTTATATCCAGTATGGTTTTTTTTAGCTTTTTTCCTTTACTTTATTAGACTCATTATGGCCACTGAGTAAAAGAGAAAGGCATTACTGCATACTTTTCCCCATGTAAAAAATTACAAAGTAGTATTAAATTAGCTTTAAGTTTTCATTCTGATGAATAAAAACACAGAATCCTTTTTTTTCCCCCTAAGTTTATTTCTGTAAAATATTTTTTCAGTTCTTTGGATCTCTCTTGTGATCTTATGCTGAATCACCTCCAAAGTTTGCATAAACTTTTTTCGGATTAGGAAGAAAAAAGTTAAATTACATTGCTCCTAGTGTCTGAAAAACAGAGCACCAGCCCCCACAGTGTATCACGGTGGCTGTATATGGTTATAGAAACAGGATAATGACAATCTAGTCATTTGCCCCATCATAAAGTCAGCTTTATTGTATGCATACAACAGGAGTGTAACCAATACAGGGCTGATGGAAAGGAGCCATTATTAAGTGGTCGGTATCAAGGTGTACCAAGAATCCCTTGTTCATATGTTGCTTCATGTTACATTGGACTAAAAACTAGAGGTATTTCTTCTACTATTTTAAAAACACCTCTGTTATAAAGAAGACCTAAAGTCTTCTTAACCTTTCACTGAAAAGACTTTTCCGTAGCCAAAAGAAAGTTAGTCTTTAGGTGCAAAAAACCATTCCAGAAATTATTTAGTGAGTTTGAAGACCTAAAGCAATGCAAAGCTGGCCCATATATAAGCATTTTCAACACTAGCCTGCTGTGATTGACAGCCACTGCCTAAACCAGCGGCATAATCATAGCCTAAATCTTCAGGAGTCATATTCGGAGAGCAGAGAGATAGAATGAAAAACAAAGACTTGTTTGTAATAGATTTATATGTACGTAGGTGTGCCTCCAATTTACTCAGCCACTGACAGGGTTGACTTGAGTTAGGCTAATGAACAGGGATGAAACAACTAGAGTTTCTCCCCTATATTTCAGTCAGTTTGAAGCAAAGTTAAATCTTCCTCAAATGAAAGAATAGTTCATTAACTCTCTTGCTTGTTTTGCATTACAAGTTCCCCAATAAATTATTGCTCAAATATTATGAGGGCAGGCAACAGCAGGCTAACTCTCATTAGCATCACATTTTTGCCCAAAAGTTTTTGATCTGCATGATTAATTAGGAAATCTTGAGAAAAACTTTCTGGTAGATTTTCATGCCTGTACAGTTAAGCAGAAAAGAAAAGCAGGCAAAACTGAAAGAAACTAATAGTTCAGCAGTATCTTTCAAAATGGTTTGAGATTCACCTTACAAAGATCTGAAAACTGCCAGTGGACAGTGTGTCTGACACCAGTAGTTTCCATATGAAATCCAAGTCCAAATGGTATATTTCATGTACACACATGCAAAGGGTTCTTCCATCTATGAATAATATGAAAGCTGCATCTAGGAAAGATGGAAAGACTTCAGGGAAAATAAAAAAAGTATCATGGCTTCATGAAAATAAATCCTGGGGAGAGTAGCAGGAACAAAGAAATCTTAAGTAAAATCCAACTAAATTCCATATGATAAAATAATAGACAAAACATGAAGTGACTGGTCACAAAAGCAAAATAATTATATGCCAGGAACTACCTTTCATCACTATATGAATGATTTTTTTCTTTAATTTATCTAGGTAAGAAGGAAAAATTGAAGTATTTCATTTATTGGGTAGCCCTTTCTGAGTTATAAGTGCACAAGTTTTTCTGCATGAGAGGCATGCAGGCTAGTAGCTAGATAATATTTTTGTGCTCCACTTTGCAGAGAGATTTCTGGAAGCAGAGCCACTGCTTTAGATTTTTAAAAATGTACTAAAATAAGCTTGCCTTTCTCTGTCTTTGGAACATGGTGGGGTATACTGTGGGCTTGTTAGCAGGGAGCATCTTTTACAGTTTTCTAGGGTTTTTTTCCATTAGGAAGGAACAGACTTCAATGACATTATTGTATATTGCAATATTTTTTCTATCACAAATAGTTTCTTCAAGTAAGAGAGAAATAACAGTGTTCTGGTTTCAGCTGGAACAGAGTTAATTTTCTTTTTATTATCTGGTACAATTTTGTATTTTGGATTTAGCATGAGAATAATACTATAATATTTTAGTCACTGCTCAATGGTGCCTACCTTAAAGCAAGGACTTCTCAGCTTCCCATGCTCTGCCAGGCAACAGGTGCACAAGAAGCTGTCAGGACAGCTGACCCAAACTCAGCAAAGGGATATTCCATACTGTCAGGACCCAGGACATCCCTCTGGCTGTCCTGAGCAGCCAAGACCCCTGCCAGGGGTGTCAGAGACCCTGGCACAGAGCCCAAGATGTCTGTGGCTTTGATTATGACCTGTGGAGCAAGTTACCAACCTTAGATGAAGATATGCAAGCCATGACAGATTAAGTAGAATGACTGAATTTATCACAAGGTGAAAAAGTAGATTTTGGGGGTTTTCGAATGGGGATTCAGGAGGGCAAGATGGAGGGATCTGGGAGTGTCCAGCTTTCTTCTTCTTCTTCTTCTTGGCCTCTATCTTCTGCTGTGGTGTTGGCACTTTTAGTTTGGTTCAGAGTATAAACTCACTGTCTAACATAGGTGATCAGTATTGGGAAGTAATTGTAAACATTGTATACATAGTTTTTAGTATAAAGATATAACACCACCCTGGGGGCAGGTGGAATGCCTCTGACTGTCTTGCTGAGTGGACCTCGGCAGGACATGAGAAAGAATTTTATAGATAAGATGCAATAAACAACCTTGAGACCGAGAAATGAAGAGCCCTGGATCCTTCTTCAAGCTCCAGGCTAGGAAAAGGGACTGTCTAGCTTTTCTCAGGGTCACTCTGACAAGCTAGACATCCCGCCCCCATACCGTAGAACATCATGCCCAGTATATAAACTGGGGGGAACTGGTAAGGAGGTACCAGGAGGTTTTCTGTTGTGGGACAGGTTGGTCATCATTCAGTGCCTGCTGAGCTGTTGTACTGGGCATCTTTTGGTAACTTACTGTCTCTTCTGTTGTTGTTTTTGTTATTATTATTATTACTGATGCTCTTGGTATAATACCATAATAGTTTACTTTATTTCAGTTATGAATCTATTGTTATCTCAAACCAAGAGCATTTTTTCCCTCATTTTCTTCCCAATCCTACTGGAGAGGAGGCAGAGGGGTAATGAGTGAGCAGCTGCATGGTACTTTGTTGCCAGCTGGGGTTAAAACACAACAGACAGGCAAACACTAAGTCTTAAAACCTCCATAGGGAGTCCCCCTGTAGATCTTTCTGATGTGATAGAAGCAGCAGGAAATATAATTTTAGATTTAGTGTTTAACAGACTAGTGTTTCTGTCAGTAGTCAGAAAGCAATAAATGCCTGTTTGAAAAAATGCATGATGACTTAAAGGTTCTATTTACTAACGAGTTAAAAGCTACTTCTGAGAAATCTAACAGCAATCAAAATAAAGCAAGAGTGGGACAATGGTCAGCAATTTAAATCAACAGTTTCAGAAAACAACACAGCCACAGCCATGAAGATTCATTTTGATAATATAAAAATACTTCCCCTCTTTTCTTTTTTGTGTACCATCAAAATGAACTAAGTCCCCGACTAAATGACATGAACAAAGACTCCTTAATCTGAAGAATAATGACAGGTTCCAGTTCTGAAGAATAAGGACAGGTTCCAGTTCTGGCATGAAATGATATGGAAGTATCCTTTGCTAAGATTCAGCAGGCAGAATTGCCAAATGAGGAATCAACTGAAATTTCTAATATGTTTCTTTTACATGTAAATTTAAGAAAAGGTCAGGGTTACCTCACAAAAGAAAACTAAACTTTTGGGCCAGGTTTGACTGTGTATTGAGTTATGGACCACGCAATGCATGTGTAGGTAGCTCAGGCTTCAGCAGTTACACATCTCAGTTTCAAACTTCTGGACTGTCTTTCACTTGCTAAGTATTTTTATGACAGATCCATAGAAAATGTGCTCTGGAATTTATTGTTAATTATTCTGGAGGTGTAATGACAGCAGTGTCAACTTCAGCTCCTTCTTCAACCCTGTAGTGAAGAATCATACTTTTCACTTATACTTTTTAACAACCACTTTTTATGTTCTGGTATAGTGTATAATTTTTTATTGCACCTGAAATTTCTTTGGTGTGGCTGAATCTGCCTGAGAGAGTATTGCCAGCTATTTGGGCTGCCATAATTTACTGCCTACAAACCCAACCCAACCTCTGTAACTTAATAGTTTGAATATTCTTTTCTTAAATACCTGTCTCATCTACCTCCAGGCATCTTCTTACTGGTTCAAATGTAAAGACTGAAAAATTCATTTATCATTTCTAAAATGAGCTGCAAAGTACAAACTTCAATTTATTACATTGTCTGTAAGTAAGAATCTATATGTTATATTCTGTCATTTTATCCCTTCAGATTTTGGATGTTCCCTGAATCTGTACTGAGTGAATCTTTTTCCTCTTCCATTCGAACAGCAAGCATCTGTTTTGACTGTTAATAATTTATATGTCCAAAAACCCCTTGCCGATCTATCTCCATTAGACAAACTTTGAAAATTTTTAAGAAGACTAGTTAAAGTCCTTATGCATACATATATATATGCACACATATATGTGTGTGTGTGTGTGTATAAATAAAAACCCATGTCCTTTTACAATGAATGAGCTTTTAGTTTTTGAGTTATAAATTAGCAATCAGCTTCTGTGGCTGAGGGCTAGCTTATTCCTTTGACGCTGGCTAGTAAAAATCCTTGGAACATAAATATATGCAATAAGCCAATAACTCTGCCTGCCTTTCTGCTGCTCTTGAGGGTATCTCAGTTCTGGCAAACAAACGGGTAATGGGAATTAGAAGGAGGGGAAAAAAACAGCAATAAAAATATAAATCACAAAAGGAAGGAAATCCATTTGGTCTTTGGCAGCAAAGACACCACTCAGCTAATCCATGCTGAGTGCAATCCAATACTCCTTTATATAATCCTGTTCTTGTGGAAGAAAATTAAAGTTTAATGCAATAAAGGCTGACACAAATCACTTTTGTTGCCCAGAAGCAGATTAAAGAACAGTTAAAATCATACGAATCTAATTTATTTTCTGTTGTTGTTGTTGTTTTGTTTTATCCAGTGACACATTTTTTTCCTTAATTCAACAGCATAAATTTTTGATTATTAAGCATATATTCCCAATGTAAGAAAGATTTTGTGATGCAAAGAAAGGAAAGAAATTATTAGTTTTTAAATGGCACATGTTAAGGTTCTTTCAAAATTTTATAAATTTTTCATTAATTGATATGGATCCTTACCTTTAATCAATCTGTGTCCAGGGGACTTTAAAATACACACAAAGGAAGTGGAGAGCTATCATTCATAATTGGAACTGAACAGGTAACTCTCAGTAACTAACACTCTTATACATATGCATTTGTTGTTCTGCAACACATTAGAGATCTATCAACAATGGACAAAATAAGAATTTCTGCAAGAGAGACAGCAATGTAAGAGAATTGTGACCCTGATCTTCCATTTTATTACTCCAGCCATCACCCTCAACATGCACTTCATCAACAAATTGGACTGAAAAAAACACCAACACTACAAAACAAGGTGAAAACAAACCCTGGGCATATTATGCTTCATACCGTATATTCTTTCATGACAGAAAAGGTTACAATTTATCTGCAATGTTGATCAGACTTATGACTGTGTTGAAATAGGATCAGGTTTTTCATTTCTTTGCCTTTGTCCCCAGCTCCAACATATCGTCTCTCACTAATTCCTTTGGGAAATTTCCCTTCCTACACTTCATATTGGTGGTACAACATAACCACAGACGTATGCACAGAAAATGCAGGGGAACAGGTACAGTTACCATTTTTCCCAGTAGAGCTATCAGAATATTACCCAAAGCACTAGAGAAGTTTGTGAAATACAATACAGAAGTGGAAAGGTTGCACTATTTCTCCAGTATTTCTCTTCTTCACAACTATTTTTGTTGCAATGTCTCTGTAGGTATATCCTTAGAGAAAGAAGGGGTTGCTTTTGAACAGAACTGGTGTTAAAACGTATCTGAAAAACATCAACAGGTATATTTTAATTTTCATTGTATTATACTGTCCTCACTCAGACTGTAGGTAAGGAAAAGCCAACATCTTGTGCTAGTTCAAGGCCTCATTACTGTCAGATTTAAGGGATTCTTAAGAATAGGTTCATGAGCAAGCTATTTGCTCTGGAAATGTCACTTTACCAGGAAGAAGAGAAAGGAAACAGAACACAAAAACCTACAAAATATTATATTCTAGGAGTACCTTATGTGAAGAAATTAAAATTAATATGGTTTTATTGTGTCTCAGTGATACCCAGCTAACTCTTTGACAGAAGTTATTTCATATCATCTTAACAGATATTCTTGACTTACATCTGTTCTTACCTATGATAAGAATTTAGCCCAATCAGGTGCACCAGCAAGGCCAAAGTAAAAAAGGTAACTCAAGAATCATCTCCTTTCTGAATTGCAACAAGCATGCATATTTAAAACCAGGTTTCTCAGGCTGCTGTAGTCATATTTTTTTAGGTCTGTTTTGAAAGGACATAGCATGAAATCAGACACATTTCTGTTGTGTTTTGGGTTGGTTTTTTTTCTTTTTCAAAGCACAGATTCTCATTTTTGGCATGTGAAAGCAAGTCTGTAGAGAGTATATAGGAAGAATTCTATACATTCAGGTGTGCATGGTCCAAAAAACAATTTTTAGTTAGAGATGGTGCACTTTAAAAGACCAGAATATTTCCAGCACAGAAAATACTAGAGTCATATTTTCCCTATTTACTTATTTTGTATATATGTGAAGAATACCACAACAGCATTTTTATGACCTTGTTATATTGTAATCTACTCTAATTTTATGGGATCAAACAGCAGTGACAAAACTCAGCCTCTAGCCTCTGGAATTCCACTGGATATGTAGGTCAAGTCCTAGTTTTCCAGACCACTTGTACTGGTTTCCTGTTCTTGGTGGAAAAGTACTAAATGCAAAAGTGGGGGATAGGGCATGGGGGTGTGTATTTGTGCGTGTGCCTGCTTCCTAATCCCTTTGCAGCCTGCCAGCCTTCAACTGAAAATGCCATCATCACAAAGGCAGCAGTTGATTCCAACAGGAGGGGCAATAAACCATGACATTGCTACTAGGCTTAATTATAGGGGGTGTGATGTAATGTTTTTCAGTACAAACATGGTTTCACTTGGTGTCAACATCAAGACCACTGACTCAGTTTTTATTCCAAGTCCACATGAACTAGGATGTAAAGTGCCCACCCCAGTAGACTTTAAGACCTTCCAGGTGCTTAAACCTCTGACCTATATCATTTCCATCTTTTCTGGTTCAGCTGCCACATGGTGACAACCTGCTAGACTTTGTGTCTGGTCTAAAAGTGATTTAGTGCACAGTAGAATTAAAGTATTAGCACGGTATTCCTGTCCACCCAACCTGAAAGGGCTTTTTGATGGTTGTAGGAGAGGTTCCCTAGAGGAAATTGCAATATACAGGGAATTGTTGTGAGCCTATTATTGCCTAGTGCTAAGACAGTTCATAAATTTACATCTGTGACATCTATGCTTCAATTTTTTTTCATTATTGCTCTTCCTTATGATAATTTACTAGCTGCATTCCTCAATAAAAAGCTATTCTGCAATTGAAAAGTAAGACACAGACTTTATTTCACTTACAATTTTTTCCTGATTCTAAAGTAGAGATATATAAGTTAAGAAAACAGACCTAATTACAAGACAAAGTATACTTTTAAGACTCCAAATTAGTATTTCATTTAGATCACAAGTGTTTTGCTGTCAACTAATTTATTTTGCATCCATACCAAATTAAGGATAAAAAGACCAAAATGTGCCCGGCTTTCTTTTCAAAATGCTGCTGCTACTACTACTACTACTACTACTACTACTACTACTACTACTACTACTACTACACATCATTATTCTATAAAACAGAAAGTTTATAAAAATTATTCTATTAAACAATCAAGTACTGAGGGTTAGCTTGTTTGAAAAAAATCACCTTTCATTCTAAGATATCATTAATATTGCTTTAATATGACTATCAAAATTACATTAATACTTGCATGCAAGGTAGCAAAAGACAAAACAGATACGATCTAGCCGTAGACACTGCAAATAGAAAAATGGTGAATTTGGAGAAATAGAGGAGTAAATCAAAGGTTAAGTCATAGATTCAGACAACAAATGAAATTAACTTGCAAATATCTCAGAACAAATTTCTAGTAAGTTATGTTAGATGAAATATTTTTCTCTTCTAATTGGATATGAACTGCAGTAATTTCAGTGTCCACTACAGGTTATACTTTCTTTTCTTTTTTCTGCTGCAAATATCAAGGGTGTTTTTCTGGAATTTTACTTAGAATGCCTACCTCAGCACCCGCAGTATTTTAAAATAAAATTTCAATATCTCTTTGCTACTGAAGTTAGATGCCACTTCTTAACTGTAAAATTGTTTAAATTCCTATAAATTTACTTCATTTTGTAAGATTCTGCATACAAAAGCATCAATTTAAGTAAATAATTTATGCTCACCTGGCAAAATTAATGTCTTTTTTCCCTTTGTTTCAGTTACTCCTTTCTTCTGTCCTACCAGGATTATTACAGTGTGCTCCTCAAGAACATTAGACACTTCCTTGAATAAAATCATGAAAAGTAAAAAATAAAACCTATGTTTGGGCAAGTTTAACTATCATTTCCACTGATGTCAGTGGCAAGGTTTTTGCTGAATTTATGAAAAAAAAAATCCTAACCATAAAGTGAAAATGTTTTTAATACTGCCAATCTTTCACTTTAAAGGGCAAATCTTTACAAAATCAGAATCATCAGAAAACTAATAGGAAAGTCCCTGTGAAACTTAATGAATCCACTCAAAAGCTTATTATATGGCAGACTATCTTCACAAGCCTCATTTGCTTTCAGCTCTAAAATAGGCATAAGTATCTGTCTGTGCAGTCCTTTACTGCTAAGCCACTTTGACTTCAGTGGTATCAGTGTTGTCTAACAGAGCATGGTAAAAAAAAACTCGGGGAATTCTATATCAAACAAACTGCAGGGACTGTCTTCTCCAGTTTGTAGGCAGCCTGCCACATGGTTATAAATGACATTAAAGTTTTCAGGTGCAACAGCCAAAAAGTATCTGCCACTCCAGACATTATCCTCCTGAATTCTCTTTTCCACATCTCAAACACAAAAGCATAATCAAGTCTCTGGCTTCCCGCTGACAAATATAAAATGATTTTGCATGTTGCTATTTGAGACTTCTGCTGGGCAATGATAAGTTGAAAATTTAGGGATTTCACAAATATAACAAATATTTTTTAAAGCTCAATAATAATTGATAATGTAACAATATAAATTGATTTCAACATGCCTATTTTATAAATAAGAGAGCACATGCTTGGGGAAGGCCACTAAGAAAATGAGGACAGAGTACTGATTGGACGCCAGTTTTATGTCTGAGTGACTATGTGACTTCCTCATTTCCTTCCTCTGATCTCCTCCAGCACCAAAAGCCCTGAGCAGCGTGTCACACACTAAGTCAGAGTCACCTCAAATTCCATGTTACCTTCACAGTGAGTCTAAAAAGTCCACCATTCATCAATGTGGAGATCTTGCCAATGGCAGCTTAAAGTGCCATTCATGATCTTTAAAGACCTTACAGTACTCAGGGAAAAAAAGCTCTGAACAGTCCCTCAAATCTCAAACACACAGTGGAAAATGGGTTTTTGTTGGAGCTTGTAGGAGCATGGCAGCACCTGCTGTTTAGACCCAGTCAAGTGTATTCCAAAATTGGCTGTTTCTATAAGGCAGATTTACTGAATAATCCCATGCCAAAATTGTACTTTAACTAAGAGGTAAAATATTAACTCATAAGGAACATGACAAAGAATGAAGAGAAAGAACATTGTTTTACACCTGTTGTGCCACGTTTTGTACTCTAGTTGTGCTGTACTCTTATTTTACAACACAAACACATACTCAGGCTCAATCAGTTCTGATCAGACAATTTTTTGGAGGTTATCCTGAAATCGCTATTGTTTTCAGAACTGAGCCCCTGCTGAGTAGAATAAAGTAGGCACATTTTTGGTATAAATCTTAAACAATAATTATGACTTTTTAATTAAGGCCTGACACAGTACTTTCAGCTATTTTAACTATGCCAATAGCACCAACTCAGGTACAGTGTTAGAACAATGCAACAAAATACCTCCCTATAATGTAAAGGCACAATAGTCTTTCAGTGTATTATTTCAAATGATGATGACATGATCAACTGCAATATAATGCGTGAACTCCATCAATTCCACTAGGAACAAGACAGGCAATTTTAAGGTAAACATTGCCTGTTGTTGTTTTTCTTCATGTCTTAGCTTTGCCCTGAACCTAGAAGGTTTTCTAGTCTGCTTTTCTGTAAACTTGACTGTTAAATAGCAATGCAGAGTCTCCATCAGTCACCCCATATTCCTTACTCACAACCACAAACCAAAGAAGATAAAAAAGGTTTAAGCATTAATAGAAACAATCTGTGTCCAGCTGCTTAACTACAGTGAAACCATTGAGTTCTCAGATGACATTAGCATGAGCAATACGACATACTTCATGGGTGTACAATTTTCTAGTTGATCCTCTTCTTCAATGGCCAAAAATTTTAACTGATACTGCTGATATAGCTGTTTCTTCTGGATTTTTGTTGACAGCAATTCTAGTTATAAATTTTACCTTACTGCACCCCTGATCAGCACAGCTATATCGACAGTGTTTATGGGATAGACATAGTCTTTAGTTTCTGGTCCAAACTGGAATTTCTTCACTCTGTTGCAACTGTGAACCTGACTCCAAAATTAGATGAAGCTCATTAGCCAGTTTCCATCAAGACATCAAAAATAAACCAAGAGAAAACCATCAGATGATTAATCCAATCTGCTATCAGAATGTGGCTGGTATAATTCCAGTGTTATTGGAGACCTGAACTCTACTTTTACAATGTGTTTATAAGTACTGCAATATTTTTAGTTTTCCTTACTGCGTGTTTATCTTGACTCAGTGTTGATAAACAGAGTCTTGTGTAGTAAAAAAAAAAAAAAAAAAAAAAAAAAGAAGAAAAAGTTATTTAAAATCTAGGTTGTTTTAATATGTATTTAAGAAACAAAAATGTAGTATGCTGAGTTATGAATACCTGGCCAGAGTCCAACTGGCTATTAACCAAAAAGACTACCAAGGAAGAAATGAGGGAAATAAATCCCAATCCTCAAAAAATAAATAATAATAAAAAAAATTTCAGCAATTTAAGACTAAATGTTATGTGAACTGTCAGGTAGAAGGATGTTGTGACATATTTGAGACAAAGAGCTTGATTTAAGCTCCCAGTTGAACCCTTTAGGAATTTTTTATCAGGCTCAAAGTTGTTGCAATAATAAACATTCTTGTCTGTTGGTTTCTGTGTGCACAATACACAATGTTTTGAACAGCTCTTTTAAAGTGAGATTGATAGGTCAGGACATGTCTCCCTTGTTATTACATAAATGGGCCATGAGGGCATTTCAAAAACGTTCTTACTAAAAGTCTGCATAGCGGGGCCCATTTTAGCACAGCTCAGCTTAGTGAACTCCAAAGAAGGAAGAACAACAGACAATACAAATCTATACAATTTCAGCAAAATTTTTCGCTAGCCAGGCTTGCAGATAGGATATGGCTAAGAAATCATTGAACATAGGGATGCAATATTTTTAGCAGGACAGTATGCCAGAAGCAAGAAAACGGTATCTTAACGTCCTCAGATTACTTAAAATGCATTATTTTCCAGTGTCAGGAACTGCCTCTGAACTGCAAAACTTCAGGAAATTACTTTTCTATTCCGTGGACATAAATACAAGCATATTATTTGTGTGAAATGTATTCAGACTACACCTTTGGAAAGACATGGACCTTATCAGATGCTGAACAATCTTTCAAATTGCAGAATTCCAGCCAAGAACCTAACTTATAACCTGATGTGATAAGGCAGAGAAGCAATAAAGTCACAGACAACACTAAGGCAATTTGGTAAAGAGTGGTTGCAATGTTGGTATAAGCAAATGGACACATTACAACAAATGGGGACAATGATTATATGCCACTGATTCATTACAACAAGGTTTGCTACATTTCTCAGAATATGTCATCTGTGACACGCTGTTGTTACATTTCAATATGCAATAGTACTCTAAATAGCTATTATAATCTCTATCCATTTTAGTCCATAAAATGTTCCACAACACCATCCTATTCTAAAGAACTACATAAATATCATTAACCTCTAAGTTATAAATAGCAGTGTATAAACAGAAAAATGAAGAAACAGGTGCAAACAGCAGCAGAAAAATCTGCTCCCAGGCCTTGTAAAAGAATGTAACCACTTGGCATGAGCTTAACTCTGTGGCTGCTGCAGAAGTCAACAAAAACCTAATTTTTAAAAATCCCAGCCTGAAGTTCACAGGTTGTGAGGTCTTACATTCAGACTTCAACAAGTTACTTCAAAAAATTTAAAAAATATCCAAAGGTGAGTGTTTGTGTGGTTTGTTTGGGTTTTTTGGTTTTGTTTTGGTTTGGGTTTTTTTGGGGAGGAAAGAAGGAAAGAAGTTAAAAATAACGTGCCACAGAACATTAAAACTATATAAAGTATGTAACATGCCTTTCAAGCTGATGGTGTGAAACTGAGGTACTGCTTAATCATTTTGCAAGGGACAAGGAATATCTGAATAACAGCTACGTAAAGACATAGGGTCTCTTTTAAAGTTACTGAATTGATAGAACCTTTACTCTTCTAATTCAGAATCTAATAAACATATTGAAGGAAAATACACTCAAATAACTGACAGAAAGGAAGAGAGACAGATTGCAATGAACAAATATGCTTCAGGCACAAGAAAACTCCACTTTCCTTCTAAGGCTTGTTAAAGTTTTGAAGTCATAAAGCCATGAAGAAGGGCTGTTTTGTTTTTGTAGCCATGAAATGTCCACATTAGTTCTTTCAAAAGGAAATGATTTCTGATCATAACATAAGCTTAACCTGCCATCTATTGTGCAATATTGTATGGAGCATGAACTAAGATTTCAGATTCTGTAAATGTTAACACATATTATATCAATAAATCCATACTAGCTAATTTTCTAGTTCTCATCCATACAAAATACAACAAAAGCTGAAGTGAGCCACACCTTAGTAAAGGCTACAAGATTTGGCAACTCTAGCCCCACTTTCTTTTTTCTTGAAAAACCAAGGGAAACAGGTTTCATTTGATTTTATGCATGCCATAGGAAAAAAATGGGAAAATAAGAAATTGATTTTAACGAAATAATTATTCTTATCCTTCCTTCCTAGGCCCACACTACACAAACTCTACACATCCAGGGAATCAGTGGTAAGGGTGAGGGTGAAGTTCCTGGGAGACTTCAGGATATTCGAATGGTCAGGAGGTTTCTTATGAAATTCATCCCTTACCCACTACAGAGATGAAACTGGAGTCTCACAAGTCCTTGTTCAATATCACAGTAACATAGAAGACCATCAGTGTGTACTTCCCAAAGCACAGCCAAACTTTTCTGTGCCTGATGGGCAGAAGTGTAAGCCTGAGACTACAATTTATTGCTAAACAAAATAAACATCTGGTATTGGTCTGCCACGCCCACCCTAATATTCTTCAGTATAAATAAAACTGAGATTGTTCAAATGAGTTTCAAGGAAGAGGTTTTCTGAACATGAAATAGCTAATCAAGAAGAAAATGTGTTTAGTAATTCATAAAATGCTAAGTTTCACTGTAAGACATATAATACCAGTGATTTATTAAGCAATATTATTCTCATGATTGTAGTGCTATATTATTCTTACATTGTCAAGCAATCTGTAGAAATTCGTTCTGCTTCAGGCAATCCTTACCCTTGCCATACAACTGTTGGTATGTATGTTTTTCTCATTATAGTAAGCACTTTGATCTCTCAGAAAATGTTCAGCATCTTATCAACTGTAACATAAAACCTACATAGAGCAACATGATGACTGAAGAGATCATAACAATCCCAACTGTAGTTCTCACACAACCCAAAAATACACAGTGGAAAAATAAGGGGGGAGGGGACAAGATTTCTTTTGATTGTCAGTAGAGATTTAAATTCTTTTAAACACCAGATTATTTTCTCTTTTAGAGATGTCTCTTAGAGATCTGATTTTTACTGTCATCATAAGCCAGATTCAAGTAAAATAGTTTCCCTGTGACAAAAAAGCAGCCTTTAAAATTCAGAACTCATCTTCCAAAGAGCACTAAACACAACCCACATTTCTGATAATAACCAAGCATAGTCATGAATTCATAAAGTCTGTATTTTAGTGCTTTTAACAGTAAATTCTGTAACTGTTATCAATTTGAAGCACAAAGTTTAGTGTGATTTATTGTTAGTTGTAGGTCAGCCTTTTCTATTAATTCAATAGATGTGTATTCTCATAGAGAAGAGACTCAGAGTGTAGCCAAGATGTGGATGTGTGAGGTCCCTGGGAAGCAGCACAGTACCTCAGTTATTCTTCCATTATTTCATTCATTCATTTTCTCTCTGAAAAAAAAAAAAAGCATTATTCCCCATTGCAATGCATGAAAATTAGGTTGGCCCAGTTTGAGCAGGAATCTCAGAACTAAAGTAGTTTTCAAAAAAGTAAAACTTGTTATAAGGTGACAATCAGTTTCACCGTTGTGCAAAAACAGATTTGACTAGAAAAAAATACAGAATTTCTCTGAACTTGTCATCTAGCACAGTCTGGGCTTGTTAAATACATGGTTTGAATTTTCCTTGGGAGAAATATTTCTTTCCTCTCTTCCAGTTCCCTGAATTTTCCCTCCCTTTCAGGTCTCTCATCATTTCGCTATCAGTAGGTATATCTAAACCCTGTGCTTCACACCGGCTTTTCTATGCCTATAGGCACATGAAGGAGGGCCTGTAAGCAAGTGAAAACAAATCTTAACAAACACAGGCAAGTAAACGCTGATAGATAAAGAGGAAGCTTTCCCCACAGATAAAAATGGAAAGGATAAATAACCTTCCAAAAAGGCGAAGTGAAGGGGTCTTAACATTTTGTCTATCGTGTTTTACACCTGGGGAGACATTGCAGACACATATTAGCAAAGACAAAAAATTATCTAACCAGCATGAAAACAAGAAAGAAAAACACTTTAATCAGAAGTTATAGTGTTCAAGAGCAAACCCTCCAGCTTTATAAATTGCTGTTAGCAGGGGCACTACAGTGAATCACTTTCAGCAGCATTTGCAAGGTCTCAGCCTCTCTCAAAGGCAGTGATGAAAACAAACTCCAAATCCAACACATACCACAAAGTGGCCTTGGCTGAGAAGCTCAAGCCTGAACAGTCATGTCTGAGGTGTTTGAAAAGGACATTTTGGCTGGGCACCAGCTCTGTGACTGTGTTTGGGAGATCATCTGTTTAAGGTATTTCTTCATGCTTTTGCTTTCATGTTTGTCACACCAGACTTGACCACAAAATATGAGACACATTACTTTTGTTAATGCAGGAAACTGCTAGTGACAAATTTATTTTCCCTGTTATTCTACACTTATTTCAGCACAATGTTCAGTATGTTTATCTGAAAGTCAACTACTGCTATTTAATTTTTTAATAACTACTGTTATTTAATTTTGTTGGGGAAAAATAAAAGTTGACTTATGAAAGTCCTTATTTGTACTAGTCTGCTACACTCTCATATGTGATTATTTTCTTATAGAAAGGAAAAAACGTGTGTCTCAGATTCACTATTTTTATATTAGTGAATTTGGACCATAAAAGGAACATGGTTAATAATGGGGATCTTACACAATTAACTAGGGATGAACAGATTAGTTTCAAGAGCAAGTACCAAGCAAAAAAAGACATGTCAACATTTGCAGAATATTACTCGAATTTACTGAGACTGGAAAATGCTCAATATTTAATGGCATTGTAACATATTCACTTAATTTTAATTTTTTAAAAATCAAAATCAGTGTAATATCATTCCATAAATTGAATGCAAATATATTCTCCCATAAAGTGGAGGAAAGAAGCATGAAAATAATTTTTAGCAGGGTGTCAAAATGGTTTTGCATACAACGCTGCATATATTTACTGTAAGTTCTTCCCTCAGTCCAGAATCTGGCTTTCATTAACATAATCTTCCAACTGTGCATGATGTTGGTGTTATCTTCACTCTCTGATTTCTAAAAATACCTGCAATGACCCTCTACGCTCTCTGGTTTGGGGTGTTATGATCCGGTTTAAACACAGAAGAGCAGAAGAAACTAATTAATTCTCTGTGAAAAAAAGTGGATCAAACCCAGAACTGTTCGAAATATACCCAAAAGACGTGACTAAAACCAGACGAGGTTAGATCTTGGTGCCAAAAAAAAAAAAAAATATATATATTTTATTTAATAGTAAAAGAGGCAAAGAGAAAGAGCTGAAGAAAAGAGAAAAAGAGGTGTGCATGGGGGTGGGAGGGCAGGGAGAGAGTGACAGGGGTAAGGCGGACACATATCACCCTTCCGAGGGTGCCGACGATGTCTCTTTGCTCCCTTCCATCTGGTCTTGGTGGTGAGGGTCCCACTGCTGCGCCGCCACTGCGCGACACCACCCCACCCAAAAATACCGAATGCCGTGGATGGATGTCGCTGCGGGCAGGTGGGGACGCCCAGGTGCCTCCCTCGCAGGGACCCAGTGTGACAGCGGCCCTCGCAGCGCCGGGCTCTGCCGGGCCGTGCTGCCGTGCCCAGGAGCGGGGTCCGGGAGCCCTCGGGGATCGATCCTGTGGCGGGGCCGCGGCACCCCCGGCTCCTTCGTGCGGCCGCGGCTTCTCCGGGGCGAAGGGGCCCCTCGGCCGAGCCCCCGCACAGCCGGGCTGGGCGGGCACTGCCCCAGCAGGGCCTTTCCCCACAGCCCAAAGCCTCTCCCCGCCCTCGGGCCAGGCCTGCGCGGGCCCGGCAGCCGAGAGCCCGGGGCTGCGCTCTCCCTCCCAAGGTGCTGAGCTTGTCTGTCCCCTGTGAATTTGTTCTAATGCCCAGCCCTGAGTTGTTACTTTATTTATCTTCATCAGCGAGCGGTGTAGGGCCTCAGTCAGGGCCCCATTCAGGGTGTGGTGGTCTTTCCTGCAGCTTTCGTAATACAGTTTTTTCTATAGTAGGCAAAGGTTCTTAATGAGAATGTTTAAGTCATAAACAGTAATATCTCAGTCTCCAGCATGGGGTTAGTTTGTTTTCTAATCTGTGCTGAAAGTACTCCTAGTTACTACTATTAAAAGTTGACTTTTACCAGCTGCCATAACAACATCTATCCTTTCAGGAACAGGAAAAGACAATAAAATTTCAAGTAACTATTATCTCGCTGTGAACTAATGACTTCGTATATCCATTCCCAAATACCTCACAGGGGAAAAGGGATAAATTTTCTTTAATGTTTAGAGAATGCTTTGGACGCCTTAATGATAAGTATTAGAGACACACGTGTGAGTGGCTATGAAGGGGTTTAGTCTTCTGTAGTTACATGTGTCACATGGATCTCTATTCAGCAGTTGTGAAACCAGGAAAGCCACTCCATCCCTCCCTTTTACAACTGGACAGCAGACAGAAAATATTACAAAGACTTCATGGTTTAGGACAAGGATCAGGAGAGATCACTTACCAAATACCATCAAGGACAAAACACACTCGCATTGGGGATATTAACTGAATTTCTTAATAAAAAATCAGAGCAGGATAATGAGAAATGCAATAAATCTTAACAACACCTTCCTCTCATACTTCCTTCCATCTCAACCTCCACTTCTTTCCCTGCAGCAGCTCAGGGAGATAGGAAATGAGGGTTATGATGAATTCATCACACATTGTTCCTGCCACTGCTCAGGGAGAGAAGTCCTTCCTCTGCTCCACTGTGGGGACCCCCTCACAGGACATAGTTCTCCACAAACTCCTCCAACATCAGATCATGCTACAGGCTGGAGCTCTCCACAGTCTAGTCCCTTTCTCCATTTAAAAAAGTAATTAAAATAGCAATAGGTGAACTAGCAGCTTTGGGTTTTTATCTGGTACATGGAATTGTCAGCTTCTGGAAAGCAAGGTGGGTATAAAAGTAATTTCGTAGAATTAAATTTATTGTAAAAAGACAGCAGAAGCATGTTTCATGAAACAAAGAAGAAACTTTCTTCTTATTCAGTGGACCAAGGCAACAAACAACTCACAGTGCAAGTTTCTTACCCAGCCTAAACATCTCCATTAGGGATACGCATACGCAGCAATTTTTAGGCCGACAGGAACTTGCCCTGACTATATTCCAGTTAGCTCAAAGCTGCAAGACACATTACCAAATCTGAACTAGAATACCAGCTCTGAGAGGCGCTTACTATGTTCAGGCTGAGCCTGTACTAACAAGGTTTCTAGCTAGTTTGGAGAACAGAAAAAACGAGCTCATGCCCACCTGGCCAGGCTCAATGTAACCCAAGATTCAGAAAAGGTGTCTCATCCTGGAGGACTGCTTATGTCTCTTTGGAACAACACAGGCGATTAAGGGTATGAAACAGCAGTGAACGGAACTTCTTAGAACAGGCAATAAAGGATCTGAAAGCACCCTCTCAATTCTTGGTAACTACAGACAATGAAGATGGTAATAAGCAGAGTTCTTGCCAAGAAACACTAGGTTTGAGGATACATACATAGGTGTTGTGACTGAAAAATAAGGACAAAAGTAGCTTTAGGAATGTTTTCATTAAAGTCAAAATTCATAAGAAACATCAAAAATGCATTGTAATATTAGTAAACAAGAATGCTGCCACCTACACACATGCATGCAATACTTAGTATCCTCAAAATTAATCAGACTTGTCTCTAGATCACCTGCTCACCTATGTTGCCCAGCTGGCAGAAAGCCAGTACAGCCAACCATGTGCCGGCCATTCCCAATTCATCTGGAATACACAGGGAGTGTGCTGTACACAACATGCCTTGTGTGCCACAGTCCCTGATCAGTGGGTTTCAGCATATTTCAGTCAGTAGGGGCTGACTATTAAGTAGGGTGTCAGGTGACTCAGAGCCCTCCTGCTTCTACAGCCTACTACTGTGTTTAAGGCACTTTGATCTGGCCAGCTGATTTCAGCTGTGATAATTAAGCCACTGTGTAACACTCAGTAACAACCTCCGGACCAGGAAGAGTTAACTTGTAAAATAGCGCTTTGTGAATTAAACCTGGCAAAAGCTCACCATGCTTTCCTTCTCAGGGATTACATCTTTACTATGCAAATTCTGACTGTAGACAGGCAAATGGATATACTGGAATAAATCAAACTTCAGCACTTACATTGCTAACAACAGTAAGAGAATATAATACACCAAGCAGATTTATATCCTGTTGGGTAATCCTCCAGGATTTCCCTTGCTGAAAAGTCAGACCCAGTTTATGTCAGAAGCAGTCAATAATACAGAAGACTAAAACATGGAATTGAGTGTGTGTCAATTTCTTAATTCATAAAGAAAGTAGCTTTTCTTTAGTAACCTCACCTCCCTCAGAAGGTGGTGCAATATTTCTGCAGCAGGAGAGTAACAAAAATTAGACATTTTAGAGATATGCGTTATTTAGCTAAACCACTATCAAAGCAAAACAACAATAATGGCAACAAATTTCTGTCAAGACTCACTTGCATGAGAAACAAGGTTAGGTCCCCCTCTGAACTTTGAATAGAAACATTATTTTTACCTCCACAAGAAGCCATTATCACTCTTTCACCAAAAGGAAGGTCATACCATCTTTCACAAAAGATTTTCCTGCTCATAATTGCCGCCTGCAGTGTACAGACAAATGCAATCTTTTAAAATGCTAACTGTGTTATACTTGCACCCGAGGGATCCAATGGAGCAAATGTAATGTGGCCTAACCAGTTTGTCTTAGCAAGACCTTACAGTGCTGATTTGAAACAGCTGAACTAAATCAACAGTTACCTTGAGCCAAAGGCCTTCGGAGAGCAATTAGAGTCAAAGCTTGGGTTTTGAACCCAATATGCCCTGTCAGTCTCAATGATTTGTGTTTGTTGTACTCAGCCTCATTTCCTGCATGAAATACGAGGCTGTATAAAGAGGAAAAATTCCCAAGATTAAAAAATATTTGACCTCAGTGCATTTGCGAGCATGAAAGTACACATGTCTAAATGACCATTTTGGTTTGTAGTACAAAGTTCTATTGATGTTGGCAGGCTGAGCTTCCCTGTCTCAAAGCCACATGAATGGTTTCAAGTTTCAGCCAAAAAATGTTTTCCACATGCTTTAGTGTGGGCCAATTTACACAGCAGATTTTGCAGAGTCTGTGGCCAAGTGCTTCATAAAGGGCTGCCTTCTTTGGGATCAGGGAAACCACAACAGACACATTGCTAATGCAATCTAATTATCTGCTTGAATATTTTTCCAGATGTATCCAATGTCTAAAAATACTGCAATAAAAAAGGTATTATTTGGCTCCTTGGACTGAAACAGTGGCATAAAGAACCTGCTTGTCTACAGGGGAAGTTATAACGAAGTAATTCTGTGACTGCCTTTAAATCAGTCAGACAAAACTCAACAGCCCAAAGGTACGCTATTTCTTGCCTCATGTTTGGAATTAGCCTCCCAAAGAAAACTATGAATAAACGGGAGCGGGTTTTTTTGTTGAAAACTGCATCTATTTCTTACAAAGCAATTTCCGTCATTTGCAGATTACAATTTGATATTGGGTAGGCTCATCTAATACAAAACATCTTTGCACTGCAATGAGATGTAAGACAAAGATTCTGGGCAGTGGTATATGGATAGTCATGTCATGAGTTATTGCTTATTTTTATGATTTTACTACTAGAGTTCACTACAGGTGAACCATTAGATGCACAGGCAGGATCACTCAGTATCGTCAGTACCCCAGGTCCAGACAAACATAAAAACTGAAGTGGCTTTTTTCCCCCACAAGTCTTCCTAGATTCCCTGCTTGCTGTCACTGCTTGCTTCCTTTCTTTCCACTAATGTGCCTGAGAAATCAAAATGTGGCATAGGTTATTCAAACAGGAACTGACCATTCAATAGATTTTTCTGTAGTTCTATATTTTGGTAAAGTAATATAAGTAAAAATACAGATGTATTTTTACATCTGTATTTACAGATTTACAGAGTTTTCATATGGAATAATATGCAGTTTGCATAACCTGCAATTCCAGAAACACCGACCTCTTTCAAATGCTTTTACTTCTGTATTTTACAAAGTATTTACAATAACAACTTTCTTAATCCCTACAAGAATACTTTATTTTAGGACATAATCAAACTAGATGTTTAATTTTTTTTAATATCTAACTTTTCCTTAGTCTAGTGCTTATTGGGAAAATAACAAAGATGAAGCAGTAACTTACATTTATTTTCTGAGTATTCTCAGCCACAACCACAAAAAACCAAATTAAAAAAAAAAACCAAAACACAAGCCATCAAACCAAACCAAACAAAACCAAAAAAACCACCAACCTAAACAAACAAAAAACCCAATCCAAACCAAACAAAAACAAAAACAAAAAACAAACAAAAACAAAAACAAAACAAAAAAAACCCCCCCCCCCCAAAAAAAACACCAACCAAAAAAAAAAAAAAAAAAAAAAAAAACCCTAACCAATAAAACACACAAATTCCCCAAACAGTAGCAACAACAACCTTGATTTCCCACAAATCACTAAAATGAATGATCACTGGTGCCAAGGTTAAACAGGCTGGAGCTGAAGCTGCGGCTGCTGAATCTGAACACAATATAAGAAGAATGCTGCAAACCACATGGGAGACCAGGAAGAATCTGCTTTGGTATTTTTGGCATTTCAGTGTAGTTCTTGAATTATTTGAGCTATTTCCATGCTCAAATAATGATGTTTGTCATTTACAAGAGGCTGTGGTTATGCGTGTACTCTTAAATACTTGCATGAGAAGAAGCATTTGCCAGTCTTATGACTTGGCTTATTGGATAAGGAGAGGAACAGTGGGATAGAGAGATTAGTCCAGAAAAAGATAGGGGTCTTTCTAGTGTTTTAAATCACTGTTTGTATATTTAAAAGGAAAAGTAAACTTCATCATTTTACCTGTCTTCTCTCAACAAATTGGCTTGCCACAGTTCAACATGCTTACTTTTATTTTCATAAAGTAAATTCACTGGCTTTTCAAATAAATTCCAAAAACTTGAGAAACAGTAGAATATAGAATCTATACATTCTGCAAATATTTGCAGTACAATGACACGTCATATAACATTGAAGAAATGTTATTGAAGAAATGTCATGTAAAAGCACATTTGTGTCCATCACACACATGCAAAACAATCATGTTATGAAGCTGTCAGTCAGTATTCAAAATTATAATATTTCAAACAGGTTACAGAGGTTGCAAAAATCCTCAGTTAGCAGTGTAGATGAACAGTAACTGATTAGCAAAAAAAGTAAAATTTGCAACTCCCTCTAATTAAAATGAGGTTTCAAAAGGTCTGCTATGGACACACTCCCTTGACAGCACATTTTTCAACTAAGTCAGACATATTGTACACTCTATTGCATTTTGCAATAGAGTGTACAATATGTCTGACTTAGTTAAAAAATATTGCACCTTTTTTTTTTTACCACACTGAGACCAACCTACTAATGCAAACAGACAGTTCCGCCAGTTAAGACATACATGCCTGTAGATAAAGATATACATGAGGTCTGAATCACACAGATTTATCTGTCATGTACATGAAATAATGAGAAAGATTCTTCTGGTTTTGGTTCTTTCTGTCTTATGTAAAATACTATGCTTACTTAATCGTGTTAACATCTGTATAAGAAACTTTTTGAGGAGCGGTTCCCCCTAATTTGTTTCTGTAGCAAGGAGAGACTGCAAGAGGCATTCAACTGAATGGCATTCCTGTTGGAAAAAATAGCAGAAGCAATCTTGTGATTTTGTGAAACAACTTAGCTATCAACAAGACTTAAGCATCAAGCAGAATGTAAATATGTTCCAATGTTACTTAAAGACACTGCTATGTCTTTATACTATGCTGTATGTACCACATTGACCTAAAGCACTTGCTTTCAAAAGTCAGTACTTTCAAAAATATGCGGGACTTGACATTAGGCATGCAAATTTCCAGCAAAATACTAATGTGTTAAAAGCTAAGCTACATTTAAAATGTTGTTTTCATTGCAGCTAAACCTGGTTAAAGATCACTGCTTATAACCACATGCACTCTTTTCTGAGACCTGTGGGATAATCACATATAAAAGTTTCTCTTTAGGCCATCTCTGTCAGAATGATCCAGATTTTAAAAATGCAAATCCTTTAAGTAATCAAACTAACCTAGACCATACTGGTACAGTAAGGAGAAGGAGTTAGGCCAGAAAGTCAAGTAGTGAAACTTATGGGAAGTGACCTTCTGACCTTTTAGTCTGCATCTCATTTTTTCTTTGTCTCCTAAATCTTTTTCTTTGACCTCATACCTTTATTTTCTTCCTTTAATCACTGGTATTTCTGTTCCCAAAACCGACACATTTTCAAAGACAGTACAGCTTTGCTGAAGCAAGTCATGGGTAAAATTATGAATTCTCTCTGTTTCATGAGAAAAGGATGGAAAGAGTAAAGGACAACTGGGAGGTCTGGTCAACAAGAGCAAGTGGGAGATCACTCTGCAGAAACAACAGGGTAGCATCACTGCAGAAAGTGCGCAGCCCAACTGAAACCTGTGAGTACTACCGTAATGTAAATATGACCCTATTGATATTAATATTGACCTTATGAAATATCAGGTGTATTTTAGTGTCCTCTGTTTTCCTCTAATATTTTTCCTTTCTAGTTTGTTTCTGATTTTGTCTGGAGTTTTTTCAGTAAAGAAAATTGCCTCTCATCTGCTTGCTACCTTTACCTCCTTTGGTTTTTCCTTTTACCAATTCATTTCTTTCAGCTTCTTCCAGTTCTTTTGCTTTGCCCCACTTCCAGAAGTTACACTCCTACTAAATTTTTACTCCTAGTTTTTTACACAACAGTAAGGAGCAAAGAAGTAAAGGCAAGGTAGCAAAGGCCATGAGGGAGAGTGTATTTTGCACATTTCTACTTTTATGTGGCATTACCAGACAAGGAAATATATTTTCCAGGCAACTAATAAAAAATTACTATTTGAGGCATTGCTTTTTGTTTCTCTCAGTAGCTAAATAATACCTGCATAATTCCAGATACAAGCTTGGGGCTCTTGGCTAATTGCACATTCTAATGAAACTGAAAAGTTCCTATCCAGCACAATACCAGGAAAAGTTAGTTATGTCAGTACCACTGAGTATTAGATACTGCTGTGGGAAACCATTTACCTTCGCTCCTTGCTGCCAAGTGTAATCTGTAAACAACAACAATAATACTCAAATAGAGGCTTCTTTTTTAACATGAAAGAAGAAAAAAAAGTTGCTTTGGGAAGTCAAGAAAAATAGAGAATTATTTCAAAACAATTACATAGGACAAACTCTGTGAGACTCATAACTTTTCACTAATTTTCCTGACGCTGCAAATGTTTCATCTTATGCTACTATTATTGTGGGTGCCACTGAAAATAATACTTCAGCACACAATAGTGCTTGCAAATAAATTAAAAAAACCTAAGAGCAAACACAATGTTAAGTATTCTCATGCTGATATTTTGTAGAAAGTGTCAGAAAACTGATATTTTCAGAAAACTCTCATCCTCATAGTAGAAGAAGATTTAACATGATTCACATAGTTCTGGAAAACCTGTCAAGGAGGAAATGAAGAATTTAAAGCACAACAGAGAAAGGCAGAAAGATTTTCAGACTCTTCAATCCCTTACTGAGGGTAGCACTTGCTGACACAACCACTCACTTTACATCTATGCACACACACTTGTAAGAAGTGCTGTGGAAGGCTGACCTCAGTCAGGCTAGGGTTTTCCTGTGCTCCCTCATACAAAGAAAGCTAGTCAAATAAAGTAACATACTATGCTTTGTGTTGCAAGTAATTTCCAATAATAATACATCTAGATATTTTGAATTTGCTCACTCTGTAGAAAGTTACTCAGTTCACAGCATTTACTTATATCTTAGCAGAGTACATCTGTCATTTCATTCAAGAGCAGGCCTATGGGTAATCATTTAATCAAAACCACTGCTGTGATTGCTACTCGTAAGAAAATTACAAAGCAGCAGCAGCTTCAAAGCCCGGATTACAAAGATTAAATAGGAGCTGCTTTTTGCTAAGTGTTGGGTAAGAATAAATTACAGTGTCCTTAAATTGGAAGGAAGGTAGAGTGGGAGAATTATTCATTTTGCCTCATGAGTATTTCCTTATTTTCATTTCCTCTCTTCACAGTTACAGTAAATTATAAATTGAAAATTCATGAAAAACTGGTTAGCAATAAAGACACAGAAATGCTAATGGTCAAAATGGTACAAAGAAGACACTTTGTACTAGATCTACAACGCAGAGTTGACATTTTAATAAAGACATTTTATTTAATGTTGCTTTTTTTTAAAAAAAAAAATACACTCTTGCCATCATTCTTACAGGTTACCACACAGACTGAAGTCTGAAAATGTACAATTTTATGTACTTTCCTCTTAAAAGATACAGCACGGTACACAGTATATAGATTCATACCTAGATGTATGGACATGCATGTTCAGTTTCCAGATGTATGGAGATTGGAGGGTAAGAAACTTGTCAGACTGGAGTTCTGATTTTTAAACATGCTTATAGGGAAATAAAAAACAAATCTGAAAAGAATGGCAAGCAATTAATTTAATTTCAAAAGACTAAGAACGTTCATTATGAAACAGAACACTTAAGTAAAATTACTACATCTATTTATCAGAATAAGTGACCTCATATTAATAAAGACACTTATATCTATATTATCTTTTGACATCAGATGTATTTGCCAAGAGATCTTAATTACTACACAGTCATGTCACACAGAGACCTCCCAAATACAGTGCCCAAAACTTAAGAATGAAAAGACAGAGACAGGATTAGACACTGAATCAACAAAAAAGCTTCATTTTTAAAGGGTAGGAGCACATGGATAAAAGAGCTGCACTGCAAATATATTCTGTCAGCCAACTGGTTTTCTTATTTACATTCCTTCTCCCAAAAGTCTGCTATATCTGGCTACATGTAGCTTCTATTCTAGAGCTTGCTGAAACAGCTGTGATTGCAATATATGTCTCATTAATCTTGGCCTTTCTGTTAAAACACAGGCATACAGCAGAACATCTAGGCTGAGTTTAAATATAAATTCAAATTATATTTTTATTGTCATTCCTTCCTTGGATACACCTCATTCTTATCATCTTACTGATACTGTTTAAAGAGACAGAAGGAAGAGGAAGAGGAAGAGGAAGAGGAAGAGGAAGAGGAAGAGGAAGAGGAAGAGGAAGAGGAAGAGGAAGAGGAAGAGGAAGAGGAAGAGGAAGAGGAAGAGGAAGAGGAGAGGAAGAGGAAGAGGAAGAGGAAGAGGAAGAGTCTACCAAGAATTAGTGCTAAATGCACAAAGAGAAGATTGTTAAGGCTTATTTTACGCAAGAGATACACCAAGATGTACTTTGTTACTAAATTGACCATAATGTGGACAAGCATTAGAAGCCTAAGGCAGTTTTAGGGGCTAGGAAAGAGTGAACTTGCAACAGTGCTTTCATGTCCCAAAAACTATTTCCATGCCTGAACTTCTAATTGATAGCAAAACATTGAGAAAAGAAACATTGTGTAGTCTTAGTTCTCCCTATGCTATCAGCTACAATTCCTTAAGGGTAGGACTGTTCCTGTGGCCTAGAAAAACCTTGAACCTTATTTTCCATAGAGACTGTACAGACAGACTGCTCTATGTTTCAGTGAATCCCAATTCCCTTACAGTTCACCCCATGTACCCAATTCTTAGAAAATAATTTCTCATCTAAATGAAATGTGACTTGCATCACAATAATGAAATATTCATTCAGCATACTTTACTTCAATACCTGCTAATTTCAGAGTAAGGCTCTTGCTTTAAATTCATTATTAAATTTTCTTGTAACACGCACATTCAAGTATGACTAGCTCAGGATTACACTGAAGTAAGAAACCAGTGAATTTGCTTTTATCCTAAAACCCCATAAAGAGGCTTCAACATCAAAAGAATCCCTAAGTTGATTTGATGCTTGTCATCAATATTTTTTTCACAGGATCAAACTAATTTCAAGTGTGTTAAATAATACTGACCTCTAATACTCCTTAATCTTTTTGATTTTCCTCCAACTCCATTAAGGAGTTTATATAAAGTAACATAAAATAGGCTTGTATGTATGTCCATTTGTATTCTTATTTTTTAAGAGACAAGGGGGAAAAGAACTGCTATACAATAAGCCACTGGTGACAGGTTTGGGTTTTTTACTACGTCTGTTTCCAGCACACAGAAAATTGAGTTGAAAATAATTTGCATCTAAAATTCTAATTTTGAAATGTTTATGAATTTACAGCTATAAAATCTGCTCAAATGTATCAAATACTCAGGGTATAAGCAATTGCTGCTTTATTGTTCTCTTACCCCATCATAAAAGCATGACTTTAAATGATCTTATATTGACATGGTGACCATGTTGCAACACACTTATCAATATTAAACAACCAGTCAAGCACATCAGCAGGTGTTTTTTTTCTATATACATTACTTATTTTGTGTACTTAACATATTTTGTGAAATGTTAAGTATGCCAGGGTACTATTTATATATCAACTTATTTAACCTTTAATAGCCACAATGTTCTGCATTTCACTTTTTTATAATAGCATTTCTGGGCTAGATGGCAAGGGAAAACTTTTAAGCTTCAGGCATGTGAAATACTAGTCCTACTTGTAAATATCTGGAAATAGGTCCACTAACAAAAGTGCTTGAAGAACTGTAAACAGATTTCCTTGTACTTTCCATCATAACAGAAGCAACCTCTTCAACCCAGCACTGAACACTAACATAGTGTTAGTTTCCAATATGCCTCAATGGATGATCCAGTGACACACCCTTCTTCAACCTGCCATCTTTCTTTAATCAAATGGGCTCCTGTCATTAAATGAGCCACCAAAGGTCATGCCACAGTACAAGTGGCCACTCTCCCTGCTCCTAACAGCAACAGTTCTGCCCTGGGCCAAAGCCACTGCTGGAAAGAGGTACCACCACAGGTTTACTCAGCGCAGACTAAAGAGTCGTTTAACTTTCCACATCCTCTGTGAGGATGTAGAAAGTTAGTTCACATGCCACAGATTCTCTCCTCTCACTGCAACACATCCCTAAGAGTTTTATCTTCTCTAATATCTAACTTGTACGGATACTAGAAGGCCAAAGAGTCATAAAGTAAGTGCTATTGGATACAGCTTAGGTAACGCTTATGATGTGTGTGTTTTTCACAGGTTCTGTATATATAAAAGGGAGAAAAATAATCTGTTTATCCAAGGAATGATTCACCCTGTTGCAATTTAAAAAAAAATGTTAAGTTCCCATCCAAAGTCTAGGTGTTTGATTCTTGGTGCACAAATGAAATTGACAATATATTATTATAAATCAGATAGAGATCATCCTACTGCAAGTCCACCAACAAATTTAGTTGTACCACTCCCTTACCTTTCTTTAGCAGATACTATGACTTCACTGTTCAGATGAGTAATTTTTCAATACACAGAGTTAACTATAGCTTCAGCTATGCTTTTCGTGGCCAAGCTCTAGAGTTGGTCTACTTTGTTGTCCTGCTCTACTATTCATACCACCAAAAAAGACAGGAAAAATGTTATTAAATTTTAAGAATGACTGAAGAAAGACATTTTTTGGTGTGAACTTTATAAGATCTCAGTTTATTTATGTCATTTTGAATTGTTTAAGGCCCTGGATCTCTAATTGTTTCCCAGTGAAAGAGCAAATTGCATTGGTAGATTTCTAAACAGCATATGTGACCTAGAAAAATTTTCATCAGCGACATATTCAGAGTTTTTAGAAATAACATAAAGTGAGAGCCACTGCCAAAACACTCACTGATGAATAGTAAAAATAATTATTATCAAACTCCAGGGGGTCACCTGTAGCACCACAGGTGTTTACATTCTTTTGGTCTAGTTTTTTGGTTTTTTTTTTTTCTTTTCATTTGCCTCAGTCATGTTTTGGTAAAAGGAGTGAGCAACATCAGTAAAAGGGTAGAAAAGATCCCTTTCTGAATTACTTGAGGATCAATACTGCTTATACCACAGAGCCAGCTTTGGAATCAAAAGGAAAAGTTTCCTCTGTTACAAGAAATTTGGATGTCTCTGTCTTCCTTTCCAACTGGGAGAACGGTCAGTCTCCTGGTGCTGCCCCCACCCACCTACTTCACTTCCTTTTGTAGGAATCTCAGGCATTGATGACAGGAAGGTGTTTCCTGATCATCATCAGTGGCATACGGGAAAAGTAAAATATAACATGCAAAGTAGCCATCCCATCATGATGGGACCTGAAAGGTGGTGGGGGTCCTCCTTCTAGGAGATTTTTTGTGTATGTGCATTGGATGTACACATTCCTCACGATAAAAGCAACACTATGCTTTTTCTTAATCTTTGTGACCCTAGAAGCTTACTTCAGAAAGTCATAGATTAAGTCAGCAAGATGTAACTATTGTAATGCAAAAACTGCCATAGAGATGCCACCTTCATGTCTTACAAAGGTGCTCAGCTACAGTGTTGCCTGAAGAGAAAAACCAAAACCTAATCTGTAGGGAAATACAAAACCATTGAGAACTCCTACACCTGATAAAAACAGTATCATAATTGTATTTATTCTGGGAAATGCTACAGCTACCACCAATACAATTTCATTTTCAAAGTAGTTAGACAAAAAATGTGAGACCTACCAAGTTATATAGCTTTTATTTACTTGCACATATTATTGGTCAAATTAACAAGTATCCTAACTGAAATCTGGACTCCATGGAAACAAAAGCTGAAATTCCAAAGCAAGTTGATGCCTTTGAGCAAAAAGGGACTATTTTCACAAAGTTTCTATTGTCCTTATTGTCCTTTGAAGAGGAAATTACCTCATGAAGTCTATATTAAATACTCCAAGCAGCTTTCCCAAAAGCAAATGCTTATGCCCATGTTCTCATTAAAGTACTGCTAAATGAATTAAATTTCATTTGAGATTCCTTGTCCTTTAACTTTTTTTCCCATTCTGCCAGATGTTTGAGTAGATTCAGACAGATTATATTTTTGCCTGTTCTTGCAGTGGTTATTGTTGGCTGGACCTGGGGAAAAAAACTAAACTGGATAAAGGGCATAGTTTCCCTTCTTTTCTCATTCCTCAAGCTCAGCAGTGTAGAAGCCTGTACACAAATCCATAACAACTTTCCATTGATAATAATGACCATAAGGTGCAGGATAGGACCAGGAGTATTAATATTACCAATAACAACAACGAAAAAGTACATAAAACATCCTTGTGATCAAAGCAAAGACCTGAAACAGAGCTATTCAACCTGCTTCACAATGAGCAAATTCATTGATGTGAATAACCACATTAAGAAGGTTTCCAAAGCCTGAGCAAGGTCAAATATCACAGCGCACAGTACTGGACAACCACATAGACATTCTCCTGTTCATAGCTTGAAGACAAATGTGTTCATTGTTACACTCTGAATTCTCAGAGCTGCACAACACTTCCTTTCACAGCTGCTCCTGACTTCACAGCAAAGAGGTGTCTAAAGACATAATAACTTTTTTTTTTTTTAATAAAACCATTGCAGTTAGCCAAACAAGCAAGGAAATAATCAGGAGACATAGGTCTCACTGTGACAAGTTATAAAGGTGAAGTTCCTTTTAAAAGCATTTCCAATCAATGCTATTCAGTGTAAAGGATCCCCTACTGAGTAATCTTCCAGAGTTTTTTTTCTTGGCATTTTGATGCCAGCTACCAGTCTTTACTGAACATACACCTCCCTGCATCATAAGCAAGCACTTAAGTTAAAAAAAAAAAAAAAAAAAAAATAGAGAGAGAACGAAGAAAGAAGAAAAGGTGAACAAAAGTGAACAAGTGAATTACTTGTTTACACAAAAATAAATGGGATTTATTTTTTTAGAGAAGGCACACATGCCATGTTCATATATAATACAAAACTCCACACTAACCTCTTAAAGAGGCACATGAAAATATTCTAAATTAATAGATTCCAGTTTGAAGTAGGGAACTATAATGGAAAGAAGAAAAGTGTTATAGGACATCAAGCATGTCTTCTAAATCTACTGCTATATTTCCTTTCCTCTTCAGCTCTAGGATACCCAGTGCTGAACCCAGAATTCCAGATGAGGCCTAACCAGTACCGAGTACAGGGGAGCAATCCCTATCTTCAACCTGCTGGCAATGTCCTGTCTGATGCAATTCAGGATCATTAAGTAATTTTTGATGAGAGGGTGTATTACCAGATAATGATCAGATTTTTTTCCCTAAAACCCCAGGTCTTTCTCAGCATAGCTGCTTTCCAACAGGTCTCCTGGGGTTGTGTACAGGTGCCTAAAACTGTTCCTCCTCAGGGGCAGGATTTAATATTTTCCTTGTAGACCTGCACAAGATTATTTTTTTGCTCAGTTCTCTATCATGTCAATCTGGATAGCAGCACAACCCTCTGGCATATCAGGCACTCCTCACAATATTATATAGCCTGCAAGCTTGATGAGGGCATCCTCTGTCTCAGTGCAGAGTTCATTAATAAAGTTGTTGGGGCATTGGCTTTGGTACAATCCCCTGAGGTAAACTGCTGATGACACCTTCCAACTGGACCTTGTGCCTCTGATCACAACACTCTCAGCCACTGAGCCAGTTTTCAGTCTACCTGCCTGACTAATTATCTAATCTGTACCTTGTTAGCTTGTCTATGAAGGTGTCAAAGACATTAGTATAGTCAAGGGAAACACAAGTAACTTTCTTCTTCTCACAAAGGCTACCAGATTTGTTCCTCTTCATAAATATATGCTGATACTGATAATCACTTTTTTGTCCTTAGTGTTTCTGGAAATGTTGTGCAGGAATATATCCTCTGTCACCATTTGAGGTTATAAGATGACGCTAAGTAGCATGTGTAATCATTTTTGCAGCCTATAAAATAAAAAATGACATTTTTTTACTTTATAGAGTGAAAAAACCTCTCCCAATTGTGACGGCTTTTCAAAGATAATCAAGATTGGCCTTGCAATGGCATTGGCCTGCTTCATCAGAATTTGTGGGTGCAACCCCTCAGCCCCCACAGACTTATACCCACATTTTCCTGTGCTGTCTCTAGTCTGACACTGTCTTCCTTGTTCCAGACTTTCCCTTTGGTCTCATAGCCCTGTCTTCCCTTAGTCATGTGTTAGCAGTGATGAATGAAATAAAAAAAAAAGCATTGAGTACCTTAGCTTTTTCTGTGTGTCTTCATCAAGTGCTTTACCCCATTCACCGGTTTTCTCATGTTTTCCCTAGCCCTCCTTCAGGAAGCTTTCCTTGAAAGCTACAGGCACATCAAGAGCAACTGCAAAGAATGAGAATTAGAACTGTGATTAAGCTCCTAGTTCTGCATACACAAGTGTAAGAGCTAAAGCCCTCCAGTAGTTAAAGACAAGATTACACAAGGACAAGATTACACAAACACCGATGTGTGAATCAACACGGCAGGTGACCAGAACAGCCACAAAAAAACCTCAGCTGAAATGCAAAGGATAAATTTCCTGGATTACCTCGCTAACTGGAGGATCCTGAAGCAAGGCTGGGCAGCAGAGACATGAGTGAGGGCACAGGCACCACCAGGCTCAGTCCAGTCCTGGTGGGCGGCAGGGCTGCTGCTGTGCCCATTTATCCAGGGCCTGAGCACGCGTAGTTCAGCACCATGCTGTGATCTCCCTGTGCTTTTTATGGGCTCTGCTTTGATCTTTCTCCCAACAGGGAGCTGAAGCATGTCTGGGATAGGGCCTACAAGTCTCTGTAAACATCTATGTTATCTCTACACAGAAATTCTACTTCTCCAAACAGACAGAGAATAAACAGCAGTAGATTTAATATATGGTTTCTCACACTGATATTCTCCAGGCCTTGGGATTCCCAGCTGTAAGGTCACTCTAGCATATCTATCCTCTCCTCCACAGTCTTCTGCTTTCAAATTTTTCCTCCCAATAAACTACAATGTTAATTAAAGATTGTGTCAAAAATCCAAGTAATAACTGTTCAGAAACTTTGGAAACTTTTATCAAGTGTCTTCAAGTCATAATCTGAAAAAATATCTATTAATCCATATGATGCCAGTATTTCTGTTTCATTCTCCAATATTCTTTAACAGAGAGTTAAATTCTGTCCCAGTTAGCACAAAACTGGTATGAAATTCAATGAGGTTGCAGCTGCTAGTTAAGATAAAATTTTCACAATATCCACATGCATTACATTTATCCATACTCAGACATTTGGCCTAAAATTTCCTTGAAAGAAAAAATATGGATTTTATATATACCCAGCCATTTGGCTTCAATATCCTTGAGAACATCCTGCAGACAAGATGGTTTAGGATTCATTAGTATTCAACAAAGTTTGCAGCTCTATGACCTCTGATTTGGAAAGACTTCAGAAAGAAGCATGTTTCATATGAAAATTCATGCATTAGTGATCCAAAGAAGACAAGAGTATAAGCAGTAGCTTAAGTCCTATCCCTGAAATAGTGGGCTTCTGCCCACTGCATAACTCTTAATTATAGTTTCAAGAGATTTTTCTCCCAGAATTAGATTTGTGACTATTCAACCATAATCACCATCAACAGCATGTTCCATCCAATCCCAAAAATGTCACAAGGCTTCAAGGTTAAGCTGCTCCTTCAAACAGGTTTCCTTCTCAGCAGATACAGAAGAGGATATTCAATTGCTGAAGTGCTTTTTGTTGGCAAGCCTGTCCTGAACATCTTTGTCAGTTTTTATCGTTTCTGCTGGCTTTGAAATATAAGAGGTTCCACATAGCAGCCTGCAGTTTTGTGACTGCTTCTCACTCTCTGATTTGCCATATGATTACTACTCATTAGCAATGTTTAACTGTTCCAAAGGAGATGCTGTTCCCAACTTCATTTTTGAGATCTACTGCCATCCAGAATCTGTGTGCTACATCTTGCACACATGTAAGAGCTGATATAAAAGCACCCCACTAATTTGAACATTAACTTTTGGTTCCAATACTACTAAATGTTCAGAAAACTAGGCCAAGTTATTTCCCTTACCTGCACCCTACAAATCTAGAGAACCATAGTATTTGGAAGTGGGAGGTGCCTTCCACAAAGATTCTTTGCAAATGAAAAAAAGCAAAGTAGAAACAGATCCTGGAGTAATAAGCTTTGGATATATATCCTCAATATATTAAAAATAAAGGACTAATATGAAAAATGTGAAGTTATGCAAAAAACATAGCATATCTCCTTAAAAAGATTAAAACACCAATTAAACTGATCTTAATATTTTAGTGTTTTTACTGTTTCATGGACATGTTACTGATACAGTACTTTTCTAAAGGACACAGGGCAAAGGGCCATTTCCTTTTAAGCTGTAAAATGACTTTCAAGCAAGTAACAGATAAAATTGCTGATTTACAAAAGCTTTTATCAGGCTTATGATGGATTTTACAGAAGCGGAACTCTATATGACCCATGTGATTTGTTTTCATTTACAAAGGTGGAGAGGCTTTGAATTTAAAAATGGAACTTTTTCTTCTCGTGCCAAATGTAAACAATTTAACATCCATTTCCCATCCAAAGATTTTAGCAGTTCAAAAGACTTCATATGAATCTTATCTGTATTATATTTCCTGCTGATTGGCAGTGCTTCACACTTCAAATTGAAAGCCAAAAATGTGTTGGCTCTGAATGGAGACAGGAAACAAATAACAAAGAAAACTGGGAAATAAACATAATGAGTAGTTACGAAGTGCTGAAAACTATACTTAGTGTTTGAGTTCTTGTTAGTTTTTGAGAATCAAATGCTGCCATATTGATTTATGTCTGGGAAGCCTTGTTTAGAATAAAAGCATAAACAAAAGCCTTTGAGTATTTTGTCAACAAGAAAACATAGTTTATATTATCTTCAAAGCTCATGTCTATTCCTGACTTGACTGATTCCATGCTCCTTACTGTGAAGCACTTTGTTATTTCCATGAGAGGTGCACATTGCATGCAGTAATTACTTTTCCCAGGGGTAGTGCATGGATCTATTACTCACAGTCAGTCAAACAATTCAATGAGACCAACGTTCAGCTCAGCCAAAAAACCTGTCCTGGGTGACTTCATGACTGGAAACAGAACTGATGCATTCTTCCATAGCAGGCAGTGCAGGTACTGGGGAAAAAAAAGCTGAAATTCATTACCCCTAAAGAATATTAATTCTTCATATTCTTCTTTTAAAGTCATGTATTTCCCAGTAATTTCCCAAGAAAAAGAAAGAAAAAAAAAAGAAAGAAAGAGGACAGAGAATAATCACTTGTTTTAAAAAACAGAATTTAGCAATTACTTCATATATTGCAACTGAATTTTGCATTATTTGTATAACCTGATCATATCTGTCATGATTCAGATTTAAACACAGAAAACAACACTATATGGCAATTCTTCAAGGAAAATCCATATCATTCTTCTTCTCATGAATGATTTCACCCATCATAAAGAGTTAATAGATTTAAATAACAGCAAACACTGCCATGGCAAACCAAGTGGACAGACCCAAAATCCAGATACAGCCTTGCAGCTGCTATGTTCTGTAGTACAGTGAAAGTCAACTCTTTCCCCTACTTTGTGTTTTGCATTACTAAGAGATGTCCCTCTCTCTCTCCCTCCCTCCCTCCCTTCCGCCACTTCCTTCCACCACTTCTTTCCACTACTTACTTCTGCCACTTCCTTCCTTTCTGCCACTTCCTTCCTTCCACCACTTCCGCCACTTCCTTCCGCCACTTTCTTCCTTCTTCCTGCCTTCCTGCCTCCCTCCCTCCCTTGTTATATCCAGTTGTTATAAAGGTGTATAATCCAGAATCCATACATATCCTCTTTCAAAATTCTAGACACAGACATTTTCCCATCTTCTCTTTCTTTACAGGCAAGTTCAAAGAACTGGACCAGGTGCATCTCAAATAACTGACATTATTTCTTCTGTCAAATGACAGAGATAGCAAATTTCCAAATAGTCTTTTTTAAAGTACACGGTGAATTAGTAAAAAAAAGAGTTCTACAAAGTAGCACTAGGAAGCACTAGTGTTCCTGCAACACAGTGGAAACAGACTTGTCTGTCTTCATGACATCCATGAAAACCTACTTCCTTTTAAAGAAGACTTATCTTCATTAGCAGTTTATAGACTTTGGCTCTAATTCAGCAACATCATCACGTGATGAATGCTGGACCAAATTCCTACTGGAGAACAAGTCCTCTTTTATCTTATCAACAGTATCTTCACAAAAACAAAAAATAGTGTGATTACAAACTCTGAGATCTTGCACTGTTAACATTCTCTTTTCCTTTTTTCTCATTACTCTTTAAACATTATTAGGTAAAGCTTCACTTAGCTTTTGCAGTACTTGCATAATGATTGGACCCAATGATCTTAGAGGTATCTTCCTACGTAAATGATTCCATGACCCTATCTTTTCTTCTTCAGTCCTGTCGATCTTAACCATATCTCAACTACAAATTATCAGCCATCTTGACTTTGCATTCTGCTAAGCAGAAGCTCAACTATCCCTTTTGAAACAAGTCTATCAAGATTTGTGCATGGGGGAAAGGAGGAAGAGTACTTCTTCAACAGTTAAAGAAACCTATATCATTAAGCAATGTTTCTGTTTATCCAAATGCTGTTGTTTCTTGGTCTTGGCCTTTAAGCTGGAGTAAGGTTGAGGCTGATAGAGTTATGGCAACGATACAAATTATGTTCAAGAACTGTCATTGCCCCAACACAAGATTATATCATTAGAACAAAGATGGCAAAACCACACAACATTTAGAGGGAGGCAACAAGCTGAAAACCCATGGATGGGAAGGCATGTAGCAGAGGCGGGGTCTCCCCCTTCAAATGATCTCCTTTCTGCTCTGTGCTTTCATACAGAACACTGTGGGAATGAATCAGGTATTTTCTGGTGGAGAATGATGCCAGCCCTTCACTCACATTTCTAAAGCCGTTGCTCCTACACACCCAACAAAAGTATTACTAAGAGGTGGGAAAGATTAAAGTACCACTGAGGATTTAGACATCCTTCCAATTATGAGTTTTCTCTTTGTAATGTCCTTCAGTCTTCATCAAGAAAGTAAAATAAGCAGCCCAAATACTTACTGGCTATTAAGTATTGCTACTCTGTAAAGTTCTTGTTACAGCAGTTACATTTGGTGAAAAGGTCTCAATTAGCTTTCATATATAAATTATATTTAAATTCTATAGATCTACTTAAGAAGAATTTGAAATTCAACAAAGGCAAATGCAGGATTCTGCACTGGAGAGGAATAACCTCAGGCACCAGCACAGGCTGGAGTCTGATTTGCTAAAAAGCAGCTCTGTGGAGAAGGATTTTGGGATCCTAGTGGACAAAAGCTGTCCATGAGCCAGCAGTGCTCTGGTGGCCAAGAAGGCCAACAATGTCCTGGGTGCATCACAAAGAGCATTGCCAGCAGGACAAGGAAGCTGATTCTGCCCCTCTACTCAGCCCTGGTGAGGCACATCTGGAGTTCCATGTCCAGCTCAGGGCTCTTCAGTACAAAAGAGACAAGGAGCTCTTGAAAGGAGTCCAGAAAAGGGCTACAAAGATAATTAAGGAACAGAGCATTTCTCTTACAAAGAAAGGCCAAGGAATATGGGACTTTTCAGACTTGAGAAGAGAGAGCTGAGAGGGGGATCTAGTTAGTGTAAGTATTTGAGGGGACAGTGTTGAGAATGGATCTAGGCTCTGCTCAGTGGGGCTGAGCAAAAAAACACAACAGGCACAACCCGATGTTGTGTTCAGGAAGTTCCACCTGACCAGGAGGTGTGGAGTCTCCCTCACAGAGGAAATGTAAAAGAATTGTTTGGACACAATCCTGTGCCAGGTGCTCTTGATTACCTGGCTTGAGCAGGAAAGTTGGACCAGATGACATTCTGGGGTCCTTCCAACCCTATGCATACGGTGATTCTGTGATAGCTCATGACAAATTAGAAAATAATATAATTGGCAAGAGAGGAGCAGAGGAGTACAGATATTTTACAGTAAAATAAGATTTATTTTCCTTTTTTTAAGCCGTGTCTTTTCAAGCAACCTGTATTTAGAAACTGAGTGGTTTGCATGCTTGTTTATTACAATTTATGTCACTGTACTCATAACAAAAAACTTGAAAAGTTGCATTACCACCGCTCCTACCTGCAGCAGAGACGATGCTTTTACTCTAGAAAAGAAGTTCAGAAAAGGCACAACTACAGAGCTGTCATGCATTTTCATACCTACAGAACTGCTTCTACTTTAGAAATCTTTCACTTTTAAATATACATATATATTAATTCATTTCAGGTTAAAGCAAAGCATTTGTATTCATCTTCAGGCATATGGGGGAAAGAGCAATTTTTGAAGAAACAGGAAGTTTAATTACAACAACGGCATGCATAAATTTAGAAATATGCATTAAAATATATGCAGAATATCAGCAAACAATCAACAGAATTTGCTGTAAAACAAAATTAAAAATGAAACAAAACTCCAACACTTTTTCACAGAAACATATAATAAATAACCTTCCAAATATCAGTTTGGTTTAAGTTTTCAACATTTTGCTAGATTATGCCTGGTTTGTGATCGCCACTTATATCCTCTGTTTCTGCGGCAGTAGATGAGTTACTGTTCACAACTGATATCTCACCAAAACACTGAAGCCTTTAGCTCTCAACGAGAATATGTGTTTTTACAAGACTCTGAAGACCTATGTATCTCTAACCTCTTCTCCTAGGAGTCTCAGAACTGCATAAACTTTTTCCTAACAATACTTGCTGCTTAAATTTAAGAGAGCTTGAACTTAAGTTTAGGATACAAAAAAGCACATAGATACATAAAAAGCAAATAAATTTTTTTATGTTCTTGCTGAAGCCATTTAATATGGAACACACCACTGTTTGTCTGTAGTTACATTATGTACTGATAGATGTTTTTTTAAACTTAAGAAAACTTTCTCCTTTAACACACTTAATTTTGGAAAATTATGTCATTTTAATTGTCCTATTTAGGAAACTGTGGGGAAAAGTCATATCCTCAGTCTTCTGTTCTATTTCAGTGTGAATCAGAAGTTTCCAAATTACTAAGTGGAAATCCCCTTAGTAATAGGTTGCTATAATCATATATTTGAACAGACCAGCCTGTTCATAAAAAGAAAGATCTGAGTGATCTAGCCTCAGTCACTGAACTTTAGGCAATTATGTACTTTCCTGTCTAGTAAACAAAGATTTAGCCAGATAAAGTGTTGTAACTACAAGTAAGCTCTCAGAGTAATGATTCCAAAGATTTTTTTACTAGAGATCAGCAAATAACTTCTCATTTTGAGTCCATAATTTGAAATGTGAATTTTAAAATGTCACTGTTAAAGTCTTTAGTTTTTAAAAGAATTATGAGTCTTTCCTTTCCTAATTTTAAAAGTTATGAAATAGACAATACAACACATGAGATTTTAAATAGCATGTTCAATAGCATGTTGACAACAACAACAACAAAAATTAGCAGCATTTCAAAGAAACTCCACACAATAAAGCTTCTCCTCTACCCACGGGTCAAACTTCATCAAATGAACAAATTTGAGTCAGTGTGATGTTTTTTGTTGAGAACCTATGTACACTGATTAGATTATTTCAACATGCTATTCCTTAAGCTATTACATAATTTTGTATTTTTTACAAAATCCACTGGAAATATAAATTGGAATTATCTTAGTAACAAGATTCAGTTTATTTTGCTCTAAACATCTCCATTCCCATTCTCTTAATTTCAAGAAGCTCACCTTTCAGAACATGTAAAACTTAAAGAGCCACATTCGCTACAGCAATCAAGATACATCCTTTTGCTTTGTCACAAAACTATGGGGCCATGTATATATCTCAGCTCTGTGCTAGACACATACCAGCCAATATAACATAAATGAGAATGCATAAATTCTGCTTAGATATCACACCTCAACTTTACCACAGGAAAACATACACCTAGCTCATTATTCTACTTGCATCACAGAATGGCTTGGGTTGGAAGAAACCTTAATGATTATGGAGTTCCAAGCCCCTGCCATGGGTAGGGACAAATTTCACTAGAGCAAGGTGCTCACAGCCCTATAACCTTGAACATTTCTAGGCATGGGGCATTCACAGCTTCTCTGGGCAACCTGTTCCAGTGCTTCACCACCTTCACAGTAAAGAATTTCTTCCTAATATCCAAACTAAACCTGCTCTCATTCAGTTTGAAGCCATCCCCCTTGTCCTGTCACTACATGCTCTTGTAAAGAGTCTCTCTCTGTTTTTCTTGTAGGCTCCCTTCAGGTACTGGAAGGCTGAGATTAGGCCAACCCAAAGCCTTCTCTTCTCCAGGTTGAGCAATCCCAATCTCTTAGCCCTACTGTGTAAAAGAGCAACTCTACTCATCTAATCATTTTTGTGACCCTCCTCTGGACTTGCCCCAAAAGGTTGATGTCCTTTCTGTGCTGCAGACCCCAGAACATGCAGCACTGTGGGTGAGGTAACACCAGCACAGAGCAGAGGGGCAGAATCCCTTCCCTTGACTTTCTGGCCATGCTGCTTTTCACGCACAATTTTTCTGCACCAATGTCTTTAATAAAGGGGTGCTTCCTGGATTATTAATTTATTGGTGTCCACATGTAATCTGAACAGCTAAATTAAGGAAATTGGATCTTCTAAGAAGACTCTAAATGTTGGTTTAGTCACTAATCTTCTCAGACAGACCTGTCAATCTTTTTAAGGTTAGACTTAGAAAAGGTCATGCTATAGTTATGAGATCAAGGCAGAAGACATCCTTTTTTTCTTCACACAATAGAAAATGAAAGAAAATCCTGTTGCCTGTTAATTTAAAATTCTGGGACCATCTTCTAGGAGGGGTTAGTTGTTCACAGCCCACTCAGTATGGGGTGTGATGCGAGTTTTAAATTCTCATCAGGCTAAACAAAGAGACCAGTTCACCTGTCTGGGATCTCCTATGCTTTACTGCATAGTCATCTTAATTCTGACATATAATTCACTATTTAGTCTCAAAAATGTCAGCTGACAAGCCCTTAATTTTTACAACACACTTCAACAAGCCTTAAGTCCTCCAAACAAAGCTCAGTAAGGAGTAAGGGGTATGTAAGGAGTAAGTATGGTAGCCACACTTTGCCAAAACAAAGCCAGAGAGGAGAGAAATAAGGATGGAAAAGAATTAGAATAAAATCACCACTCCTTAGATCCCACACTGGTCCCACCACACGGATGGTTTGTATCAAAGAAAGAAAGACAACAAGAAAGAAAGGACAAAGAGAGTTTTTTGTACCATTCTGTTTGCACATGCACAGCCAGCACTTTTGAGCCCTCAGCAGCAGACTAGGGGGAGTTGTTGCAGACACATTGAGCAGGAGTTTCTAGATGGAACTGAAAGTTGGCTCAGAACAGCACAGCCCCACCTCCACAGGACTCTGTCTCAATCATAATTTTACTGTCACAATAATTAGGATGTTTAACAAAAATACACTTATGTGCTTCTGCCTGGTACTCCACAAGTAGTTCTCATGGGATTCAGTAATTTGGATACACTCGTGTATTTTTACACACATAGGCCTGTATTCTGTCTTGAGCAGCATCTAAAAGAAACACTCAGAGAAGAGTAAGAACAAGGCAAGCATACACAATATTTCTTCCCTGGTGTCCAACCATTTTCAGGTTGGGAGATTCCCTGCACTTGACATGAGCCATGCCTTTTGTAATCCCCAAGGATACCTCATATTTAAGTGCTTGCCCACTCTTCCTTTGAATGCATGCAAACTCTTTCACTTATGTCTAAGTATTACCTTAGATGTTCCAAAAATGATGGTATTTCAACCCCAGTATGGTAATAGGAGAAAGTTAGCAACACAGAAACAGAAACCTGATAAATGTCCTTAACATATTTTCAAACAATATGTTCTACATAAAGAAACAAAACCCAGAGTGAGATAAATTATCTTATTTCAAGACAAGGAACTTAAAGCCACGATTGGCCAGAATTTTTTTCAAAATATCCCAGCTCTTCCATCTCGTGCCATCTCTGGCTATCTCTCCCAAGGCTGGCAGTGCAACTTCCATTTACTTTCAAACAACCAATGAGAAAGAAAAATAATGGCTTGATTTTGAAAAAAAATACCCAACATACTAAAGCCTAAAGTATTTTCTAAACTCCTTTATTTTTTTTTAAGTAATGCTGTTTTAGCAGCAGTTCTTCAAGATCAGTACTGCAAAATGCTGATTTCAACAATGACTTCTGAAGATTCATTTTAATTCAGACCATCACCATGTCTCTTCTGGAGTGACATATGTCATCAAAAGTTAAGAAACTTCAAGAGTTTTTTCAGCATTTGCCCTGCTTCTTTCCCTCAGAAAAATGAATATTCCTGACATTCAGAAAAGTCATTTCTGATCCCTTTTTAATTTTTCTCCATAGCTCAGAATTGTTTAGATTTGTGCTGAGTGATGGTATCAGACACAGCTCTAAATGAATAGAAAACTGTCCATTACACCTTACCCCATTGTACATTCTATTCTTCACGAGCTTTTATTTCTAGAAAGTACATTACAGAGGAGAGAGCGCCTTTAGGGTATAGTACATTTCAAAACACAATTAAACTAAACTCTTCAAGTGGAAATATGAAATGTATTTGTATTCTATTAAAGCCTTTAGCCTTATCAGCCACAGTGCACTATATAACAAGGTCATTAGCAGCAAGCCACATAAAATGGAGAACATACATCAGCAGTTGAAAAACAAACATGAGTCCAAAACATCACAATAACTTCCTGTACCTGTTCTTGTTTGCTTGCTGAGCTCTCAAACATTGTGAGTCTCTGAAATACATAAAAGCATAACAGCTTGAGTCAATATTTGCTGACCAAAGTGAATGATTTTATTTAGCATGATGACTGGACCCCTTGAGCAAATACATCTTGTAGGGAACATAACAACTGCAGGCCAGCCAGCAAACCAATCAGAAGTGTCCAACCACTCTAAATGTACATTGTGTATGAGGAAAGCTCAGCAGCTGCTCCAAGCATGTCCTTACAAATAAAAAATAAGATGATTCATTTGGTTTTCCATCAAAACCTATTAGGAATACAAACTGGAATAATTTTATAATAAATTTGTGCTTTCATTTTCCTGCTTTGAGATGGTTTATCCCTGTTTGAATTTCAGGGAATGAGTATTTTCTGGTTCATATAGAATCCTTCAAAGAGTTTAGATATCCTTTTTAATACCTAAACAAATGTCTATTTAAACAAGTTCATTTGCGATGTGGGCTGAGAGGTACATAAAAAATATTGATTTCATACCAATTACTTCAGGAAGCAAATTGTGTTGAATAGGGAACTGCATCTGAAAATCAATACAAGGAAATGTCCCTTTTGCCCATGGAAGTGCCAACTGAAGTAATGTCTTAATCCAATTTTCCTTTTTCTTCCATAAGTACAAATGATAATTATGATATGGACCAGCTGTTGATTATGTAGTGTTATAAAAAACCAGACATTTTCTGTATCAAGAAAACTTCAATTTTTTCAGTCAGATATTTCAGTGAAAAAACCTACACCATATGAAAATGCTAAAAAAACAAAAAGGCTTCTTACTCTGAAGAAAAATATTTTTCTCTTCCACCGACCTATGTCACAGTTATGCAGCTTCTCAAATGCAACAGAATCTAGAAAGATAAGCTGTTGTGGGTGTGGGAGCAAGGTTTTGCTGTCACCAAAAAAGCCCCTCTATTGGGACTACTAAATTAATGTTTTATTCTCACTTGCCTGTATGAAGACAAGGTATCACATCTATTAATTTGTCTCTGCGTACAGACCAAAGGCCAGAATTGGAGCATTCCCTGCCCAGCTGCCTTGAAAGTTCAAATGCTCTTGGCCAAGAAGAGAGTTGCATACAAAAACAGTGGGGGCTTTCAGTATTATATGCCTATGATATGAGGCACAAAGAAACCAAAAACTCAGCAAGAACAAAGCCAAGACCAATCTGAGGATGCAGGTGTTTATCTTGAAGGTAGTGTGGTATTAGTAGATTAGAAAAAAAAAAATTAAATTTGTCCAAAGTGATGATTTTATCATGCCTAACATGCAATGCAGGAAAAAAAGAGGTCTAAAATTTGCATGGTACTATCAGCATATTTCATATATTAGCTGGGTGAAAAACTCCAGGGTTTCAACTGCTCTATTAGAACAGAACTCCTGTGAAGACAGACAGAGTTCCACACACTTTGTAGTCAACTTTGTAGGCATGCTATGCAGAGGGCAGGTTGCCACAATTCAAAAGTCATCCTCAATTTCTTCACCCATACAGGTGTGGGGTTTTTTTAACTACTGCACAATGTGTTTATCTGATTAAAATAATATTTCTGAAGTGAAATAAATTAGGGGTGATCAATTACTATTTTATAATTGCTAGAACAAACACAATCAGTTAAATTTGGGTAACTAATGGAAAGTACTAAATAAAGATACCTAAGATACTTCTACAAGTCTGTGTATTTAAATCAGAGTACCACGTGTGCTTATTATTTACATTCTAAAGAGCAGACAAGATATGGGTATTTCTGTAAAAATAGCTGAAAGTTCCTCATTATTTCAGTATAAAATCCTTTATGTTTTTTTAACATATATACAGTAAAGAGGCTTTGATTAAGTAGAGCATGGTGCTAGTAAAGCCACATTCATGGATTCCTTCCCTGTACAAGCCATTCACTTAAAGAGTTGGACTCAATGATCCTTATGGGTCCTTTCCAACGCTGAATATTCTGTGATTCTGTGAAAAGTAGTGAAAATGTTGCAAAACACCCTAGCCCCCGCCACCCCCAACCCCCAGCAGGAGAAGAGAGGGGACTGATAGCAAAAGCAGAGCAATAAGCTCAAAGAAAAAACTATACTATTTACTGATAACTTCATTTCCTCAAATAGCCAAGTCCTTCTGCTTAGCAGCTGACCACTCCTATTTATCAAGAGATAACTAACACAGCGAGCAAATAAAACACAAATACTTTATAGGATCTGTTTATGCTTCTGCATAGAGATACACCAAACTTCCAAATACTTAGAGCCTTTAATTTATGAAATTTTCCAAAGCAACACATAACCATATATTATACGGTTAAAAACCAGAAGTGCTGAGTTTTCTTAAGCACAGGTATCTAAAACACAAAAGTACAAATATTCTCTAAAATTTTGACATGACTATACTTTCATAGGTCTCGCTACAGTATGATGGTACTTAAAGGTGCTATATAAGTTGCAATTATAAACCTGAAAATCGCAGTATTGAAGCCATCTTGATTGAAAAAAATAAGCTATTTGTTTTTCTTTGAAAACTTCTGATTATAGTCAAATTTTCATTTGACAGATACACTTCCCATTTTTCTTTACATTTTAAAATCATGAATGTGTATCCTTTATCTAACTAGCAAAGTAGGCACTTTTTAAAACAGCACGTAAAGTATTTAAGATCAACTTCAGTAAAGTATTTTAAGGTCCTGAGGTCAGAGTCAGGAGATATCACTGTCACACCAAGAATACCAGCCAATATCATGCTGTGTATCACAGAATCAGAGAATAAGCTGAATTGAAGGGACTCACAAGGATCATTTGGTCCAACTCCTGGTCCTGCACAGCTCCATCCCCAAGAGTCACACCCTGTGCTTGAGAGCATTGTCTGAATCCTTCTTGAACTCTGTCAGGCTAACACTGACCACTTCCCTGGGGAGCCTGTTCCTGCCCCTCTGGGTGAAGAACCTTTCTCTAACATCCAACCTAATCCTCCTTGACACAGCTTCAGGCCGTTTCCTCAGGTCCTGTCCCCAGAGAGAAGGGATCAGTGTCTTCCCCTCCTCTTCCTCTCATCAGGAAGTTGAAAACTGCAGTGATGACTCCCCTCAGTCTCTTCTTTTCCAGGCTGAACAGACCAAATAACCTCAGCTGCTCCTCACATGTCTTCCCCAGGTTGTTAATGAAGACATTGAAGAGCAGAGGGCTGAGGATGGAGCCCTGTGGAACCCCACCAGTAACAGGTCCCTAGTCTGCTGTCACCCCATTCACTGTAACCTTTGTGCCTAGCCTAGGAGCCAGTTGCTCACTCATCCAATGATATGTTTATCCAGCTATGGGCTGCACATTTTGTCCAGAAGGGTCCTGTGAGAGATTGTATAGAAGCCATTACTGAAATCCAACATGATTACAACCACCTGGCTTTTCTAGATCAACTAGGTGGCTTAGATCTTCCTTTCCTAAAAGAAAATCAGGTTTGATAAGCAGGACTTTCCTCCATGCTGGCTGTGACCAGTGACTGTGTTGTCTTCCAGGCGTTTTTCAGTACCCCCAGAATATTCTTCTGTATAACTACCAGGCATTGAAATGAAAATGACAGGCCCTCCTTGTTTCCAGGAGTTTCCAGGGCCCTCCTTCTTGTCCTTCTTGAAAATCAAGATAATTTTAATCAGCTTTCAGTCAGCTGAAACCTCTATAGATTCCCAATACTACTCAAATATTATTGAAAGAGGTTTTGAGATTACATCAACAGTTATTTGAGGATTCTTGGATAAATCACATCAGGCCCCATAATACTGGACAAGTAATGTTCTTATACTAGCTCTGTCTTCAAAGCCATCAATGTACCTCAAATAATTTTACTTGAACTTGTATGCAAGCTGTGTATATTTACATCATAAGACACATAAATAGTCTTCCTTTCACTATGTCAAAGTAAAATTGCTTTTATTTCACAGATGAAATATTGTCAACTCATCAAAAGTTTTACTCTCTTCAAAACCCATTACTCCCCTACTTTGAAGAGCTTTTAATTTTCTGTGCCTGTCATTTCAAGCCATTCTAGTCCTCAAGAGTGGCACGCGGAAAGGAATACATGCATTATATATTACATCTGATGAGCAAGCTCTGTTGCAACATTTATCTTCATATGTGAAGAGAAATGGAATGGCTCTGGAATGGTAAAGCAGCCAACCCTATTCATGAGTTAACCACTCTTGTCTCACTCTTGTCTCATTCAAAAGACACAATTAGATATCACTCAATATATTGTTTATATAAAAATATTAAGGTTTTGGCTTTACAAATGTCCAGGAGATAACCAGGGTAATCTGTATAACAAAGTCATGTTTTGGCATAAAAGCTCTGTGTTTATTTTAAAAAATCTTCTTTCCAGCTTTGAACAGTTATTTATTCTTTTGTCCTTTAAACAAATTTAAGAAAATAAAAGTGCAATAAAAGCTACATTCCATGGACTAGGACATAAAGTGAAAGAAGCAGGAGTGATTAAAGGGAGAAGAAGTAACTGTAATACATTTTTAAGGATCACCAAACGAATTCCCTGTCTTTTGTCATTTTAGTATTTATTTCCTGAACAAATGTTGACACTTGCAGGTATTTATGACTACTTTGTGAAATATTTTGAAACTCCAAGCATTTTCTATATGAAGTTCTATTAGTTAAAATTTCATCCACTGTAGAATTAGACATTAACATGTTCAGTTAATTGATGAGTAAGGAATCTAATAGTTTTTTTGGTTGCTAATTTGATTCCAATAAATCAACTGCATATTGCTATGGCTTGTGATCATGCGTGTCTTCATACTTATGTACCTAGGTAAAACATTCTTTTATCTGAAACACAACTTCAGCTCTACCTCACTAACTGGTTAAAGATAAACAATTACATGTCTTCTTGCTTCACTGCACCTATATATGTCCCTAGCACTCTCTGCAGTTGTGTCTCAAACACCAGCCACAGTTACTCAGAAGGTACCCCTATAGGAATACTACTCCCCACAAAAGTAACCATCTGCAAGAGGAGGAAGAAGGGCAGGAGAAACCCAAGCAATAACTTCCCCAGCATGATGCAGCCAGTGACTGTGCCAAGTGAGACCAGGTGGAGGAAGAGCAAGAGAAGGAGGAGCAGGAGGAGAAGGAGGCATGCCAGCTGGCAAGGCTCCCTGGTGGGCAGGAGAGGAGTCAGGCAGAGGAGGAGCAGTAGATTCAGACAGGTAGAACAGTTTCTAGCATGACACTTCATCATGCATCAGACTGAAAGATAGAAAGAATAATGGGAGGGAGGCAGGATGAATTTCAGGCTTGCTAGGGTGATTCAGAAGGCTTGTTTGGCAGCATTGTCTAAAAGGAGCTTTATCATTTGCCTCACACATACTATTATCGCAAGTGTAAGCACATCAGTTCTCAGTTCTTAGAGCTCACACACATCACCGTCTATCTTTGGCCTCTCTCTACTTCTTACCTTCTTTTTTTGCTCTCATCTTGATTTGAACTACAGGCAAATATTCAGCAAATGAAGCTTAACATTTTGATTGCCTTAACTCTGACATTTAGTGAGCACCATCTTCTCACTGAAGTCCTCAAAAAACCCACTGAAAAAATCACAGTTGTATTTGTTCTGCATAAATTCTAAAGACTTGGGGTAGTGATCCTAGGGGGGGAGGTCACACTTCAGTCTCCAATATTCTATATAATAGTTCAAGCCAATACCTATGTGGCCTTTGTGGTGCAGCCTGGGGAATACCCTCACTGAAATGGAAATAAGTACATCCAAACTGCCCATCTCCAGATCTTGCCAGTCTGGGAATTAAAACCATGGTAGCTTAATACCACAACTCTGTATCCCACTAAAATTGATCACAACAACTCCAAAATGCTTCAAGTTTTTAGTTCACCAAGTAGCTGAGTTTTTGAACAATATTTGATTAATTCCCATGTACTTTCAACAATTTTTGGATTCCAGAGTTTTCCATGGGATAGTTTTCCGCTGCTGCTATGTGAAGAGACAAGTCCTCTTCTTTTGGCAGAGCTTTAGGTCTTATCTTGTTCTTGTCAGAGACAGCCTCACACAAATGTTGCCTGAGAACCCTCTCATGTGTTCTGCCTTCCAACCGAATTGTAGAAGTCCTGCCTTCTCACCAGTACCCCTGCATCAGGAACAGGTCATAACACTACTGAACACTCCCATGAGTCACTTCCACTACACTGTTTTCTCTGGATGCATGAATTTCTGTCTTTTTACTCTGTTCTAATTCTTTTTTATAATATCCATCCATCTATCTATCTATCTATCTATCTATCTATCTATCTATCTATCTATCTATCTACACTCATAGGAAAAAATTTATTTAGTTAGCTTTAATCTAGAGGTTTTTGTGCAAGGCTATATTTATGTTGTCAGCCTGTGTGTATACAAGCAAAAGTGTAGAATTTTTAGATACAGGCTAGTAAGTCATTCTACCCAGACCCATTCCTCTCCAAGCATCATTTATATGCTGATCTAAGACTAACATCAGTTACTTTGATACTATTAAAATTACTATTCTTAAAATAAACCTAAAAAACCCCCACAAAAATCCCCCACAAAAAACCTGAAGCCCCACAGTGCCTTCTTAATGAGAGGGTAAATGTGGTCACTCATTTACTTCACTTAGTGGACCCTCTACAATCACAGCGATATAGTCATCATGGAAGTTTATCTGGAATTGAAAACAGCTTTCAAAATAAGACTAACTTTCAGAGGGGATACAATATTATTGTTTTACATATTCAGTTATTTTAGATTCAAGTAAAACCAAAATGATCAAGCCAATGACAACCTACTTTTCAAATCTTCACCTAGTGTAGATGGCTGGTTTTTTTTCTAACCACTAAGGGTGACAATAGCCATGCTAGCAGTGTGTGGCTTACTCTGGGTCTCATCTCTCTTGAGTACAACAATGATGAAATCTGTATATCCCCTACAAGATATACTCAGCCACTTGTACCATATCCCTATGAGACGAATGTTTATATCTTTCTAACTTTACAATGGGAACTGTTTCTCCCAGATGCATTGCATCTTTCTCATGTGCTCGTCAACATTTAATTCTTTCTTTTAATTAATAAAGGTTCTACTGTAGCAAGATGTGGATTTCTTCACTTTTGCTTATCTACAGCTTTATTTTCAAAAACAATATTTTAATCTGGCAAAATTACCTTTCACTATCATTTTCTTCTTTGAAGAAGCTCATTGCCAGGAATAAAATTCATCAAAGCACTACCATTTTCTTTGTATTTGTAAAATTTACTTCCTTAGCACTGAAGAATGTTAGTAGTATTACAATATATTCCATAATCTACCTCCATCCCAAGACTTCCAGTGATTATCACAGATCACTCTGAGTGCAGATTTATCTTGGCTTTGAGATCCAAACATTTTATTACCTTGCATCTCCTGAATCCACTTCGACCAATATTCCATCAACACAGTTAATCTGTCTGAAGGGACTTGTGGGATGACTGGAAAATTCAAAGGCTTAGCTTTGTCTACTCTAACAATCTCTTTCACTTTGGTTTTTGGGATTTTTTTGGCTTTTTAGGTTTTGGGTTTTTTGGTTGGTTGGTTGGTTGGTTGGTTGGTTGGTTGGTTGGTTGGTTGGTTGGTTGGTTGGGTTATTGCGCCAGATCAAAGAATGTATCATTAAGCGGGATGTGAATGCAAGCTTCTCCCATGGGTCAGGTTGCTTCAGCCAGTCAAAACCCCTTCTATAAATTCTGAACAACTACTAATGACCCCACAGCTCTGAAAAAGGTTTTGTTTTGTTTTGTTTTGTTTTTAACTAGTCAACCTTAGTTTTCCTTAATTGAAAGTTTCAGGAAATGTGAAAAAGCAACTTTCAGACTGCCTTTTCTATGGTATACTCTTCTTACAGGTATAAAGAGAAAAGCTAAGTATATATTTTTAAAGATACCTCAAAGGAATGTAAGCCTTGATGAGGGTTTTATCTATACTATTTGTATGTTTGGGGTTTTCTTGGAATCTGCTAACTTCCTCTCTGTCATGGATTGCTCTTGACTAAAGTTAGAGGGTGGAAGTCTCTGCTCAGTTCCCATCCCCTTATGTGTAATATTTAATATGCTTCTCTGTTCGCCCAGCTTTCAAATCAACCATGCCATTTTAGTACTGAATCTCACTACCACATTTTGTACCACAGAATATAAGTCTTTTGCAAAATTTGATCCAAATTATATTTCTACCTAATAAAGGATAAATCATGACAACTTGTCTGTTTTTGTCATTCCTGCAGGACTCTCTCTATATATGTCATCAGTCCAAGAATGAAACTCAGTATAAGGCCACACCTAAGATCTCTACAGCACATTCTATGATACTCTCACACCTAAATATAACACAGGTAATTTGCCTCTCCAGGCAATTAAGACTTTCTTAGTTTGTTTTGATTGCAGTCTATAGGATTTATAAAAAACTTAAAGCAAACTACTTCACCTGAATGGCTTTTAAGCTTTTGTTCAGAGAACTAAAGAGGTTGAGTTTAGTGATTAAGTATGGTACTGCTGATCACTTGAGCTGGATTTTTTTGAGACTGTGCTTCAGTTTAAATATAAAACCCAAACCACTTCAAAGCCAATTATTTAAGACTTAATACAAAACAATACATTTGAGCCAATAATGACCTTACTGTATTGCCAGTTTTCCAAGTGGCTTCGGGATCTGACAGAAAACAGAGATCAGCCTACAATTCATTCTCAAATAAACCAATCAAACATAAAATTAAGACTCAGTAAATATTCTGATCACCCACCCCTTTTTTTTTCCACAAACAAAAGTGCAACTTTATAATGTTTTCCTTTAGAATTTTCTATTTACCATAAGTAGAAAGAGTCTTTTTTTTCAAGGGTCTTTATAATTCTTCATACACTAGAAGAAAATGAAGGATTCATTCTACTCCATCCTTTAATTTTACTCACCAATATGTGAATTCTTTTTACAGCTGGTATTTCAAATCTATTAGTAAAATTCATCACTCAAAGGCTTATGGAAGGACTAAATTACACTAATGAATTGACTATGAATTTGAAGCCTAAGATGAGGCCAAGTATTTTCTGGCTTGGTTTCTGTATCTCAGCAAACTGCTTAATTTTCCCCTTACTTATCCATTACTGCTAAATTGTCTTGCAATTATTGCAGAAAATTGCAGCAAACATTGGCTTGCCCTTAGGCCTATACTGAATGAAGCAGAAATCAGGATTCCTGCAGAGACACTGGCAAGGTATGAAACCCCTCCTCCACTAATTTTGCTGAACTGAAAGAAAAAGTGTAGGATAGCATTCAATCCCTCTTTTTCAATTTTATTTAACAGTTAGTGAATTATTCCTACAGTTGGCTTTTCAAATATATTAATTGGTTTTCTCACTTAAAGTCATGCAAAAAAGCCAAACTAGATTAATGAAGCAGCCACATATTTTTCTGATATGTAAAAGGAAGCTTAACACCTTCCAGCTTCAGATTTTATTTATTTTACTGGGGAATGGGTGGGTATATACATTTTTTTTGTTTGATTTTTTTTGTGTGTATTCTTTTGGGTTTCTATATAAGGAAGGAATATATGTCCTTATACGGGTTAATCTTAAGCATGATTGCAATGCCTGACAGAAACACTAGGGTCAAATACCGGTGGTTTTTGCTATTAAAAAGGGGACATTATAATCTATATGTGATGGGGGAGGGGGGACAATATCTGAGCTGTCCCTGGCGTGCAGTAGGATGAGAGGAAAAAGACAGGTGCTGGCAAGAACCCTCAGCTAGGGGCTTCAATATTACTGGCCACTTGCTGCAGACCTTCGGTCTTAGGGAGATGAACCAGAGACTCCAGAGCTGAGGAGCCAACAGGGAAACACCTGGGAAATATATGAAAGGAATTGAGGGGTGCTCCTCCAGGAAGGTGACACATCTGAGACCTCAGCTGCACTTACGTCAATATACAAACAGCAAAGGTTGGCCACTGTGCTACTGTGCTGCTAAAAAGTTATGCTTTTTTGCCACTACTGAAATATGGTGGGGTGAATCGCATAACTAAAGGGCAACAATCAATGGCTACCTGCTGTTCAAAAGAGACAGGGAAGGAAGGAGAGGGGGAGAAGTTTCCCTTTGCATCAATAGCTGGATCAAGTGTGAAGACCTGTCCCTGTCCCAGAAGAAAAATCATGAGCTGGCTAAAAGCCTGTATGAATCAAAGACTGAGGCAACAAAGGGAACCTCAGGCCTGGTGTTCACTACAAACCCCTGATCAACGGGAGGTTTCTTATGAAGCCTTCTTTCCTCATAAAAAGAAGGCATCCCACTCACAGGCTCTTATCCTGATGGGGGACTTCAACTATTCCAGCATCTACTGGGCAAGTAGCACACAGAGCTAGGCAACCCAGGAGACTACTGGAATGCTTGGAGGACAAGTTCCTGATCCAGGCAGCAGACTGACCTACCAGAGGAATGTGTTACTGGATCTGTTGGCCACCAGTACAATTAAGCTAACTGGGACATCGAGACTGGAGACAACACAAGCTGCAGTGACCCTGCATTGGTGGAATTTGCACATCCTGAGGGATGCAGGTCAAGTAAGGGGTAAAGTTAAGCCCCCGAACTTCAGGAAAGCAAATTTCCAGATCTCCAGGAGACAATCAATAGGATTCCCTGGAGGACTGCTCACAGAAACAGTGGAACAGAGCTGGGAGATCTTTAAGGGAGTTTTCCATAGACAACAAGACCTGGCAATCCCCAAGAACAAGCAATCAGGCAGGACAGACATGAGATGGCACAGCTGAGTAGGGAACAGCTGGTTGAACTAATGGGAAAGCAGCAAATGCAGACAGTGGAAACAAACAGGTGACCTGGGAAGGGCATAGAGATGAAGTTCAGTTGTGTAGGGATGAGGTGAGGAACAACAGCCTGGAAAGGGACACAAAGCGTAACAGGAAAGGCTTCTGCAGGCATGCTAACCAGAAGAGGAAGGTCAAAGAAGGTTTAACACCCTCTGATAAATAAGGCCAGCCAAGTGGTAACAACTGTCGGGAAGAAAGCTAAGGTACTCACATTTTGCCTCAGTCTTCAATGGCAACCTCTCTTCTCACAGCTCTCAAGTGGATCGACAGCAGGAGAGGGACTGGATAGGGACTTTTCCCTTTATCATTACCTAAGTAATCTCACTTTCAACCCGACCCACTCTATTATTCTACAGAATTTTATATAGAAATGTTAATAATGCGTTAAGATTGATCCTGCTATTGATGATATGTTCCTTGGAGCTCAATCTTCTTCATGAATTGATGTAAATTGACTTTTTTCACCTATAAAACATAGGCAGGTAAGTTTTCCAGTGTTCTTTAAAAAGATGAGACTTTGCACACATTGTTAGCTTGTTTATTCAAATGGCAAAGAGTATTTTTAGGAGATTACAGCTAGGTAGAGATAGAGGCTAGATAGGTAGATGGGTATATAGATAGATGATGATGATAGATATAGATAGATAGATAGATAGATAGATAGATAGATAGATAGATAGATAGATAGATAGATAGATAGATAGATAGATAAATAGATAGATATAGTCCCAAATCAAAGTTCTTACTTGGTCCTTCTGAATTCTAAAATACTGGATGTGTGCACCCTAAGTCTGAAGAAGTAATCTAGCACACAAATAGTTTATATTTAGCAACTTCTTTATATGAGTAATTCTATTAATGGCACTCCGTGTCAATGCTTACCTTGACTCATCCCCTCGTTGTTCACAGTTGTCCTTACCATATGTGACATAATTACTGTTCTTCATCACTGTTGACCACATGACTAACCAGAACCTGGGCTGAGGCTTTAGAAACTAAGTTTCAGATGGACATATATCTAAGAATATCTGCTTTTCCTGATAGAATAGTTTATAAAGGATTTGAATGCAGCTTCTAACTGGGAATTTACTTTTGAAATTGAACACTTCACACCATCAAAAATCACTCATTAAAGAGGTCCAGGCAACTATTTGCCTTAGGAAGGCACAAGTCTTACACTGTCCAATTCTAAAAAGCATCACTCACACTCTGTTTCTCAAGTATTTGGATCTTCTTTTTAATTTCCTCTTATTCCTTTCCTACTAGCATTTGAAGCCTGTAACTATTTTCTTTGTCTCTTGACAAATAGTCCTAACAGTCCCAAAAGTTACTGTGTGGACTGGACACATTACATTAGATTTCAGTCTCTATTTTATATCAAAACATTTACTTTACTTCACATGTATGCAGAGAAACACTTAACAATATTGAGGTCTTGGCATCATAAAAAATACAGAAAAAGTGATTTTATCATGGGGGAAAATAGGATTGATGTAGTTTACTTAAAAAAAAATATTGTTTTACTATTCATTATAAATCTTTCTATACTATTGCATTACCTTTGCACATTGATCACCAAATGCTACCTCACAGAAGTGATCACACCATACTGAGGGAGCAATTTTACACTAATTCCCCATAAAGTTATCAATCTGGCCTCTTTTATTTGTTGTTTACAATGAGGGTTTTACAACAACGTATCACTAAATCAGATACAAAGAGCAAATACCTCTCTGTCATTCCTATATTTTATTATCCATTACCTTTCTGAGTACAAAATCCTGGTAGCTCAAAACAGAAATTCTTCACACTTTTTCTGTGCTTTTTCCAACGTAAATGATTGTATGCACACACCTACTTTGCAGTAACTACCATAAAATAATGCCATGAAATAGTGCTCTTTAGAACAATGCTGATTTTGATTCTTCTAGATCAGGAATCAACCAGTGACAGGTACTCCTGAATGCCAGTAAATAACAGGCTACTCACTCTAAGTTGTAGGCCTAAAACAGTAAAAAAGCAGGGCATGTTCCATGTCAGAGTTACTTATGTTTCAAGAACGCAAAATATAGCATTAAATTATTTGTTCTTCATCATTATTTCAATGATAAACTTTTCTGCTGTTGAACCTTTTAAAAATTGCATGTTGCCTGCATGTTGAACCTTTTAAAAATTTTTAAATAACACCCAGGGATGCAATATCATGCCATTCTAGCCACAGTACACAGGTCCAGTTGCAGCAATGGCTGCAACTTCAGCAGGTCTTGGAGAAATGGATAAATATTGACTTCACAAAGACAAAACTCTTAACATTATATTAAAAATAGCAGTGGACAGATAGAAACTCATACCAACACAACACACATCTGCTAAAGTATCAGCCACTGTCTTGCTCCAGACAGTTTTCTGAACTGTCTTCCTTCCAACATGTGTCAGTGAAGCATTTAGGATTTTTTATTACAGCTGTATAGAGTAGTTCAGAAAAAACAAACTGCAGGAGCAAGTGGTCTGTATTGGCAAGACCCCAACCAGCATGTCAATGGAAGTGACTATTCCTTTCTCTGCAGTATTTTTGGGACTACATCTGAGCACTGTATTCAATTTCAGGCTTCCCAGCACAAGACAGTTGTGGACATCCAGAAGTATGTCCAGTTATCACGGGGGTTAGGCGACTGCAGCAAGAGAGAAAAGATAAGGAGTTTGTTCAGCCTTAGGAACAGAAGTCACCTAATTTCCATCTGCAACTATCTAATTAGATGACAGCTATTTGTTAATAGAAGGTGCATAGTCACAAAGTAAAAGCCAGTAGATAAAAGTAGGAAAATAGTAGCTTTTCACATAAGCATATTTTTTTACAGCATGAGAAGAGTCAAACACTGGACAATATGCTGATTGACATTGTAGAATGTCCATCCTTGGAGATGGTCAAAGCTCATCTGAACAAAACCATGGGCAACATGCTTTAACTGGACCAGCTTCAACGAGGTTGGATTGAGTGGCACATAGAGGTCCCATCCTAACTAAATTACTCTGTGATATTGCCAACTGACTGTAATAGAGAAAACATTGAGCCAAGGCACTTGTTAGCATTTAACTTCAATTCAAGGCTAAAAAGCTGAAATTGCTATCAGGTCTACCATTATATCACTCACACAGTGCAGCTGATTGACAAGTGCTAATTTAAGGGACATAAATGAAGTTTTACTGCTTTTAGTTCCTGATAGGTCAACCAGCAGGGAGCCAATATAGCCAGAAGTGAGAAAGCTGGTTTGTATTCAGGCATATGGAATGCTGGTACTCTGTGTGACACCAGGACATTATCAATTTTACTATGTAATCCACCAAAAACTGTGAAGCTGGATGGGTGTTAATCACAGAATAATCAAGGACTGGATATCAAGCTGATTTTTTATTATTTCTTGGAGTGGACAAGATGAAAGAATCCTTCATATTCTCTGTGGCTGAGCTGATTGTACAAACTAGAAATAGGCAGGGAAATAGTCTATGTATTTGCTTACGTCATACTTCACATACATAGCTCAAAAACATTTCAAACCAAATGCTGTACATCATGGAAAGATTTTTATGATGCTAGTTTTTAAGACTGAAATTGCAGTTTGAAATTTTCTGGGTGAACAAACAATACAGAAAAATCTTTATCATGTTTTCTTCATCACTTTAGCAAAGGTGTGTGAAAGGAAACATTTTGCTCCCAAACTGTTAATCTCTTGTGAACAGCCAGTATCAAACCCAGACTTAGAATTCTTCCAAGTAATCTAGATAACTTTTTAGTTTCTTTTTTGTTTAAACACCGTGTGGAAAGGGTACAGTGCAAAGGACATAGCTGTGTAGAGCTGAACTACATCTGCAATGTTACTGACACAAGAGACCATTTCTGTTTACATTGTAAATTTTTCCACTGATATGAAAGTTCTGTGTTACCCTTCACAAAGTGCCATCTACTAACAGTAAGAATGGAGGTTGAAACATTTACTAAAGGAAGGTTTTTCTGAGCGTCTGTAATGTCTGGTATCACCTAAGCAAAGCGTCCTCACAACAGGAACTCTTCTAATGAAGCCTGAATATCTGTATGTGTATGTGTAGGAACACATTTCAGTCCTCAACAAACTGTTTACTGTTCAAACATTAAATAAATGTAGAACTGTTTTAATCAGCTGAACAAATATTTAATATACACTCCTGTGTAAGAGCTATGTTTAAAAATATCGCTTATGCAGTTAAAGCATGGGGAATTTATGGAAACTAATGCTCTGAAAGGTAAAGCAAATACTGTCTAAACAAAACTTGCACGTAAAAACAAAAGTCATATCTTGTCAACCTCTGTCTAATGTAATCTTCATTATTGACACCATGAGTCTTTTATATTGAAATGTTAGCAGGATCGGCTTACCATGAAAATGATTTGGTTTTCAAGAAGTCATAATTGCAGTGCAGAAGCGGGATTAGTTTCTAATAAACCAACTGAGGAGTGTAATGTTAATGTTACATTCACAGCAGGGCTTCCTCTGTAGAGTAAATGTTTGTTTACTCTCAGGGATCCAAACACTGAAGGTCATTCATTGCAGGAATAGCTGGATTTCCGTCTACAGCTGTTAGAAAGGATTTGTAAAAACTCTGACAGGAAATTACAACTTCTTTGAAAACACATGTGCCTGAATAGTTTCTGTGTAAATACAGTACAATGCTGGCAGAAAGAAAAGGTTTTTTTTAGATATAATCTCTTGAAAATACATTAATGTGCTTCACCTTGGCTTTATCTATTTTCATAGAGTTTATAGCTGTCTTTTTGTCTTTCCTTCAAATGAGTGTGTGTCTGCAGAAAGTTCTACAAATTATTACATAGTGACAAAGAGGTGGTATTCCCACTAACCTCAAAAATTGGAGCAGAAATTTAGTACCTTTGCTCATACACATTTTGTTAACAAAAAACATTAGAACCTGTCACAAACTCTTCTCTCATCAGCTGTTTGCTTTATTGTACATAAATGAAATGCAAAACCAGGCAGAACATCTTCATAATATTTTTAGAGAGTGCAGGTTAACATTCAAATATGACACAAGTTCCATAAACGTGACCTTAAATGCCTAGTAGAGCAAGAAACAAAGTCAGAAAGCTATCTATTTAAATTGGGCAATAATTGATCCTACTCTGCCCCTTACTGAAGCAAGGAGTACAAATTATTTTTCTGTAAGAGCACGACAGAGAATGTTCGGTTCACTCAGACATCTGTTTTACAAAACACCCCTTCCTTCAGATTACTGGTTACTTCAGGTAAGGACCAGAAGGTACTAATCATTAAAAGCAAGAGAAACCTGCAACTCAGCAAGAGTTCATTAAAATTATGATGTCTAGATACACATGAATAGACAGTTGTATAGTCCGGGGCCCCTCATGTACTCAAAGTGGCGAAATCAACCTGAAGGAAGCTAGCCCTTTCAAGGATTAAATTTGCTTTGAGCTGTCGTCACTCTAAACCAGGATTTTATTTATCTGTGATAGTGGTTGCATGAGTCAGAATTTCTTGCACTTATGTCAGAAGACAGGCTCTGTGCTTGATGAGAATTCCAAAGATGCATTTTAACTACATTTTTAATTGCTTCTGACTCCTTCAAAGTTTATGTAACATAATTTTTGAATTCAACATCACATGAGATTACTTGCATCATTTAACATACCATATGGCAGGTCTACATCTATTTTAAATAACTTTCCTAGATGAAACAACATTAATGCAAACATTAAAGATAAAATATGAGTCTAGGCATGTTTAGTTTTGGAAAAACAAAGAACTGATCCATTCTGTGTGCACTTGACTGGAATATATTTTGGAAGATCCAAGATCTTCATCAATAGGCTTTTGGAGATTTTTTCACTCAGAGGCTGTCTGGAGCACCTCTGTACTGAAGTGTATAAACTTGCAGAAGGAAATATTTCTCTCACCACCATAGTGTTCTCTTCTGTCTAGCTGATGCATTGTAGTAACAGCACTTTGCAACGTGGCACAAAGTCCTGGTGAGAAGGGTTAAACTCGACTCCTTGCAATGGCAGCAGGCAAGGTGCCTGCCACAAACACGATGGGTATCAAAAGCAGCTTTCCAGCTACCACTTTGATCACACTCTAAAAGAACCCCAAAGATTAGGAGCTGATACCATGTTAGCTGCCAGTAAATTATGGCTAATTGCTCTCTTAGCCTAGTTCACTTTGTTGTGCTGGTTTCTGTCTGGATTCACACTGAAACAGGAGGTACTCCATGAGGACTAATTGCTGTCATTGAAAAGTAACAGATTACTTGCCTTCAAATTACACTTTTCTCTTTTCTACAAAGCCTGTAAAATTGCTGTGTGTCCCTAACTCAAGAGGAGGTGCTTGCACAGCAACGAGCAAAGATCTGTATTTAAGTTTATGGCACATGTAAACTGTATCTGAGGAACAAGAAAAGACAAAGGGCTGTAAAATCTAATACTTAATTATTCAGTAAGAATTATATTAATCAGACCCTATTTTGGATTTCAGAGGCCTCTGCAGAGCTTTTTTTTCACATTAACTTCTCAAAATCAATTAGACTGCCAGTAGGTCTGTTTGTTTTCAAGTGTTGTAGGGTGGCTTTCTTTGAAATTGCAGTAAGCATATCGATGTAGTTCAAGATGTGTCAATAATGACGATATTTGGATATGTGGGATGTTGGGGGTTTTTAGGTATTTTTACGATTAATTAGTCAAAATTTCACAGTTTGCCTCATTACTGGGATATTCTAAACACGATGTCAAGGATGCTACTGAAAAATGTAATTATTTCTTGTTCAAATTAGGCTTCAAATTAAATGAACCTTAAAATTTTGTATTTACTCAGAGAGAGCTTCTGAGGAGACAGTTTAGTTTTGATTCAACAGTGGTTGCCAGAGGCATGTTCAGGAGGCATGCCCCTGTGCTAGGGAGGAGTCAACTAGAAGAAACCTTGTCTCTGTGAGGACTTCACCTGACAACACCTCACATGAGAGGGGCACTAGGAGACACTGAACTCCCCGGAGAGCCTATTCCAACCCGATGGCGAAAGGTTGGACTGGGTCAATGGTCTCCTGTCAGCAGCCAGGCTTTGGGAGGAACCAGGGGCATAGAAAGCAACTGTGCCCCAACCCTGGGTGTGAAACTTGCTTTCTGAATGTGGGCTTTGGCGTCTCTTTTTTGAGACTGTGCTTTTGCTTTGATTTTTGGTGACTGGAGGGGGGGCGGTTTCTGAGACTTGCTTTTGCGTCGGGGCTTTTTGTGTCTTGTGCTTTCGATTTGGCTCCAGCCTCCTCAGATCTGCTTCTTGCCTTCGCCCTAGCCTGTTTTTGCCCCTTCTGCCCAGGCCCCAGCCTGCCTTTTGGCTCTCCTGCCCTCGCTGGCCCTCGCGTCTGTCCGGCCTCCCTGAGCCCCCGGCCAGCGCCCGCCAGCTCCATCCCAGCCCCGCTGTCCCTGCGCGCAGCCCTGCCCGCCTCCGAGCCTGACCAGGCCCATCCCCGCCGCGGCCCTGCCCGGCCTCCTGCCCGATCCCTCCCTTCATGTCCTGCCCTGCCCGGGCTCCTGCCCTCCTGCCCGATCCCTCCCCTCGTGTCCTGCCCTCCTGCCCGATCCCTCCCCTCGTGTCCTACCCTCCTACCCGATCCCTCCCCTCGTGTCCCGCCCTGCCCGGCCTCCTGCCCGATCCTTCCCCTCCTGTCCCCCCCCTGCCCGTGCTCCTGCCCGATCCCTCCCCTCGGGTCCCGCCGCCGCAGGCCATGCCCCGGCCGGCAGCGAGCACAGCTCCGCTTCACCCCGACCCCCGGGGGTAACACCCTCTTTTTCCTCTGCCTGCTCTCTCCTTCTCTCTCTACACCCCCCGTTCCTTTCCCATTTTTCTTCCTCTTGCTCTGTCTTCTCTAGCCTTCTTAAGTGGGGTAACTCCATTTTTTATTTTGTTTTTTCGTTACCAAGAAACGGTTCTCAGATACAGCGCTTGTCTCATTTGACTTAATTTCGTTCCCCACCATCTATTTTGAAAATAACTCCTCGCAGTTCCCCACAGTGGAGTGCTACAGAGCTGCTGAAGGGTTCAATTAAGATTTTGTGCAGAGGAAGCAGCAACCACACACACTGTTTCTACATCAATTTAGAACAGATTACATCAGTGATAATAATAATAATAATAATAATAATCACTAATTAAAAAAAAAAAAACTGAAAACAAACCATAACACAAGAAAAAGACATAGTACAAACTTTAACCTTTGAAGAAAGATATTGACAAGAGCTAAACACAGCTTTCCAAAAACACTTGTACTTGAAGAGTAGATTCAGAGTTAAACTGCCATTAGGCCACCCTGGGTTTTGAGTCACTGTTTAACCTCAATTCTGTAAAACTGCCCCAAACAGACCTGGAGTGTAAGTCTTTTGAACCAGATAAATTCATAATCCTTTAATTTTACTTACAGTGTAGCAGGACAGGTACAGACATCAAGACTTCTTGAAGTGAAGCATAATACTAGAAAAAAGAACATATCTACTGATTCTCACTCGTTGCTGTAGAAGAGATTATGCCATTTCTGACATTCTAAGCACTTCTGTATCTTGCTATATGGGCAGGTACATTACAGCTACTGCTACTTGTTCTTAATGTAGCGGTGATGACAGGCCCTATAAAAACACATCCATTTCTAAAGACCACATGGTAGGTAAATAACCAAGGCTGACTGTCAGACAGCAAAGAGAAGTCTAGGGAGAGTTTGTTTATATACTGAAAATGTTAAAGGGTTGTAAATTCTGGTTTGCATTAGATCATATTGCAGGCCACTGCCCTGAAATTTATTATTAATAAATCAAGATAGATGGCCTAATTTAAAAAAATTATAAAGTTGCATCGGGTTTTCCTAAATTCATCAATTTTTTTCTCAGTGTTTTTGAGAGTAAGATAAATCCCTCAGTAATTTAATCATTAATCCTTCACCACATTAACCAATGAGGAGTTTACTTTTCAAGTGAATTAAAACAGGAGTAGAAATTTTTTTTCTCGTCTGTATAAGAGTCAAATTAGTATTGAAGTAAATACTTTGCTAACAACTATTCTTCATTTGGATAATGATTACACAAAAATTGGCATAGTATGGCCCGTGCAGACTGGTCTGTACATCTTACGTGGTATCTATAGTCCTTAGATCATCACAGCTACAGGACATGAGGTATAAAGCATTTGTAGATTCTTTATTTGAACAAAGATAAAGTTCAGGGAAGAAATGAGGTCATGTGAGTCTTTATCTGCTGAAGTTATCTGCTAGCTGTTGGTGTGTTTTAAGATTACCGATGTACACTGTTGATAAACATTTGTACAATCATGAATTCTCACATATTTGTCAATGATTTGAAGTTACTATTTTTGGACACATCAGCAATTATTGGAGTATTCTTTGATATGAAGGACTAGAAATTCCTCTTTGTGGTATATGCATTCCAAAGATTGTTTAGAAATAAATCACACTTTTTAACCCTGAGAATTTCATGATTAGAATGTACATTTATTATGTACATTGAAAGATTCACTTGTAAAAAATGGTATATTTAAAATAGAATTTGAAATATCTGTTCATTTTGTTTTACAGATAGATGAGAAATTTCTCACAAATATTCAAAGATTCCCCCAAAGATTTCATAGAAACTTACTAAGAAGAATGCATATGGCTTACATAAAATTTACTGAGCAATTTTATTTCTGTGCAGATCTTACCTCTACTCTGTCCATTGTTAATGACAATACAGAATGCAACAAAACCTCAGTTGTTCAAAAAACCAAATGGCCTTTACAGTATTAATCTAATACAATTGCAAGCTAAATAAAATACACTATAGATTTATGTACAGCACAAATACAGTGTATATTAAAAGTGACAGCCCCAATGACTCCTCTAAGGCACAAAAAATTAGCTCTTCTTTTCTCCTCCTCAAAAGCACAAATAGACTATATATTAGACTAAGTATTTTGCTGCTAAGTGCATGTGATAATCCCTGGGTTCCTACTTGCTTATGAATCTCCCTCCCAGATAGTTTTGTCTGTTCAAAGGTTGAATTTGGTGCAAGATATCTGGTTTTCACATCACATGTAACTACAATATTAACTTACTTGAACCCTTTGTAGCCTCTTTGCATGAAGGAGTAGGGAGAGCAACTCACAAGAAACTATTAATCCATGTTTTCTCTGCTAAATCCCAATAGAAAGTTTCAATACATATTCTTCAAACCTAGAAGAAAAAACATAAGCATACCAATTTCCTCCTCTTTGTTTACTAAATTTTAACCAGAGACAGCCAGACAACAATGAAATTCTGATAACATGGGATCTTAGGTGGGATCTCCACTTCATTTTAGTCCAAGAATATAACCTTGCCACAGTTCCACTTTAGAAAATTGTTTCTGCTTCACAGATTATCCCCGTGACATAGTTCCTATTCAACAGGTACACACTGCCATCTAAAGGCCAGTCTTTGGACTTTTCTAGGCCATCTGGGCTCCCATCTCTCCCATCTCTCTGATGCTTCTCACTGTGTCCAAATTCTTACTTGCAAAAATAGAAAGATGACATTTTGGAAGAAAATGTAAGGAAAGATCTTATAGCTTAGGCTGAAATGGAAAGATGAAACTGAGTCTGGCCCTGCAGACCTGCCAACAGCACCTGTGCTTCTGAGAGATGCAACATGATCATCCAGCCCAGCTGGAACTTTTCTGGTCAGTTACTTCACAGAGATGTTGCTGAAGTATAGTGTCCATACCTCAGCCTCACTAAGGCTATTACTACTGCAGAAAATACTAAATGGAGGCCAGAACTACATTTCACACATCAAAATATATTCTTACATCTTTACCTATTACTTGTGGGTGATAGTGAGGTATTCCGTGAAAACAGATTTTGCCTATCTAAGCAGATGGTTGCATTTCCATGCAACTTCAAATGAATTCAAATGCATAAGAAAAGCTCCCCAAAACCATTAAATTCTTTATTTTGAAGAAGCACAAGGTTGTCACACTTCAAGATATCTTCTGAATCAACCAAAATATGTGTCTGTTTCAAAACATTGTCTGTTTCTTTGCTGGGGAATAGGCAGCTCAGTACATTCCCATCATCCTGAAGACCCTTTGGGACTTCTTAAATCTATATTCATTCCTCAGGGCGACAAGGAATGAGAACAAGTGCTGACACATATCCTTTACTGGTATGTATTCTGAGTCAATACAAGTAGAAGCAAAGAGGCTTTACAAAGCAACATTTGACCTCGGCCTATACCAGATGATACTTCCTGTTGGTATGATTTGTTAAGGAAATTCATAATACAAGCTTTCTCTGGATTTTGAAGTACAAACTTTAAATAACACCACAATTTCCAGCTCCAGTTAAATGACACCACATTATATAACTACAAAAAAAGATACTGGTTCAGCTCAAAACACAAAGGAAGATGAAATGAAGATTCTTCTCTCTAATTATAGGACTGCCTATACTTTGGTATGATAGGAGCAGATTCTTGTCATGTAAAAAAAAAAAACCAACAAAGAAACCCCAACAAAAATCCTCCAAACCAAAATTCAAGGTACTCCATACCCAAAATTCAAAGAACACCATACCCAAAATTATTTTGATTGATCAATTCAGTAAAATAATATCTCAGTAGAACCTTCAGTCTCCCTGCTAAGTGTATTGCAGTTGCAGGGTACAGAATGTACTGGTTTAGGCTGGGATGGAGTTAATTTTCTTTCTTCTACCTGGAACAGAGCTTTATTTGGATTAAGTACAAAAATAATTTGATAACACATTGATATTTTAGTTGCTGCTCAATAGTATAACAATTTTGCAGTTTCCCATGGTCTGCCAACCACAGGTGCACAAGAAACCAGGAGGAAGCTCAGTCGGGACAGCTGACCCAAACTGGCCAAAGGGACCATTCCCCATTCTCCCTATTCTCCCCATTCTCCCCATTCCACAGAACTGGAGGGAACTGGCAAAGAGGTACCAGTCATTGCTGGGAGATAGGCTGGGCATTGTTCAGTGGGTGCTGCTTAGTTGACTTGTGAACCACTTGTTTATCTTGGTATTATTCCTCTCTGTTTTTAATTTTTAATTTTATTATTTTTATTTTTAGTAGTAGTAGCTTTAATTCAATTGTTAAAATACTCTTATCTCAAGCCATGGGGTTTAGATTAAAAAAAAAAACTTTTTCTGATTGTTCCCATCCCAGTGCATTGGTGGGAAGTTAGTTAACCAACTAACTTATTTAGTACTTATTTGCCAGCTGGTGTCATGATAAAAAAAGGCAGTATACTTAAAAAAACTTGTACCATTGGACAGGGCCATCACAAGACTACAGTAAATTCTAGACTTATTCTAATAAACAAAATTCCTCTGCTGGAAATGTTGCAAAGATCGATTAGCATGTTAGCCATGAGAACAGCAGTGTCCGCAGGCATTAACATTTTAAAAATAGATTCGTAGCATGTCAATTTCACAGTCACAGCTTAGAAGCCTAGAATCTGAGATTCAGCAAGGTAGATAAAGAGTTGGCATGAGGAACGATCTTTAGAATTGTACACATTATCTTGATCAAAGAACCAGGTATGTGAAGTGTGCATCCACCCCCAGACTAATTAAAGCACAAGAAGCAAGACTGGTGAGCAACCCTGACCTTTTCTGGAGCCCCAGGACTCATGGCAACCAGGATAAAAAATCAGTACTTCAGCACAAGCTTGAAATCATCCTAGCTGCATATTGTCTTTAACTGTTACGGCAATTCTGCTGTTGTGGAGCTTGGCCAGATTACTGCTTATTAAATCAGTACAAATCATATTTAGTTTTTACCATGGAACCAAATTGGTTTCAATTGGCCTAAAAAAGATTTATAAAATGTTCAACCTTCAGTATTATAATTTGGATAGCAACGTGGTTTTAGACTTTTTCCTTTTTGGCATTTTACTGCTTGTTCTAATACATCAGCTCCATAGTGTAAAACATCAGCCCTTCACTTTTAATGAAAATAAAAATAAAAATAAAACATATGGATGAAAAAATATTTATATTTATTGTATTCCACTTGTGCTAAATACAGGCAGTTCCTTCTTTCTCACACAGATTTATAGATTTAAATTTATAGAAGGGACATTTCTGAAATGGTTGGTTGACTGGTCTCCAGCAGTAAGGCATGATTACTACACTGTTTGTTGCTCTTCCAGTTTAGCAGATGAAAATTTGAGAATGATGAGGGCGAGAGATGTTTGTAGGTCCAGGTCATCTTTCCTGCTCTCCTAGATCACTTCACCCCAGATTTTAGTTCTGACCAACTATTTGTTTACAGTGTTTGATATAATCCATCTGTGTCTGTATGTAAAATCATAAATCAGTAGCCTATTTTTTCTGCGAGGAACATGACCTACGTAATCCTAATTTCTTGCCGTAAACCTCCTGATAATTAAATCTATGAAGTCTGTAGAGGCCACTCTATCCTACTATAGCTAAGCATTTGGATTTCTATTTTGAATTGCCAATACATCTGTACAATCTGTTAACCTTTCTTTCTCCAACTCTTCCCTCAAGTCTACTCTTGCTGTTTGCTCTGATTAAGAACAAACACAGCTCCCAGAGTATGCACAGTCTGGATTATTTGTTTACCTCTCTTTTCACAGGGAAGTTTATGGTTTGAAATTTCATCTCTCCATTAAATCCACTGAAGCACATAAGGAACTAGATACTTTTAAGATCTCAGAGTTCAGTGTACAAATGTGAGAGTTGAAACTTCTAATAAATACAGTAAAGTACACCTTATTCCAAGCAGAAGGCATATAGAATATAAGATAATGGCTATGAACTTTTTACTTCAGCTGTGTATGTTTTATACAGAGAGAGATTATATGCAATCATGGGGGAAGAAAAACTCGATTCAACACTAACTTTCCAATCATCAAAGAGTATTTATGAGCATCTATACTTATACTTCAACAGATTTTACTTGCTGCAAAGTTGTTAGTTAGCCTGTTAGCATTGTCCTTGGTGATTGATCTCCATTAGCCACAATATTACAGTTTTTTTATTTTGCATGTGTGCATAGAATAGGATAAAGTGAAGGCATCTTTCACATTTCACATTTTCACATTCTTATTTCTTGTTTAAGAAATATGAAATGCTTTTGGAAGGAAATTATTATCTTTTTGTATAGTTTTTCTTTTTAATCTAAAAGCATAAGTAGCAGCTTAATTACACCTAGTACTTCAAATTTTGAGGAAATAGGACAGAGTCCACTAATCAATCCAAGAAGAGGCAGAATCCTCGGCAAATTAATGACTTATTTCTCAAAACTGAATGAAGAAAGGGAGGTAAAATATATGGAAGGGAAAGTATTGTTCCTTTTCTTTAAAAAAACCTTGAAATGTGTTCAAAAACATTTTATGAGGTCACAACAAAAAAAGAGTAATTGGAAGAAAAATTCTGCTTGTCTAAGCGAAGAGCACATTTGTAGCAGTAGGCTAAATGTTTTATCGATTGGGAAACTGGGAAACTCAAGTCATTACTCACCATGGGTAAAGAATAATTGCTAATGCTCTGGCGGAAAGATTAAAAACAGTTTCTGGAAGTATTTCTTACAATGATCAATGGTGTATCATCCCAGGCCATTGGATCTTCAATAACATTTTTCCCTTTTGGGATACAATCAATTTTTGTAATATGATTCATTTGCCAGCAGGCATGCTTTCTTCATGCAATGAAAAGACATTTATGCACCTTATATTGTTGAGAAATAATCTTATACATCTAGAGCCCAAGCTCTGATATGAAAGATTTTTCCAAAATCATCTCTATTTTTAAATGGGTTTGGGAAATAGATGTGTTGAATGGCTGCTAGCTTTTGTATTGTTTTCCCTCATTTGGTTTCCATAAAAATATTTTTTAAAGCTTTTAAAATAGTAATCATTATTACAGCACTGATGTGCAATAAGAATCGAATAGACAGTAATGTGAGCTATTCTCTGACCTGGGTGGCTTAAGTAATTTATTGCATGAACATTAATTGTAGTGGTAATTCAGGTCAGTGGTAACTATAATGCTACTCTAGCTCATTTCAAAAAATCTTGTATACCTCTGCTTAAGTAACCAAATGCTGCATGCTGCTTTGCAATTGTCTGATTTAATGAATATCTGCTTAAATAATTAAAACTACCAGGATTTCAGAATCAAATATGTGTACACACAACACAATTTATTTCTTACTCTGAGCCAGAAACATTCCTGAAGGAGAGAGCAGCTGTCACAGCAAACAGCTGACTTGATTGATAAATAAGACAGATATAAACCTAGACTCATTTACAGTTCCAACTAAAATCAGAAAACTCCTCACAGCTGAAACAAAGGAGTATCTATGAGACAGAGACACAGATACAGTTGGGAGTGCCTCACTCTTTTTGCCCAATGTCAACTGTACCATGTTAAGAAACCTGAAAACTTTCAGGTTTCCATTTCTTTTCCATTTTAGTTTTACATGTCAAGAAATTTCACAATAAAATCCTATTAAGATTTTCTTATAGACATAAGAAACTTACATAAAACTGAGTGTAATTGGCAGCATCCCAAAATCTCAGAGTCTAAATATTTATACAATTGCTGCTAATATTAGTTAACAGAAAACTGCAAGTTAACGTGGCTAACAAGAAGGCCTAATAGTGCAAGAGTTCTCATCTCTTTTGATGGAAGCAGGGAATGGCATTCTCTAGAAAAGTTCCCAATACATGCTATACTCAAAAAAATCTACCAGCTGGTCAATTAAGGAAGGCCCTAGCTATAATAATGTTAGTGGAAGAACAAAGGATGGGGCAACTATCAAGCAAGACACAAGTGTTTCCTCAGTTTTTCTTGTTCAAGTAGGTTTAAGTAAGTTTCACAAAAAATGTGCCTGTGTAACAGGCTAGAGATTTTTTCTCTCTGTGTATGTATTGGCTCTGGCTGGGATGAAGCTAATTTTTCACACAGTAGCCCTCACACTGCTGTGTTGGCCATTGGAAGCTGGAAAGGTTCTGATAACACACCAGTGTTTTGGCTGCTGCTGAGCAGCACGGGCACAGCATGAGCAATGTCTCACTAACAACCTCCTCATCCTCAAGGGGTCAGTAGTCTAGGATGGGCAGGAATTTAGAAGGACATAGCCAGGACAGCTGACTAAAACTGATCACAGGGATATTGTGAATATTACATACCATATGACTTTGACTCAACAATAAGAGCTAAGAGGAAGGCTGGGGATGAAGCAGGGATGGGGTGGAGTGAGCATTTATGATTACAAATGCAAACCTACTGCCTTCCTAAGGAGAGTCATGGAATGTCTTGGTGGGCAGCTCATGACCAAAGTCAACCACCACAGTGCATCATGCACCTATTAGATTAAGATTCTTTTGATGCTTTCATGGAATCAGAAAAGACACTCATTTTCAAAGACCGTGCTTAAATGAGAATCTGGTAAAAGCCCAAACAGAGATAATTTCCGTACTGTAGCTTCAAAATTTACATTCTGCCTTGACTCAGGAAATTACTGAGAAGACATATATTAAGATTTTCTGTTAGGGATGTAAAATTGATCTGTTAGTAACAAAAATATCAATTTATTCTTGATGTTGCTACTTGATTTTACCTTCAACACAGCAAATGGCTACCACTATCACTAGTTTATCTTTTTAGACAAAAGAGGATGTGAAATATTTGAACTCATCTGGTCTTTACCAGAGTAGTAAAACCAGCATAAATTTCAGGTGCTATGTTTTCTAAATTTCTAATACGTATTCTGTGTTAGTGTTTAATCAATAATTTCCTGATTCAGGTTTTGGGGCATATTGAAGTTCTTCAGCCTCAGAGGTCTGAAAGAAGAGAAACAGGTCTGAACACAAGAGAAAATTAAGAGGCAAATAACGATCTAAATGAATAGACTGGAGTGGACCATGAAAATTTGATAATGAAAAGAAACGTTCTCTGGAAGTCTCTCTCTACAGAGACTTCCAAGTAGATAAAATATGGATTTGTTTTAACTAAACCCTCTAAAATATTTTTTTAAAATCACATGCAATTTGTTTAAAACCAGAAACACCTGTAGTCCTCCAAGTATGAGATTTCCAATGCTTACACTTTCTGAAATACAGCAATTTCTAAAACAAACAAGCAAAAAGTACTTTGGAGAATACATGTTCAAAACTATTTGGAAACATGCAAGAAGTGGGCCAAGACTAGTACTGCCCTGTTTTGTTCATGGCTTGTCCTTGTCCTGACATGTCATGCTTATGACTGATCTCATTTAAAAATTAAAGGCACTCTAAGAGCATTTTTCCCATTACATCAATGAATGATGAAATATTGTGCAAGGTGTTAGTTTCTTCTTCTTTACAGTGAAGAACAAGTTAGATTATTTCCTCCCTAGTGCAATCTGGAACTAGGGTTCAATTTGTGAACCTGAAAGGCAGTTACTTTCCTGACAACTTCAGATTTACTTTGTCCCCATCATGTTTTCTAATTAATGGTGTCCATAATATTGTATTTTTATAGGTACCCACATGGGAAGGAATGCAATAAACAGTGACTATAGTTTTGAGCAAAGCAAACTTTTTTTCAGCTGCTTGTCTTTTTTCCCTGTTTCTTTCTTTAAGAGAAGGGGAACAGAAAGCAAGGGAGTGAGAATACGAAGAACAAGACTGAAAGGCTAATCAGCTTAAAGTAATTTTTAAAAATTTATATTGTAACAGGAAGTCATGGGGAGAGGATTGAAAACAATATATACCTACATAGATGCAGACAATCCAATACAAACAAATTGGTAACGATAACCCACTACTCAAATCAATTTCAGTCCTTAAAAATACATCACAATACAGATGTTTTTCTCAGACTCAGCAGTTTAAAACTTTCATAGGGCAGAAAGCATTTTCATGAGCAGGCTGTCAATTATATTAGAAAACATGGGTTTAACAGTAAAACAGACAGAGTGCCTACCACTCGTTCTCATATCCAGTGGTTCAGGGCCAGTTACAGAAATGAAGCCCCTCAGAAAGAAAATTAAATTTCTGTATCTCCTTTGTATTTAGTCCTTTAAGAAGTGATTTAGCGGCAGGCATTCAAAGGTGGAAGCCAAATTCAAAGCAAACACTTTAATAAACCCCTAACTGGAAGCAATCCCAACTGAAGTCAAGGGGAGTTTTGCCATTGGCTTCAGAGTTTCATGTCAAAATTTCTGTTTCTACAATGGCTAAAAAAGATGAACATGATTGCTAGCATATAAAACTTACAATTCAGAAGGGCCCATAACCATGATCTGCACAAAGATGTTCTCCATACAATTTTTAAATACCAACATTTATTGCATATTTTTAGAGGACAGTGTAGGGAAGACAGTATTAAGCTGAAGCTAGTCTGCCTCCATATAAAGCAGTTTAGAAAATGCAATTCTAGAGAACTTTGTCCTATCTATCTTTTCTTTATACTATGATGAATTTGACCAAACCACTCACCATTATTCACAGTTTCTCCACTGATTATATGTTTTCGTGTTTCACCGACAAATTAATTACTTCTCCTTTCATGATATCCTGTTGCTCTGCTTCACTGCAAAGCAGTTTCATTATGCTTAGTCAACAACTTAGGATCTTTTTGTACTACCTGTTACTTTAAATCCATGGCAAAGTTCTTACTCCTTATTATTTGTTTGTTGCATTACAGTTTCCATTTGATACTATTGGTATGCCTTCATCTTTAATGATGTCCTTAACTGCTTTCACTTAATACAAAATACCATACTACCCACCACTTGTACTTAACAGACCTCCTCAAATTTTGTGGATTGACTACTCATCTATTTACAAAATTGAAAAAAAAAAATAACAAGCTTTAAGATGTCTATCCAGCTTGCCCAGCTTCATTAGCTTCATGAACAATCTTTCTCCTACTCTTCATCATAAACTGCTTATGTGATGGATTTAACACATTACTCAGCAATGACTGACTTTCCAACCACACTTAATATTAATCTGGATTTTATATGAGAAATAAAACATTTCTGAGTATCTATGTACTTTGACTCACCAAATCAAAGACTAAAACAAACTTTTTGCTCCAGAAAGCTAAATATTGTCAGTCTGGTCTTAATGATGGCAAAAGGGGTTTGGTTACTGATGTCATAGAAGTGACAACTGTGACATTCCTGATTCAATGGCAGAGTTCACAATGTATTCCACATTCCATCAAATGTGGAATTGATTTGGCTTTGTTTCCTCTAACTCAGGAGTTTATTTTCATATGAATGGTGTCTGTGTCCTATAAAAGCACAAGATTCAGAAATACATGCTTATTAACAACTACCAAGCAGAGTTTATCTAAAATATTTTAATTAGGATAAAAATACTGCTCTTTTATTACACTTACAAAAGAATTTGTCATTTTCATCTTTCATGACTGTTGGTAAGTTACTGCTAAAGCAATTTAGTTATTATAGGCTCCATTTTATATTTACATGCTATTTTACTGGTCTGCTTATTGCTGACCAAAAGGGTGTAATTTTATACTTTATGAAATTAATTCTGGTCTTTTATTTCTGGTCTTCTTTCCTTTTTTAAAAAAAGCAAAATGGAAAAGAGTTTTATAAATGAACTTCTGGAGAGTAGTAATATAATTTAAAAAAAAAACATGAGACAAAAGAATATAATAACAACTTCAGCAACCTTATCAAGAAAGACTTTCTTTATATGACTCATAATAATCAACCTAAAACTTCATTTACTGTGCTTGGAAATTACCAATATTTATTCATAAGAAGTACTTATGATGCTGGAAAAATGAAGATTCTAAATGGTTTTCCACAGGGAAGAAAAAGGATACTTCGTGATAAAATGATCACTTTCTGCATAAGTTTTATGAAACACAGTCAGCAGAACCCATGATTTCTGGAGTCTGTTAAACATTAATGTGTATTTGTGTGTGCCAGCAATTATAATCTATAATAATATATGAATCCATGTCCCATTCAATAACTATTTATGCTAGCATACATCCACCTCAAAGCAACGTAAAAATTACTTATGGAATTTACTACCAAGAAAAAAGACCTACCGATTAATGTAATGCTATTAATTTTCTATTTTATGTTATTTAGAACTGTACTGCATTGTTTGTTTTGCTGACAATGGCAGTTTAAGATTTAGAGTATCTGGTTTAATCTTTTTTTGTCAATGGTATTGTAAGATTTAAAGGACCTATATATTTGTTTAAATCTTGTTACATGCATTCTCCTTCTTCCCATTTCTTAAAACACTTGGGTGGTACAGTTCAGCTCTCCTGCCAGGTGCCTGCTCCTGCAGTCACTCTCTGGGCTGCATGTTCCTTGAGGACATGCTCCCCTGCTGCAGCTGCAGGGCTTCAGAATGTACAGTGTGAAACAAACTGTCTCACCATGGCAGTTTGTCTCCACCAACAACTGCAGGGGAATCTGGGCCCTGGTGATGGGGTCACCTATTCCTTCTTGTCAGGCCTTGGTGTCTGCATTTCTGCTTCTCTCACATTTTGTCTCACACTTCTCTGTCAAGCAGTGTTTTGTCCTTTCTTAAATAATGTTTCCCAGAGATGCCACCATCTTTGCCCGGCAGGTTCAGCCATTTCCTACTGTGGGATTCCATAAAATCAGAGGGTTTTGGGAAAGCTGCCAAAGGCAGGCCTCAGAGACAGCAGAACTGTGATTAGAGCTAAGCAGTAGCCATGAGATAGGTCTGCAGAAAAATATGTGAAAAGTAGAAAAGGACAAATAGAACAATGATTTGTGTATTAATGCTTGTCTAGAATAACTTCCTAGGCTGCAGAAAAGTTTATCTAGTGAGATATTAGGAAGATATTTGAAGTTTAATAATGGAGCTCTGTGCATTGTGCATTTTAAGGCTTACAAGCAGGTATTGTATTTGAAATAAGCAAGCATTGTTTTAACCAAAGGTACGTGTGCTTTTAGTGATTGGATAGAACCACTGTCAATATGCTTTTGCTTTGTGTGATTGGTCAAAAAACTTTTAAAGTAAGTTTTAACATTAAGTTCTCGGTCTGCTGCCTGAGATGTGAGCTGATGGCATCTTCCCATTGTCATAACCATGTAATGAGACTGATGCTGGAAAATAAAACAGCTCAAGGCACGTTCCTCAGCAAGTCCTATCCCGTTGGTGATTTGTACATAGCCCCCAGACGGCGATATCCTACAGTGGACTAATTGGAGAGAGCTTGCACCAGCTGTGTCCATTCCAGCACCATGTGTTACTGTCAAAGCCTTGCCACATAAATACCACTTTTCCACCCGACCTCAGTGACCACGTATTTAAGAACTGTTGTTAAAATATACATTCATCAGACAATCTTCATGAACTACAGTTACATCAACAACAGCGACAACAAAAATTCCTCAGACCAAAATCAAAGCAATATAATCTCAATACTGGCAAAAAGTAGACAATTCTCACACACACTGTGAAGGCCAACCACTCCTCTCTTCACCACTTTACAACAACAAATACTCCCCCACAATCACTCTACTTTTCAGCAATATCCAGTAAAAGTGTTGCCCATTACCTTGAATTCCTCAAGCTTCATTTTGAGTGCTAAAACGTACCGTGGTGAGTCTTCCCCTGCCTTTCTCTTTGGACTGTGGAGGTAAATAGAAGAAAGGTGAAAAGAATCAAGAGGAAGACAGTTTAATAGGAAAAGTAAGAGTAGTGCATGCAAGCAAAACATGAAGAGGGATTATTTCACTGCTTCTCATGGGGAGACAGGTATCCACTGGAAAGACTAACTGAAAAGAAGAGACTCAGCACACTTTAGGGTTAATTTAGAAGGCAAATTTCAAAGTCACAAATGTCTCTCCTTTGTTTGAACTTTTATTGCCAGGCATGAATTCATATAACCATAGAATAATTTAGGTTGAAAAAGGTCTGTAAGATCATTGAGTCCAACGGTAAACCTAACAAAGCCAAATACAGCTTGAAACCATCTCCCTAAATGCCAAATCTATGTGTATTTTAAGTATCTCAGGGATGATGACTCAGCCATGCCCTTTCCTGGGCATATTGTTCCAGATGTCATGGGACCTATTGGCCAGCTTGGACCAGATGTTCCAGCTGTGTCCCCTCCTGATCTCCTGCCCACCCCAAACTTCCTGACATTCGGGGGATGAAGGGGCAGAGAGAGAGAGAAAGCCTTGCTGTTGTGAGAGCACTGTTCAGCAATAGCCCAAAGATTGGTGTGTCATCAAAACTGTTTCAGCCAAAAACGCAAAGTGCAGCTCCCAAAAGGCCAATATGAAGGCAGTTAAATTCATAACTTTATCCCAGACAAATCCAGTTCTGCATGCAATTAGCAACCTTCTCATGGGTTTTTTTTTGGTTTTTCATTCATTTATTTACCCAGATAAAGTCTTTGGGTAAATAAATGACGGTATTTCTATGAAGGTATTTCAGTTCCAATAGAGAAAACTTTTGTTAGAGACTGGAGTTCTGTAATCATACCTGCACAATACCTGCACAATTCCAGCAAAATTTCTCTTGTTGTGGGATTTCAGCCAACTAGTCTCCAGGGGTATAAAGAGATTGAAGAGTTTTTTTCAAGACAGCGTGACGTAGTGGACAAATACTCAAATAGCTGTTGATTTAAATGTGAGTCTTTTCCTTGAAGAGCCACCTTCCTTTATTGTTCCATTGGGATTCAAAACAAAAGTGATATTACATGCTAAATTGACATTAAAATAAATTAATTTATTTTAACCCAAAATTTGCAGACATTCAAAGATCAAAACAGCAGAAAAGGATGCTGCTAAGTTAAGACTGGAAACTTAGATGTAGAAAGTGCACGTTCATCTCTCAGAATCAAATCCCTCAAAAGCAAATATCAGTGGAACATATCTAAAATTTTATTTGCAATAAACTACAGCTAAAACATCCAATTATGATAACGTGTCATGACATATATTGATCTCTCTTTGAGCTAAGATTAAAGCCTCCACACAGGAAGCAAAATATTTGCCTAGCCAAATATAAAGTTTTTCCTCCCTTGGTATGAAAGTTCTTTTAGATTTTTCTGAAACATTTAAAGTTCCTGTTCTGACTGCTCACAGTTTCTTGCCAAGCCCACTGAAAGGAGAATTTAGAATCAGCTAAGTAAATCCTAGTATCTTTCTGAAATGCTTTCCAGGAAGATTAAAGTCATTTATCTGTAGTGGCTCCTTTTTCCAATTTACACAGAGAATGAATAAGTAATTTAAAATGTTAATCATTCTGACTAAAAATATAAAAATTTTAATTGCCTTTCTTTTTCATATTTATTTCTAATTTTTCTCTGGGAAACATCCATTTTCTTCTCGTTTTGATGCAGAGGATTTGTAGATTGACCTACTTCCAATTTTTATTACTGCTGACACATATTTTATTTTCTTTGGTTGAGAGCAAACAATAATGTAACAGGTAATCAGCATGGATGTAGGTCACCAAAAGTGTCCCAGTTTTGTTAGCATTCTCTGTTAGGTGTATACAAATAGCTTTTTAGGCATCCAAAAACAGAGACACTCCCAACACTGATCCCAAAATGAGAATTAAAATCTCTGCCTCTGACAACACATAATCCACATTATAATTCCACACAGAATTCAGGGCTACATTCAGATTTGTTGGCATCTAGACATGGTAATGAGGAGCAAAACAAAATCCAAGAAATCAGTCAGTACTTTATAAGTAACTTCTTCCATTGAAAAAATAATTAGATATTTTACTTCAGCCTTGTCATACCTTTATCCCAATACTGGAGAGCAATTTTTTTTTTTTTAACAAGCTCTGGTGAAATAGAGTACCAGCTTGAAATGGTCAAGATAGGTAACTAGACAGGCTATACTTAGAAGCAATTTGGATGGCCAGAAGCAGAAGCAGAAAAGGTGGAACAGATGCTGTTAGCACCATTTTTGCTCCAACACACACACACACACACACACACACACACACGCACACACACACAGAGGCCATGGATTTCTGATTTAACCATACTTTAACCACACCATGTAGCAAGCCCAAACAAATACAAATACAAACACGTGCTTGTTTTTCTCCATGCTATGTTGATTTGTTTGACTAGAAGTAGTAGCAGTGCTCTTCCACCTGGCCTATTCACTGCTGATAAGAACAAGTAATGATTTCTAACCCTACAGTCCAGCAATTCTGCATTCTTCTACAATTGTAATTCAGAAAACCTAATTTAAACACCAGGCTTATAAACAGGAAGTTGTGTAGAATTAGCAGCTTGGAAAAGTATAGCCAGAGCTTTGACATTCACCTGGCTCAGATAAACCTGAATAGAGAAAAAGAAAATTCAGCTCATGAGTTCTCCAGGGATTCTTCCACAAAGTTTGTCTCAGCTGTGTTTAAAAGATAGGAGATCAATGTTTCAATGTGATCAATGATCAAATCCAGATTGTGTCCACTTTCCAGTAGAATACCATGTTAAGGTATTTAATTCTAAAATTAAGAAAACATTTCAGTGTTAGGAATATAAATGATTAAATAATTGTTCAGTAAAACTCAAAAAAGTTCCACATCTACACCCCCAACCCAAAAACAAGTCCTAATGAAGTTTAGATGCAACAGATTTCTTTGAAAGAGCAGGTGGCCATTTTAAAAGCCTATCTCAAAATACACATTCTAAGCAGTGCACAATCTACTCTTGTCCCCTTGCATCATTTTATCTCAGGGTTCTCATTATAGATTTGTTTTCAGAAAGCAAGAATATTAATATTTAAGATACATGTTATTTTAATTTAGTAACAATTTTCAGATGGTTGTGAAGCACTATTTTTAAGTGTATGGAATATCCACCTACTTAAAATATTGATCATGCTTATTAATACACCATGTTGTTCTCTGAAGTTCAATCAGTGTTTTATCACTTTTGCCTTTTTTGTGATATCAATCAAGCAAGAAAAAAAGACATGTACTTTAGAAAGGTAAGAAAAAAAGTATTTTGAGAATGCATGTTTCACCAAATTTACCTAGGCTTAAAAACTCGGTTTTTAAGATAACAAATATTCTTTCCATTATCATTCTTGCAATCATTATCGTTTATTTCACTGAGGCACTGAAAGTGAGCTGTACACTTCATTAGTAAAATCAAAGAATATCCATACTGACATTAATTTTTTTTGAAATAAAGGGAATATCAAAATAATGGATAAAACTTTGTGATTAAAACATGTCTTCATTTTTAAACAAATTCTGCAAGACCAAATGATCTGTTGTCATCAATAAACAAATTGGTGCACATGATACTGGCATACAAAAGATGAAAGAACAGAAGATGCTTTCTTCCCAGTCCTTGACTCAGGTTTATTATAATTGAAAGGACAGGTATGGGATAAGCACACTAATACAAATTTAGCCAGGGTATATAAATCCTAATAATTTGACTCTTCCCCTTTTGGCACTGCTTGTAGATGGAAGCTTTTTAGATGCACTAACAAATTTATGGGGCTGGAGAAGAAGGGCAGGGGGATGAATAAATCTAAAATCAACATTATTGACTTTTTTTCTGATGACAGCTTTTGATTTATGACCAAGGAGGAAAAATCTCCTTGACTTTTTTATGCATCTCCTGTAAAGGAGATGGACAATACACTCTTGCTTGTTCTGTAGAGGACAACTGTCTTTTCCACACTACTCAAGTGTATCCACACATCCACTTGATTGAAAACCAAAATATTTTAAACTCTGTCTTGGAATAATATAGTCACAGGCACCTCAAAAGAGGACTGCTGTGTGAAAACTAACTCAATAACAGCCGAAACATGTACAGCTTGCATACTGAAGAATTTTTCATGGAATAAGAGAGAAGAAACTGGCAAAGAAAAAGTGACAACTTTTCAGTCCAGCTGAGCAAGCTCCAGTCCTTTTTAGAAGATCAAGTCTTTAATATTCTTTTACTAATTTCTAGCAATGCAAGAACGATATATCAGATGAAATTAATGGCTTTAAACTGCCTTGAGGGCTACCTCAAATGAAATTTAGAGCCAGTTCTTAGCCAGTTATTACTGACATAAAATAATTTAATAACAGAATCCTAGAACTATAGGATAGTTTGGTTTGGAAGAGGCCTTAAATGATTATGTAGTTAAAACCCTCTGTCCTTGAGGAAGAACACCTTGCACCTAGACCAGGTTGTTCAAAGCCCCTTCCAATCCAGCACCAGTTCCGGGGATGAGGCACCCACAGTTTCTCTGGGCAAGCTGTTCCAGTGTGTCATCATCTTCATATTAAAAAATTTCTTCCTAATATTTATTCCAGACCTACCCTCTTTCAGTCCAAAGCCGTAACCCCCTTTCCTATCACACCGTGAACCTCCCCAGCTCTCTTGCAGGCACCCTGTGGGTACTGTAAGGTATCCACAGAGCTTTTTCCAGGCTGAACAACCCCAACACTCTGAGCTTGTCTTTATTGAAGAGGTGCTCCTACCTCTGATCATCAAAAACAATCAAATCTTATGCTCCAGGAAACATCACATAAAACAAAAGGGGTTGTGAGCAGGTCCATCATGAGGAGATCAAAGTAAGAAGGATCTATTTCATTAAGGTTTTGGGATCTAGAGGGGTAAACACAAGCTATTGGGAATAAACAAAACTAATTTGAATAAAGCCAAAGATATTAAAGAGAAGATGAAAACTGCATAAATCCAAAGCCTTCTGGAAGCAAAATAACAAAAAAATTAATTATTTTCATCTCTGCAAAAAATAAATACCCCCTTAAAGAATATCTGTCAGATAACTGTCTGCTATTCAAAGAGGTTCAGATGTTGACCCATTAGTCAGGCAAATTTTAACTGTGAAACTCTGTCACAGAATCTTTAGCAATATGTACTTTGCAAAAGATAATGAAAAGGTGACAACTTAGATATATTATTCTTTAAAGACCAAACAACGAGAAGCACCAAATCTCAGAGAAGGGAAATGAAAATCTTTACAGAGAGCTATAAATTTAAAACTCCATTCTCTGTTTTGAGACAAACAAGCCAAGAATAAAATTGTAAATCCTCTGGAAGAAAAAAGAAAATAAATGTACCAGGAAGTTTTAAAAATAATGCCATACAAATATCAGGGGCTCCTCAGTTCAAAATGAGTGACATGAAAGACATATGGAACCTGTAGGATATGGTCAGCATGACTGAAAATTTTTCCTGCCTAACAGTTCCCAAAACATAAAGGTGTGTGGTGCTCAGAAGTCCAAAGACTTGCTTGACCTCTCCAATGAAAAGCAAGTAGCATTAAACCAAGACAAGGCATGAAGACTGTGCAAAGTAGCATAAAGATGTAGATGTACTGCTGTATGTTGAATTTGAATGGCCTCATGTACATGTAAGTAGTTAACAGTAAGCACAGAAATAAGTTCTCTGTGAACCTCTTCAAGAAGGATAGCTCTCAGAATTTTGGCTGCAGTCAAAAGCTGCTATCTCCTGCTGATATATATAAAAATTTGTTAGTCAAAGAGGGGAAATGTTATTTTGGCTGTAACTGACCAATGTTAGAAAATTACTAGCTTCATAAAATTTCTTAGGGAAGAAATTCTCGACTCCTATATGTAAGTAATTTAATTACATTCTCAAAAGATAAACGATGAACATAGTCCGGATCCTGAGAATATCCCTGTTCTTTTTCCACTTATCAGAATCTAATTCAAAGTTAGAATTGTCACCTTGATCAAAGATGCCCTGCCTTGGTGAAAGCAAGGCTGAAATCACTGGAGCAGTTAAAGATGAAGATCTGGAGAGGCAGTCACTTAAGTGAGACTTTTCAGTTCTGAATGTCTTTAAGAACCATCAGGATGGTAGCAGGAAGTATTATAGAAAATACATTCTAAAATTATTTTTAATTTAGGGGTTAGGAAGCAAAAATATAAGCAAAGTGCAATGTGAACTGAGCTGAAACAGTAACACTGAAAAATTTCAAGGTTTGTGAGTGAGAAACAATGGAGATAAAATCAAATAAAGACTTTGATAAAATTGAAAACTGTCCCTGTGACAAACAAAAAAAAACCCCAAACCCAAACAAACAAAAAATCAAAAAATCCCCCCCCCAAAAAAAAACCCAGCAACTAACCAACCAACCAAAAAGATGGTGTCTCTTTATTTAACAATTAAAAAATACTTCCTAAAAATTACACTTCTAGGATATTTTTTCTAGACAGACCAAAAATAAAACAGCAGACAAGGCACATCAAAACTACTTTTGTTATCAAGCTATACATATAGACATGTACTTGTTACAATGACAAGGGTTTGCCACACAGATATTGCTACATTTCTTATTGTAGCTTGAAAAGAGCTTAGCCTCATTACAGCTTACTTTAAAATCATTGAATTTCCATGCCTCAGCTCTTCTGACCTTGGAGTTCACCAGCTTTTCCTTCCCTACGGATAACACTGTATAAGCACAGCAGAAAAAGGTATGGTCACATCTTTGTACAGCTGAAATGGGCTTGACAAAGATGTTACTACTCTCTACACGTAACATAGTGCTGACCTTAAAAATCAATGCTGTCCTGATGTACCAAAATTCTGTACCCTTTGCCACTTTCAGGATGAAAGGTGAAAAGGAGAAAAAGTGGCTGTGTTTTGGACAGATGATTTTCCCAGATGGTTACCATTTAGCCACACAATGCTCGACCCTGTCCACTGCAGGGATATGGGTTGCAGTAGACTATTGGTAAACTGTTCAGAAACATGAAACAGGAAAGGGCTTTTCAATTAGTACAAAATGCATTAAATGCATCTGTGTTGAAGACTAATTGTTTTTCTCACACCTGCATTCTTGGGTTGAGGGCCCAGGCTGGGTTTGCTGAGATCTTTTATGTTTCCCTGACAAGCACTTTACCTATAGAAAGCACCAGTTTCTCAGTCTCATTAGCACCATTCTGCCATTCACAAATTCACAAGTCCAATGAGCATCACTTGTAATGTTTTAACTTCAAGTTTGGCAGAGCTGAGAATTTGCAATAGAGTACATTCTTGTGACCTAGCAAATGACATTTGGAATTTTCACCTACTGCTAAGAAAATCCAGTCTCACTATCCAAACACCCTGCTCTTATATACACCTAATGTGGGTTTTGTCTCACCTTCTAGTTTGTGTCCTCCACCAGGAGAAAGAAGGCAGGCAGAGGCCAAGAGCCATAAAAAATATATTTTCCTGAAACTGGATTTTTTACCATCTGCTTTCCCTGCACTTTGAGAAGCATTATAAAACCCAGCTCCATCTCTTTTCAGCCACTTTTCACATTCCTACCACACAAACCTTCTCTTCAGTAAAGTGTTCAACACAGATATGGGATCCTCTGAGAATTCTTTTCCCAACAAGCTCCTTTGTCTGACTTAGTGTTCCTCAGTTTTGGTGCATCTGTGGTGTGAATTCAACTCTGCTGCCTATGTAGCTCACAGAATACATAAAGGACCACCAGGAAAAAAAAAATAATCAAGTTTTCCTCTGCCCCAAAATCTCATTTTATGTTTAGAGCTGCAGTCTTTTAATTGAAGAATGGCAATGGCATACAAGGTTTCCTGCTCATTGACTAGATCTTAGTGTAGGGTCTTGTGGACACAGCTGAACAGAAAAAGACCTGTGATTTTCAAAACAAAAATTCTCCCAAGAGACACACAAGGTTTTTCAAGGAATTCCATCTGCTGCTTGAAAATCTCATTATAGCAGAAACTGCCTTCCAAAGTACCATTTACAAGCTGTTATCTCTAGTTTATAGTCAGCCCTAGAAAGAAAACATTGGCTAAACCCTTTTTCTTGAATATTTTGTATTTTAGAGGGTTTTTTTCCACCAAAACAGAAGGCATTATAAAGGTTCCAAATAGCACTTAACAAATTGAACTGTAAAAAATAAAAATAGAAGTGATTTACATTCCTACAGTGAAACACCAATCATGATAAAATACAATAAATTGCAATCACAGAATGCAAAGAAAGGTAGAAAACCTTCTTACAAGTTCCAACATAGTTAGCATTTAAAGCTTTCTCAGATTTCTAGAAATGAGGCAGCAATGTGTAAGATCATAGCATAGGAAAAGCAAACAAGAGTAGACTCGTTGAATCACTCAATCAGAAAGACTGGGAAATCTCCTAACTCTCAGCACCCATTACATTTTCTCACTGGTCATCAGGAAAATGAGAATGCATTGAACCTTACCGAATCAATAACTGAGAGAGATATTATTTCTCCATATGCCCATACCTTTGATTTGGACATTAAAGAAGTCCTTACATATGCTATAGAAATTTAGAAAATGCAAAGGTAGTAAAACATACAACATCTTCTTACCTTATACTGAATTGGAGCCACATTTGGCAAGTACTACCATTTCTTTCCAAAGATTATTCCTACTTTAATGATGCTCTGTTATTTAATTGTCCCATAAACACTGAGAACTGTGGTAAAACAACAGCTTCAAACTGTGCCTCTCATGGGTGGCACAGCTGTAAGGGTGTTCTCTATCTTGTACATGCTGTCAAGAAACAGGTAGTGGAGAAAAAATTATCATAGATCACTTCATTACAGAAGTGTTTTTTTAAGGACACTGAATCTAAATTTTCAGTCAGATTCTGGATCTTAGGACTTGAGCTGGGTTGATCCTGGCTGGATGCCAGGCACCCACCCAAGACTCCTGTCTACAGCTGGACAGGGGTGAGAAAATATGATGAAGGGTTCATAAGTTGAGATGAGGACCCAGAGAAATCACTTACCATCCATGGGCAAAACAGGTTCAGCTTAGGGAAATTACTTAAATTTACTACTAACAATATCAGGGCAGATAATGAGAAGCAAATGTTAAAAAAACACTTTCCCCCCGCCCCTGCCTCCTTCCCATCTCTATCTCCTTCCTGCAGTTGCACAAGGAGACAGAGCATGGAGCTTGGAGCTTATGGTCAGTTTATCACAAGTTGTTCCTGCTGCTGCTCAGGGAGATAAGTCCTCCCCCTGCTCCAGCAGGGGGTCCCTCCCACAGGACACAGCTCTCCATGCACTTCCCCAGCATGAGTCTGTCCCATGGTCAACAGCTCTCCATGAACTGCTCCAATGCAGGTCACTGTTCCACAAGGTGCAGTCATCCAGGGACAGGCTGCTCCACTGTGAGTTCTCCAGAGAGATTTCAAGTCCTATCAGAAAACCTGCTCCAGCACAGGCTCCTCTCTCCACAGGTGTGCAGGTCCCTGCCAGGACCCTGCTCCAGTACAGGTTTCTCACAGGGTGCAGCCTCCTCTCAGACATATACCTGCTCCATCCTGGGGCTCCTCCACCACCTTCAGGTGGATCTTTGCATCCCCATGGACCTTTATGGGCCACAGGGGCACAGCTGCCTCGTTATGGACCACACCAGGGGCTGTAGGGGAATCTCATCTCTGGTGCATGAAACACCTCCTCCCTCTCCTTGTGCACTGATCTTGGTGACTATAGGGCTGTTCCTCTCACATGTTCCCATTCCACATTCCCTAGCTGCAAATACATGCACTAAATATATATTTTTTCCTTCTTAAATACATTATCATAGATAGAATGTTACTATCGTTCCTGGTTGGCTCAGCCTTAAGCGATTGTGGGTCTGTCCTGGAGCCAGCTGGTATTGGCTCCACTGGACATGGGGGAAGGTTCCAGCAGCTACTACAGAATTCATCTCTGTAGCCTCCCAGTTAGCAAAAACTGGCCACACAAACTCAAAACAGAACCCCATACACTTAGTGTGAAATAGCTTTAGTGCACACACGGTTTCTGTTTTATAATCTGAAACAGCTCTGTTGGAAACTCTGTGTTTGTCCTGATGGCAGGCTAGGAGGAGAGAAATACCTGAAAACTTCCCCACTTAACATCTGATTAGTCAGGCTTCATGGGGGAGGGTGACTTTCACTTCATATGTTCTGTCATAGGCAACAGTTTACTTAATGTACCAATACCAGACACATTAGCAAAGTACACACCAGAAAAAGCAGCCTTTCATGCATTACATGTGATCAGAAAGCTGGGACCTCATTTCCTAAATGTTCTGGTTTATTTTCTAATTGAGTATCAGAGGAACTCCTTTCTGGGTGTAGGTTCTGTGGTAATTTCACATCTCTGTGGTTGCGTAGCAACAAAGGCTAGAGAAGCAGGCACAAGTTCATCTCTATATATCTGACTAAAATGCTTCATTAATCTGTGCACAGTTTTTGTCCCTCTTGGAAACAAATGGATTAAAGCAGGTAGAACTAACATATTCCCCTGTCAACCTTTCTGCTGTATCTTCACTGCAGGCTTCATTTCAGATGATTTTGAGAGCACTTTTACCCCCTATAAACTTCCTTAAGCAGATCTACCAGAGCTAATTTCAAAATTAACAATTCTTCTATAATATCTAGCTCTTGTCAGGCATCATTTCCTAATAAACTCTCCAAGACAGTAGTAGAAGCTTCCATGCTCCTCACAGCATTACACCATGAATACATTGACATTTCATCCAAGTTAGGTTTCAAAGGCTTCAAAATAGATCAAAGCCTTATCGAAAAGGCCTGATTTATTCAGGACAGCTACATAAAATCTGTATTTAATCTCTGTTTAATCCAGTAAGATAAAAGACACATAGTATTTTATAAGATTAAAAATCAAAAAAGAAAGACGTTTTCAGGAGAAACCAGAGATATTTTTCCAGCCACCTTCAATGCTAAACAATTCATATCACTGGAGACAGTCACTGTTTCTTTGGCCTCTATATGTCAGATTAGAAATAAATACAAGTTCTTTTACAACACCTAGTGGTCAATATGTCCTCTTATAGCAGTCTTTTTAACATCATCATCCTCTGGCTATAGAGAATGTGACTAAGACCACATACTGCTAAAGCTGTTTGAGCTCAACACATCCATGGAAGGTTTTGCACAAATTTTCACTTCAGCAGGGGCTGAGTGTATATGACATCTTCAACACAATTTGAAGTGTATGGAATAAGGTTCAAAATTAATTCTAGCCTGTACCATGTTCAGAGGAAGAAAGGTGACACTAAAAAGAAATTTCTGTCTCCTTTGCATCCAACAAAACATAGTCTCTAAAACTTCAAGAAACTACAGCCCCCTGCTGCTCACTAACTGAGCTCACCTTTCTCTGTCACCACATTAAAGGAGATGCACTTCATAGGAAAACTAATACAAATTTCTTCACAAGTAGAAGGATTTTTTTGTTCACAAGCAATCAGGGGTGAAAGGATATAATGAAAGCACATAATTTTGTCTAAGAATTTTAAAGAATTTGTGCTCTGAAAGAAAACATATGATGTAGGTTAACAACAGCTAAAATGACTTGGCAAAGAAAAAAGAAACAAGACCAGGCCTTTAACAACAACAAAAAAGAAACAACCAAAAAACCAACAACAACAAAAAAAGACACACACACACACACACCCCCCACCAGACCACCACACAACACAAATATTTCAATGACCCTTTTTCTCTTGGACACCAAATTTTGATTTGTTACAGCATGAAAGTCCTAAAAGGACAGCTTTCACTTTATAATTAGAACTTGTAATTACCAGAGGGCATACCTATCAACCTGTCCATGTAAAATCCTTATTCATGTGCAAAAGTGGAATTTCCTTAGTGAATCTGATTGCATTTAAAGAGTTTATTTATGTTTGGGGGACATGCAGCATGAGCGCTGTTTGCATCTACCCAGGTGCCTCCTAGATGGCTTCTCTTATACAGTTCCTTCTCTCTTAGAAAGCCTTGCCTGTGTAGAGCTCTCATAAAGAAGCTCCAATAAACAGCTTGTTATTTGTCTTGCTGTTAACAATAAATATAAGACTGCAGTTTAACCCTTACAGAATTATTGCCTTGTGTGGCTAATCAATTTTAACAAGAATTAACACTTATATTTATGAAAAGAATGTGCTACAATATCAGTTTCTATTTAGCTTTTTATCTCTTCCTCTGATCTCTTACAAATTTAGAGCAACACACCAGTAATTGATAGAGAGAAGTGAGAATACTTGTCACTTGCTAGGACTTCCATCCTCCAAATAATGGAGGTAAATGGCAGTTTGCCTCTTTTATCCTTTATTTACTTTCCTAAATTGTGGAGTATCTGAAAAAAAAAATTGTACGAAGTGCTAAAATAAAGGAAAACATCTCCTCCAGCAGATTATTTGGGGTCTTTTACTGTTCTTTTAAACACAGGAAGGAGCCCAAGACACATTCCATTTTTTACTGTTGCTCATGCTTTCATTTTTATTAGCTGGCCTGTTTTAACTTTATCGCTGTTAAAATTAATTACATATTAGTAGAGACATGGTCAAGATAATGGAGGTTCAGTTTAACAAAGAAATCCATAGCCCTTGGCTCTTTTATTGTGGAGGATTCTCCTCTGCTCTGTCTCTTGACCCCACATCGTACACCCCACTTATATTGTTATTATTCCCCACCTTTCCACACCTGAAATAGGGTCAAATACCAATATCTCAGTAGAGTTAAAAAAATTAAGTAAGTCAAAAAAGCACTTTTTCTTGGGTCTGTCATCTTCTCTGCCTGCAGACAAGTGGTTGTGACTACATTCTGAACAGCAGTAACATGAGAAAATGATGCTCTTTCTAAAAGGCAATTTCCCTCAGCTTAATGCCTCTCTATAAAATGGAATTAACTTCAACATGGAAAAGAGGTAGGTGGACAGGAAAAAAGTAAGGTACTGTACACAAATGTTGATTTCAGCTCCACTCCTTTAGGCCAAGAAAACCACCTAGGAAGAACAGAAGTGAACAGATTTGATTCACTTAATAGACTTTAAGTGCCTCAGGACACAGCATAAACTTGTATCACATTATCAGACAGGCCCCCTCGTGGTGTCAATGTCTGTAAAGGCTCATGAATATGTAAATAATATATGTATCTTGGAAACATGCTTGACAAGAGAATAGCTAAAATGAACTGATTCTAGTTATAACCCATCAGTTTGCCATTCTTTATGTTTGAACAGGCAGCCTATTGCTAGGTGACAGATCATTAAGGCTATCTACTCAGTCAGCGGAAATGAAGAAATAATTTGTTCGTAATAACCTTCAGATGACCTCCCAGGCAAAACAGAGTCTTTAAAGAGCTATCCTTACTGATACATGTCGTGCCTCTATGTGGGGTTCTTCTGGCTTCACAGTAATAGCAGGGCTGCTGGTGAAACAGAGCAATAAACACCTAGTGACAGGGCTGTAGCATGAAAAGATCTCATCACCTGCCATCAACTGGCTGATGAATAATTCAGGCCTTCCCATCAGAACCAGGGATTTTAGACAGTGCCATGTTACATGGAGAAAGCAAGCAGAAAGGAAACATTGCTGCCTTCAATCGAAGCCTTGCTAAGCCCACTTATAAGGCAATATTGCCAGGCACAATAAATATACATGCATCAAATCACTCTCATCAACAAGCCTAAGTCTCAGAGATATTAGAGGCAAGATCTACTCAACAGAAACAGGCCTCCTATGTAGATGCTGCTGTTTGCCCTGTTTCTATAGATAGATTTATTCATATCTAGTCCTTTACTGTAGGCTGCTTTTTAATTAATTTTTCCACAGCTGTATGGCATAGGCCCCTATTGACCCTGGAAAGCATATGCCTTAATGCTTCAGCCTTGATTCTTACCATAATTCTCTGTTAGCTGATACCTCCCTGAACTCTCCACTCTTTATATTACTGCACAGGGTAGCACTCTAGACCCGCTCATTTCTGCCACATCACATGAAATGTCTCTTCTGCAGAGAGGGAAAACTGAAAGAAATAGAGGAGGCTGGCCCTAATATTATCTTCTCAAATTAAAAAAAAAAAAAAATAAAAATTAGAGCATAGGCTTTACTTTTCATGTATGTTTTCTCTTTTACAAAGAATTTGGAATAATAGCTCCTACACCTTGGGTTTTGTTTTGCTTTTGATGTTGGTATTGGTGGGTTTTTCTCTTCATTATTATAATCCTGCATTTGTTGTGGAAGACTAGATGTTCAATGGAGAGATTTGCAAAAAATACTAGTAGAGATTGAACCTTTATCTGTGAAACATACCAAAACTTCATTTTAGGCTATTAACCTAAACTCTTGTTTCAAGATAAAGTTTTAGTGAAATCAAACTACTGAACCAGAAATAGTCTGTCCAAGTTTTTTCCCTTCAATTATTTCTGTACAGTGGAGAACAACACATTTCATATTGCAAGATAACAAGTAACAGGAACAGGGTTATTCTAATTACAGGGTTTCTCACCAGAATTATATTTTCCTTTTAAAACATTTCAAGGAAAAAGCCAAACTTTTGCTATAAATCACTGTGTGTTTGAAATATTTTTTTTTTTAATATTCCATGTCTGAGCATCTTTTCACCTTGCTTAGAGCACATTGTAAGCTCACATTTCTGAAGAGAGCCACCCAGGAAACATATACCCCACAGATTTGTTTTCACTATTTTAACAACTTTGTTTTCTACCACAAGTTGATGGAATTAATTCAGCCACTTAATTCATTAGAGGCAGATCTGTCAAAAAGCAACTTACATGGGCATTGTCTTCTGCTCCCCCATCTTGTCTTCAACTAAGGAAAAAATATAATGGAAAATTCCCCAAGCCAAAACATCTCTAGAGGAACTTGTTGCAATCAGGAAAGAGTTAATAATAGGTTTACCAATTCATTTTGACAGTAAGGTTGGGACAGGCAGTGCACTGTACCTTGCTTCAAAGCACCTAATGGGGTTCATTTGCAAAGAAACAGTCTATTTCTCTAGCCAAGGAAAAGCAACTCTTGCTACTTGCTGAAGCATTCATTTTCAAGTAAATAATTATGACTCTTCCAGCAATGAAGGTAAAAGCAAAGTTTTAATCAAACTTTTTCACTGCCTAAACACAGAGATGGTATTTTTTTATCTTGCCTCCCACCTTTTCTTCCATTTTGATATCCTTGATTAGTTTGTGTTATGAATTTATGTAACTACAATATAAACAAAGTGAGAAATATTGGCAAGAGGATGCCAGATGAAGAATAAATGAGACAGAAGGTATTGCTGAGAATACATTCAATCCAACAGAGAAAAAATTTCCTTTTTCTGTAAGTTCTTCCTAGCTATTTCCTCCACCAGCAAGAACAAATGACACCCATATTAGATTTATTTAATTTGTGTATGTCCTGAAAATGAAACTAAAGAAAAAACTGAGTACTTGCTTTCTTTCAGCTAAAGAGTTAAATAGAAAAAAGCAGACAACAAACCAAACCAAACCAAAACAAACAAATAAACATAAAAACCTCACCTGCATAAAGGTAGTCCAGGCAAGATACACAAGATAGATCTGGAAATGTCATATGTTCCTACCGTCTGACAAAAAGCCATCCATTATTAACAACACAGCACACTTTTATCTAGTCTAAGTGGAATTATATGTTTGAGCTTTACTCATGCCTATAGACATATCTGTTTATGTAATTTCCTTCTTCTATGAATAAACAAACTAGTAAAATCATGGCAGAAATGCTCCATATTCCAGGTATCCCTCTAATAGATTTCATAAGATTTTACTCTGTACCCATTATCCAAAGTAAGAGATGACAGTTCAGTGCAGAAAAAGGCATGTTTACTTCAGGAAAGAATGTCCTTATGACACCTATCTGCTCTGATGAATCCACTAATGTGAAATTTCTGACCCAATAGGCAGTGATTGCACAGCACTGAGACTTCTCTCATTATTCAGGAAATATGTATTGTTACAGTGTCAGCTCTTTCCCTGCAGACTTGCTGCCAAGCAATTACTCATTTTCATCACTTAGATTTTCTCACCCCCCCGCCAGCTTTTCCTTTTTATTTTACTATGTTTTGTGGGTGTCTATATATCCAGCATACTTCAAGAAGAAAACACACACAGTACTGGAATGAAAATTATGCTTTTCCTATTTGATTTTAAATAGAAAAGCACTTTCACGTGCTTAAAAATTGATGCTGTTTCAAGCTTTACAGAAAGCAATAAGAGAAACCAGTATCTGCAGGGAAAAAAAAACCAGAAAGTAATCAAGAGTATTTTCACTGTTGTACATATTTGCTCCCTGAGACAACCTGTGAAAACTATCTTCTATGCCCTTATTCATTCATCTCACTGTCTGTGAAGCATCAGTAGTAGACAGAGGGAATAAAAAAAAGCAAAAAGCAAAAGAGCAATGATACTTTTTAATGAACGTGTCTAACTTGGTGTCTTAATGAGGAACACTACTGGATGACAATCTGACTGTCTTGATTTTTTCTCATTTAAATCCATTAATCCATTTAAATCCATTTCTGAATTTTGAGTTCAAAAGTTCAGTTTACAGTAGGTAGAAAAGGGGTTCTGATGAGACAAAAAAGAGTTTTAGAGAAAATAAGTAAGCATATGATGTTAGGTGACATATTTGTGCCAGATGGTTTCTGTGTGGTCTGATTTGTACCAGCACAAAAGCATTCAAACATTAGTGACCTATAGAAGATGAGTTATTTAACAATATAAAAGATCTAACATCCCATTCATCCTCAATTTTAACAAAATATCTAGCCTGCCAAGAAATGTGTGTGAAACTTCGTCATCTAGGACAAAAAGGTCAAGATTTTACAGCAACTGTTGATTTTACATGCTTTAATTTCAGATGTTCAACCTGACTGGAACATTCTGTATTTTCAGAAGGTGTTCAGCAACTTACATTGGAAGTCAAGACATGGTAGTCCATTTTAATATTCAACCATGATGGATGGCAGAGGGTTTAGCAGGCCCCAGGAAGTATTACTGATGTTATTCCCAGAAGTACATTGTTCCTGTGAGCTAAGGAGGCAGGAGACTCAAATCTATTTCTTTGGAAAGCTTGTGAAATGTCTCCATTGTGAGGACTCCAGATTTTCTTATAGCTCAGACCAAGGCTTTCAATATGCTTCTAAAAGCTGAACCTTCCTAGATTTCTTCCTATTTATATATTCTTTCCCTTCTCTCCAAGCCCAAGCACTATCATCTAAGACCTTTATCTGACTCCAATAAATTAAAGGAAGAACATCCACAAAACTTTCCTCCTGTTGCTCATGCTGGGAATTAATCCTTACATTCTCACTGGGAACTAAACTTTCCAACAGGGCATCATGACAGCATCCAGGACTCTACTGAATGGAAATGTAATTCTCTATGACTTCTATATGTTCAGCAAATAATGTGTGTGAGAGGAGTATTTAGATGACTTGTTATCTGTGAAGAATACAAATGCATGACAGGACATAATCTCAGACAATATACCAGGACACAGTGTAGTAATGGGCATGTAAGTCTCCCGAGCCCTATCCTCAGAAGAGAGCTTATCGCGAAGAAATCAAAATTATAGCTATTGATGTGGTCGTTCAGAGCCATAACAAAGCATTGTGTCATAGCCCATAGATGACACAGGGGATACACCTAAATCTTCCCAGAGCCAAAGCACAGGAACAGTCCTGGCAAAGAGGGGACTCTAACATCTAAAACTTCTAACATCTCTAACATGTAGTATGTGGAGATGGTATGGAAAACCAGAACTACAGTTCCATTTAAGAACATGTATTAATATACCTAGTGAAATTGTTGCTGTACTATCACAGATGCACAGAATCAATTAGGTTAGAAAAGGCCTTTGAGATCATTGAGTCCAACCATAGACTTAGCACTGCCAGCTCCACCACCAAGCCGTGTCCCTAAGCACAACATATACATGCTTCCAACTCTCCAAACCTGAGCCTCCCTTCTAAACCACAGTTGAGGGGTACAAGTCCCCAGGCACTGACCTGGAAATGAAGCTCAAAGCAAGGAGGGACAAGGAATGCTTCTTTTCAGAATGTGGCTGCAGATGAAGTCTGCATGCCTGCTAGGAAAACTCCATTACAATTTTTATATAATCATTACTCAGTATGATCCCTTGTGATTTTTGTCATCATTTGGTCATCATTAACAGGATTTATATTACCAGACAAGTAATTTTCCTTAATTAAGTGGCTAACTGCAGATGGTATCCTACAGAAAACATCTGATATCATCATAAATATCCTCAAAATCTTCTTGTGTTTACAGGCAGAGCTCTTTTGTCAGTCTTTCATAGCGTTAATTAAGCAGTAAGTTTTACCTTAAATAGCTGAATAATTTTGCTTCTATTGTTATCAGATATAGCATAAAATACAGATTTTTGGAGCAAAGTCAATTGTAAATTTCTTTATCTTGATCTGACTTAAGAATTCTAATTCTTAATATTATGTGCAGATCATTTCTATTTGCAGTCCTCAATCTTCTATTTATGTTGCTCAGTCTTCATTTTCAAAGGATGGAACAGTGGCCAAGAGCAAGTACTAAAATTTAAGGCATTTTTGCATAATTTAAATGAGGAAGTGGACCTTACCCTAGAATTTGAGACAACCATCCAAATATTTTTTCTACATTTCCTCTAGAGACCTTAACACTCAGTGACATGTCTGTTTCCCCTAATGTAAGTGGACAAAGGATAGAATGGAACATAAAATTAATGTAACAGGAAGAATGACTAAATAACAAAAGGAAAATTTCATGATTTTTAAAGAAATCTATGGTTTTTGGTTAAACGTGGTGTGACCCTAACTTACCAGAAGTCTCATCTATAAAAGTTAGCTGATAGTCCATGGTGTCTCTCCTCTCATACTATGCTATCAGCTGCTCTCATATAATCCAAAACAATGTAAAATTTCCTCAAATAGAAGCTGTCCCCAGCATAAGCATCCAGTGCCTACTCTTTTCAGTCTGTTTTCGGGAAGGAATGCACAATGCAATGTGGATTCTTCCTACAGAGTGATCATGATGCTATTTTCCTTCCTGGGGAAAAAAAAAAGAAGAACGTGATCTCAACTAAACTGAGTCTACATTCCCCAGAGTTCTATTTTCAAGGTATACAATGCTTTGAAACTTAATTATTTTTACAGATAGATTATGCTGCTAATGTAGGACAACAAAACTTGTACTTTTTTTCTTCTATCAGGTTACTGGTATCAGCTCAAACCCATTCACTGAGACTCACTACAGAGGAAAAAAATCTGAAGGTTTCTGCCATACATCAGTGGCAGTGTGGTCTTCATGTAGACAAGTATATAACCTGCAGGGCAGATCTTCATTAGGAAGATATTTCTCTGCACCAGAATCCTTATAAAGTAAGTATATCATAGAGCACTTTTATGATACTCATGCAACAGCTACAAGACTTTATTCAGTGAAACTTTTACTACTTATGTGGTATTTTGGAGAGATTTTTCTCAGCAAAGGTATGTCTGGGGAGTTTTTTTTCTCTCATTATTGCATATAATGCTATTCTGTATTGCCCAAAGGCCCAACAGAAGTATCATGGGAATTTGAGAAACTTAGTGTAAAGAAATGTTCAACATTGAGGTTGTTAAATTCAATCTGGGAGAAAAAAGTCTTTAGTGACCAATTGCAAATCGACCTTAAGCAGTTGTAAGTCTTAGAATTTAGATGTCTTATGAGAGTCTGATTCACCCTGAGTTAGTTCCCAAAGTCAAAGCATTTAAAAAGCTGGTGTGCTGACAGACAGACAAACACCTTTCAAGATGCAAGCTTTCATCTCTGATCTCCATTCTAAATTAATATATCACGAGTCTTACTGAGAGCAGTAGAAATGGTGTGTACAACACTATTTCTTTCACAAGGCCTTTCTTTTTCACTTTTTTATTGCACCTTCAGCAGCAGTTTGGCTAGCTGTACAACAGACCACTCCAGAGATGAGGTCTGGCTGACAACAAAGACTTTTTCCCTAGAATTCATTTTCATCTGGAGCTGTTCCCTGACCTAATTCACTGTATGACTGCACCCAAGCCACAAATGTGCATCTGGAGATGTTGAGCAGAATGGAATCATGTCTTCTGCTCACAGCAATGAGTTATGCAAGACTTAATTTCTAACTAAAGACTGAATTCCAGAGCTATGGTGGATGATATATTAAATAAATCACAATCCATGTCTTCAAGAAACTGACATATTCTCTTGTTCTTGACATTAAATTAATAAATATATAGAAAAAGTAAAATCTTATGTTTCATATTTCTTCTGTTATTTATTTTCATGTTATGTAAATGCATAGTATGAAATACACTGCCTTTAATGCACCCTTTATCCCACTAGTTATTTAAGTCAGTGATTTCATATTTTAAGCTTCAGGTCACCTTTTGCAATAATAAATTTTATCAGACTTTTATTGGAAGAGGGAGAGACATACCTGGAAAAAAGGTTAGAAGGCCAAAATCTTTGTTCTGTGGGGAATCTTGAAGTCAAAGCAAGTATATACAATGCCTTGCAGAACTGGTACTTCTTTGTTTTGTTCGATCAGCAATTTTCATCTATATGTTTCATACTTACTAAACCAAGTTTGTATTCAGTTAAGAGCAGTCAGGCATAGTTGAAAGCAGTGAGGTGAAAGCAATCAGATACAATGAGGTAATTCCAATTTAAAAGATACCAACAAAATGCAAACTTTTCTGTCCTGTTATTTTTCAATGGACTGCAATTTTCATACTTTTTAACACAGTTATAAAATATTTGTCATAAAACAGAAGCAACATGAATCTGGAGCATCGTGTGCCTTAGTTCCTAATTATAGTGTATAAACCACAGTTAAATTTGTAAATAGCATGAAGACAACTATAGAAATAATATTGGACTATCATGGTTCTTTTAATTACTGGCACTGTTGGCTGGGAGCCCTTCCATTTTTTCAGCTGTATCAGCTAACAGAGTTCTTCGAAGAGGAGATTTTTCAGACTTCCAGCTCTACCAGAGTTCTGTTGTGCATAATTTTCTCTACAAAAAGATTGAAAGTTTGTCAACACTTTCTGAAATCTGTAAAATATTTGCAGAGACCAAACCATCAATAGTGTAAAATACATCATAAATACATCATATGAATAAATTCTTATCAATAAATCATTGTAATTATAAACTATTTGAGTTTATAGAATTAATTTCTAAAATGTCCTGAGCACTTTTCATGGATTCATGCCCAAAATACCTAGTAGGCACTTAGCAATAATTAAGCACAGTCTCAAGCCTGCACCACAAAAGCCAAACTATTTGCTGAAAGAGTGCAAAGCTTTGGTAGATGGTAGTTAATTTGTCACTAGATCGATTTAAGATGGAGGCTCTTGTAAGATGAAGAACTGATGGTTGGTATCTGGGGACTAGACTTGGTTGGGGACTTAGTTGGACTTGCAGGTGGTTTTTTTGGTTGTTGGTTTCGGGTTTTTGATTTATTTAGTGTGGGGTTCTCTGCCTGAAGAAAAATAGTTTATTGGTTCAAATGCAATTCAATTTATTTTGTAGTTTACTGGGACTTTTTTTACTAGTTTGACTTTTTGTTAAACTGATAGCTTGTTCAAATTAACCCAATTTTTTTTCTTAACATTTTGCTATTTGCCACATACCATTTTTGTGTTACTATGTAGATGTAAGTTTTAAAAGAAAACGTTTTTAATAGGAGTTTTGTCACAGAAGTTAAACTTTGTAGAAATTGTGAAATAAAGCCTTAATTAGAAAATTAATTTTGACATTTTGAGACAACTAATTTAAGTGCTTTGAATTTCCTAATTGCTTCAGTCTCCTGAAACTGGTAAAAACTAAAGAAAATAGAGATATATCTAAAAAACATAGCAAAGTACATAAAATTACTGAAAAGAATTTTTCCAAAGGCCCTTTGCAAAAAGGCTAAAGCTACATGTTTACTCCCAATAGTAAAGCTAGAGAGCTTTTGCCACAGAACCAACTGAGGTTAGATAAGACACTTGGGATGGAAAGATTTCATGCACCAACTCACACACATTTTTCTTCTCTTTTTATTGTAACTTATATCTAGATATTTGAACTTGCTCAGAAAATACTTTGGAAACCTGCTGTCTTCTTTATTTCCATCCAGTGATTGCATAACTGGTATTCTCACAGGCAAAAGGATGCAGCATTTTACTTTTGAGGCCAGAACTGATGACAAGAGCCCATTTTTTTTTAAATGGTAACAACACCATGTTTCTTGAAAACACCAGAGCAAAGCCATGGTGGAACCCTACTGCTACTCTATGATGGAATTTCGTATTCTTGAAAGAAGAGAAAAGTAAGCATGTAGGCAGAATTGAACTCTTACAAAAACTGATTTCACAACTGTGCTTCATCATTATTTTTTACCTTTAGAAGCACTTAAATAGAGCATTTTTCACCTCTGTTTATTAACTACCAGATTGTAATAATTTAGTTGAAAATGTTATATTGGAATGCTCATGACGCAGTAAAGAGATTGTTTGCACCATAAGTAAAACTCTGTTCTTAAACTTCGTTTCTTAGAGGATTTGGCAGGGAAGGAGGCAGTGTAATTGCTCTGAAGAGGATAAAGATTTGAGCCTAGAATTCATTTCTACAGCTGGGTCATAGGGCCATGGAAATCTAAATTGGCAGTGAAAATGTTAAATGGCACAAAGTATAGATCCAGCGCTACTAGAGATAAACAACTGGTATTTACATTGGCAAATATTCTTGCTGCGTTATGCTTGCCCTATTTACTTCTTTGTCAGTAATGCATCAAGTATCCTATAGCATAATCCTTCTCTCAGCACTTACCAATGAACTATGAAATAGTATTAAATAGAATTAATTAGAAGTTTTAATGAATCATGTCTGTTCTCATTTATTATACAATGTAATTTTCAAGGAGTGATTAATTATGAGCTACAGATGAGTGAATGGTTAATGTAGTTTGTTAACCTTACTAAGAAGCTACAGTACATGGTGCAAGTTAGTTCTCCTATATTGTTAGCACGCTTAAGTGATTGCCATTACTTCAAGTGAACAAGGTTTTCATGACTTTGCTATTAAGATGCAGAATTGGCTAGTAGTTGACCTTCCCCCTGTATTATTTTTACAGTCTCTGACACCTTTTCCTTCTCCTTCCTTTCCTTTCAACCTTAATTTACAGATGGAAGCCACACGATAAAAACCCTCCCTCCCGTCAAAGTGAATTTGTATGCTTAATTTAGCATATGTGATTTAGTTTATGCAAAATTTTACCCAATTCTATCCAAAAGTGCTAGATTCTGTTATGTTCTCAGTACATAGTATTACCATAACTATAATTTCAGCATTTCCTCCCAGCTGGAGCTGATAACACACCAGTGTTTTAGGGACAGCTGAACAGCTTTTTCACAGCACCAAGGTATTTTCATTTTCCAGCTCTGGCCTGAAGGGATTAGACTGGAGCTAAACAAGTGGGTGAGGATGCAGCTGAGAGAGATGAACTCAGCAGACAAAAGGGATGTCCCATGCCATAAAATGTGCTCTGCAGTAAAAATTCAGGGAAAGGAGGAGGAGTGAAATGTGCCCTTTGGGTTACAGCATTTTTCTTCCCAAATACTTGTTACATGTACTGAGGCCTTGCTTTCCAGGAGGCAGCTAAACATCTCTCTGCCCATGGGAATAGTGAATGAATTCCTTATTTTGCTTTGCTTTCATGTGCTGCTTTGCTTCACTTCCTAAACTGTCTTTATCTTGACTCACAATTTGGTGTGAGATTTTAGGTTTTGTTCATCTTATTTTCAGGCCTGTCTTCCTGCAGGGAATGAGAGAGAGATTGGGTGGAGGTTCCCCTGTCAGCTGAGATCAGTTCACTGTTGCTCCCACTGAGGCTTCTTTGAAAAGTAATCATACAACATAGGTGGCATTTATGTGGATACATGCTGAGGCAATTCTCTTTTCCTTTTATTAGCTTGGAGGGGTGACATTTCAACATTTTCAAATACCCAAGGTCTCAATAAAAATAGAACTTAATGAGACTACATCTTTACCATAAAACAGAAATACAGGTCTCCTTAATCACCCTCTTTTTTTTTTAATTTCCATAAGTTTAACCTCATTATTTTGAAGCCTTAAAGAAGCATATAATTCCTTCTGTTTACTTATGAATCATCAAAATACAGAGGTTGCATTTCTAATTCCACAAGTAGTCATAGATATGGATCCTGTCCTCAGTGGGTAGATTTCCTTTGTAAGCTTAGATAGAGAAATAACTGCTTAAAATGTGGCTTGAAAGGACTCTTTCTATGTGCACCTTTTGCCCATGGCAGGATCCAATTCTTTGTGTCCACTACTATGTTTGCCTACAGCAATACCCTTAGCTTTTGCTAGCTCTCAGAAGCACTCTTCCTACTCAGAGTTTGAGGTCACAGAACAGGACCATCCTGAGCACTGCAGATCAAGGCAGACAAGATCCCCCAGATACCTGGGCCACAAAGTAGTCTCTGGAATGCTTTGTATCTAGAGCTGGCCCCACACTAAGTTTCAGCACAAAATGAGTTCCAGAATTTATCTTAACTAATTAACAGAAGGCAACAGAATTTCGTCTATTTTTCCAGGAGGAAGAAATAAAATATATTCTCTATTCTTAGGGTACAATGACTATAATGTTTCTACAGGTGTAGAGATATTTTTCACCTGAACACACAAAATAATAATCCCAGGAGAGTGACTGCTGGGATTTTCTCTAGTTTTACCAAAGTAAGTTTTAATTTTGAATAAAATCAGTGGGTAGATAACAGTTTATGATCTTGCTTCAGTGATAATATGAAGTAGATCTTATACACATTCATAGCCAACTGCAAATTAATTGTAGCTCTTGCAAGATGCTGAACAGCTTATACTTCAGCAAAGTAGGCATAGAGCTTACTAGAATATTTCTCCTGATGTATAAGTGGGTTCAACTCTGTTTTCCTTTCCTTAACCATGTTAAAAGGGCAGCAAGGTAGTTGTGATTCAAAGCCTAAATTCCTAATCTCAGAAAAATAGACAGAAAAAAATTATTTTGACCTTTAACAACAAAAAAAAATTGTGGATTTATAACATCTTATGTATTTAAAGATGTTGAGAAAGACAGTGTTAACCAAGTGTTGATATTTTTATGTCCAGGTTGAGTGATTTGAACAGGAGCTTTATTAGATGGGAGCCCTCAAAAAGTGATTAATTGATTATTTGCATTGAAGTGAAAAGACTTTTTCAGAAATAATTTCCTTTTGTTTTGTGTTGTATGCATGCATTATTCTTAAAATCAAGGAGATTCTTTCATTAAATTTATCTCAAGGTAACTTAGTGACAGTTTATTTCATTGATTCATATTTCATATCCATACTAAGGGGTTTCTGATCATGCTGTATTTGCTAAGCCAGTCAATTTAAGCAGCCACCAAAACATAACAAAAAAGTATTTCCTTCCCTCTTAGTAATAGAAAGCTTGAAAAAAAAAATGGTTTCTTCACAAATTAGGTGCCGAAAAAGTGCTCATGGTTATCACATGGTTATCAGTTTGAACCGAATTTTATGGCTGTTTGTCACCTCCTGTTGCCTGGTCATATTAATGTTTATTGATCCTGTAGCAGGATGTTCTGCCCTGGAATGTGGTCAAGCAACTCAGTCAATGCCCTGTTTGCAAGGCTCTAAGTGGTGTATTGAGAGGGGGCTGTCATGCTGAGTTTAGTATTGAATTATGCTAAAACCAGTCTGGCTCATCAACCCCAAAGCTAACACGCTGATAGTGAGACAAAGATGTGACAGATATGGTAAATCCTCATCAAAAAAATGCTAAGCTGACCAGAACACACATGACTGACAGTCAATCACTTTATACTGTAAAAGTCAAGTTCCTCTTTTGTACAGTTAGGTTCTTCTTGGAGTCTGCATGAAGATTTTTCCTTTGGATGGGTATGCCCCTCAGTGTTACTCCTCAAGGCTGAGCAAAAGAGATTTTGCTCACAATTGTTGGTATGGGTGAATTACAGCAATCTCTGCTTTAATAATTGTTTGATTTTATTAGCTTTAATACAATTGCTTTAACATGATGGCTTCAATGTAGTGCACTATCCTGCCCTATCCTAGCCATTTTAACTTCTAAACTGTATAGTAAATAATTCTGATCAAGATACTTTTGGCTAATCATTTATCATAATAAATAATTTATTTTTACAGAAATAGATCTGATTTTCCATTATTAATTCTGCAGGACAAAGTTGTACAAAGGTTCAATCACACCTCTATAATTTCCTAAACTATTGAAATTCTGAGGCTAAGATTGGATCCAGCTGCACCCAACAGCTCTGAGGAGTTTGGAAAGGAAGGGGGTCCTTTTGGCATCTCATGACTCAACAGGAGGCCTCCTCTGAAAAACTTTGCCTCAAACCTCCACTCCCACTGGCAACAGTTCCCTTCTTGTGCTACATAACATATCTCAGGTGTTAGCTTGGCAGAAGTCATTGCAAACATAGTTCTCAACTTGAGAATCCATCTGAAAATATATTTAAATAAAAAAAAAAAACAAAGAATGACCTCCTGGTATGGATTAAACACATCAATCACAAAGCTGAAGTGAGATGGAAGAATTTCAATAGGAAAAGAAATATCTGTGGCATGAAGCTCAATTTGTAAAGACCTCAAACTGCAGGACTCCCTAAACAGAAAGGCTGCTGCTGAGATACATCAAAAGTGAATCTTTTTTGAAGAACAATTGCATGACCTAGTTTCTGGTCAGCAACAAGCTTTTTCAGAAACTTCAGGAGCTGATAAAAATCTTTGTAAAGTTAGGATGTGCACTTTTATCTTTATACCAGTAGGAAGGAGGGATTAGAAATTATTTTCTGCCATCTTATTTTAAATTTAATTATAAAAGTTGTGTAATTCTAGGACCAATGGAAGAAACAAAATTTGTATAAACTAGATGTCCATAAATATTTATTGTACTAGGTAGAAGTTTAAGATTTAGTTAGTACGCATGAAAATATGCTTCCATTTAAAGTAACTAGAAACAGAAGAACAGAAAAATAAAAGCAAGGTCTTATTTAATTCAATTCCTAATATTCACAAAGTAAACTTAAGTTATACAAAAAGGGTAGACAAGATTTCTTAAAAAATACCTATGAAATGTGTTGGCTGTACTCAAGCAATATGAAAACCAAACAGAAGTATGGGGTTTTTTCTGTCTGGGTTTGGGAGTTTGTTTTGCTGTTTATGCAGTTATATCTACCCATTCTAAGATCCAATACCTGAAATCCAGCCAGTTAAACCAGCGCACTTCAAGGTACCCCGTGTACTGCTTCCAGTTGTCTCCTGCTTTTCTCCATGCCACACCTGCTTTGGAAGGTACATCTTCTAGAATGACAGATAAACTCTGCGGTGCATGAGCTCCAGAAACAAGCAGTAGCCCAGAGCAGTAATTCTGGATCAGACTTGTGAGAAGTATCAGCAGGTGATGAATTTGGCAGTTTCTTGTCCCTCAGTGAAGGACAGTAAATGGGGTGGTAGGAGAGGGAGGAGAAATCACAGAATCACAGAATATTCTGAGTTGGAAGAGATCCAAAAGGGTCATCCAGTCCAACTCTTAAGTGAGCGTGTGAATAGAATCCACAAGTATTAGCACCATCTTTTAACCAGCTGAGCTAATCTCAGCTGGTTAAAATTATTTATTATAATAAATGATTAGCCAAATGTATCTTGATCAGAATTATTTACTTACGCTAATGGTGCTAATGCTTGTGGAAGAAGAACTTCTTTGCAGTTCTTAAGTTTTTTTCCTGAGAACAACTAGATACAGTAAAATTTTTTACAGCTGGATCATGTTTTTAATTAGATGCAGGAAAGCTTTAAAACGCATTCTATGTATATTATTATACACAGCAAATCTTCTCCCTAAAACTTCACAGGTGACAGGAGATGGTATAGACATTCAGTTCTACTATCCATAACCCCAGACCGCCAGTTCAGAAATCTCAGGTTTTTTACTGTAATTCCTCATCTCTAATCCAAAGCAGTCCATATGGGATATTTGTAAATGGCTTATGTACTTGCAATGATGTTGATGGTTCAACCCTCCTGAGCAGCAAAGACTGCATTTCTTAAAGCATTACAAAAGCCGCCTTAGTAGCCCCAGTTGCCTAAATGGCTGGTTTCTGAAACCAGAATCTCCTGAATATCACGGAGTAGCTTTATATCTTTGTCTCTGATGCTTGTTAAATAGATAAGTGGAAACACAGTAAAAATAAAAAACAAAAATAAAAGTTATAAAACCCAGAAATTGAGAAAAAAAAAATTGTATTTATTAAAAATAAAAACAACAAAAACCCAAACAAACAAACAAAAAAAAATGCAAAAACCCAAAACCTGAGCCCAAAGAAAGTGTTCAGTCCACTTTCTTTGTCAAATGCACCAGTTTGGCATTCACTATGAAGCATGTGTTGTGTGATATCTAATTGGCATTAATTGTTCAAGTATTTTCTTCTTGATGCAGTTCCTTAGCACTGGCACTGTCCAAAAGTGGGGTTTTTTGTTCCAGATAGTGTTTCCCTGCCTTGTGTACAAACAATAACACACTTCAGAGACATGGTCTCAGGCAATTTTGTAGGCAAATAAATTAGAGGACCAAATGGATTCATAGTGGAAGCAGTAGCAGATTTGGCAAGACTGATGCCTTAAGAGCAAAGATTTTCAATTAATGAGAAGAAAATTGTCAGGAGGAAACCATGTGATGTCAAAAGCAAGAAAGGAAAGAAGCTGATGTTTGCACTCCTCACCGTGCTTTTTAATGTCATTAACAATCCCAGATGTTTCATGTAAAAGCATGACATGTAACAAAGACAGACCAAGACTCATTTTTATAAAACATTAAGAGTTGTAAAGTATATCTACAATGAAAGTCCAAGCAGGCTTAAAAAATTCATAAATGTCCTACTGGCATGACCAGACATGCAACAACAGAGAGAAAGACAACACTTTTACATCTATCTCAAGAATCAGGCTGCTGGATGGTGACAAGCCCACAGCGTCCACAGCTGTTCCTCTTTCTTGTACCTGCAAGGAACATTAGAAGCTATGGGAAGGACAGAGTCACCACCACAGCAGTCTTAAGAGACCAACAGCCAGGCATCAGAAAAGATATCAAGATAGATAAAATAATTGTTGATCAGTTTGGGTTTGTATGATGGAACAAATTTTGAGTGACATTCTCAGATCTAGCAAGAGCTACCTGGGAATACTCCTATGAAAAACATGGACAACATTTTAATTGGTACTAGCTTGTTTTTTCCAGGTTGTACTACACAGTAAAATATTGAATGCATAAAAATTACTCATGCTCCCTCATCAAGTGACCAAAGCCAGTTATCTTCAAATTAATGAACAACAAAAAAAAAGAAAGACTGATGTTGATTTAAGTATAAAATCACCCATTCTTGGATGTCTCTGCCACAACCTTGGATGCTCTACAGTTAAAATTTATAAAACAAAACATATACAGTACAGACATTCACTTGTGTGTCTCATGAGAGCTGGCTGTCAGGGACCACAAAGGATCAAGCAAAAGGCAAGTCCCATCGGAACTGCATCACTCCAAAATCTTAGCTCTCAGGTCTTGCACACAAACTCACAATTAGCAGAATGATACATATATGCATATTTCATAAAATAAAAGGTTGCTTCAATAACTAGATGCCAAAACCACTATGAAATTAGAGAGGGAAATCAAATCTATAGTAGGTCCAGCAGGAGACTGTGTTCTATCCTTGGATCTGTTTGCAGGCGTGCTCATTGCATACAGATTAGCTGATAAATGGCTGATTCAATAGACTGGTAGCAAACACATGCTTTGCTAGGGATGACTTTTTAAGTCATCATACATCAAACAGACAGTGTCAGCCTTTGAGGATAAACCAGTGATGGCTTGTTGTGCTCTTTGAACTGCCTCGGAGACCCAGAGACTGAAAAAGTGCCTGAATGTATCCCTGAATCCACTGGGAGGACTGAAAGCTTCAAAGAGTAACACTATCACATCCAAGGGGAAATGCATTGATTGAAGGAACCAGTGTGAAATAGTCTTTTATAATTACCAGAATGCTGGAATCGACTGGTGTTTTGCTGAGCTATATTTTATCTTTATTGGATTAACTGTGACACAGTAGGTTATGTCAAAGGGAATCTGCATGAATATTAAAAGTAAATGTGGTGTGAATAATAGATAACTTACATTAGATGCAACAGCATGCAGCAATTTTTATTCACCTATGTAATTAGATTAAAACAAATCTGCTGAATAAAGTATATTGTCTTATTATAATCCAAATTCAATAGTATCAAGAAGTTATGAAACAGGGATAATTGCTGCTCTTTAGAAGATGCATGTGGTTAGTCATATATACACATGACAGGGAAAAATTTTGAGAAGAGTTCTGGAGAAAAATGGTTTGGCAATAGAAAACCATTTCAGTCTCAAATTGTTGGTAAGTATCACATATCTACTTAGAAATTTGGTAGCAGGTCTGTGCTGTTTGGATTAAAAAAAAAAAAAAAAAAGAAAAATTAGGGGAATTGTAAGGAACAGAAATTATGTAAGGCAGATGAGCTTAGGGCTAGGACCGTACATTAAATTCTTCTGGTCATTTTAAAAGCATATACTCTTTAAAAGCACTGGGTCTTCTAATTTCCTAAATGATCAGCTGTATGTTCTTTAACATAATGAGCATTTTCTTTTGTATGCCACAGAAATATATATCGGTTTGGAATTTTTAGCAGAGAGTTCAATTTTTGCAAAGCTGAGCAATTGAAAATATGAATTTCAATTATATCTGTAGAATCACAGAGTAATTTAGCCTGGAAGGGACCTCCAGAGGTCATTAGACAAAGCTCTGCCTCAAAGCAGATCTAATTAGATCAGGCTGCTCTGGGACGTGCCTAGTGGAGTCTTGAACGGAACCAAGGACACATATTTCACACTCTCTTTGTTCACTTATTCAAAGATTTGATAATCCTCATGAAAAAAACCTAAACCAACAAACAAACCAAAAAACACCTCCTTGACTTAAAGTAATATTAATTTTTCTCAATCCAAAATGTGTCTGCTTCCTCTGCTAGCATGCACTTCCTGGAAGGGTTTGCCTCCCTCTTCTCTCTATCCTTACATGACGTGGTTACAAGACAGCAACAAGGTCTCCCTTTTGCCTTCTCTTTTTGGAGCTGAACAGACAGTTCTCTCCTCTTATGCTTTCTGCTCAAGCCCTCTGGTCTTGTTTGCCTTCACTGGACTTGCTTAACTGTGTCAGTAGCCTTGTTGCTCTGGGTATCCCAAAACTTGACAGAGTATTGCATATTTAGCCTTAAAAGTGACAAAAAATAAAGGATCACTTCTCCAGACCTGTTAGCTGCAGTTGTCCAGTACAGTCAAGGATACAAATGGGATTCTCTGACTCATTCATCTTTTTGTCCACTAGGACCCTAAGGTCCTTTTCTGCAGAACTGTTCCCTGACAACTGGACCTCAGCCTGCATTGTTGCATGAATTTATTCCATTGCAGATGAAGGATTTGCAATCATGTTAAACTATATGAGAGGCTTACCAGTCCATCTCTCCAGTCTGTCCTGGTTTCTCTGACTAGGGGCCTTGCCCTCCAGTGTGATGACCACTAATACCACTAATGCTAATTTGGTTTTGTCCACACACTTGCTGAGGTTGCATTTCACTATCCAAGACATTAATGAAGACATTAAACAGTTTTTTCTCACTATAGATCCCTGAGGGATGCCTCTAGTTACTGGCTGCCCAATGGACTTCTGCCACTTGTATAAACTCTTTGATTTCAGCAGTCCAAGAATTTTCTAATCAATTATTATTCACTAGACCAGCTTCTGTCTCACCAAGCTGGTGATAGTGAAGCTGTCAAAAGACTTGGAAATCAAAATATCTTTGAACAAGGCACTCACTGCCTTGTTCAAAGTACCAGTCTCCTATAGGAAGCACTCAGGTTGTTCAGCCATGGTTTATATTTGATAAAGTCATGCTAGCTTATGAAAATTACCCTATTGATTCTCAAGTGTTCAGGAATTACTTCTCCAAGAATTTGTGTCTCAGCCTTTCCAGGCTGCTTGTAGTTGTCAGGATCCAGCCTCTCGCCTTTCTTGAATATGGTTGCAACTTTTACCTTTTCTCAGCCACCCAGAACATGTCTTCAAAGGCTTGCTTTTCTTTTTCTTTTCTTTTTCTTTTTCTTTTTCTTTGTCTTTTTCTTTTTCTGTTTCTTTTTCTTTTTCTTTTTCTTTTCTTGTTCTTTTTCTTTTTCTTTTTTTTCTTTTTCTTTTCTTTTTCTGTTTTCTTTTCTTTTCTTTTTCTTTTTCTTTTCTTTTCTTTTCCTTCGTTTCTTTCTTTTTAATTTTCTCTTTTTCTTCTTCTCCTTTTCTTTCTCTTTCTTTTTTTTTCTCTTTTTCCTTCTCTTTTTTTTTTTCTGACATCAGCTAGGTCCTTCCTTGCCTCTAAAAAAGTCATGGCAAGAATAGAACAAGTTTCCAGGAGTGCCTGTTCAGCATAGTCTTAGCTGTGTGTCTAATGCTCTAGATTTTGTAGAAATCTCTGAAATATCTCAAAGCTGTGGAAAGGTTTTATTTTTTTTTTTTTTTTACTTTAATCACCTTTTTCCCCACACGATAGTAGTTAAAGATGAAGTCAGTCTTATTTTGCTTTTAAATGGGTCCATACATGCTGAATAAGTCTCTTTCATTTTCAGACTTTATCGATCAAATCAACCTATTCACTGTTGAAGAGCTAACATTGCATAGCTGCTGAGGCAAACTCATTTTTGACAATGGTGCATTTAAAGTCAATGAAAAAAGTCCATACAGACCAAACATAGCCCATAGCTTCTTTCCAACAACATTTGCATCACGTCACACTTAGAATGATTCAAGTTTGACATTTTAGCTGTTAAAGGTGCCATGAAAGTACATCACAGGCAACCATTTTTCTTATAGATTGCAAAATAAAGAAGAAATATTCCCTATTGACTACCAAGCTACCATTGGGAAAAAAAAGGAAAAATATTTAATGCCATTTCCTCTTCATCTAAAAGAGCTGACCTATGTTTAAAAACTTTATTGTAAGATTTTTTTAGCGTGAGGGTGGTGAGACTCTGGAACAGGTTGACCAGACAAGATGCCCCATCCTTGGAAGTGTTTAAGCCAGGCTGGATGGAGGTCTGAGCAATCTGATGTCATGGAAGATGTCCCTGTCTATGGCAGGGGGTGGTTCTTGGAACTAAATGATCTTAAAGCTCCCTTCCAGCTGAGGCCATTCTATGATTCATGATCTTATAATTTGCATTTAACATGTATAGTGCTATTTTTAAATATGCAGAACTCTCAAGAGGGCACAAAAGAGGCAACAATTCTATAGCAATATGACTAAAATATAGCATATTTTAGCAATATAGCAATATATCTAAAAATTGTGTCTTCCAGTTCCACCTCTTACAGACAGTTTCTAATAAGGTATTGTTTGTAGCATCCAAATAGAATACATTAATCTCATAGTAAAACAAAATGAAATTTATGTTGTTAACTAATATTTTGAAGAAGTACACTTTATTTAGCAATGTTATGAGCACAGTCATGCTTGACTGTACTGAGAAGATGGGTACTTCAAGAATAAATCAATAACTAGCTGCAGAATTGGTGCTGGCGAGAGGGGTTTGGATTCTATGACCAGCTGGGCAAAACTATTGTCACCAGTGCAATGATGGATGTCATAATGATGGCTTTAAACTAAGAATGGCAGCAAGGGACAGAGTAACCAGCAATCCTGTGAGGGAGCAACCAAAGGCAAAGCAGTGTTCATAGGATGATGTGGCAGCAAAGGATCAAGAAATCAACAAAACTAGGGCTTTTTGCATGTAGCCAAGGAAGTCTCTACAAGGCACCAATACGGAAAAATCTCACCAACTCTCTCCAGACATTTAACATGCTAGGATGCCTCTTTGAAGTGTCAATATACTAATGCATATGGTATGGGGAATAAATATAACAAATACTGTGTGCATTTGCAGAGCTACAGTCTTACTGAGATCATGGGATGTTTCCCATCACTGGAGTCTTGTAATGGAGTGATACAGGCTTTTTAAGGACAGGGTGGGAAGAAAAGGCAGAGGAGCTGCCTTTTATGTGATAGACCAACTACAGAGCATGGAGCACTGCCTAGGGATGAATGAATAACCAAATAAGAGCTTTTAGTTTAGTATTAAAGACAGTACTGGCAGAAGTGACATTATAATGGGTTTCTGCTATAGGTTTCTTCGCCAGGAAGCAAATCAGGCCTTCTGCAGACAATAGTAGTCTCACATTCACAGGACCTAGTCCTCCTAGGGGACTTCAGCCGCTGCTCCACTGCTGGGGGCAGCACAGCAGCACAATTCCAGTTTAGAAGATTCCTGAAGAACATTCATGATCACTTCCTTCTCCAAGTGGTAGAAGAGCTGATGAGGACAGGTGATCTGTTGTTAGGTGTGCAGTAGAACAGATTCTGACTTCTTTGAAGATCTGCTTGGAAGAGCTCCCTGGGATAAGACCATTCAGTTAAGAGAATCCAAAGAAAGCAGATTAATATTCAAAAAGATCACCTTCTCTAAGCTCAAGAGTAGTCCATTCCAACTAAGAATGAATGAAATCTGGCAAAAATGCCAGAATGCCTGCACGGATGAACCAAATATGCCCTGGCCAAACTCAGACAGAAAAAGGAAGCCTACAAAGGGTAGAAGGAACAAAAAGTAACCTGGGAGAAATAGAGATTATGAAAGTTAGGAAAGCTCAAGCCTGAATGGAATTGAATTTCTTAGGATGTCAAAGACAAAAAGAGAAGAGCTTATTTAAGCATATAGGAAACAAAAGGAAGATTAGGAAGATGTTGGGCCAATTCTCTCCAGGTGACCTGGTGACACAATACATGGAAAAAGGCTGAGGTACTGAATACCTTCTTCATGTTAGTTTTCACTAGAAAAACCAATTTTCAGGAGTCTCAAGACCCAGAGACTTGGGGGTTAATCTGGAGCAAGGAAGACTTGTGCCTGGTGCAGTAGAATCAGGTTAGGAAATAAGAAGACTGGACATGCCTAAACCCATGGGATTGGGTGGTGGTACTCACATGGAGTAGGGATGCTCCTTTGAGGTCACTCTCAATAATCTTTCAACAACCATGGCAACTGAAAGGGATGCCTGAAGACTTGAGAAAAGCAAAAGTCACTCCTATCTTCAAGAATGGCAGGGGAGATCCAGGGAAACACAAGTCAGACTCTCCTTAACCATGGGAAGGTTTTGAAGCAGCTAATCCTGGAAACCATTTCCAGGCACATGAATGAGAAGGTGTTAATCAATAATAGAATAGATTCATAGAAGAGATTTCATCCTTGACCAGCTTGAGCTTGTTAAAATTCTACGATGGAATGATGGCTGAGTGCATGGAGGACAGACAGTGGACATTGTCTATATTACCCCATTAATATGTTTTAAAACCTGAAGGGACGGTAAAAAGAATGACAGTGACAGGACAAATGGACACAGACTGAAATATTGATGGTTCCTTCTGAATATCAGGAGACACACTTTTACTGTGATAGTAACTTAGCACTGGCACAGGTTTCCCAGGGAGGTTTTGCAGTCTCTGTTTCTGGAATACTCAAAAGCCTTCTTGACACTCTCATGGACATACAGTTCTGCCTAAGCAGGGGTTTGGTCCAGATGACCTCTAAAGGTCTCTTCCAACCTCAATCATCTTGTGATTGTGTCATAATTTTTTATATTCAAATTATTGCCTTGGTAGACAAAGGGAGGGAACCACGTATTTCCTATTTAGATGTCAGTACTCTGTGTCTCATAAAATCCTCACAGGGAAGCAATGGAGTATCAGCTGAATGAGCAGACAGAGAGATAGATAGGAAACTGGCTGAACAACTGTGTCCAAAGGTTGGTGACTAGTGGCATGGAGTCTTGATGGAGACCAGTAACTGCTACAGTACCACTGGATCAGTATTTCTTCCAATTCTGTTTCACATCTTCATTGAAGGTCTGGATGATGGGACAGAAGGTACCCTCAGCAAGTTTGCCAATGACATAAAACTGTGAGGACTGGATGATATACCAGAGGGCCATGAATCCAGAAGGACCTCATCAGACTGGAAAAATGGACTGACAGAAAATTCTTTAAAGTTTAGCAAAGTGCAAAGCCCAGTGCCAGTGGGAAGGAGCAACCGCCTGCAATGTGTGGTGGCAGACAACTGCAGACAGCAAGTTGAACATGAGTCAACTTGCCCATGAAGCAAAGAACACCAGGGGTGTGCTGGGCTAAGCTACATAATTCTTGCCAACAGGTCGATGGAGACAATCCTTCCCCTCTCCTCATCTCTGGTGAGGCCACTGCTGCAGTACTGTGTTCAATTTAGAGCTCAGCACTACAAGAGAGACATGGAGCTTCTACAGAGTCCAACAAAGGGCCATGAAGATGACTGGAACATCACCCATAGGAGGAAAGACTGGTAAAGCAGGGACTGTTCTCCAGGGACTGGAGAAGACTCAGGGAAGGATCTCATTAAGGTTTCCAAATAGCTGAATGGAAGGTGTAAAGAAGACAGAGACAGGCTCTTTTCAGTGGCACCCAAGACAGGATTCAAGGACAAGGAGACAAACTGAAATACGGCTGATGCTTCCTCAACACAATGAGATATTCTTTTACTGAGGTCAACTGAGCACAGGAACAGGTTGTCTAGAAAACTGGTGGACATTTCATCCATGGAGTTCTTCAAAAGCCATCTGAGAAAGGTATTTGGAAAGCTGTACAGAGCAATGAGGTCACCCCTGAGCCTCCTTCTCTCCAAACCAAACAAACCCAGAGCCCTCAGCCACTCCTCACAGGATGTGCCTTCCAGCCCTTCCACCAGCTCTGCTGTCCTCCTCTGGACCATTCCAGGACCTTCTTCCCACCCTTCCCAGAGTGGGGGGCCCAGCGCTGCACACAGGACTCGGGGTGATGCCGCACCAGGGCTGAATCCAGCAGGATGATCCCAATCACAGCTGGTGATGCTGTGTCTGCTGCACCCCGGGATGGGGTTTGCCCTCCTGGCTGCCCGGGCACACACTGCTGGCTCACCCTGAGCTGCTGCCAGCCAGCACCCCCAGATCCCTTTTACAGGGCTGCTCTACACACACTTCTCTCCCAGCTTTACTGCATCCCAGGGACAGGATCTGTTATTTGTCCTTATTGAATTTCACGCCACTGAAGGTTCCAGTCTATCTTGATCCCTCTGCAAGGCTTTTTTCCTTGGTGTCATCAGCGGACTTGATAACATGTATTCAACTTCTTAATCCAGATAATTTATGAAATTTTTGAGCAGAACTGGCCCAAGAATTTAATACTGAGGAATGTGGCTAATGACTTCTCACCAGCCAGTTTTAGCCCCATGCACTACAACCCCTGAAGCCTTGCCATTCAGCCAGTTTTTCCCACAGTACACTGCTCATCTCACAACTATATAATTTGTCCAGAAGTATACTGCGAGGGACAGTATCAAAAGCTTTTGTAAACTCCAGAAAAATTACATCATCACCTCTCCTTCATCCACTGTGTAGGTAACCTTATCACAGAGTAGAGAATTAATGAAAGAGGACTTTGTTGAACCTGTGCCGACTGTGTCTGATGATCGCATTAATTTCTAAATGCATTTCAATAGTACCCAGTATGACCTTCCCCATAAAATTTCCACATATTGAGGTTAAACTAACAACTCTTTAGTTTCCTGGGAATTTCTTCTTAACCTTATAAATTGCAGTTGTGTCAGCAAGCTTCCAGTCAGTGGCAACCTTCCCAAAATTCCAAGACCTTTGAGAGATGTTCCTCAAAGATGATGGTTCATCTCAAAGAGGTGGTTTAACATCTACAGACTCCTTCAATACTCTCAGATTATTGTTTCCAGACCCCACAGACTAATGAATATTCAACTGTCTAACTTATTCCTTACAATTTCAATGTTCACTGATAGATGGCTCATTCCTCTGAGTCAGAGGACTTTGTGAGCAGTGACATTCCAAAGTCTACTTTTAATATTAAAGATTGCAGAAAAAAAAACATTTAAGGCCTTCATTTTTTCTTCATCCTCACTTGCTAGATGATCAGCTTCAACAAGCATTGGTCCAGTTTTTTCCTTAGTCATCTCTTGCTATTGACCTACTCAAAGCCTTTCTTGTTGTCTGAAACAGCACCAGCCAGTTACAACTCTAGCTGAAATTTGTTCTTTCGTGTTTGCTCCCTTCATGTAGGAACCACCGCTTTGTCCTGCAAAGCTGACCTCACTTCCAGAGATCATACAATATTTTTTTCCTTCATGAGGAGTTTCCTGTTCAGCCAAGCAGATCTTCTGCCCCATTTGCATAGTGGGATTGCTTGCTTCTATGCTTTTAAGGAGTGGTTCTTAAAGCCTGACCTGTACTCATGGACCCTATAACCCTCAAAAGCAGATTCCTGGGAGACACTGTGAACTAGATCCCTGAGTAACATAAAATTTGCTCTCTTAAAATACTGGCTAGGAACTGTACTGAACTATTTTATTGTTAAACCAAAAACTCTAAACTCAGGTATTTTGTGAGCACTGTGGCCAAAAGAACTGCTTAACCTTATATGTGCCAAGAATGTTTTTCTATTCACAAATAACTAGTCTAGGAGAACTTTTTTCCTTGCAGGCTCATTGAGTAGATGTGACAAGAAATTACCTTCAATATACCTCAGAAATTTCCCAGACTTGTTTGTCACAGCACTATGTTATTCTGTTGATGTCTGAGAAATTAAGAAACAGCAAAAAATGCTGCTCTCAAAAGCATCATTTGCTGCTCCTCAGCTTCAGTGACAGGTACACTTCTGTGCACTGGTACATGTAGAGTCATACAGCACTTGAAAAGAATCCTCAGCAAATGCAAATTATTCCACCCTCAGTCACACCAATGAAGCTCTGTCTATTTAGAACAGGCATGGAGCTGGTCCACTTCGAAAAATAAATGAATAAATAAATAAATAAATAATGAAAAGTAAATGGCAAACTGAAAGCCTTTGCTAGGAATTTCCCAGCTCAAAGCAGTTTTTTTTTTTTCATGGGAGTTATAAACCCTTGAAAGTAGCAGGTTTATAATGGAAATGCTGACACGACTTTAACTATAGCATTGCAAATGGCGATGCTATAATTAAGCTTCGATCTTCTTTGGAAAAAAGGAAGAGGGAGGTTATTGTTCAATGGACTGCTCTGTCATTTGCTGCAGTGATTCTTAATTGTGTCTCATTACTGCAAGATGATCATTACTCTACTTGTCTATCTGATTTAGAGACCACTAAAAGTGTCTTGTAACAAGCAGCCGTCTCCTATGCAACAGTCCTTTGGCTCTCACCCTCATTACTCAGAATCTGTCCAATTATTTGTCATTAAAGTAATAAAAAGGACTGCAGCAGAAAATGTGGGAGGTAATTGTTGGAGGCTTGCCGAGGAAAAAAATGAAAACTGTTTTCAAGGCACTGGGAAAGTGACATCGTTAATTAAGTGTTAGAGAATATGCAAATGAGTCACAATCTCAAGAGACTGTAATAAAATAGAGAAAACATTATTATCATTTGAGGTAAAAGAAGGCAGAGTTTCCCAGCCAGTGTTAGGTTTAGTTACTTCCTAAGAATGGCAGTGGCAATAGGGTGTAAGCTCCAAATAAAATGAGCAGGGTATATTTCAGCATCCCCTGCCCTTCTAACATTCTGTAGCTCAGAGACAGCTAAGAATGCAGTCACAGTATAGGATCCCAATTAAGGATTTCCTATATATGCTGTGTATTCGATAGCTACCTCACATGAGAGTAAATATATCACACACTATAACTCCTTCACAAAGTGTCAGCAAAAAATTGTACGAGTGACTTCATTGTTTGTTTATATCACTGAATTTGTTGTAATTTACGCTTTACCTTCATGGGTTCATTTATTCAATCAGAGAGAGAAAAGCAAAGAAGGAGACGGAGAGAGAAAAACAGCTAGAAAGGAGGAGCAATACAGGAACTCTTGTGCAACTAATTTTTAAAAAATCGAAGGAGTAGTTTCAAGTAATTATTTACACAAGTGAAACAAAATGATGCATCAGTCCTTAATCACACAGTTGTAGAAGGAAGATTATTGAAAGCAACTGTAATTTGGGCACATCATGAGCAGATGCAAAGGTGTGGCACATCACTTCAGAACAATCAAGTCCCAAAGAATCAATCTTCCCTCGTGTTGAGCTTTAGATAGGAAAAAGGACAACCAAATTTAGGAGGAAAACAGTTCAGATGTGAATTAATAGATTTAACTGAACATATCTGGGCTATAAAATGCTGATTTCCAGAGCAGAAATTCGGGCACAAGGAGGAAGAACCTGGACTAAAAAAGCCCATCTGAGGCATTCTGATAGGGATCTTGTTTTGGCTTAGAAGGAAAGACAAAAGCACCTATCAAAGTATCATAGATTGGTGCAATACATCTCGTGTAAGGACCACCAGGGAACTGTTTGATACATGGTTACTCCATATTCAAGAATTTTCTGAGGTTTCTTGGGCCAGCTGAGTACGCCACAAGAATAAAACCTCCCTGTTTCTTACACATATCTCTGCTTTCTGGCCTCCTGAAACAAGTCCTGCTTAACATGCAATTTTGAGTCTCACAGGAAAGAATCACTTCTTTGTGAAGTTATATGTATGGAAAATAGACGATAGACAAATTGTACCTTGCCAGACTTGGCACAAGCAAAGTGTTGGACTTTGGGCTTTAGAAAAAAAGAAAAGCATATTTAGATTTGCATAGACCAGCTGTCTTCTTCTTTTTACCCATTCAGGTTTAACACTGGATGATCAGACAGAAAATGCAGGGTAACTTGATGTTCCTGCAGTGGTGAAGTCAGTGAAACTTGACCACTGCATGGGGAACCAGGCTGTAGCAAAATTTAGTCTTCTTTAACTGGCAAGCAAGCAAAGTAAATTATCCAAGGAGCAGAATGGGAATATCAGATATTTGTAGCAATACATTTGGCCTCAGCATTCTGCACTTGAGCATTTAAGGCATTATTATAGGAATGGGGAAAATACATTGTACAACTTATTTGAGGGTTAGGAGTTTAAGGAAAAGCAGTCTTAAATAGATATTAACTCTCTAAACTTTGAAGTTTGGAAAGCAAAATAAAATTTATAAACCCTGGATATAATTTTAAATTATTATTGTGGTATTGTGGCCAGATAATTACAGATAATTACAACTGAAATACTTTGTCCTTGGACAGAGAGAAAATTTTTTTTTTTTTTTTGGTCTTGCTGAGGTTTCTGGAATATGCCTTGTTAGTATTTTTAAAAATTACAAAATTCTCCTAATACATGTGGTTAGAATGCAAGTTCATTCAGCTAGTGTAACCCTACATACCCAGTAAATTAATTTTTTAAATGGTACACTATGAACAAGAACCACTGCACACAATCAGTATTTTCAGAGTCCCACATCTCAGTCTAATCCTAAGCAGATTTTTTGAGTGACAGCATTCATGGAATTTTAGTTTATCCTTTTTACATCCCACACACCACTTTTGAAGTCTCAAATATTTTAGAGGTGTTGAAGTAAAGACTGCAAACATAATTCAGAAACAGAGGAAGTGTTTTATCTGTCTGTTCCTGTGCTAGCACATACTAAAATATTTTTCTGTCCTTATTTCACTCTCAAAGACTCACCAGGAGAGCTACACTGGAATACAGACAAGTTTAAAAAAATGGCAAAATCAGAAATCTTTCAAAAATAAGAACAGAAGAATTCTTTCCCTATCTTAATTACTGAAATAGAAGCATGTGTATCACTTTTGGAATTGTGAGGAATTTTTGTGTAGCCCACCTTTTCTTCTTTCTAGAAGTTGCAGTGCACATTTTCTGCATTTCCCCAGTTTTCAAACACAGTTATAGATTGTAAAATGAAAAACTAAAACTGAAATCCAGTTGTGAATTTGCACTGTAGTAAGTTTCACTTGATATTTAGAATATGCTAAATATCCTCTTCAGGGTATTCCAAAGTTTTTTTGCATTTGCCAATTCTCATAGTATAGGTTATGATCTTCAATGTAAATTTAGGCCACCTCAACATTTGTCTTTCACTTGACATTTTTGTACCTCTAATACTTTTCCTTTCTTCCATCTGCCTTCATTATATCCTTTTTATTATTACTGGTTTATGTACAGAGTAAAACAATGCACATCACAGATACAGCTCTCCATCCTCATCCTATTTTCCTACGATGAATTTTTTCAACATTAGGTGGACAGTACATCACTACTGCAGTAGATGTCATTAGTAGATTGATTATTTTTCCCAATGCTTGAAAACTCTGAGAGGAGGCAATTTCATCAGGTCTGTGAGTTTTAGAAGTCTAAAAATAAGACTCTACTCAGTCTGTGTTTTAAGCTTTTCATTAGGTCCAAATCCCAGGCTTCTTTCTGAAAATTAAATGAAGGAAATTGGAAATAGAGATTACCCATTCTTGTATTCAACAAGTTAAAGTCAAAAGTTTGTTTATTCACTCTTTTAGTTATATAATTTAAACTTGACTAAGCTCAGTTAAAGGTTCATTAAGTGTTTGTTGGGATATTTTTGATGAGGTGAAAAAAGTTAAAAGTATGTAAACAGGTTTCTATTCATCTAACACATTTTTCACTACCTGTTGCTCTTTTGGTTTCAAATTAAGTATATAATTAGTTCGACTATATTGTTTCCTTAGAGATAGACAGGAAAATCTATGACTTGTGAAGGTGGAAAACAAAGAAATCAATAGGCGTCTGCCTTATTGGGAACCTGAGGGGATTTGTAAGTGTGGCAGCAAGAGCTGTTGATTTTGCTAAGATGGTATTTTACACTGCATCAGAGATTATATCTTAAGTCTTATTGCAGAATCAGTAAAGAAATAAAGCACAACAAACTCTACTTGCTTAGGGCATAGAGAATCCACTTGGAATCTACTCAGAAATTTCTTGTGGGTTTATTTTTATTCATATTTTTCTATCTTAACAAATACTCCCCATACATCACAGAGGCACAAGGACTCTTGCAAATACAATAGACTCTTACCTATACAATAGGCTGGAAATTTTAAAGCTAGGAAGAGTTTGGGAAAGAAATAAAAAGGAAATCTTTGGTAATTAAAAGTTCTGTCAAACTGCTTCTCAGTTTTTAGTCTCTGCATGCATCACTTCCAAATAAAATATTTTGAGGGAGGGAGGTTGGGTTTTGAGTTTGTTTGGTTGGTTGGTTGGTTGGTTGGTGGGTTGGTTGGTTGGTTGGTTGGTTGGTTGGTTGGTTGGTTGGTTGGTTGGTTGGTTGGTTGGCTGGTTGGGGTTTTTTTTGTTTAGGTTTGTTTTGGGGAAGAGTCTAAGTACAGAAGGACTTTTTTAGGCATATGAACCTGAACTAAGATATTACCTTGCAGTGAGTGTAAGTTTTCTAGCACAGTTATGCTTTCCTATAAATTAGGAGCCTAAAACCAATAGAAGAAATGAACATATGTACATATATGCTATATAATATATTTATTTAACTTTTTTACATTTTTATTTACAGAACCTAAAAGATAACACTTCTAAGTTTTAAGCAGAGGTTCAATTATTTGCTTCTTTAGGAAAATACAATTAATTAATGATAGGATAACCTTACTTCAAATACAATTTTATAAATCTTCTGTCAACTTATATTAGATAAGAGCTCTGCTTTGAGATTTAAACTTGTTCAGAATCAAACTTAATTTGGGCAAACTTTCTGTTCCAGTTATTTGTTTCCAGTTATTTCCATCATGAAATGGATTCTTTATATTAGAGTTGCAAAGTGCTGCCCAGGTAGTAATCTGCATTATTTTTTATTCACAGTTTCATTAAATAATTTTAAGAAGCAAAAGAATAAGTAAAATAAAAATAGTAAATAATGCAATAAATCGCTCCAGAAAGACATCAAAATTCCTTGAAGGGAAGGGATCTTCTGGATCATATTTATTTGCTTGGAAATAGACAATATATTATAACTATATTATGATATATGATATATGATATGTGATGTGTGATGTATGATATATCATATCTATCATATATTATAAATTGTCAGTATAATACAACTATATTACTTTAAAAGTAATATAAGACATTTCTAAACTTTTCTACAAAACAATAATAGAACTAAACCAGGGTCCTGATTATGAACATTGACTGGGGTATGTGTCTGGAAAATAATCAGTTTTGTTTGGAGTTCATGTATAACCGCACTGATAACAACACTAAACTTGATCAATTAAAAGACTTGCTGAACTGAATAGGAAGTCAGCAAGATTAGGTAGAACAATGATATGAAAATTTTAGAAATTAAAAGAACATGAAAAACTAAGATTGTGAACCAGAGTTTAGATAAATAGGAGCTAGATGATCACACTCTTACAATAGTTCATTGTGTCTGACCCTTTGCAATTACTTTCTAGCATTTAAAAAGTGGACAATGTTGTTAGCATTTGTGTCATTGCTATTAGTAGCTACAGTACCTTTTACAAAACACTTTGAAAATAGAACTGTTTCCTTCTTTTTATTTTCTTCCAAGCTATAACTAACTTCCCACATAGTCAGTGAGACAGCTGACAGGAACAGTGAAAAGCACATCATATGGGTTAGGATCCTTTTCCTGTCCATTGATTCCATTGGTTGGGAGACTTAAACAGTATGTTTTGAACACTTACTATGTAATTATTTTATGAGATCTTTATTCTGGTTAAAGCCTGTTATTATTACTGATATGTAAATCAAGCAGTAGCTTACAATGTAATTAATATAAACCCATGACTTCTGTCAACAGAATTTTACCCAAGGAGATCCTGTAGTCTACACCATTTTGCAATAAAACAGAAGTCATTAGAAATACATAATTACTTTTTTAGGAGTAAAGCATAAAAAAATTGTGAAGGATTGCTGTGCGTACAATGTTCTGAAATAAGAATCTAAATAGCAAAACAATGTGTCTTCCACTTATTGTGTTAGAACAACTCTGATGCCCTCATGTGGGAAAAAGATATTTTAACACATGCCAAGTTGGCTGAAAATTCATGTTAGGAAACAAATGTAACCTTGCCAAAATATTTAAGGACAAAATTTTTGATATTAAGAATAGAATAAATTTTATTTTCATTTCAGCTTGAGCAGGAAGATGCACCAAATGCATAAAAACAAAAAAACAAAGAAAAAAAGGTGCCAAACAAGCAAAACAAAACCCCATCAAACAAACAAGAGATAAGAATTATTTGAGGAAAAAGGTCAGGTAACAAACATAAAGTGTCCATCATTCCAAAGAAAGGCTAAGAGTTCAGAATTGCCTTTTATTTATGTCTAAAAACTGCCTTCAATAGAAAAACAATCATTAATTCCTCACTTCTTACTTCAACCATCAGCTCTTGTAAATATGATCTTTTCTAGTGGGAAGCCTAATTACTGTTTTTAGGGGGTAGGCAATAATTTGAAGAGTGAAAAATAATATTGGTTGTCTTTTATTTAAATTCATTCACATCTATACCCTGGTGCAGTATAAATTTTTTTAAGACTTGCTGTTTTACTGATTGACTGTCTATTGCTTAGTCTTCATGTCACACTGAACATGAATAAAAAAGGTCTGCTAAAATTGATTATTTCAGGATTTAGAAATGTATCATCACTGTATATTTGTACTGAAGTTGTACCAAGTTATGTCAGGAAAAAGCCACACTTACAGACAACTATAAACAACCAGCAGAAAGAATTCCTCATATGCCAAAGAGATCAGAATTTGTGTATTTTTATGATCTGACTACAGCAGAATGTCCGGGTAAAGTAAGATATAAGGGTTACATCATTTAAAGCAATGGCCATTTCATGGATTTTCTCCCCCCAAACTGTCTAGATGAATGTGATTATATTCCCTTTGGCACCCCTTTATTTCTTTTTCCATGATAAAATATATATGACAAAAAAATTACTCAAAGAACTCAGGCGTTTTTTATACAGTTAGATGATCTGTGAACAGTCTATTTTCTGAGCGTATTCATTATTTCACCATCAATACTTTATGTGAACATATCTGCCCAGGGGTCTGCTGCAAACTATTCACTTTGGTTACTGTATTTCTTTGACTATTTTTAATTCATCATTTGTGCTGTATGCCTAAATCACGTGAGTTACATGGTATTGTTTCTGCTTCTCAGTTATTTGACTGAAGAAAACCTTTGTAAAGCAGTACAAAAATTATTTAATCAGGACTATCATAAATATAATTTAATGTATATGAATATTCTTCTGAAGAACAGTAATTCCTCATTATTAATATAAACAGATGTTCCTTCTGAGCAAGTGTTTGGAAGCAAAAGGGGGAAACAGAAGCATACATTCTAATCAGATCAAAATCAATTGGAATTTTAGGCCATGAACATACTTTTTCTTCCCCTTGCTTACTCAGCCTTGGTCTCTTCACTTAAAAAAATGCTAAGGAATTAATAAACACTACAATTTCTACATCAGAAAACAGATAAATGCAACACAAGGGAAAAAAGTCATAGGGATGCTGCAACTAGCATGAACAAGATTTACATTTACATAAAATTTTTGACCAATCATGCAACTTTCCCTTTTGGATAAGGACAGATTGGACCATTGGAAGATACATCACCTCAAAGCATTATGGTAGACACCATCTCCTAGTGCAACTCAAGAAACAGATACAAAGAAATTAAATTCTGCTCCAATAACCAGAAGACTCAGATTTGGCCTGAAAGGCTGCCTTTAAAATATCACACCTTTTGCCTCCACATACAGAGAAGCTTGTCTGTCAGCATTGTATGACAGGGCTGTATTTCTTTGGGGAGTCTTTGTCAGATGGTGAGGCAAAGTATGGATGGATAGTAAAAAAGAAGAAAAAACCCAACCAACAAAACAAAAACTGCAAAGCAACAACCATCCTGGGGCAACACCTTAAGATTACTCCTTTAGAAGTAAATATTGGCATAGTTTAAATTCCTTTACAGAATTCTCCCTGGATCCTGGTGGGTTTCCTTGTAAGGCTAAGGATGACACATGCAGAGGCAGAAACAGCCTTGGAATAAAGTTAATGAACTTTTCAAGTTTCCAAGTTTTCAAATTAATTTCAAAACTTTTCAAGTTTTCAAATAAAAACCCAGATGTTTCAAATATTAAAGGTGACTTTTCTTTAGCACATTTATTTTTCCAGAATAACTATCTGGCCTTGACTACAGCTCTCAAAAAAAACATAGGAAAAAATACTGTTCATTTTTCCTATGTCGTGGGGAGGTCCTTACTGACTTAGGACGAACCCTAAGATCACAGCATTTCCAAACTGCAACTTTTCCACATTACTTTCTGTCAAACTGGAACTTACACCTTCTTGCTGACAAGCAACCTGATGAATTTTAGGTCCCCCATATGTTAAAACTAGCGCTTTTCCTAATGACCGATACAATTTTACTACATCCCTGAAGCTTTTTACATTTACACTTTTTGTTGCAAAGATAGGGGAATGGTTTCAAACTGAGACAGTAGGTTTAGGTTAGATATTAGGGGAAAAAATCTTACTGTGATGGTAGTGAGGGGCTGGAACAGCTTGCCCAAAGAAGTTGCAGATGCCCCATTCCTGAAAGTGGTCAAGGTAAGTGGATAGAGCTCTGAGCAACTGAGCAAAGTCTAATGAGAGGTGTTCCTGTCCACAGCAGAAGGTTTGGAAAGAGATGATCTTTCGATCTCTTCCTACCTAAATCATTCTATGAGTCTATGATCCTATGATTCTTCTTTGAAATACCAGCTTTTGGGTAGAAGCATGTAGTGCTTCTGCATAAGTAAATGACTTTCAAAACCTATCTAATCTTCCTGAACTCTCTAAATCGTTGTCCTGAATGTCTGCATCTAAGGGGACTTTTAGATATGGTTTACCTAAAAAAAAAAAAAAAAAGGAAGGGAAACCAAATATTATTTATTTCCTACTGCTTGTTAATGTGCCTTTCTAAGCATTTCACTGAGGAGTCTCACTACCCACTGAGTCTTCCTCAAAAGCTTCCTCAGAAATCATTATAAAAACAAAAAGCAGAAATAAGTAAAAAGCCTAACTCGACAAAATAATGCAGAAGTTATCCTTTGAGAGTCAAACAACTGATGTTTTCCTTTGATGGTAAATCAGCTTTGGGAAAGGATCTTGAAGTTGCTTGATTGAAGTTTTTGGGATGCTGTGGTCAAACCAATAGGCGCTCAGATTTGAATATTGGCACCTGGTGTGGCCACTGAGGACACAGGGGGGTTAAAAGCTGAGCACTCCCAGGGGGAAGCTCTCTTGGGTTCCATCGTGAAAGAGAACAGAGCTGCCCTGCCTGGCTGCGGGCTGGGCCGGGGAGGGGAGGCCACAAGGGCTGGGTGAGGTAGGCCGGGCCTGGGACAGAGAAGGGAGGTGAAGGCTCCTGCAGGATGGAAGGCTGGAGGAGCGCTGGGAGACATCGGGCAGCGCCCCAGCCCCGAGGGAGAGAGGGAGGGAGGGAGGGAGTCTGTGCCTGTGCTGGTGCCACCTTGAAATTTGATAGCACGGCCTGGCCTGGGAGTTCTGGACAGGCAGAGCCTGATATTTTAACCCTTTCTTGGATGATGGAAACCTTACAAATGCTGATCCTCCTGGAGCTGAATGAGGAGAGAGATAGAGATGGAATAGCAGGAACTGGGCAAGTGTGATGCAAGTTTGTGCAAGTGAAAGATGTCCAAGAGAAGCTGAGAAGAATCCTAGGTGGGAGGAGATGAAGGAGTGGCCTTTGGCTGGACTTTTCTTGTATGGCCATGGACAGAACCATTTTTCCTGTGACACAGAGACTGCATTTAGGGGGAGGCCATGGCTCGGAGCCAAGAGAGAGCAGTGATGTGATGTGAAGGAGTGTGTGAACAGAGATGATGGGTGAGGAGGGTGGTGGTGCCCTCAATCTTCGGTGAAGGAGAAGAAGATCTCTGTTCTCGAGACCCCTCGGCCCCAGGGTGTGAATTTGAGTGGGACAGATGTCCCAAAAGCTGTGCTCTTTTTGGAACTGGGCAAAGCACCCTTAAAACGAAAACCCTAGAAGCAGCTCTGGTCCATGTGCAGTGGTGAGAGCACTGGACATGGAAGGAAAATGTCACAATGGCAAATGTTCTCTGGGCCGTGCCACGTGTGACATGGAAACATGAGAGGTTTCAACTGTGTTTCCTGGGGAAGCCCGTGGTGCAAGAGGGACTCCTCTCTTCTTGATGAACTGAGAATTGATTATCTTAAGGGTGGTGATGGACTGAGAGTTAGGGATTGGAGGGGTGATAATTGAATTAAAAATCCAAAGTTTTGTCCTACTGTGATGCATTGGGAATTTGATGGGGAGAAGAGGAATTTTTGGAAGGATTTCATTTGGAGTTCTGTGGGTTCTTTTATATATTGTAGGCTAATAAAGATTTTTTTTTTTTCCTTTTATTCCTAAACGGGAGCCTGCTTTGCTCTATTCCTGGTCACATCTCACAATAGACACCAGGGAGAATGTATTTTCATGGGGGCACTGGCATTGCGCCAGCATCAAACCATGGCACTTGTAAAAACTTCGTTTATTTGTCACTAAGAATCTCTTTAAATCAGATGCAATTGTGGAAAAATTCCAGTGTTGAGTAAAGACTTGGTAATTTAGCTCACATTTCATTAAAACTAGAGTTTAGAATGACTAAGCATACTCTGCTTTTCAGATTCTACTCTTCTATAGGTGATGTCTCCACATAACATTTCATGTCTTTCAGACCAGAAAGAAAACAGAGCTTTTCCTTCCACTCCAAACTAAGTTTAAGCTGAACACTAGAATGGAGACCAAAAAAGCTCTTCTCAACCCATTCCCTTCCAAATATGCAACATGCTGTCTTCTGTTACCCCATCATGACTGAAATGAAAACTTGCTGATTTGAACAGGAGACCAAAAATGTTTTTTTCACAACAGACTTTCTTAAGTAGACAAGAATGAACATTATGCCAAAAATGAAAATGAAGGAAGTGTGGAAATTATGGTTGGCAGTGAGAGGAATAGAGAAGGCTCAAAATGGTGAGGACAAACCAAGGAATACTCCAGCCAGAAGACAGCACTATAAAAGAAACAGTTTGGGAATTACTATGAGCTGAGAGGAGAGGGTAAGTATAAATGGGCTTTTCAGAAACACCAGGCATGGAACCAGCCTGATGGGTGAGAAAAAAACCCAAAAACTTATTCAATCCTTCCTATAGTGCTGCAGCTGTAGAACTAGACCTGAAAACCCAAGTCAAATTCTCACAAGCACTATCAGTTTTGGCATAACTCCCTAAAGGGCATTCAGTAAAACTAGACACTAAAAACCTTGCTTCCAAGCAAGGACTGGGTCTAAAACTCCTTATTTGGAGAGACTATTCCAGATCAGAAATCTTTCTGAAGTTTATAGAACTAAACATAATCTTACTTTTAATCAATGATCTTGTCTTTACAAATTTTAAACCAAGTACACCCAAAGACTTAATCAAGGAAAAAAAATAGTTTGGTAAAAACTTAGGAATTATGCTGTTGGAAAAAAAAAAAAAAAGCCAATTTATCACTTGATTTAAAATTGAGAAGAATGCCGATTAATAGTTATTTATTCTTATGCTGTGTACAAGTGATTTGTGCTAAGCAGTCTAATTTACAGTGTTGATCACACTCTCACTAGTTTCCAGCACCTGGATATAAAGTCTGTAGCAGACTCTCATGTGCTCTCACCCCTAGAGACACATGGGCACTTTCACATCCAGAGCTGGCTGCTATTAGTTCCACCCACAACTTTCTCCCAAGTCCCTTCACCTACTCACCAACTGGTGCACCTTGGCCATCACACACTCATTCCCACACCCACATTCCAGACACTGGCATCATGTACACATGGCCTTCCTACTACCAGTCCAAGTTTATTAGTAAGATAGAATTTATTAATAAAATAGGACAGACTGTGCTGATCAGGCACAGGGAAGGCCAGACAAGCAGATCAATCACATATGATCAGTTCTTTTTATCCCCTTCCACCTGTACTTTCTCAAATTTCCTCCTCCCCCAGTCATCCCGGTCCCTCTCTTTTTTCACCTTTCTCCCCTAAATCTACCACAACAAGTCTGGTGCAATCCTGAAAGGCCTTTGTTCCCCCTGTCGTAATGTGTCTCACACCCTGAACCAGCCTCAGTCCAGAAGGTGATTTTCTCCTGATGGCCCATCTTGGTGGGTTTCACACCTGGACACAGAAGCTGAAGGTCTCTTGGGTCAGCTCTGGAAGGATAGGTGTAGGTGTACCCCTGGAATCCACAGTTTGTGTTCCCATCTGCAATTCCATGTCCCTGTGAATTTCTGCGCTTGTAGAGACAGGCCTTTCTTTGACTGGGTGATGACCTGTGGGATGGGCCTAGGAGTAGCTGGAGCTAGATATTATTTGGCTCTCAAATAATATTGGTGCTGTCTCTCTCTGCTCCCTTGTGGGCATGCAGAGGAACTTCTATCACACTGCCTAACAAAGCTTGATGCAGTCATAGTTCAACATTTTTTATTAGCAACCAAATAGTTCCTGTATGCTAATGTTTCCAGTTCATATTGTCCAGAGTGACTACTTGAATACTTTGAAGGCTTCAAGCACTAGTTTCAAGTGGAATATAAATATATAGAAGGCTTATTTTAGGCAAAGTCTATTTTATCAGATGATTTATAAATTACTTATTCTTTAGAGTTTTCCAGTCTCATTAAATGCAATTATTCCCTTGAAATACTTAACTAAAACTCAGTTATAGTTCAACTCAGCACTCTGAGTTTTTCTTGAGTAGATCACACCTGACAGACAGCTTATGCTTCAGAAATCTTTCCAAGAGACATGCTATAACGGTACCAAAATGTTGCTGAACAGTTGGTGCTGAATGGGTACCAGATATTTCCATATTTTAAGTTAGGCTGCTGATTGCAAATGTAATGCATCTTTTTAAAAGATCTACAGCTTGATTTGATGGTACCAATGATAGAGCATTTCCGTGTCCCAATTTAAGTAAAACTCCTCAGAAAAAAAAAGTCTACATAAACTTTTCAATAAAATTAATGATTTCTCAATCGGTTTCATTTCAATTTTATTCATTTTCATAATTTTATTGCAATTCTATTCTAGCCCCATGCCCCCAGAATAGGCAAGGTCAAACCTGAAAATCAAATAGTGATTTTTTTCCCCCTAATAACGGGAATCATCTTCCAGTAATGCTGATAGGATGGTTGTAAAATTTTTTCTTTTTATATAATTTTAGTTTTTTATTAAAATTATTATATTTTATATTATCACATGTATAAGCTTTTTTTTCTTCTTGTGGTATTTACACTTGTGTTAAATGTGGGCTTTTACACTTCCATCATTACCCAAAGAAGAGTGGCAAATTTTAACTTTAAACATCCCACAAAAGTAAATCTGAATAAAAAGGAAGGATTGTAAAGGAGCTTAAAGATCATCAAGTTCCAATTTCTCTGTTATGTGTAGGGAAACTTTCCACTAGACCACGTTTCTCGAAGACAAGTTCAAAGTGGCATTGAATACTGCCAAGGCTGGGGCATCCACAGGGTAACCTGTTCCAGTGCCTCACCCTCATCCCCACTGCAAAGAATTTCTTCCGTACATCTAACGTAAATTTCCTCTCTTTCAGTTTGAAGACACTGCCCCTTGTCCCATCACTACAGCTGGGTATGAAGAGTCCTTCTCCATCTTCCTGATGGAGCCTGATGTAAGCCCTCTTCAGATCCTGGAAGGCTGCATTGAGATCTCCACTCAGCCTTCTACAAGTTTAACAGCCCCATCTTTCTCAGCCTGTCTTCTCTGACAAGGGTCCCTACCAGTCCCACAAATTCCTCAGGACTTGCTCCAACCGTTCCATGTCCTTCTTATGCTGTGTCTTTGGCAGTGTTGGGGCAATGAGTACAAATTGAAAGAAAAAAAATTTACATTGGTTGTAAAATGAAGCTCTTTACTGTGAGGGTGGTGAGACACTGGAACAGGTTGCCCAGGGAGGTTTTAGATGCCTCAACCCTGGCTATGCTCAAGACCCAGTTGAATAAGTCCTTGAGCAACCTGGTCTAGTGGAATGTATCCCTGCCCATAGCCAGAGGGTTTGGAGCTAGTTGATCTCTAAGATGCCTTTCAATCTCTTAACATGCTGAGATTCTTCTAGTGCCTGCATTTTCTTTTCACTACTTGGGCTGTGTGTCTAGAACACCTATTACTGAAGACTTAAAACACAGAATTTATCGACAGCCTCAGCCTTTTCCATAATCAGAGTCTCCCATTTCATTAAGGGGTCCACCTTTTTCCTTGACTTTATTTTGTTAACAACATACCTATAGAAGCCGCTCCTTTTTTCTGACACCTCTGGCCAGACTCAATTCTAAGTGGGCCTTAGGTTTCCTAACATCATCCCTAGCTTCCCATACAATTTCCTTGTATTCCTTCCAGGCCATGTGTCCTCTCTGTCACCTTTGCAATCTTCTGTTTTTTCACTGAGTTTTTGCAGCACTTCCTTCTTCATCGCTGCATGTCTCCTGTAAATTTTTCCCGATTTCTTTCTTGTTAGCATGCACCACTCCTGAATTTGGAAGAGGTGATTTTTGAATATTAGTAAGCATTCTCTGCCCTCCAGGGCTCTATCCCACAGGATTCTACTCCGTAGACTTCTCAAGAGGCCAAAGTGTGCTCTCCTGAAGGCCAGAGCAGCCAGCTAGCTGAATGCCTTTTTCACTGCAATGAGAATCTCAAACTCCATCATCCACAGCTGCCTCGGAACATGACATTTTCCACCAGCTTCTTCCTGTTGGCAAGCCCAAGATCCAACATTGTACTTCTTCTCATTGACTCCTCTATCACTTGTATGAAAAAGTTGTCACCAACACATTTGAAGGATCTCCTGGATTGCTTGTGCCCTGCTGTGCTATTGCAATATGCAAGATTAAATATTTTTGTAAAAATATTTAAATTTATATTAAAAATATATGCTAATGTATGCTATTTTATGCCAATAAATATTGGCCATAACAGAATCATAGTCTTCAAAAACTGAAGAAGTCTCATGCAAGGTAACCAATAAGAAAAAAGGGGGAGAAAGTATCCTGCTGCCATCACACAATACACACAATCCATACTGAAGCTCTTTACAGGTACTGATAAAGCCCCTGGGCATCAGGTGCCCAGGAGAAAACAAAAGACTACCTCTGAACTTTTTGGGTTTTTTACCACAGCTTTCATAAACAAACACTACCAGCTTTCTCATGATTCCTTACTAGAAGAAAATATCCTGTATCCAGAGCCAATAACAGTCCTTAAACACAAAGCAGCTTTGCTGGTGACACAGTATTTATATGCTTGTTATCTCTAAGGTGAAATACAGCATGGAGTTCTGTACTGTATTTTAATGCAAGAACAGCTGCAGTGATTTAGCAATATTTATATGAGCTTACACACAGGGTAGATAGATTACCAGAGCAATACCAGTATTCAGAAAACTCCGCATAGTCTCCAATGCTTTTTGTCATGTTGAATAAATAAGACCAATATTTTTATTTCTTTTCTTAAGCTTTGCTTTGGCAGGTTTTTGCCTTTTAATCCCCTCACAGCCTTTTAAGAATTCCACTATAGTATGTCTAGTCTTCCCTTAAAAAAATACAAGTCTTACTCCACTGTTATTTAAAGCATTGTACTCCCTACCTACTCCAGGTACATACGGAATGTAATGGTGATTAAATAACCATCTAGATAGGCTTTTACATGTGAATTTTCTACAGAAGGCATGCTTGCAGCAAATACTTTATCAACACAGACACAGCAAAAAACATTTACTTTCTTCAATATTATATAAAATACCACTTCCAGATGCCGAAGTAATCAACCAGCTGGATATATGCAGCATCTGTGTCTTTTTTATACCTCTGTATCAAGCAGAAAACTGTGATCCCCAAGTTGAATAAGAGCTTCTGATCAAGCACTGCAAAGAAATGACCATAATCACACAGCAAAGAAATGACCATAATCACAATTTTCTCCTTTACCATAAAAGCAATAAAATTTTTAATAACAAAAGAAAATCAAGCTGTGTTTCAGAAGCAGTAGAAGATTCTCGTGCTAGTCTTTCAGTCTCTTCACTTTGGATTCCCAGTTTAGGGAATAACTAATTCTCAGTAAAGTCTGTCTATTCTTTACACGCAATCTTTTACTGAAGTCTCATATTAATTTTATCTAAATTAAACATATTCCTCAACTAACTCTGCTGCTACTTGAAATATTAAAGGATCTTCTTCGTACTCTCAGAAAAATCTGCAATTCTCATATTCTCTCCAATAACGAATAAGCTTAAGGAAAATCATAAAAGTTTTTAACTTCTGGTTCAGTTAGTTTAAACTCAGCTTAATAATTTCCATTTATATATTCAAAACTTTAAAAAAGTATCTGTCTTTATGACCAGTGAATATATTCCTCAAAATTAAGAGGGTTTAGAAAACACATGAAGACACAACATATACTGTCAGATATCCAAAAGATTCATCATCTAGAACGCATGCATTAACTTTCGTCACTTTCATGCAAAATATCAGCAATGAGCAGAAAACAGGCATCCAATTCTGCCAATATTCTGTGATTCTGTGATCTCTAAAGTGATATGATAATCTTCTGATGAACTAAAAAAATATTCCTAATAATTTTTCTCCTAAACAGTACATTCTTTACATGCCACATAGAAAAGGAACCACCAAGAAATGCAACATGAAGGACAGGATTTCAAATTGAGAAGCTGAACCCATGAGAATCCGCTGCATCACTCAACTTTGTGTCATCTACAAACTTGCTGTGGCTGCACACAATCCCACTGTCTGTCCCATTGATAAAGATATTAAAGAGATTTATTAAAGAGCACCATGAGGAACCCTACTTGTCACCAGCCCCCACATGAACTGAGAGCCATTGACTAAAACTCTCTGGGTTCATTCATCCAGGTAATTCCATATCCACAAGTAGTCCAAATCCTTCAGATTTGGGGTAAGCATACCACGTGGGAGGCCTCACAGACTTCTGGGTAGATGACAACCAGTCAGTCAGTCCTTGTTGGGCATGGCCACCACACCATCACAGAAGGCCATCAGATGGCTGAGGCAGGACTTGCCTTTAATGATGCTGTGCTGGCCGTCTCAGCTTGTCTCCTTGTCTGGTATGTGCCTTAACCTTGTTTCCATGAGCATGTGTGACATAATCTCCCCAGGCACCCAGGTGACACTGGTCTGCTGTTCCCCGACTCTTTCCTTCTACAATTTTAAGGATAAGAGTGATTGGATAGATTAAAGGTTGAATACTCTTACTGTCTCCAATGTGAAGATTTTTAGCAAAACACTCTTAGATTTCAGATTTACAAACTAGTATCAATACAGTTTTGCAAGCATGCAGAGTTGATTGAAGTGTTACTCAGTGCTTGCTTTATAGCCAATGTCAAAGCAGTCAAATCTGTGTTTCATTTTGCAGCTAATTATGTCTTTAATTTAAAAACAATTACATTACAATCAGAAATCAGTTTTCAAGGAGACATTGCTTTTTCAGGAAACAAACTTCTCACTCTAGTAGTTAGTGATTCTGCTATCTGAGAGTCCCAAAGGCTTTGCTTGCCTGTTTACATAATTTCAGGAAATCTCCCAACCCTCCACACATTCTCCACACACACCAAAAACAGAAACGGTGCTGAACACTACATGATCATTAATAACTTTACATCTTAGAAATACCTGACCTGGTTTTGTGTATTGTGAAAAGTCAAACACAACTGAGCCTTGTTCCTCTTCAATATTGACAGATGTGATAGTAATATTTTACTGGTTCTTCTGGAAAAGACATGGGATGTTCAAGAGTTTTGTTGTTCTGTTGTGTTTTTTCAAGGAAATGGACTTACTTATTCATGTTCAGTGATATCTCAGTACCAGGAAAAAGAAATATATTTAGCAGGTGCTTAGAAAGGGTTTTCTCCTTGTCTTGAAATAGCAAGACATACAGCCAGTAATGCACAAGTACCAATAAAATTTTAACTGTTGTAACTTAAAAGAATGTGCCATACACATTTAAAACACTTTTCTAAGCAAGCATTTAGACTATACTATCCATGATGTGACTAAGTTTACATGTGCCCACTATTTAACACTGTCAAAATCCTGTTTCCTAAATATGTACAACACTTTCTAATTGAGTGCTGCAATGTATGGAGAACTATAAGGAAAAAATGGAAAAGGTAGACAGCAAAGAGTTAAGCAGACGGAGAGACAGAATCACCTCTGCAGTCCTCTCCCTCCCTGCCATCCTTCCTTCCATTATGTTAAGTTTCAAAGTAATTTTAAAAGTTTCTTTGCAGAGCATAGAGTTCCATTATGAACACTACTACCACATTTCTTAAATTATTAGGTTTTTTCAAAATCGACCAATATCAGTTATTTTCAAAAATATTTTATGACAGACTTCAGAAGAAAGGTAAACACCAAATAGCAGTGTCATAGTGATACCTTCAGTTAAATCTTTCAGATATTCTGTCTTGTTGCCTTTGCTTCTTTCCGGGAAAGAATTGCCACTTAACACTGAAATCATCACTATCTAAATTTTTTCCATCAGAACCCAATCTTTCTATAGAAATCAGGACCTTTATAAAAAACTGCCAGAAGACAATTTTTTCTTGTTGTTTTTGTTGTTGTTTTTGTTGTTGTTGTATCAGTTTGCAATATGCGATGTTTGGAAGTAAAAACAAAACTTTTTTCTGGAGTGGATGAGCAATGTGCAGAGGAACACATTAATCTTTTTATTGATTACCCAACCACCCTGATCTCTTCTTCTTTTATTGTACTCCATCAAATGATATTTGGAGTTCATTTTACTTCGTCTCCACTGCTTTTACCCAAGGAAATTCAAGAAACTGCCCTTGTTCCAGATCACCTGTTACTGAATCACTGGTAAAATTGGCTATTAAATGTTACTTTGAAGTTTGTCTGCCTAGAGAATCTCATTAGACCTCAACTGAAGCTCCACACAGATTGGCAATTCTATTGCCTTTGCACATATATATTATGGCAGTTATCAACTACAACAGGTCAGAAATACAGATTATTTTAAGGAATGATTGCTCATCTGTTCTTGAAATACCAAATCAGTATACTGATCCTTACTAAGACAGTGACAGGCATTTTCTGCCAGTGACCACATGAAACCCCATGTTGCTCTTACTGTTATGCTCATTGATTCCTTTGAATAACACCAACAAGCTATGGATCATCATTTAGCTCCAGAAGTCCTTGATCTGCACAAGTTCTAACTCTTAACCACACTGTTTTTGGTCAAATGCAATTTTAGTGGTCTGCAGACATGAAACACAACTTGCATTACATTCACACAAGTTGTACTTTAATATACATCATGATTTTGCAATCCTTTGTGATAAGCAACCATTTATTCACTTTAATTTCTTTCCTGAGATCCAGCTTTGGTTCCTTACAAAATGACCTTTGAGTCTTTGCACCATTAATTCTGCTCTTATATGACTTCATCAAGCTGTTGTCATTCCCCAAACAAGCATCTTCTTGGACCAAGATGATTATTCTCCTCTAATTTTTCAATTCCTACCATACAGAAGCTAAGCATAATGATTTTACCTACATTTAGGACTTTCAAAAACTTTAGTTAAACCTCATTTTGTGAACTATTTCTATCAATAGTATTTATTAGGATTTTTTATCTCTTATATACCAAACCAGATGATGCTAAGATTAGCAGCATTGACTAATTTCTACTCCTAATATTGTTGCCTCTGGCTCAGAATGTGTGCACAGAGAATTTAATTTCTCATATAGATATATTCTCTAATATTGCCATTTCCATCTAGGAGATATTTTATCATTTAATGGCCTTATTTTCAACAGAGATGAACACCTGCATCTTTCCCCAAAGCAGCCCACAATCATTAAGCATGTATAGCATTATTTGATTGTACACCTTCTTAATTTACTCTTTATCATAACAGAAATGTTAACATACCTCAGCACATTATTTTTGCTCACATTTTTTTGCATATAGTTTTGTTTTCCTTGGCTTTTAAGATGTCATCAATGCTCCCCAGAATTAACTTAATTTCTAGTCTCTAATGTTTCCAGCTTGCTTTTCCTTACTTGCCATCAAGGATATTTTAGATGAATAAAAACAAGCATTTCTACTATGCCTGAAATAATCAAAAGGTTTTTCAGCTTGTTTTTCACTTTGCTGCTTCATACACATAAAGAACAAAAGACACAAGCCCAAAAACAAATATATTTTTAGTATTTTTTAAAGTAAGCTGTAGAGAAAGTAGACTATCAAAATTTTAAAGGTGGATTATTCAGTAACACCCAGAAAATATATACAAATCAAAAGAAATAAAATCTCAACTAGACAGGCATATATTACAGGACACTTAAAATCCACATTACACTGAAATTAAAAAATCATGTTTGAATGAAGTCTTATGAAGTGAAATGTCACTTCTTACATTTGAGTTTAAGTTCAGTTACTTAAATAAATGAGGCTGTGCAACTTGAAATGTTAATAATTATGAACCTTCAATAGTGATATTACACTGTGGGAGAAGAACTTTTGAAATGAGCACACACAACAGTCCTGTCTTTGACTGCTAAGGTAATGACAGCTGCTTAAAACTGTTCCTTCTAATTTCAACAGCTTAAAAACTTCTTAAAAGTAACACCACCTTTGAACACTGTGGAATGCAGCAGTAATGCAATTGTTTGTAGAGACCAATCTGATTATAAATCATAAAAAAAAAAATAAAATTAGACAACAAATGTATTCCAAGTTTATAACTTTTTAATGGTTAAAGGAGGTTTTTATTTGAAGATTTTGGTCTCTTTTTCTTTTTTATCTTTTTTTATTTTCCCATGTCAGGAGAGCTATTATATTACCAGTCCCAATTTGTGCCTTCAAAAACTTGAAAGATATTACACAGCTTGGTAAAAGATATTACACAGCATAGTTCAACTATGATGACTAGTCATGACTGTATTGGTTTAATTGTTCTAACTGACTTGTCAACATCTCAAGGAAAGTCACAGACTTGAAATATTTTTATTGACCTGGAAAGGCTGGGAGGTTTTTTCCTAATTTAGCAAGTCAGCAGGGCTTAGACAAGATATTCACTGACTTCGAATGACTGCTTTTTCAGCCTTTCTTGCTCCAGAATTATTGTAAAAGACTTTAAGCAACTATGCTTTTAGCAACAGGTAATCTAATTTGCTGAACAACGTGCTGCTACACATATTGCCTTCATTTCTAAAAGCACTTTAAGAGTCCATGTATTAATTACAAGAATAAATACTATATGGCCCGCAGTCTGTTGGGTGAATTCTTTGGCACTGAATTTTACAGTGCTTTAATGGGTTTATTTAGTCTCTGTTACTGACATACCATCTGAGACTGCTCCACTAGTGCTAGGACTTTTTCTTAGCCAGAAAAAAACAGAAAAAAAAAAGGAGTATATAATAGACACCATTATCCAGACAGATTTCTTGATTTAAAATGGTATTTTTGAAAACTGGCAGCTGTAGCAAGATGTTGGGTTTTTGGGCTCTGTTTTTAATGCCACAGGTGAATGATTTGATGTGACCATCCAAAAAAAGTTTCATAATATTTTACATTGATTGTGCATACTTTTGTTTCCCATATTTCATCCCACTGAGCAAGAGTAACTTAAACTCATTTTCCTGAATGAAAAGATACTTGAGTTCATAGGTTGCTGCCCAGGATATAATTTTCTAGGAGAAAATACCAAGGCCCTTGAGTGAGCATCACTCACTAATCAGGTTTTAAGCAGTTAACTTCCTTGTCCCTTCTTAAACTCCTGTTGCTGGAGTTGCTTTAAGTAGGTGTGAACTTCAATTTACTAGAGAGCTGACAACACCTTGTTACAAAAGGATCAAAGGACAACTGTTAAAAAAAATGGGCTTTTAAAAAGCTGTTAAAAAAAATGGGCTTATGCTCTATATGTTTTGCATTTATAGCAAATGTCCAGTATTTATCTTTAAATTTGGAAAGCTGTCTTTGCAAGCTACATATGCCTTGCTATCTAAGGTCCTCCCTGTTTAAAATGAACATAATCAAGAACAACTGTAATTCCTATGGGGAAAGACATTTAAATAATGGCATCATGATTTTCCTAATATCATGAGAGTACATACAAGGGGCTTTGAGGATTCCAAGACAAATTGTCAAGATCATGGTCTAGAGAAAAAAAAATGTTGGTCATCCTTGACCTGAAGTCTATCAGTTATGCTAGATACTTTGCTCCCCAAGACTACAAAAGATCCTACCATTACAAGAGCAATATTACTTCTAAAAGAACTTGTTTAGAACAACATAAACCATGTACAAAATATCTAATTATGAAGAATAGTAGATTTTATGTAAGTCCTACAGACACTCTGCAGTTCTAATTTTCAGTTGCAAGTACCCATATTACATCAAAAAGGACTGAAAATTATTTTCTATTAGTTTCTTTACTACTTAAAGTAATATAAGAAGAATTGCATTCAGGTAGGGAAGGTTTCTTCCTGCTATAACTTCAGGATCATGGCCTCTGTGTTTGTTTTGATAGGTAGCAAACAGTGCAACCAGCACAAGGAAGTGTATGAGCTACTGGTAAGAACAGTGCTGGTACATCATGTAATCAGATCATAAAGATCTGATGTATTTTCTGAGACAACAATTTTGTCTTATTTGAGGTGAAAGAGAAGAAACACAATTCAGTCTCTAAATAAACAACTTAGTTTTAAATTATAACAGTTCCTCTCCATACATTTGTCTCAGAACTGACAGATTTTCAGTCATTTTTACTCAGAGAAATGATACATCCGTTTCATTAATTCCCACAGCAAGCAGATATTACAGGGATTAAACTTTTTTGTATCACATTTAGTGATAAAGATAAGATACATTTCAGCAGGATAACTTCGAAGGAAAAAAGGCAAAGATTCCTGAATAATCAGATGATCATGCCCACCAGTGAAAAAAAACCTGGCCTGGTGTGATAGTTCAGAAATTTTTCTGCACAAAGGATTACAAGCCTGGTCTCCATATTCTCAGCAAGAGCCATAACCAAAGCAAGAGCAATATGAGAGAAGTGTGTTTGCAATTCTCTATCTCCTCTTGCTTTTTTTCCCAAATAATATCTTATTCATTTTTCTTCTGTTGAAAGGGCCTCAAATGGAAATTAAACTTTATTATAAGCCACATCTTTCAAACATGTCATCCTATCCAGATATTAACCTTAGTATTTCATCAGGAAGAAGACAGGAGCAAAGAATTTTTTCTCCCTGCATAGGTCAAAATATAAAAAGAACAACAAAAAATCACCATTCCATTTTTTTCTTTTAAAAGATGAGATTATCAATGATTTTTGAGGGTTTCTGAATTCCAGTACAACACAGAAGTGACAACATGAAAAATCAATAAACGAAGGCATCATAAAGAAATATTTTCTTTCAGTTTGTAATTTTAAAAATGTGAATGACTGCAAAGATCATTATAATTTTTAGTAAAAATAAAAATTGAATACCTTATCAGATATAAGGACAAGGGAGAGTAGAGAGTAGAAATTATCTAGTAATCACATATCCTTTATTCTCTTCAAAAGACCTGGCTTTGACTGAGTTCTTTAGACCAAAAAAAAAAAAAAAAAAAAAAAAGGGAGAAGTTATTATAATAGTAGAAAAGCAAGCTAAAGTAGATATAATTAAAAGTATGCATATAAACAATTTACAATTATTACATGGTAATTGATTGGTAACCAGCATAATCACTGTAAAACTATTTGTCAAGAAAAGTAGAACTCCTTAGAGAAAATGCTGTTCCTAAACATGTATATGGGAACTGAGATTTATATAGTTTAAATTCATTCCAATTATCTAGTTGTGCGGGTCCAAGTCCTTGAATTTTTTGAGTATGGTTACCTCCATTTACAAGAGCTATGGATTCACCCAAATATTTTGTTTTTAAAAAGGGAAGTTGGAAACTAAACTAGACTAGCTATAGCAAACTATAAATGAAACTAGTAAGTTTTAATGCAATTAGAGAGGAGATATGTGCAGTGGGAATAGGTAAGATAGTGGGTTAAAAGTTGAAGAAAGAGAGCATCAAAGCAAAGCTTGCTTTTTGCTTCAGTAGAAATTTATAGCAAACTTTTTCTAATGTCTTATTTTATTGTTGCTAAAAGGATTAGAAGCAAGTATGCTGAGAAAGGTACATAGAAACACCTGGGAGGGAATAGATTCATTATGCTTGTCATGAGGTGTACAGATCTGAAAGCCAATCAGAATGCTTGTCATGAGATGTAAAGATCTAAAAGCCAATCAGAATGGTTTCTACTGCATGATAGATAAAGTAATCATAAGCCTCCCTAAACTGGCAAAGGCTGCAAAATCACACTATGATTTGACAAGGTATAAAGTTAATTAAAATAAATAATTACTGGAGAAGATGATCCAGAAACCTTTGTCAAACTAAAAAACTAGAGATTAATTTGAGTTGGAAGGGAAGTCTTATAGATCATCTAGTTCAACTCACCTGCGATAGGAAGGGACACTTGGCCTTGTTAAACTTCTCTAGGTTCCCACTAGGGCTCACTAATATTCTTGGGGCCACGTTCAACTCAATTTTGGCTGTCTCGGTGAATGAGCATTCGTGGAACAGATCCTGATGACGGAAAGAAAGGTTGCAAACTAATTTTCTTTCAATTCGCATTTTTTGCTTCTTTTAACCTCAGTGGTAATAGATGTATAGCTAGAAAATGATGTAAAATAACTCAGTGACTCACTTCTGCCATAATCTGGTTTTGTATAACATTGTACTGAGTACTGACTTGCATTTTTTTTTATATAAATGTTGGAATCTACTTTCAGTAACTTCTAAAACAAAGCCTGAGAAACTGGATACTAGCAAAAACACTCCTTCATTATTTCAGGACAGGCAAGGAGAGGTGAGGTGAGGCAAGGAGAGGAGTAACAGACTTCCTAGTCAAAGTTTACATTAAAATGTCACAAAGCTTTGCTAGCCCTCCCTGTAGTACAAGCTGTTCACAGAATCATCATATTACTCTTTTCTGTGCAACACCAGCCACGTTATATCAAGGCAGCCTTATTTTGTTAAAAGTGATTGTGATAGTGGGTGTCCATAGTCCCATTCAGACAATCTTTTACCTAACTCAACAACCTTGTCTCCATCCTGACTATTTGGAACTGGTGCACTGTTCAGTCAATGTCCACTACTATACAGCAAGGGCTTCTCCAACAAATAAATAAATGTTCTCCTCCTTATTTAACAAGTGTCAATAGAAGTGTCTGAGACATTGAATAAGCCTTTATCCATTAACTCATTCCACCACTAAAAATACACACACTCAATACAGCACTAGCAGGAATACTGTCAGTTAAAAACGAAAATGCTACCGTTTTATGCAATTGTTTCTCCTCCAAAATAATAGTTTTTCTTCTTTCTCTTCCATCTGATTGCATTATAAAAGCCTTTTTTTTTTCAGTTATATAGCTTTTATTCTTCTTCATTTTGTTAGCTTTTTCCTTTCCCTCAGTTCTTCAGTGAGCAGACTGTATGCACACACACACAGGCACATCCACCCCCCACCCCCGCTCTTTCTCAGTCTCTCTGCTTTTAGCAATAATTTGCACATAATGGAACAGCCAGAGGGGGGTTTGATCAATGACCTCTGTCTCGGAGATGCTGTTCCAAGGGAAACACATCTGCCAACATAAAGTATTGGAGCAATCATAGCTCAGTGAGCGCCGTAATAAGCAACTGTTACACTGGAGCCATCAGTCATGTTCAGTTACAGACCTGAAAGGATATGGCACCTCAGGGAGCAATGTCCTTCCATAAATTTGGGCAGCAATGAAGAATGATTTGCAATCAAGTAATAAAAGGCCTAAAAAAGGTCCACCACGCATACTAACATCCAATACAGCTGACAAAGAAAATAAAAAACCTTGGCATTGTTTGCTCGTTATGTAAACTACACAGCTGTCCAAGCAATTAAGATATGATTTTGGGAATTCTCTCGTAAAAATTTGCTAACAGCGCTTCCACTTGTGAAAGTGACATTCTTCTTTATCAGTAAAGTGCATTTCATTAAGGTAATGCAATTTCATCTAGCTTAATAGTAGGAATTGCTTAACCTTATGGCAAGAGTACGTAAACAACATAAAATTAATGACACTCCGTGCATTGTGGGAATAGATTTGCATTAGTGACAGCATTGATCAAGTAATAGAGAAACTAACATGCACTTCAAATTGTTAGTACTCTAGGGATTCCTGTTCGCTATCTGCAAAGTCATATTTCTGGTCTTCTGGTTGCAAAACTGTTAGAAAAGATAAAATTTAAGCAAGATTTGCAATTTTTTAGTACTAACACTAATGAAATAAACATGATAAAAAAGGCATGAGTCTGAGGGGATCCATCTTCACAGGCAGGCTAAAAATATAAATGGACAGCAGAGATGTGCAAAGGTCTTCTAGAAGTGATGATTGAATTTATATGCACAACAGCCCCATCATTCAAGAGGTTTTTTCTTCCATTCCTTCAGATAAGAAAATTTTTAAGTGCTGCAGACACCACTTAATGTTTTGATATTTTTATGAATCCATCTACAGGAATGTTTATTATGCTTATATTCTTTATTATTTCTGCTTCTACCATTAATGGTATGGCTGTGTGGCTTTGCACAGTATTATGGGCTAGACAATTCTTTAATATGTAAGTTTTTTCACATGCCAAACTCAAGAAAAAACACCGAGGACATCTAAAGTTACATCTGCTCGCAGGAGATCAGTCTTTTGTACTTCCCCTGTTCTAGAGATGAGGTTTTACAGATATGTATAACACAATATCAGTCTATCAGCAGAGCTTGTTTTGGGTAGTCTGACCTCTTTCTTATCAGAGATGTTTTTCTCATGCCCCTATTGATGCAAAAGGTTAGGAAACCTCTGACTGCTTAGAGAGGTTTTGTTACTTCCTGAAAAATCTCCCTTAGGCCAGCCCAAACATGTCAATCCATAGGAGTAACCGCTGTTAAAACAGCTATATCTTGATTGTTAGTATTTATATACTGCACTGAAGATCAGCTTTCAGTTTTTCTGTGTTTCAGAGGAACAACTTAATAAAACTTGTCTGAAGCGCTCTCATTTTATTAGTGTATGCCCTTGTTTTCTCACAGTCCAATTAAATGTTGTGGTTTAAAACCAGCTGGGAATTAAACTCCAAATTAGTCTCCCTCTAGTGAGAGAGGAACATAGGCAGAGACTATGGGCTGAGATAATAATTTACTGAAAACAAACAAGAAACTAACAGGAACAACAATAATTACACATTAATAATAAAAGCATACAAAAGAGAGAGAACTATTTACCCAAAAATGTGCTCACCACCCTGACCCAGTAAGGCTGCTGGGGCAAAGACAAGTTATTGGACATTACCACTGCTGGCACCACATGGCCTCCTGTGACAAAGGAGAAAATGGCAGGCATTACCACAGCCCTGCAGTGACAAACTCCCCTTCCCTGAGCCAATGGGAAAAATTATGGACAAACCTCCCCAAGCCAGATTGTCCACATCACTCCACTCCATCACAGCTCCTTGTAGCACCTATGGTGCATGCACGCCGCCAGGTTCGGGATCATTTGGCTGGACTGGGCTGGGCTCAGTTCAGCTCTATTCTGCTCAGCTGCGCTTATCACTTGGACTTGCATTTTCCCTTGGGAAAGAGGAACAAAATGGTGTGGCTTCCGCTGTGTGGCGGCTGTTTGTTTCCCTGAAGCCATGTTCCCATGTTCACAGGTGTGGTATCACACAGCTAGCTGGCCTTGCCCACACAGCTCTGGGGACCACCCCCTCTCAGAAACTGTGAGAAAACTAAGGCAGTGTATCAGCAGGAGACCCATCACAGAGATGATGGAAAGGAGGGAAATGGGGAATGTTTTAGCCAAGATTGGTAAGACATATCCAACAAGGAGTGCTACTTCTGGGACTTTTATTTTGGTTTGGTTTACAGTTTATTGCTTATTTCAGAGCTTTTAATTTAAAAGAAAAAAGCTAACTCTGTCTCTCTCATCCAGATGTGAGACATAGATGGAAGTATTACCTGTAAATCCTCTTCACTTAATTAACTTCATGACTGGAAAAATGCTGCAGATATTCCTGCTCAAGCAATATGCACATAGTAGACAAGCTTGCAACACAGTCATACTCTCAAGTCTCCTTAAGCAATAGCAGTGTAAGGTTATTTAAAACTAGGGTAGGTGACACTTTCATATAATATTGGGCTAGATTCCTTGTTCAAAGTGTTCTTTTCATATTGAAGTTATTCTTCCGTAGGAAAAAGATTCAAAGTTATGAAACAAGAGTCATGGAACTAGAAGGAAAGGATGTTTTACTAGCAATCAGTTGGGTCCTTAACTACACAAGCCTACAGTAGAAAATCCAACAAAGAGCAAATTCCTCTTATTTAAGATACACCAGTATGTCATTCCAGATGGCAGACCAGACACATTGCTGGATTACTGAGAGCAGAATAGAATGAACAGTATAAATCTGAAGCCTAAAAACCTAAATCTGTATAATTCTTAAACCCATCAATTTTTAGATACAGAACAAGCAGGTCTCTGTATGGATATCTCTAAACCAAGTAAGAAGAGGATTAAGAGAATGCTTTGTACAAGTCCCTAAAGGCATTTGTTCTTAAACAGTTTACCGCTTTACTGCTCTACACAGTAGGACTCCAGGATACTGTAGTTCACAGTGTTAACTTATGAAAGGACAACTAGTCCCAAACAATGTTAAACAATGCCTGTAGGATTTTGTAAGGCTGAGACTCAAACTTACAAAATAAGCCCTTTTAAAAATATTTTTAAAGGTTTGTGTTTTTCCCTTTTGTTTGCATGTCAGGCTACAGTTAATCTAAGAAAGCTAGGCAAAGAACCTATTATCTTTATTTGCTATTATCCATCAGGAAGTCCTCTTTACCAGGAAAAATTACACTTCATGATAAATCTACATAAGAGATTTCTGCATTTTTCATAATTTAGTCACCCATTCTAAGAAGGAGGAAATTGGCCTGACAGTGGGCATTATGGGTTGTGCTAAGCTGTCCAGAAACTGTTAATTTCTAGGGGTAAGTCCTGCAGGTAGTTTTTATTTCTAAATATTAAACCACTGAATTGTTTCAGAGTTTTTCCAGTTATATCTCCCAGGGCTTAGAGAAAGCCTTGACACACAAGAAAAATACAGGGACAAGAACCCCATGGATTTAAACAGAGATCTGCTCCCATGTATAAAGACTGAAAAATACTGAAGTTCTTCTGAAAAGGGATCAGAGGGTTACCATGTCTTAATTCTCTAATACTTTAATATTCAAGCACTTTTATGATTTGGGCACAAAAAGCTTTGTTCTCCAAATATGATTCTCCAGTTTCCACAGAATTGTTTATTGATATTTACACCGAAGAGCAAGTTTTTCTTGGTGATCTATCAAGACTGGCTTCAATCTGGAATGGATACCCTCTTCTGATTGAATTAACACAGTAGATCTGAGGGAAGGGGAGATAGATTTGAATATTTTACTTCCTTCTTATTTCTTATAAGATTTATGTTCAGATGATTTCTCAATCAGATGATTGTGTCCATCGTATCGTACTTTTTAATCTGTACTTCCTCAGTGCCCCCAACAAGAGTGCTGATTTCTGCCAATAGTTAGAACTTAATGTTTTCCCTCCTTGCTTCCACCTCAAACACCTTTCAGTAAAAGTCACTACTGTTGTCGTTTTGTAAGTAAGGACACATGATCCCCTTTGCATCAGAGATTTTTGCAAATTTTTGCAGCCTTGAGGGCTCAACAGATCATAAAATAAAAATGATTAAATTTTTTGTATCTTAGTTAGAGCACAAAATCTTAGTGGCCAAAGCCAAGGTACCTTTATCTTTTAGGTTTAACAAAATATAAATACCTTATGAGCAAATTTCATCCATGAGTAGAGCACCAACACACAACCCTCTAAGACTTTCAGGTACTTGTGATAAATTGCACCGTTTGAAAATAAGGGTACAATTTTTAAAAGCTCATTCTAGTAACCACGTATTTTATGTCATAATTAACATAGTCAATTCAGTTGAAAGCCACCTATATCACATATAACTTCTCCTGATTAGATACACACTTATTTTAGTGACTATCTCCAGAGACTACTATATATTGGACTTTTTAATGTCCTACACTGCACCAGAACTATGAAGATGTTGCCTTACCTAATACAACATAACTATCATGAAGTGGAAATTAATTTACAAATATATTCCTTTTATTTTTCTTTATCTTCTCTCCAGCTCTTGTCATTTAAATCTAATGTATTCTGAATGTGTAAGGTAGAAAAACAGATAAAAGCCATTCAGTTCACATGTGTTTCTTTCATCACAGGCAGACAATAGTGTCAATTCTGTTTTCCTTATGGCTAAGATTTAGGGGAGCTTCCCTGTAATGGAAGCTGTTCACATGTCTTGAAAGCTGAATGTCTGCTTTACACAAGACAGTGACTTAGAAAACTTTTGTTATTTTAAATTGTTTGATAGGATCGATAATTGGCCAACTGGAGACTTAGCCATTCTGGAGAAGCTATAAAATCTGATGCCACATTCTAAATTTGCAGTACCTTGTATTTGTCATTTACTACATTTAAACATAAGACCAATAAGACCTATACTTCCTGACACTCCTATAGATATGTTGTCTATAATTCTGATAGTTCAATTTAACACAAAAGAGGAAATAGTTTCCATCCAATCCATCTCTCCAATACCACAATTACATTCCTGGTCTGCTTTAAAATATTTTACAGAATATAAAAAGTCTATATACTAGGCATTTGTCAATTAGTCAGGCTTTTGTTCACTTGGAATGCCAAGTGACTTCCTAACTTTATATTCATTGACAGTCCATGCCAATACTTTCAAAAGTATACTCTACCTATTTAATTACTATTGTGCTGCAATGAAAAGCTTTCTCTCCCTTTCCTTAAACAATACTTACTTGCAATATATTTTGGGCTAGACTCATACAGACTTGGGGGTTTCAGTGGAAAAAACCCAACAAAAACAACCAACAGTATTTTGACATTACATTTTGGCTCTCAAATAATGAGGTAGAGTGAAAAAAAAAAAAACTACCACAATTAATACATCAGAGAGCTCTCCCAGGCTTTTATAGCAATACAAGATTTTTTGGCTATAAAGAAACATATTGAATCTTCAAAGCACAGCCCATTCTTCACTGCTTCAGTTGTCTTCTTTTGTTTACAAATGCCTGCCATCCTTCTCTGTGAATTGAATGCTAAACTGTCTCTGGAGAGACGTTATATTGCTTACAGAATGCCTCAGCAGATGGTGCTTCCTGTTGCAACAGAAGGCTGTGATTACACCTGAACTCTTCAAGAACTCTAACTTACACAGAAAAACAAGATAAATGGAAGTCTTACAGCTCTATCCTTTTCCTCCTCTTTTTTCTCACCTTCAGAAAAAAAATATCTAGATTTGGAAACTGCTAACATTTTACCACAATAGTTTGGCCCAACCTCCATTTCAGACATTTGATCACTTCATACCTTGTTAAGAGCACTGCTTATTATAGTTATAAAATAGAAGAAACCTCCACCAAAAAAAGTCCATAAACACAAAATGAAGCACCATGAACACCACTGGATTCAAAAGTTCAATGTTCTATAGCAGTTTGCTGCTGAATGTGAAATGGACACTTTTACAGAAGATCTATGAATTCTTTGCAGGGAAAGATTAATCTTATATATTCCCTTGATCTATTAATTTCTGTAAAATGTAAAGCTAATTTTGAGACCATATAGCTTAAAACCAAGAACCATGGCAGCATAATAGGAAGCTAAATATGTATGTATTCTCTTAATAATTAGCAGATAAATAATTACTTTGGAAAGCAGCCATCTGAAATAAAGATTTTCTGTAAGTTCCTTTCCAGCCTCTATATCCCAAATATTGCTCTACATGGTTTCTACAGACAGGCTGCATAGCTCACATGGACAAAGCAGGACAGAAAAGGGTCAATACTACTCTTGCATGTATTAGTCATGCAAATTAAACTTCAATCTGGTAGAGAAATGTCCTTTTCTGTTGTGTGACTCTATTGGGCTCTGCCTACCTCTACCATGGTTAGCTTGAGCTTTGATCAGTTTCAAGTTTTCAGCACTCAAGTAGATTCAAATCAAAACCAATGTTTAATTTGTTTGTAGAATTCCAGGGACCTCTTGGGACCTTGCAAAACAGAAACAGATGAGAACAGATCCAAGTCCTTTTCTTAAAGAGTATATGGATCTGCCCACATCTTAGTGTCTATTCACTGAAGCTGGAAAGGCTGCATTCATCTGTGGTTTTGTGGCCTAATTACAATATTTTCACCATTGATGGATTCACATCACAGATGACCTGCTCCTTCTCCCCCATCCCAAACTGGAGAGAAAATTAAATTTATATCTGGGTTTTGCAACTTTCATCAATCTCTCACTTTTTATATAGATGATTCATCAGTTTTACTGTAAACCTTAGTAGAACTACATTGGTGTTTTCTGTGAAATTTCAAAACTCTCACAGCACAAAATCATTCATAAAAGTTACTAGTTTAAAAAAAATTCCCTCAGAATCTTACAGGTTTCAACACCTTATAATTTCTTAACAATCTCTTTTTTTACGGCTCTGTTTTCCTCAAGAAATTCTGGCGGATCTAAACAGCATCTGGTAATTTCTTTAAATAGGAAAAAAAAAACCCTTACCTTATCCGGGGATTGTTAGTAAAAAACCTCTCTTGTTGCCTCCCCTTGCATTCTCAGGATACAGCTATACATTGGAACAGAGGAATGTGAGAGTAGTCAACTAATTGTATTACTGCAGTGTTTCACACCTTTACGAAGTTATGACCAGACCTGTCCCAGCTGTTCTCTTTCTACTGTGTCTTTCTACCTGCCTCTGCATCCGTGTTCCCTTACACTCCTCTCTGTAGGTGCTCTCCACTCTCTTCCCACCAGCACAGCCCAAGGGAGAAGAACATTCTCAGGCCCTTGAGTTCATTGCAACATTTCCTACTAACTCGAGTGCCTGGATGGTGCATCCTTTCTTATGACTAACAAATAAAAATAATTGATGTGTACTGACTGCTCATTTAAGCATCAGGATAGCACTCAGTCATTAACTTAGTATGAGCCTATCAGGTGTCCTAACAAGAGGCCTCAAAAGAAGATGTGGGGGAATAAGTCTAATTCAATTCAAATAATATTTTATTTTAAAACCAGTATCGATTCCAGTTTTAGTCAGCTTAATTAATTTCTTTTAGATGTCACTTGATATAGGTCTGCCTAGCTGTATGAGTACTTAAGCATGATGGGCAAGCATAGGAACTGGATAGTAACACCATTTTTGTTAGAACACAAAAATGAGAGAGACTCAATGACTAGGTCAGTAATCCCCATAGGCTGTAAAGCACTTTTAAACACATGATCAGAGATGGCAACATTTTCATCTTCATTAAAGATACATGGGTCAAAACCTGGTGGTCATCTCAGATTCCTTCACTTCTTTGTCTTGCACATCCATAACAATGGCAAATCATGCCACCATGATGTTTTAAGAACCTCTCCACCAGTCATTTTTCCATTGTGGTGGAATAAAATATAAAAACAATGACAAAAAAACCCCAAACCAAACCAAACTAAAAAAAACCAAAAAGATCCTTATTTCACTTTTTCTGAATAAGATAATACATTGCGCAATTATGTACGTCTTATCTTGTGTTGTTCACATCCTTCTATACTTCCTTTACTCCCCTTCATTCTTAATGTATGTTCATCTGCTCATATACAGTTTCATCTTTCTCATATTTACCTCTTGTTTTCCTACATTTATTCATCTCTTGGTGTCAGTTAAGTAACTTCATCTCTCAGATGATTCCTCTTAGAAAAAAGCTCTGTCCCTAAGCTATCTATTCAGGTAATCTTCTACAGTAAATTTTCTATTAAAAAAAACAAACAAACAAACCCACAATGACCCTCCCCACCTCAAAAAAAAAAAAAAAAAGCCACAAAAAACCCCCAAGAAACCACAAAAAAAAAATCTACATTTTATGCAATGGGAGTAAAAGAAGAAAAAGAAGGAATAGATAAAAAATAAATTAAAAGCTGCTTAGTCACTTAGTCAGTAAGGCATATCTTTACACTTCTATTTGGCTGATGAAAATAAATGGTTCATTGGCTGCAGAAAATAGAATTGTTGCCTTTTATAAATAGTGAAGTCAAGCCTTGAGGTCAGGCACATTTAAAAAAACTCTTTGTCCTCAGCCATTAATCCTAATACGTTTAAATTTGCAGCAAAGTAGCCAGGACAGATTCGGGCAGCCAAAAATCTACACCTAGGGAAATATTATATTTTCATGCTGGTGCCCATGCTTAGTCGTGGCTTGCTTGCCTTGCATATCAGAAAAAGCCATTTCTTTATTCCCTCTTCAACTGGCACTGAAATTTTCTCTATTATTTAAAGACCTCTATTTTTTCATTTCACACATTTTTCTTAATACTACAGAGAATAATGATTTCTTTGGCTTTTTCAAAAGTTTGAGGCTTGACCCCTATCCCAAGGATAGTATCATTTCTACTGTCATCATCAGCTTTTTTTCTGAATGGATTCTTTTTGCTTTTTATAACAGAACTCTGCTTCTCAGAAAATCAGCCTAAATTTTTCCATATTCATATGAACACCTTAATATTCTTTTCAATGTTCTTTGGGACCTCTAAATGGCAATAATGGTTTGTGTATTTTTGTGAAGTGCTTCACCATAGAGGGAGTTATCCCAAATAATGCCAGAACATTTCAAAACTTACCACATTCCATTTTTCATGGCTTTTGGTTTGGAATGAGTCTTCAGAGGACAGTGATGTTAGGAAACTAGTCTAAGCAACTGCTGAAGCAGCAGACCTTAGTGATGTTATATGGAAAGAGCAATGCATTCAAACAATAAACCTCACTTACGAGATACATGCAAAGATGGATCACTAGTTCTCTCTACAGAGGTTTCAAAGCACTTTTTTAGGGGTAGGCAAAAAGATGTTTCATAAATTTTACATTCCAACAGTACTAGAAATAATACATTTTGCTGAATCTTCAAATATGAGTACATCAGTTGCTGTTCATCCTGTTCCACATCTGAGGAATAATAATGTGACCCCTATTAATGAAGTAGCCAATGATCTTAAAGACCTCTATATTCCCATCCTCACACCTTTTTTTGTTCATGTATATTGACACTTTAGATATACTTCTTAGATAGGCTAGTGAAGGGGAAAAAGGCAGAAGGCCTGTGTTTTCATAGGAATTACACAAATATTACTGAGAAACTGGTTAAATGGAGTTACATAAAATTGACAGAAAGCCAGTGGTAGGGCAAAAAACAGAATCCAAATCTAACTACTCTTACTAGATAAATATCCTTACTTTCAAATCCCATTTTCAATGCAAGGTTGTTTTTTATCCTTGACTTTACTGGAACATTGTACGCAATCAGAAAAGAGATGAGTCAAACTTTAATATCGGACATGGCAAGGGAATTGTGTTTCTCTACATTGCAAATATCACCAATATTTCAAATTTAAACTTCAGTGTTGCATGCATTTCAGCATAAACACTAATCAGAATGAACATAAAAATGTCAATGAACATAAAGATGCCATCAGAATGGCATAAAAAGACCTCACAAATCTAGGGTCCCCCTTCTTCCAAGACTTCTGAAGGGTTTTTGGGATCAGCTATTTTCAGGAAGGTCCACAGTCAATATCTGAATGAAATCACATATTCTGCTTTCCATAAGATGTTGCCAAATGAGATAATCAAGATGCTTATTAAATTTCATAGCATGTTTACCAGGCTACAATATTGGTTATTTTAAAAAATCTCATGCAAGAAAATTTCATACTGTTTCTAGTTCAAGTTGATTTAAACCATTGAAGTTCACAAGAAAAAAAATTAATATTCATGTAAATATAAAATTTTAATAAAAATTTTAATAAATTTATATTTAATTTTTAAATACTAATATTTTGCATTTTGTTTCCGTCCAATCAATGATTGAGAAAAAAATGTGCAATGCATACTAACAATAATAAAATGTGGTTTACAATAGAATACATGTACTAATAGTAGAAAATTTGACCAAATATCAATGATTTTTAATTTGGTCTTAAGGTCCTTCTTCTTGAGACATATACACGCAACAGTGACTCATGCTGGCAAAAAGTACATGTCTTTACATAATTTTTAAGATAGTTGCTATCTTCTAAGCTGACTTCATTATTACTTCAAAGAAACAAACTCATCTCACAGAATCCAAGTGTTGAAACAAAGGAGGTCTGAGGGATGTTCACAGGTTGAGAAATGACAGCCTCACTAAATAATTGTTATTTTCTCTATGTAATACAAAATTTAAGTATTGAGATATAGAGACCCAGAGGAATGATGAGATAAGATTTTCAAACATTTGACTGATGGTCTATTTTTTTTCCAATTGTCTTGTTAGATTATCAAATTTGAGTCAATGAATATACAGTTATTACTTTTAAATATTAATATAATTCCAATTTTTAATTGGAATCCTGAGCTACATTTTATAATGTGATCTACATTTTTGGAAAGCTGAATGAGGTGTGGAATTAAATCATATTATCTTATGTATTTTAAATTTAAAAAGTTGGGTTTTTTTTTTTTCTGCATGGTTGATGAAGACAATTCTGAATGTGTCCACCAATTAGCAGCTAACTTGCAAACAAATTCTTTGGCTTGGTTAATTAACAATTACTGTTGAGTAGTCTCCTAAAATATTATATTTCCTAGCTACCAGTCAGTATATTTGCATTTGACCAAAGATGTCAGGTAGTATAAAGTCACTTTCTTTCCAAAGAGTTGTGCTGGATGTTGTCTTTTTGATGGAACCCTTCAGGTTTCTTTTTGTATTGAAAGAAATTATATTTTCTTTAGCTTTTGACAGACATAGGTGCATAAAGTAATAGTGATTCAGAAAAGATATTCAAACATGTCAACACTACTTGTATGGAGATGTCATCATGTCCAGAAATTCATGTTCCTCCTCTTCTGCTGGATGCAGGGGACCGACAGTGCTGAAGAACCGACAGTAATTTTGTAACGTATCTGAATAAGTATCATGGCTCATTCATGGCAATGGTAGCAATATGTAAGGAGCTTTTTCCTTTTTCTTTTTTTTTTCCTCCCTTGCATTGCTGGGCATCGTAGGAACTCTTCAGGAAAGAATCAGTAATCCAGCCACACAGGATCTTTTTAAAACTCTCTCCTCTCTACCAGTGCCAAGACTGACACCTGGTGCCCAAGCCAAGGATACTGCTCAGCTCCTAATGAAAACACCCATCCAAATTAACACTGATTTCCAATAAAATGTATTGATTTAACAAGGCTGAAGGACTCCCATCCCTTTTACCCACCAATTTGCATACATATTCTAATTCTCATTCAAATCTATTGAAAGTGTAGCAAGCTTATGGACCATGATTACAGCCTTGTTCATCCCTTAACAGTTAGAGTTGCTGGATCATTAATATCAATAATGAGCTAGAACGGCAATTAGTGTCTAAATGAAATATGCCAGAAATTACTGATTTATCATTATATTTGTCAGTAAAAATATACTATGAAATAGCAGGGTAAGCAATTATATCATTCCACAGACTGCAAAGCTGTAAGTTTTTCCTAGAAGGTATCTAAGAAAAATAATCATAAACACTGTAATTTTATTGCCAAATAATTTGTGAGAAAGTCACAGCACGTAGTACAACAAGGAAATCCAGCAATTTTTTAAAACTGCAAATTCTTAGGTGCTGTCTGTTAAACAGTTATTTGTTTGCTAGCTTGTCTGACCCATTGCCTTCTTCTTCAGATGTTTCTCCTTTCACCAGTTTTAAATTCTGTATCTTCATTCTCTCTTTGGACTAGATTTCAGAAACTTTCTCTCCTTAAGCTGGCTCAGACAAAAACTGCCAAGCTGCTTAGCCACCCCATTCTTCTCCTTTCTTTTGTACCTATTTTCCAAAATCTGTGGCAGAGCAAGGTTCTAAAACTAGGTTTGATCCTCATATATCAGTTACGCAGTTTCTAATGAAGTAATTGAGATATGGATATCTCAGAGATGTGCTGCTTGTAGTGTATAAAAAGTATTTCTAATCTCATCTTATATAGGTACCATTTCTACCACTTTATCTTTTCCAACATTTCAATTTCACTGCAGCAGGAAGAATCATGCTAAATTGAGGGGGTTTTAAGAGCATGTCACTGGATATTTCAGCAGAGTTTTAACATGAGTTTCTGAATTAATCTCTTTCGTATCTCTTTATGATACAAAAAATTCACTTCAGTTTTATTCAGTTAGAGGTATTTTATTATTTTTTGTATACTCACATATTTGTGAAAGTATGAGGTATTCTAAATGCCTTATATTATATAAGAACTATAAATAGCAAACAAAAAAACCACAAAAAAACAGACAAAAAATTCAAAAAAACAAAAGGAAAAAAACCCAAAGGAACCCAAATTCAATATTAATTCTGTTTTAATTTATTCTAAGAGTTTCAAATTATGTCCATTGATCAAAATATGCCATTACAGCAATATGAAAGATTACTTTCCTTGAATCGTTTGCCAGCAAAGAAAGACCAGAATTTGTGGATGATAATCAGCAAAATATAAAGTAGCCATGTTAAGACAAACTCTCTCTTGTCACTAATTGTAACTCAGCAGTTTGTTATATAAAAGTTTGCATTAGATATTAAAACAGAGTGATTCCTAGTGCTCAGCTGTTTGAAACAAATTTATGCTGCAGATCACCTGCTACTCAAGTTAGATTCTTTCGGGTATTTCTTTAACATTTTCCAAGAGTTCCCTGGGAAGATGCCTGCAGTAGCTTATAAAGTCTAACACTCTAAGAAAACACAAGTTTGCCTGTTCTAATAAAAGTGACACTCAAATATGAAGAGTGAAGAAAAAGTGAATAAAAACTTCTACGTGGATGAGCCCCATGTTTGGTGTTACACTTAATTTGTAGTCTCACTGTAACCAGTATTCCAAATGAATTTTTACACCACATAGTCACAATTTCTCAAGATGTTTGGGAGAATGGACTTGTCATATAGTCAAATCACAGTAGGAAGGATAAGGATATTCTCTCATCACTATCAGCCAGTTCACAGTTTTCTGGTATCCACTTTTTCTCAATGTGATCTCTGGAAAAGTCTCATTTTTTCTGAATTCCTCATCCATGAACCTCCTCCTTGAACTAGAGAGGCACAGAGCTGCCTGCTATGGAGTAGAAGTATTAAATAATACTGTGAGAAGGTGTTGGAAGCAAAGCAAGAGGCAAGATTTATTTAAGTAATGGAACAGAATTATTCTACAAGCCTTTAAAAAGGCTTCAAACCTTTTCAAACCTTGCATGTCAAAAGCCACACATCTTTTGAGAACATGTGTGTTCTTTTGTTTCTGCAAAGATAAACACTGAGTTGTCAATCTGGCTTTCTTTTTTTAGGTGACAGCTTCTATTTTAAAACTAATAGCAAAGAAACAGAAAGCCTTTGCCAGGCCTTTGGTGTAAACTGAAAGTTTGTAACAAATATAAAGTTTTTGTGAGAATATATCCTTGTGCTTCTTAGCAGTTGTCTTAAAGACTCTACCAAGAAGAGTAAGTGACTTTGGGGACCCAGCTTAATGGTTGGTCATGTTTAGTACATTCAGTTCTAAGTAACCAGTATGACACAGATCTCTCACTCCAAGAAACCACATTATCTCACAAAGGAAAACAAATTGAGAGGTATTCTAGGAAGATTAAAATTTGACTTGATAAATTGTAAAATCAAAGGATAGAAAGTAAGAACATGTCACATGTTCTTACTGTCAGTAACTAGATAAATGTTCATTAAGAAAACGAGGAAAAACATTTTGCAATCATTAACAGGAAAGCCATACCATTATGTGATTTCTCTCAAACAGAATGCCAAAACTCAAATTTCTCATTCTACCATAACGACTTTTGACTGCATAGCTATTTCTCCTAAATCAGGTTTCACAGCTGAAAGAGTATTTTAGGCAGAGGTGCACTAGCAATACTAAGATATACGCAGAATGTAACACAGATACCACCCCATAAAAAGGATAATATTACACTGTTATTGTCTTGAAATACGAACTTATGTCCCTGATGGTGGACTCATTGATCTGACATTACACACCATGCATCCATGCAACAGCCTTACTGCAGTCATGCAGGAAAAACTCTCAGATTTGTGTTCTGAAAGTTCATTCTCTCAGTGCATAAAGTGAAGAGCATAGTCTGCATGCCTGTAATAACTCCCAATTTACTTTCCATGTAGGTTTATGGCTACTCAGATTCTTCCACTGTCACTTCTTTCTCTTCCACTAGATAAGGCATGCTGTGGGAAGAAATATTGGTCAGTCATTTTCAACAAGAAAGGCAAAGGACAGACCTGGCATTTTGTTATTCATCTCTAGACATGTCCTCATCAAAAAGGTCAAATTTTCTACAGAAAATCCTGTAGTGGCATTTTTTTTGCCATGGGATAATTCATGCTCAAAGAGTTCCTGTTATTTTAGGGTCTTGCCTTAATCCTTTAAAGTTCAGCATCAATATCATACACCACCCTTCATCATCATCACCATCACAGACACTAGCTCAGCACTGGAAACAGAAGTCAGTAAGACTTGGAAGGTCAGTTCAAATAAGCATTCAAAAGCTCAATTGTTTATCAAAATAATTTCCATTTTTAGAGCAGACTGGAAATCCTTTAAAAATAAACTGCATTGTAAGTTTTGGCCATGACATGCAGAGGACCCTAAGAATAAGACCCTTAAAATAATAAACATATATACATTAAGACTATAACATTATGGCTTTTTTTCATTCCTTTAATTGACAATTTCTAAGCAACAGTGCCTGTCTTAAATAGAGAATTGTTAATGTTTAGAGGAAAAATTTGGAACAGAACTAGTAAGGACAGACAGAACACAAAACCCAAACTGATGTGTTGCTAGAACACCAAAAATCAGGTTCACAAGGGTCAATCTGTAGGGTCATTCTTGCACAACTCCTACTCACTTGTCCTGTTATGGGAGTTCCTGGTAAGAATAGGCAACTACCAGCTCAGTGAAACTCAGCTCTGACTCCTTCCCCAGTCTACTATATCAATTAGCTATTTCCCATTCCATCTGGAGTATGCACTTTGAGGACAAGATATAGCATAAGTTAATTTGAAGGGTGGCTGTCAAGAAATAGGACAGTGTTCAAACTTGACTGTCTAGCTGGAGAAATCTTATGTGCCGTCCATCAGTATGCTCTCTCTCAGACAGCTTGTTATTGAAGACAAGTATAAGAGCAAGCAAACTGTACACATAAATCTGCAGCTTATTATAAAGGAAAACACACACTGTCCTTGGCAGTATCTTTCCAGGTTGCCAACTGTAGGGTTAAAAAGTAAGTTTTCACTTCCTGAAGACTCCAGACTTCTCTCACAAAAATGTATCTTCATGGAAAATTTACGCTCAAATGAGAAATATTTGTTACAACAGTTGAATACAAACTTCAGAGCAAACTTCCCAGAATTTCAGTGTGAAAAATTGTCAGATATATTTGCTTAGTTTTTTAAACTATTACAATACTGATTGATGTACAAGAACAAGGGTCTGGAGAGGAAATCACTACATTGCACTAAAATATGAAAATCAGAGGATAGTGAGGCATGGAGAAGGGTTCATTAATAAGTTAGATAAATGTGTGTTGAAGATATAAAAACAAAATGTGCAGATTTTTATTTATAGATCCTAGAGAACTGGCAATGCAAAAGTTCTTTGCTTTGGTTTTGCACAGCAGCTCTTACACAAAAGTCATAATGCGGCAGCCTCATTGCATTAGCCAGCTAGTGAGTGTTACTGCTTCTGAAAAGTCTGGCTGTACAAAATCATTCTGAATCAGAGGTAGCAAAGGAGTGGCCTTTTCCTCCCCCTTCTTCAAGGATCTGCCAAGCATGTCAGATTGTTCATGTTAAATTATGCCGGATAGCATTGAGATGTGCACTGCTGTCATCTAACGGCTGAGTTGCAGCTGTCAAATCCATTGCACTGTGAGCCTCCTGCAGCAATCCAAAGGTCCAAAAAGGGAACAGACCTTTAGCTGCTAATTCACAACTAGTTCAAACCTGACAATAAAGAATGTGCATGACAATGAGAGAAGAATAATAATCTTATCAACTCTAACAACTTCTGCTTGCCTGCAGACAAACTAGTTTATTAAAATCTCATTGCCAAACTCATTTGCAGCACAAAGTGCAATGGTCCTAATGGTCAGCAGCTTATTTGGCTATAAATCTTAAACCTTCACATCAGGCAGAAAGAGGAGTATTACTGAAAATTAAAATAATATCTATAAAATGAAAATATTTATCTGTATATCTATACCCTGAATTGTGCCATGGCTTTAGCAATTTAACTCAAATTACAAACTGAGAGTCAGCAATAAAGCTTGTACCTTTTACATATTTATTGTCCTTAATGACCTCTCTATTTACTTAGTAAACAATCTGTCTGAAGTTTTCCTGTGGTTCAGTCCGTGCTAGGAAAACACTAATCTCTCCCAGGTTTTAGCTTTCTCAGTTCCCCTGCACCATGGTTTGACCTGCAGGCAAATGAAGCCATTCAAATATTTGCTTATCTTGTCATCTGTTCTCATCAGACCTTGCAATTCCTGTCATGCCCCACATGTCAGTTTAAAGCATAACGTCATTAATACCTCCAGTGCACTAATGGATGCTTCACACATGAACGCATTAATGAAATGTGTTATTGTTTTCCCTCACAGGACATTAACAATCTCGCTCACGCTGAGCCTCTGAAGCCCTGCAGTGCTGCTGAAAACCACTAGCTATCAAATGAACCCTCAGTTACGCCTCAGTAACTTTAAGTTCAAGTTTATCACTGAAGTGTCACTAATGTGAGGAGAAGATACAAGCCTCTAAGGTCTTTTGGGCCCAGCTTCAATTACCTTAAAGAGTAACAGGAGGCAATAGCTGCAAGGGAAAAATACACCATCATATAAATGAAATGCTGTCAAGACAAAATAGGAAAGATCTGGGTGTCAATGTGGTAATTTGTTTCTTGCTTCTACCCTTTGTCTCTGGACTGGTGGCTTGGATAATGAGCACAGGATTGCTTTTCTAGGGGATTTAAACAGAAATTATCTCAGTTCCTGAGAGAGATTTTAATAAAAGAGGCAATAAAAATTTCTTACGTAAACCATATTTAAAATTGTTTTTCAGTATCTTTAAGAATTATTTCCAGAGGACCTGTGAAATGGCCACAGAAGGTTATGCAGCTCTTACATACAGGTTAGCTAAAGAAGACTGCTAGTCTTCTGTTAGTCTGTGGTTGCTAGAGCACTTTGGCAGCAGAAATATAGTGGTGGTGTTCTCGCATCAGGAATAATTTCACTACTTTTTCTATAGGTCAAAGGAGAACAAAAATCAAAGTTTTTCCTGCATTCACATACACTATGAGGATAAGTTTCTGATCTTGCATTAGAAGGTTTTGGGCTTTTTTCACAAAGCCAGTGGATGAAGTATGGTTAGACTTAACAATCAGAAATCAGAAATTTTCCTCTATGTAATAAATATTTTTATGTAAAGTTCTGAACAGGATAAATACAGAAAAGTCTGGAATTTTATCTGAGGTTTCAGGTATGAAATCAGGAAGTTCTTTTATACTCTAGTCAACCTTTGGCTCTCACTTTATTATCAAGTAGTGATGCTCCTATACAGAGGCTATGAACATGGTAGGAGTAAGACCATGCTAGGAACAGGCAGTAGAGATCCCCAGCTGAAGAGGAAACAAATAAGTAAATCCTGGAAAGGCCATTCCTGGCTTGTTCTACTCTAGCACCTCCTTCCTTTCAACTCCCCTGAAAGCTCCATTTTTCCTCATTAGTCCAAGACATGAGATGAATCTCACACACAGCCCTTCAGCATAGGAAGTTTCTGATGAGTAGTCTGCTAGGTCAGGAAGGTCAACTACCCCTATATAAGTTTATTGCCTATTAACCTCTTAAGGTAATCACCAAATGCCTCCATATAGTTATAGCATAAATCCCATATACATTCTGTATATTGTACCAGATAAGTGCCACAGAACTAAAACATAAACTGGGAGAATGAGTACTGTAATCAAAATTATCAAAGTACTCCAGGAAATCAGGAATATTTACTGCCACAAATATACAACTGTCTTCTCTAGACTCAAGTGGACTGCCAAGAAATGTTTCGCTCTTCTCAGGGTACCAACAAATAGTTGCTGTTTATTTTTCCAAAAATTCAGACAAATGGAAATATTACTACAGAATTTCATATATTTACAATATAGAGGAGTTCTGATACTTATCCCCTTACTCATACAAGTCTTCTTCCATTAAACATTTTCTTTTCTCCAGCATATATTTCCATAAAAAAGAGTGGTAAAATTAGTGTCAGGATTTGAGAGTTTTTTTCTTCGCTGTGGATTTATTAGTTTTATCATGTCCTCCTTCTTAGGATCTCACAAATCAGTAATGGCTCACAGTGTCTCTGGCGCAGACATCACAGACTGTCTGCACCATCTTAATTTTTTCTTTTTTATGGCCATTAGCTAATCAATATGTTGCATAAATCTGTGACAAGCTAATGCTATTACATGTCATACTGGACTTCATTCCTCAACATTTCAAACGAAGAATTTTTCATTACTTACCCATTTCTTCCTCTTAATTTGCTAATGGGAAAACTTATGCTGGAGTGAAGAAATTTTATCCCATGTGCTGCTGAACAAGCTAAAATAAGGTATGGACAACAGCCAGCAAGGATTTCCTAATGACTTCCCTCTTTCTTTTAATGTATGCTCATATACACCAAAGCGAAGTGTTCTAGCACCAGAAATTCTGATTGCTAACTAATGGAAAGGATTAATTGTTTACCATTTGGAAATGTTGTACAGCATGAAGTAATGGTCACATGCTTCCCACACAGTTATGAGTACACTCAAGTTCAGCAAATCAACCATTTCTTTGATAACATGCACAGTAGTAAATTAGAGCACCAGGGAATTTTTCTATACACAGAAATCCAGTTACTTTTAATACTAGGTTTTTAAATGACCCCAGTTGGTCTCCTAAAAAATTTCCAGGTGCAGCTCAGGAGTTGAGGAGTACTCTTGCCCGTGCTAATTGACGGTTTAAGAGCAAACTTTGCGTTTCAGATGTCAGTTGAAAATAATTTGGACATAGGCTGCTTTGTGTCAGTGTTAAGAAAGCTCTACCCTCATTTAGCCAACTTGAATAGATTACAGCCTTCAATTTCACTCCAGATATATAGTTTATATATATGTAATGATGTATATACAACACACACATACACATTTCCATATTAAATTATTGAATTCCTATTTACTCACTACACATTTTTGTAAAGGAGAATGAATACATGGGATATTAAGGGATGTTCAGATACTGTGTGTTAAGATAAGGTTTGCCACCTTATCAAATGGAGTGGAAAGTTTATCTACCTAAGTCTACATTAAAAGGCAACTAAAGCATTTTCAACGACAGTGTTAAAACACTGATGCAAGTGGTCCAAGAGGTGATGGATACCTCAGCCCTGACAGCAATCAGGATTAGTGGTAAGTGGTAAGTGGTAAGTGTCCCTGCCCATGCCAGGGAGGTTGGAGTAGATGACCTTTAAAGGCCACTTTCAACCTGAAATATTCTATGATTCTGTGATTCCATTCATACTGGATCTGTACATTTAAAGAACAGGTACTGAGGTGTCTTCATGTATACATCCAGACAGCATGCAACAGAGGGGGTGCTAGTTTAGTACAAACCAGGGCTAAGCATTCCAAACACTTCTGTAGTCTAAAGCTATCCAGTTCTCTAATGTATATGGAATTTCATTTCTTGAAATACTGAGCACCAACAAAATATTTTTTATTATCTGTTTTACTACTACAGTGTCTTCCTAGCTTCTCTTGCCCGGGGAAAGAGTACCAAGGACAGCAAAAAGGCATGCATAAACAATAATGAGAAAGATCTGGCAGATGCAGACCCCTCATCTTAGGAAGGTGCATCTCAAAAGCAACTTTTAATTTGTTTGTTTGTTTGTTTGTTTGTTTTCAAGTGCACTAAGAATTTCCAAATTAACTTCAACTTTGTTTAAAAGTGACTTTATCATAGCTGCTGAGGTATTAATTCATTTACCTTTTCACTTTGAAACAAAATCTAATGTAAGGTATAAAATGTGAACAACATTATTATGCATATGAGAAATTAACCTAAAATTTGTTTAGTTAAGAATTATCTTTCTCTTTGCTCAGTATTTTCTTTCTACAGTCTGGGAGCAGATGCTGCTTTTTCTTTCCTTCCCCATCAAAGCAAGTAAAAAGCATCTTCCCAGGCTGAAGAGAAGGTCTGCCCATTTGGTAGTGCCTGCTTGAAAATATTAGCTCTTCCTATCTTTAGCCAGAGAAGCATCTAGCAAACATTTTCATTAGAGCAATGGTCAGACACACCGTGTTAATTCAGAAAACTATCTTTTATCAGTTAGCATTACAATATATGCATACACATACACACAAACACACACAGACACAGACACACACACACACACATATATATATTTATATATATGTGTGTGTGTGTGTGTGTGTGTGTGCGTGTGTGTTTATGTGTGTGTTAGTGTGCATGCAGAAAAGTAGCCAAAAGTTCCCAAGGGACACACTTCTAGAAATGTTCAGGTGTCTAAAAAATCAATGCCAGCTGGGCCTGTAGGTTGTATTAAAACACTTTCCATTATATACTTAGATAAAATTTTGAAATGTTTGCAGACGCCTAGTTCTTCAAAACTATAGGTAATGTGAAAATAGAGACAGAGGGAAATAGGGAGAAAGAAGACTTCTGCTACAGAGAAGAGCAGAGCCAATTCCTACTGGTCATGCCTGGATTGCTTCTAGTGAGCAGTCCTTGTAGCAGCTGGGATCACAGCATGCCTCCTGTCTATGTGGCAACCTGCTCTGAAGAGTCTCCCTGTACACTACATCATCAAACAGACACACACAGCTTCGTGGACTTTATAGAATTCCTTCTGGCTACACTTCAAGCCATGCTTTCAGACTTATTTTCTGTATGGGCATGTCCTGGTTTAACCCCTGCTTGCAATTAAATACTCTTTAGCCTCTTACTCATGCACTCTCTAAGGGGATAAGGAGAAGAATCACAAAAAGGTAAAACCCGTGGTTTGTGATAAGAACAGTTTAATTAAAAGAAAGTAAAATAATAAAAATTAAATGTAAAAGGAAAAGGTCTAAAACGCAGGAGAAACAAGAGATGCTCAATACAACTGCTCAGCAGCTGCTGACTGATGTCCAGCTCATCCCTCAGCAGCACTCCCTCTGAGTTCATGTACATGGTATGGAATATCCCTTTGGCCAGTTTGGGTCAGCTGTCCTGGTAATGCTCCCTCTTGGCTTTTTGTGTACCTGCTGGCTGGCAGAGCATGGGAAAATGGAAAGTCCTTGACTTAGGGTAAGTGCTATTCTGCAGTAACTAAAATATCTATGGGTTGCCAGCTACAGAGAGAAAACCAACATATGTGTGACTATATACCTCAGAGTCTGGTGTGTATGGCTGACATATTAAGATCCAATGAGTTGTAACTCTTTGTTTTCACTGAATAATTTGGTGAAGAAGAACAGGCATAGAAATAGGAAGTACTAATACTTCCTTTAGGGACCGAAAGGAAGAGAACAGATGTGGATCTCAGGGCAATCACGTACAGTAAATAGGGTTACTTTCACTATGAACTTCTAAGCAAACCCATGCTGTTATAGGATCTATCCCACACTCTTGCTTCTGTCTCATCCCTGATCCAGGTTATATTGCCAAATACGCAGCAGAATCCCAAGACTTTTCAGATATAGATCAGAAGCCCAAGAGGAAGAAAGTCACAGATTATATGATCTAGCGTATGGTTACATCTCAATAAGTAAGGCCATTGGAGGGAGATGCTTTTTTTTTTTTTTTCAACTGGACTATCCATGTAATTTCAGAGTTTTAATATATTTTCATTATCCCTCAAATTTCTAATCTCAAAATATAAAGGGATATTAAAGAAATTTACTGCTGGGGATATAGACTCAAAGTCTATCCTTTACAGCCTTAGTCCACTATGATTTAAATCTCTAGTATGTCTTCAAACAGCATTTGTGGATAAAATCAAATACTGTATAGGCAAGGATAATACAGTTGGTGCACATGAAAGCACAACCTAACTGTTTTCAAGAATAATGTGATTCACAAAATACTTCTAAAAAAGGAAGTTAGTTGAGTGTTTTCAGTAATAACAATCAACACGTAGATAATATCTAAAAAGCTTCTTTTTTCTGAAGACTGACACATTTAACAGGAGGTTTCCTATCAAATCTAATATTATTTTTTAAAAACAAGTGTTAATAACGTATTTCTTTCCCAAAATGTATTAAAAGCTTTCATAGATGTTATCACACTGAAATATTGGATATAAATTCTTGTTGGGGTTTAGGATTTTTCCCTTTTCTTCTTTCTGTCATGGAATTTTGTCCCATCTGTCACTAAGAAACCATAACAATTGGTACTTAGGAGAGACAAAAAAAGCTGCCCAACACAGGGGAGGAGGGCACCTGGCTGTACTTCTCTCATCTGAGGGGTTTCTCTTGGAGCAGCAGAGACACCTGGAGGTTTGGGCTGGGGGATGGGGTTGGGTGCAGCTCCTAGCTCTCTTCCCTGTTGGTTTTGGAGGGGAGGGAGACAGGCTGCATTTGCTGTGGGGAGAATTCAGCACCACTGCAGGGTTCAATCTCCTGTTTTCTTCTACCGTGAGTGGAACTCTGTTCGTAGGACCTGCCATTACACTGAGACCTTATTAATACACTACCTCATTAAAAAAAGAGCTTTCATCACCTGCTTGGGTGCCTCAGGGAAAGCCTTGGGATCCTGATCCCCTTCCCCCTCCAAGGAAGCCTCTCCTGGCTGTCTTTGGGAGCCAGGCTGCCAGTACCCAACCCCACTGTTCCTCTGCCACAGCTCCGTTTTTTTTCCACACCATAGCTCCACATCTCCTGCCTGCTAGGACAACCCGTGGTTCCAGCCACAGCTGCAGAGTTTCTGCTGCCTCTTGCTCCCTGCCCCAGGTGAGCCCATCCTGGCATTCCAGCCGCTGCTCAGAGGTTCCTGCTGGGCCCTTTTTTGCCAGCCCGTCTGCCATTACCGTGTGAGGAAGCCTTGGCGGGCCCGCGCACAGCGCCCCCTGCAGGCGCGGGGGAATCACCGCACCCACCCGGCCCGCCGGGAGCCAGCAGCGCCCCCTGCCGGCTGCCACAGGAACTGCACCCAAAGTGCTCAAGGAGCGGGAAGAGCCTTCCCTGGGATTTCTGCTCTCCTTCGGTGTGCCAGCAGCAGCGTTGCTTGCTTGCCTGCTTACACAGACACACACTGGTACACACACTAGTACACAAACACTAGCAAAGAACTGATATTCCTTTTCCCATGTCTTTACCTGAAAACCCTATAATTTCAAAGCTATAATAATGTGGGGGGAAGGGTGTCATACTCCCCATTCCAAGGGAGGCTCCTTCCTTCATTGGTAGACACCTGTCTTTCAAACCAAGACAGTTCTACCCTGGTTCTTTAATATAATCAGAAAGTTTAAGTACTTTGCAGTACTGAAACTGATTTCTGAAAACAACTTTCATGAATGGTAATATATATCAATGACTTCTCTGTGAATAAAAGTAGTTAATTTCATTCAGTTGTTCTTGCCTTTCTACAGCTCTTTGTAGTGAATTAGATTCTGATCCCAAGATAAGGCATTGATAAGACAAAGCAACTTTCTTTCCTGTGCTAATAATTGCACAATAATCATCTGCCATAGAAGCCCCAAAGTCATGGAGTCAGGATCAGGAGTTATGCTACACCACAAGGAAAAGCAAACAGTACGCGTATGCAGTAAACCATAACCAAGAAATACACTGTGTTTCTAAATAGTGTACTGCATGTACAGAATTTGAAAAACACTGTAAAAAATTACCACTGAACATCAGTAATCATTCATCATGAATGAATAAAACATTCCCTAGTTCAGACTAGTGTGTTTTTGAACAGAGAAATTCTTGCATTTAGATTTTGGATAGATTCTGGAGTAGCTGCCATTCACATTTTTGGACTGTAACAATTTGCTGGTACATAGATGTGTGGGTACACAGACAGTTTTCAGGTAAGGGCAAGCTGAGTCACTATAAATCACTATCTTTGCTCATGATAGTGGAAAATAATGAACAAATAACAATATTCCTCCTGCATTTGCCCCTCCAACAGACTGTGCATCACTGATGTGGAATCAGAGACCAACTGACCTTGTTTTTATTGCCTTCTTTGTAGTCATATTTAATCATGTCACCAAACCCAAAATTCATTTAGAAGTACTGTTACATTAAATGTTTATCACCTAAGAAATCAGAATCACCATTTTCAAGAACAATGGAAACCCAAAAATCTGTGACATCCACACATCTACCCTTATTTGAAAATGAATTTTTATTACTAGCCTTAGTGATACGCATTTTTAAAAAAATTCCCAGCAGCACAAGAGAAATATTATGTTCCTTGGTTCCTCATGTGCACTTAAGTTGTTAGAGGTAATTTCCTATAGAATAAGTACACATTACTTAAGGGAAGACTATATTACAAGAACCTGGTAGCACATGGAAAGACTTAAATTAGACTTCTTTATATCCATTGACTTTACATGTATAAAAGTGAACTCTCAATGAAGCTATCTAGGCTTCTGGAAAAAAAATCTCAATTTTTTCTTCTTCTAACCTACTTCAGTTTAAGTGTATTTCAGCTTTGCTTTTCCTTTGGCCTCTGGGGCCAAGCAGGCTGATCTTTACATCTTTGTGAAGATGAAACCTTCAGCCATGCACAATAGGCATCAATTCTGATGAATCCCACACCGACCCTGAACTTGGAAAAAAATCTCTTTCCAAAATAGCCCTTTTATCTGTTTCTTGGATTTAAACAAAACAGTTTGGTGGACTTTCTGGGCCTTGTCTAAAACTCACAGAGGAAGACTATCAATGGGAAGCAGAACCGTGTTACACAAAAAGATCAGGAAAAACCCAAGAAGAGTAATGTTTCCAAAACATCTGATTTTCCCAGATGCATTATTTAGTCTGACACATTACTTCTAACTACAGTCTCTTGCCAATAAACAGGACAACTTCTATAAATTAGGTCATCATCTAATTTCATGCAAGACTTTGGAATTTAAGTATGGGGAATTCACAAGGTCCCTCTTGGTGGTGTCATCTGGATAGTAATAGCTGACGTGACATGAGAGCATGGAGAACACGTATGAATGGCCCATGCAAAATTTTCACAAGGTTTTTGCCAAAAGCATGGTAACAGTGGCATTTAACAAGGTTTGCATGAGACTACTGTCTGCCAAACTTAAACACTATTACCAGGAGAATATCAGAAGACTTTTAAGAAAGAAGAATGAGCTTGAAGGGTGTGAGAGATTGAGAGTGAGATTTTAACAGCAACAGAGGGAAAGACCTTGGTAACAGAGCAGCCATTCAGAGTGGGTTTAACACAGCTAAATGTTATCTCACCACTGTTGTGACTTTGCCTAGACTTGATGAAGCAGCTTCACTCCAGAAGTGTAGCCTGTGCTGCTTAGAGGATTTATAGGGCCTCCCACCTCAAGAAGACCTATGTGACCTTGTAGAGAGGTATCTCACCATTGTGTGGTCAGCAGGTTGTGGAAGGTTACATGGATGCAGATTGAGCTGCAGCACCTGCACCTCATCCAGAAGGGATGGTGAAATAAAAGTACCTGTTTAAGAATGTGGGTGAGCCACGGATTCTTTGACAATGGCATTAGGACTCTGGAAAATTACTATTTCTGAGGATTAAAGAAGCATGTTGAAAAAGTTGTAAAATTTGTATATAGAGATAGTGTTCTGTTGTATTGCTGATATTAACCTTTATTTTGTCAGATTACTTGATAATTACACATTGATACTAAGTCAACAACTATTATCTGATTTAAACAAGAATTGAGCAGTGATAATACATACTAGTACAATATTCATTGCCTGTGAGCCCTCCCTTCTGGAAACTCAAAAAAGCTTAAAGACAATAGAGAGCTTCTTGGATTCCTTTGAAACTAGGTATGCTTCCTTCTCTTTTACTATAGTCCAGTTAAGACTGAAATGGAAGCGGTTCCACAGCTAAACAAATGCTTCTCCCTTACTTACTTCATACCCCTCTCCTTCTGTTCTAAAAAGAGTAAACTCTAAAAGACTGTTCTAAAAATAGAGATTTTCAGGAGCTCTATCCCTGTACATAACCATTTTGCTGGACCAAATTTTTCCTTTCTAGGAAATTTAAGTCAAGTTCCTAGAAAGAACCTCAGTGAAACCTGCCCATTTAAAAACTACCCGTGGGTTTGATAGAACTACAAACAGGTGCAATTATGACACCAAGCAGTATATAGTTGCTCTTCCAAACACCAACTACACTTAATTACACTGCATAGGCTAGAATTAAGGCATGGCGTATCTTCCTTAAAATCACCACAGAATACAGATAGGCTAATTAGCCCCCAAGTTATTCAATTCTAAACTTGTACAGTGACAGCAAAATGTTTTATGTTAATGAGCAGTTTCTTTATAAAGACCAAACCAGTCTTTTCTTACACTTAATTTAATAAGAATATTGTTCATCAGCAAGTCTATCAGAACAGCACAACCCTGTGGGTAATTGCCTTATTGGTTTACTAAAATAACACCCATCAGTTCCTTTCAGTCTGTTTTTCCCGGTTAAAAAGAGTTAAGACAGAAATCTAATCTAATCTGTATTTTACCTCATCAATTCTAGGACAATGATTCTGCTATAATCATCTTCACTAGTTCCATGTCTATCACATGCCATCTCGTTCATCATTTCAGATCGGCATTATTCAGTCTTGCACAATCTTTCCAGAAAGTTTTATAATTAAGAGATTCTTAATGATAACTTAATCATATTTTTATTTTTTAGTAGAACAATTGTGATTACCCTTGGACAGCATTTCAGACCCAGGAAATAAAATGGTAGAACATTAAATTTCTTGGGGTTTTTGTTGAAAAATTGAATGGCCTTGATCATTTATGCTAGAAGCATATGAGGAATATTTCTATTCATCATATTTGTTGCTAAAAAATGGACCTATTTAGACCATGCCAAGCATTCTCCAGCTGCATGCCTATCACCTGTTGTGGTTTGGCACTGGCCCAATGCCAGGCACCCACGAGAGTTACTCACTCACCTTCCCCTGCCACAGCTGGGTAAAGGAGGGGGGAAAATAATTAATGAAGGTTTCATGAGTGAGATAAAGACCAAAAGAAATATTTCAAGGGCTAAACAGGCTCAACACTAAGTTGCAAAGTGAATTTATTACTAACAGAGTCAGAGGAAGACAATGAGAAATAAAATACCTTGAAATACCTTCTCCCCCCAGCCCCTCCCTCTGTCTCACCAACAGAGCAGGGAGATGGGGAGTTTTGGTCAGTTCATCACCAAGACTTTCTTCCACTGCTCTGGGAGAGGAGTCCTTCCCCTGTGAGACCGTGGGGTCCCTCCCACGGGAGACAGTTCTCTGTGAGCTTCCCAGGTGTGGGTCCGTTCTCACGAGCAGCAGCCAAACCACACCTGCAGCAATAGGAGTCCCTCCCATGGGCACTCAGTCCTCCCAAAACTGCTGTGACATGGGTCTCTCTTTCCATGGGGTGCAGCCCTCCAAGGACAGGCTGCTCCAGCCTGGAAGCAGGGCCCTCCCTCTCCTCTGGGTCTCCCACTGGATCACAGCCTCCTCAAGCCATCCACCCACTCTGGCCTGGGCACTTCCAACACGGGCTGTGGGTGGATCTCTGCATCCCCCATGGAACCCCATGGGCTGTGGGTGGATCTCTGCATCCCCCATGGATCCCATGGGCTGTGGGTGGTTCTCTTCATCCCCCATGGATCCCCATGGGCTGTGGGTAGATCTCTGCATCCCCTGGATCCCCACAGGCTGTGGGTAGATGTCTGCATCCCCATGGATCCCCACAGGCTGCAGGGGCACAGCTGCTTCCCCATGGTCCCACCAGTGCCCGCAGAGGAATCTCAGCTCCAGCACCTGGAGCACCTCCTGCCCCTCCTTTTCCACTGGTTGATGTGTCCACGTTGTTTCCCTCACACTTTCTCTTCTCTGACTAGGAACAAAAACCCTGTGACTTTGGTTTTTATTTTCTTCTTAAATACGCAACCACAGAGGCATTACCAACCTCTCTCACTGGCCCAGTTTTGGCCAGCAGCATGTCCATCTTCAGAGCCATCAACCACTGGCTCTGCTGGACATAGTGGAAGCTTCCAGGAGCTTTTCACAGGAGCCACCTTTGTGGCTGCCCTGCTGCCAAAAACTGGGCCATGCCAAACCAATACAGCAGCGTAGAAAGATTTTCTGGTAGGCCAAGAATTTCTGAGTACATAAATTCAGAGCTAGTTTTTTAATCTAAAGATTAATTCGGACATGTTGATAAGAAATAATTGATTTTGGAAGAGAAATACTTATTTTTATAGAAAAGGCAATGTGAAGCACAAAAGGTAGTAGTAGCAAGCATTGAAAATAACATTTACTTGATGACCCAGAACTATTAGTCCTTAGTATAGAAACCTTAGGTAAAAGAAAGATTCTTGTTTAGCTCAGTAGGCTCATTCAGGGGAATTCTCAGTATCAATACTGGAAAAGAACTTCAAGAACAGACAGTTTCCTAGCTGAAAAGAAAGACATGCAACCTTTTACTTCCTAAGATTTCAGCTAGCTTCCCATTGTAATATAAAGAAAGACCTCAGGGGTGTTTAGTTGTTTGATAGAATAACTAAAATCTTCTGTTACAGAAATCTTCACAGGAGTAACATCTATTTCAGTTCTGATGATGTGATAAGGCCATAGAGCAGTTGTTTGAAGTTTAAAATATCTCTCAGTTAGAAATAACTGATAAACAGAACTTCCTATTTTTTTAAACATGAAAAATAGCTGGGCTTCTGTCTTTATAGTCTTCAAGCCAACAGGTTCATTAGAGCAAACCAGCTGCTTAAAATAAATTAAACATGTGATTAAAAATTATAAGGGAAAAAAAACCTCAAACCAAACCAAAACCACAAAACCCTTCCCACTTTGCTGGGAAGGAAGGAAAAATTCGAACACAAAAAACTAATCAAGCAGTCTTTCTCATAATAAATGTAAATAATGCTTTATGGACCAACACATTGTAAAGCAGTTGAAAGACAAGGGATCTAACGTAGTCTAGATTAGGTAAATACAGTTATATAGGGATTGCAGAACTCTGAATTCAAGACCAAAGTTAAGCAGTTTTTGAAAATTCAGTGTCAATAAACTCATGTGGAACAGCCTCAGAAAACTTAAAACAGCACAATTGCTCTATATGCAGTGTATAAACAATGCACCTCCAAGACAATTTCAGAAATGTTTATACAAACATCCAGTACCACCATCAGTTTTCCACATTTTGAAGCCAGGAGTTAATAAAACATACTACCTGGTAGTTTGTTACCTTAAGTAGAAACCTTTGATTTTGATCACACTTCTGCAACTGTGCACCTTTTGGGAATGGGAAGAACACAAGCTAAACAAAATACCATGCACAGTTTTATATATCTGTAATGAACAAACTGAAATGAAGAGAAACATCAACCAGACTACTTAAACTGTTGGAAATAACAGCTTCTGTAAGTGAAGTCAATGGAGAATGGGAAAAAAACCATTTACTTTTGACAGTATTCATAACATTATAAATGAGCAGAGCTAGTGATTCTCAAGCAGATATGAAACACTAACAAGAATTTGCAAGTTGTCACAGATTTCAATTATATGAAATAGATCCTTATCCTAAAGGACACCTAACTAACATTCCCTAAAGAAAAAGGGAAGAAAGTCCATTGCCGTACCTAACGAATTTCCAAAGGGAACTGGAGCACCTCTAGGCTGAAGACAAGGAGAAGAAGCTGGGGAGTCTCAGCTGGAGAAGAGATTACATGGAGATCATAGTAAGCTTCCAGTGTCTGAAGGGGGCCACCAGGGATGCCAGAGAGGACTCTTCATCAAGAACTGTAGAGATGGGACAAGGGGAAAAGGCTTCAAGCTGAGAGGGGAGAAATTTTGATTTGGTATATAGAAGAAATTATTTATTGTGGGGCTGGTGAGGCCTTGCAGTAAGTTGCCTGGAGAAGCTGGAGATACTCCAGCTTGGAGTATCTTCCAGGGAACGCTTCCCTGGAAGCGTTCAGGCCAGGTTGGATGGGGATTTGGGCAGCCTGATGTATTGGTATGTGCCCCTGACCACAGCAGGGGGATTGTAGTTAGATGGTGTTTAAGGACCTTTCCAGCCCAAAGCATTCCCTTATTCTAAATCCAGATAGAGGTTGCATATATCTGCATTTCAGTTCCATCCTTTTTGCAGGAGAAATGATGCAAGCAATGCTTTTCTCTGAAGCCAGTCACAAAATCCCAAAAGAAAGCATTATCTTCCTCTGTCCCATATTTTGGCCCTACAAGAGATTTATGATGCTTGACTTACTGAATTTTAAAACAAATTTTGTCTGTTTGTCTCTAATATTCTAGGGAATTAAAAGTCATATTTTTGATGCAAACTGATAATTTCATAATACTTTTATTAATATTTCCACACTCTTAAGTTCTCAAGTTGAAAGGGGAATTAATTGTAAGTATTTATTTACACTGCTGAAGCTATTAAATCTACTTGTTTACATAGCAGCAATTTTTATATATGACAATCTCTCAATGTATCAGCAGTGCTAAATCTAGAACCCACTGAAAATATTTCAGATCAATTTATGGAAAGTTTGCCGGAATCTGATGCACATTCAAATGCAGCACATTAAACGTTCTACAGGTTTATGCTGAGTGATGAGTGTGCATTGAAACACATACTGAAGAATCAGATGGTGCTTATAGATAACCACCAAATGGGTGCAAGTAAAACACAGTGAGATTGCAGTGCCTGCAATGGAAAATTAGGGGATGGTAGAAAACAGGAGTAAAGTGTGAAGTAGCAAATGGTGGAATGAATGAGGGCAGCAAGGTGTTGAAAATTAATTAATGATTGAAGTATCTTGAAGAGGAAAACTACTGAATAATTAGTAAGTACCATCATTAATCAATTTAAGTTTCTTTTTTTTTCAAGTAGTCTGTTATAAGATTTCCCTACATGTTGTGGAAAGATGTATGATCTTCAGCATTTCTTTGAGCTGAAGGTCTTGTCAACTTACTATTAGGGACAGGAATTTCAAATGAAAAAGCTCTGTAATAGCCGTTATGTTCAAACATAAGAAAGCCACAACAAAGCCATTATGAAAAACAAGACAGTCTAGTGAGATATCCATGGATTTTGTGCACACAAAAATCCCATTAAAAGAGCCTTCAAGTATGTCAGTACAAGTCAAATGTATTAATGGATTGCATAAGAATAAAGCAATTGAATATTGTCATGTTAAATATGAAAAGACATAGACACTACAGAAGGAGAGCAGTGAAGATTTTGACCAAGTGTTTCCACCTACAATATCAAATCTGTCAAGGAAATGGTGTTGCAAACAATTCATGTTTCAAAGTTATTACAGATCATCCATTGCTCTGTTAAGGCCTGATTTGTTACTCATTCTGTTATTTTTCTGTAGTTGTCATCAGATATTATACTATTACACATTTTCTGAAAGGTTATTCTTCTCTGTACATAGAGAAATTAGAGTAATGAGAGAAGCAGCCCAAGCTGATCTCAATTGAATGTGTATCTATGCAAAGGAGTCTAGGATTATTTACCACACCAAAGATATGATTCACAGTTAAAAGTAAATCAATGCTTTCAAATGCAATCAATTTTTCAACTAGAAAAGATTACTATTTTCAAACATTACTTAATTTTTTTCTTTCATATTTGAAAGAGATTATCCACCATCATGGAATTTCTGCTCCAATGACTGCCCCAGCATGTGTTCTGCTGTCACTGATTGCAACACTGCCCTATTTGCTAAAAGATGAATCAGAAAATTTACCTCATGCCCAGCAGGTCTTTTCCTCTTTTGTTCTTTTATTTATTTATTTATTGGGTCTTGCCTTTTAGCACAATTCTGAACCACTGAATACTGGCACCATTGTTTGAGTGAGCTTAAGGTGTGATACTCTCTGCCTTAGTTGTCAGGTATTTCTAAATCCAGGTCAACAGACATGTTTACATTTGATACAAAAGGCTAAATCCCTCTCTCTTCAACCAAGAGATTTGAGCAAGAAAGACACAAAGAAGGATTATCTTGGCAAGGGTACGTAAAGCTTATTGTTTTACCTGATATACCTAAGATCTCTGTCACTTAGCAATCTCTTTTTAAAAACAATAAGATATATAAATAAAGAAGCACCTAAAAAAAAAAAAAAGCACAGCTCCGCAACTCTCATACTTAAGCAGAAAAGAATTGCACACATCAGCCTGAGCTTTGTCTGTCAAAAAGCTTGGATTTCAGATGCTTATTGTCACAAACAAAATTTTTCTTCTTGTAAACAGGGACAAAAAGGCCATAAAAATGTTAGAAAATTTGATGTCAAATTGATAGTTGCACAATTGTTTGGCTACACCTTGCATTTTTCTTTTTCATGACAAAAAGAAGGATAGTCAGTAGAATCAGTCACTGGGATTAAATGACATTGCCATATTCTTACAAGGAAAAAAGATTTGCTATCATATTCTATCATTTGCTGTCTAAAATTTGCAATCCTTCTCTGGTGTGGAAGATATTCTGTTTGTCCTGTTAGTTATGAGCATACTTCAAGAGTGGCTAAGGTCCTTGCCATATGTACTCTTAATTGAAGAATTATTTATCCAGAGCCAAAACAAGTGGAAAAGAAAAATAAGCTGACTTAAGTTTCATTGACTTCCCACCCATTTATGTATGGTTCTTAGTGCTAGAGCTAGTTTGATTTTACTGGTTTTAGTCATGTTGTTCAGTGCTCGACCTTTTTAATCTACAGGATAGAAAGGTGATCTAGCTTTAATGATATCTATAATATTGTAAAACTCTCAGAGGAGGGTTCTCAACAATTCTTTTCAAATTCCTATTCCACAATCATCATAAAGCTCATTTGCAAACATAATTGCAAGTTAAAGCATCTCAAGCCAAAACTGAAGTCTCTGCATAAAAAACCCATTCACTGTCCGTTTATAAACTGTGAGGAATTTTAGTGATTTCTCACATACTCTTAATTTTAAGTACTAGTTTAAGTTTTGACTCAACATGTCTTTCTGCTGAAAAGACACTAAAACCAAGTGACATAACTCAATTAAAACATAAAGGAAATCAAGAAGGAGCACTTCTCTATGAATAACAAAAACCACTCTACTGGATCACATGAAAGGTCCTTTTTTGGCTAAATTTCTGTTTCCAGTATCATCCAATAGTTAAATTCTTTCTAAAAGGGAGAACTCTAGGCTTCTCCAAGGGAGAAGTGACAAACATATCCAGAGAGAACTTTTCTTAAATTTTCTTAAATGTATCTTGTAACAGACAAGTAAGTGTGCTGGTTAATTCCACCCATACACAAATATGCAGGCAGCTGCTTGCTTGTTCACCTCTCTATTATGATGAAGAGAAAATAGGCGAAAGATGCTAAAAGTCCAGAGTTTGTTCAGACCATAGACAGGGTGTAGAATACAAGGCTTGCTGAGAATACAAGGTTTTGCTGAGAAGCAATGACAGCTCAGGCTGTCACCAGCTCACTTGCCCAGCTCCTTCTGAGGTTGGTCCTCCATTTACTTGGGTTGCTCCTGTTATATCACTTCCTATAACACAGAGCTCAAAACATCAGTTGAAACGTGTAAGAATGTTAAGGTTAATTGTATATCCATTACAATCTGCACCCCTTTTTCCTTTGGACCAGGTGATGGAGTTACCTTTGCAACAACACCCACACATTGCACTTGTGCCCGCACGAATCCTCCATGGGTTGCAGTTTCTCTGAGGGTGTGCCTGCTCCAGCATGGATTTATTCATGAGCCATAGTGCCTTCAGGGGTTTTTGATCTAGTTCATGGTTGACTCCATTCATATCTAGTATAGCAGTACACAAGTGGAAGCATTGCCAGGGTCATATACCAGCCCAGGCACATGGGAATAGATTGCCATCAAAATGGCATGGCAAAAAAAAGATGATAAGCAAAACATCAAACAGCAAAAAACCAAAAACAGTCTAATGCAAGCCACAGGCTCCAATATACAGTAAAGTAAATGAGCCTTGTGCCAAGCATTAGAGCCTGCCAATAAACAGCTAAGCAGTTATAAGAGCTGTAAATTCAAACTACAATCAGTCTGATGTTATCTTCCGCCTCTTAAGCCCCGTTGTGCAACAAAAAAACCTATGGTGGGTAGGGCAAATACCTACATATCCAGCCAGTCACTCCCTTACCCCTTGGAAAGAGGACAAAACAGAATGGAGAAAAGAATATTCATGGATTAGAACAGCCGATTTTATAGGGGAGGAAAAATTAGATGTGGATGCAGAACAGTTTCACTGTTTCCCATGGGCTAGAAGATGTTTAGCCACCTCCTGCAAAACAGAGCCTTAGCAAATCATAACACACAATGATTAACTGGGGAAACACAAGCCAAAACAACAAATGTTCCTAATTCCTCCTTCTATCCTATTATTGCTTTTATTGCTTTCATTGCTGACTGTGATGTTATATGGCCTAAAACATCCCTTTGGTCTTTTGGGGTCAGCTCTCCTGCCAGCTTCCTGCCCAGGCCCAGCCCTGAGAGGGGAAGGTGAGGGAAGAAAGTGAGAAAAAGGGAAAACGATGATGCTGGACAAGAAATATTCAGCAACAGCCAAAACATGAGTGTGTTGGCAACCATGTTTCAGTAACAAATTCAAAACAGCATCATACAGCCTGCTACTAAAAAAAAAAATATATATATATATTAAAAAAAATATATATGTGTGTGTATATATATATATATAAAGCCCCAATCCACACCCAAAAACAAACAAAAAAAAAACCCCCTCTATCTCAAATAGACACAGTGCAGTAGGCATGAAATATTACATTCATCTGGTGAATTTCCTTAGTTCCAATAGTCTTGATCTTTAGGTCTTCCTGAGATTATGGCATTGAGCATTTGATTGGACACATTACTAGAATTCAGGGGCCTCTTCTGTACTTGCTCCAACAGGTCGTGTCCTTACTGTGTTGTAGACCTCAGAGCTAGACCCAGTGTTCCAGGTATGACCTCACCAGAGCCTTATGTCATTGTTTAAGTCATCAAACAGTTCTGTTTCCAATATGTACATCTGAGGGACGCCACTTGACACTGATGTTAATAAGGACTCAGAGCCATTGACTGCTACCCTCTGGGGAACCATCTCAATTCAACCAACTCCTCATCCACCAAAGACTCCATGTATCAAATCATCTCTCCAATCTAGAGAGAGGGATGTTGTGGAGAACCATGTCAAAGGCCTTACATAAATCCAGGTAGGTGACATTCACAGCCCTTCCTTTGTCCATGAATGTAATCATTCCATACCCATGATCTGTATGCCCTGAAGGCTGTTTTGATCACCCCAAACCTATGCATTGCAAATTCATCCCTACCTCATGGCAGACTAGCAATGGTCAGTAGTCCAAAGGCCTTACCAGGAAGCCTCCTGAAGATGTCCTTAACCCTGGCCCCAGGTTCACACAGCATATTGGACTCCATTCCAATTTTAAGGCAATCCCTTATGATTATATCCTGTCTTTTTTTGTTTTTGTGGAAGTGGTTGTGATAGGAGCTGTAGGTCTTTCAGACACTGGTAACACCTCCAATGGAGTTGGGTCTTCATCCATTCTCATCATCCATTGACTGTGCTTCCATGTACATATCCTCCTATCTATTGTCTCCTTTTACTCTTTGTCTTTTGACCTTCTGCCCTATTGCCTTCTCTCTGCTGGGGGGACAACAGACAATCCAGTTGATCTTATTTTGTTTCTTGGTGGCTGGCTCTGTCTCAGAGAGTTAGGGTGTTGCTGTTCTACAAGTGAAAAAACATGCATCATCTCTATTGGAAATGTTCTGTCTGGGAAACTATACAGGGAAGGGGAAGAGAAAAGGGAAGATGAAGGAAAAAGAACTACATGACTTTAGGTACCCCTCAAAAATCAATACACAGATCAGTCCTTCCTATCACATAATAGGATCTGCATCCACAGCAATTTGAATCAAAAAGAGAATCACAGAAAACTATAAAATAATTCTGTAAAATTAATTTTGAATTTTCCATGTTGGGAATTGATGCAGTAAGAGATTACACACAAGTATGATTTTACATATTTTTCACCATGTATAGAAGTAATGACTCTGATACATACTCTGCTTCTCTCCCTCTGCAACTTTCACTTCAGTTCTACTTTTTTCGTGTTTCAAGAAAAAGGAAGACTGCATTATGCTTATTATAATCCTATCCCTTGCTTACAATTACAGCAAATTTTACTAGTCAAGATTTTTTTCATGCTTCTCTCTGCTTAAGGCTATATTAAATTTATTTCAATGTATTGTCAGAAATTACTCAACCATTTCCCTGAAAAAGCCATCCAAAAAAAAAAGTGAAATCATCCATTTGTATGAGGTGGTTTGTTTAACAGTACTAGCCAACATACAACTTCACAACATACATTCTGCAGAATATAAGAAAACAATAATTTAGTTACATTTTCTTTTTTGATACAAATAGAGAGATTTGAAGAAAAAATAGTTGGAAATCAGAAAAATCTTCTTTTATCCAAGCTCACACTAAGATTTGTATTTTAATTCTTTGAAAGTTCTAGCTTTCCTTACATTCCCAAATCCCTTCAGATAGCAACTTGGCATTCTGTACTTATTGACGTGGGACTCTTATGAAAAACTATACTTATTTATCAGAGATAAATAATATACTATGTATCTTATATATATATATATGCATCTTGCAATATCTTCCTGTAAAACCAAAAGAGAACTAAGTCTTCTTCCACACAGAGCTATATCTAGCATGAAAAGATTAAGCCTACACTTGGTTGTTCTATCTCCTACAACAGTTTTTCAGAAAATGTTATACTCTTACCCCAGAGTCAGGGGTCAACTACAAGAATTTCAGGTGTCAACACGCCCATGATTTCTAGGTAGCACACTCTAGCAATTCAAGTAACACCATATCTCTAGCTACTTATGTCAACAACCTAAGCAATAAAATGTGAAAATTTCTTCTTGTGCAAGATGAATCTAAGACTGACGTGTGAACAATAAGCATTACAGGCTCTTTGGCCCTGTCGAGTTCCCTTGATCACCTGAAAAAATGGAAGAAAAAAGATTAACCAAATCAAACTACAACAGACAGACCACTGCTCCAGCAGTTGAAGTGTCTGACAACATATACTTGCACTCTAAGCAAGGCTTAAAAACCATGTTTTCTTCTAGACAGATGATGCTCACCACCGAGCAGGGCTCACTACTCAGAATAATTTATTTCAGGCATTTTATTTTAGGTCTTGTACTTCCCCATTATACATTTTACATGTTTCCAATATATAGTAGAGACCAGCTCCACACCCCACATGCCTCTACCTCCTAGCTGCTGGGCATTCAGCTGTCTCTCATTGAGGGAAATAAAGTTTTAATTAAGAAACCCTTAGATTAGGCAGCTGTTTGGTGAGCTTGACTGATATAGACCCAGCGTCACCAATACCTGATTTACCCAGACAGCAGGAAAAAGAACTTGGATGGAGGCACACAGCCTAGGGCTTTCTCAAAATAAACAGAATTTTGCAATACAGGCAGTGGTTCCTGTATTTCATTCAGTGTTCTGTGCTTCATTAACCAGTGTGGTTTCATACTGAAACCGTAAATAGTGGGGTGGAGGATGGGGCAAACAGGGACACACACTGAAAAAAAAAATCAGATAAAAACAATTATAAATGAAGTTTAGACTTTCAGCATTAAAGTTGTCTTGCAACAATTTTCAAGGTGCTAGAGGATCTTTACCTTTTTGCATGTGCTCAAAAAATAAAAAAAAAAATCTATGAGACCAAATAAGGAAGAATCATTTGTCTGCAGAGTTAAGTGACCAACCAGGAAGTTCTCTTTATCAAGTGTTTAAAGTGTACCTACTCATGGTACAAAGCCAAAAGATTAATTTCCGTAGCTCAAGTATACATGCATGTCTTGTGGAAATGTTCCTGAATCGAATCATGAATGGAAAAGTCCTTGAAACCACGGGTCCAAGATTACCACAGAAAAAAGGAATAGCAAACATCTGATGTCAGTATTTCATGGAGTCATAGAATAGTTCAGGTTGGAAGGACTTTAAAGTTTATCTACTTCCAACCCCTCTTCCATGGACAGGGACACCTTCCACTAGAACAGGTGGCCCACAATTCTGTCCATCCTGGCCTTGAACACTTCCAGGTCACCCACAAATTCTCTGGACAATCTGAAATAGTGTCTCAGCACCACATTGTAAAAAGCTCCTTTACCTGATCTAATGCAACTCACTTTCTGTTTGAAGCCATTCCCCCTGTTCTGTGACTACAAGCCCCTGTGAAAAAGTCCATTTCCAGCTCTCTTGTAGCCCCTCTTTAGATATTGAAAGGCTGCAATAAGATCTATCTGGAGCCTTTTGTTTTCCTTACTCAACAGTCACAGCTCTTTCAGCCCATCTTCCCAGGGGAGGTGCTCCTGCTCTCTGTTCATCTTCACGGCTCTCCCCTGGACTTTCTCAATGTCCTTCCTGTGATGGGCACCTTGGAGCTGGATGCAGCACTGCAGGTGGGGTCTCACCAGAGGAGAGCAGAGGAACCGAATCCCTTCCCTTGCCCTGATGGTCACACTGCTTTGGATACAGCCCAGGACACACCTGATTTTCTGGGATGCCAGCCCATGTCCAGCCTCTCATCCACCAGCACCTCCAAGGCATTTTCATCAAGACTGCTCTAAATTAATTCTCAGCCCAGCCTGCATTTGTGCTTGGGATTTTCCTGATCCTAGTCAAGACCTTACACTTGACCTTGTCGGTCTTCATGAAGTTCACAAGCCTATCTCTCAAAACTCTCTCAGCCCCTCTGGATAGCATCCTTTCCTTCCAGTGTGTCAACCACACCACACAGCTTGGTGCTGCTTGGGGGCACTCCATCCCACTGTCCATGCTGCTGACAAAGCTGATAAACAGCACTGACCCCAGCACCAACCCTTGAGGACACCAGTCATCCCTGGTCACTGGTCTCCCCTTGAGCCATTGATTGTAATTCTCTGTGTGGCCATCCATTCAGTTCCATATTCACCGAGTAGCACATTTCCTGCTAGTTAAAAAGGATGAAGCAAATAACCAGTGTAGATTTCTAGCTGTTTCTGGCAAACAGCTATATCTTACAGACTCTGGAGAGGACTCTGGAGACAGTGTAATAACCATGATTTGTCATGTTTCTCCCCAAAAGTTCTCTAACTGATAGTCATTTGCAAGTTAGGAAAAACCCTTCCAGGCATTCTGTCTCTTATTTACTAAGTTTTGAGGGGATAAGCCAAGTGAATGTAACAATATTTTAGACATTATCTAATAGATCCTACTGAGTCCAGCACTCCAAAATAGTTGCTCAACTATTACCTGTCATATCCTTCTTTCCCTAGGTGCAATCACTAGTTTCAAGTCTGGACTGAATTCTAGATTTGGATTTTAAGCTATTAGCGCTCTTATGTAGGAAACTCACTTGCAAGACAGCCCTTCTGCTTCGCCATTCTTGAGGAATTAGTAGCACCAGAGTTTGAGATGGAATTTCGGCGACATATGACAAGATGCAGCTGATAAGACTCTCAGATTCAAAAAACTGCTTTCTTACTTGTTCCATATCAACCTTTATCTGTCACTGGAACACACTGAAAGTAACTGCTGAACTCTAAGAACCTACAAGAAAGAGACTGGAGAATGATCAGTGAGTTTGTTAAAATATGGGGACTACCCTTCTGTATCTGTTGCTCCTTGATTAACTTTTGTCTAATGCAATCTCACTTATCTGCTAGGATAGCTAATTCTACTCTGTCACTTTAATCATTTTGGAGTACTGGTAACACAAGGGTTAAGTCCACTCTTGCAGGCTAATTGAAATTAGCACCACAATGCCCTGTAGTAACTCTTCACTTGTGAAGATTCTGTAAAAGTCACATGGATATTTGTCTTCCTAAAAAAAATTTCATAGTCAATTCCTCAAATACACTGCCAATTAGGATATTTTTTATTTCAATTGTACCACAGTAAAAAGCAACATTTACAGCAATTAAAAAGAAGTGGTTCAGCCATCTATTTTAATATATATGTTTAAACCTATTTAGCCTATTATGTCAACATGATTAAGTCTTTTTAAATGCCTGTTTTTCATATTTGCTAAAAGTAAGCTTTTAAACACAAAATATACTAAGCAGCATTTCATCTGAATCCTATCAAACAAAATTACTGAGGCATGAGTTCTACATAACCAGTGAAGCAGAAGGTCATGCTATTACATGGATAAATGCTCCAGAGTTACTGAAGCAACAAAAAAACAATCATACAAACATGGCTTTTGAAACCTCATAAGCAACTCATTTTGGAAAAATGTGTGTGGCAATGTGTGTATATGTATTAATAGCCCCCCCCACACACACACACACATACGTATATATGCCATTTGACATCAAGTCTCCACAAGAGATACAGCTGGACTAGCTTCAAAATAATGTTATCTCACTCAACTTCTCCCAAAAAACACAGAAAAAAACCCCAGAAATCAAGTCTTTCTATGAGACTTAACAATAAAAAATCCTTTTCCTTATGGTTTAAGTTCAGGCAAGGGAGAAGTAACAATTCACAATCCACTTTGTCTCTGGAAACAACATCCCCTCACAGTAGCTTCAGCACCCACCATCTTACAAACTTCTCGTGGGGTTCAATGGGTCTGTAATGTAACTTCTACTCAGTTAGCCTCTAATTTGGGATTAGAGCCTACCTTTACACAGCCAAGTTTACACACCAGTTTGTATGGTGTTTCAGCATTTGCTGCCCAGGGTGGAGAGGTCCATTGAGTACTTAAGCATGAATGCCCCAGCTCCTAGTCCCCAGCAGCTGTGGCTACCAACATTTCCTTCAGAGAGATAAATGATGTCAGATCTGGGTCTCTTACAGATAGCAGACATGAAACAATCTTGAAATTCTCTGTTGTAAAAAAAAAAAAAAAAAACACAAACCAAACCTTATGTAAACCGATGGGAATATACATGAAATTGTACAGCAAAGTCCCAGAGAAGGGCTGTGCCCTGCTATCCCACAGGGCGTGCAGGAGCTCAAGGCAGCACCAACATCCAGCGTGTGGCAAGGACACATGCCACAGACAGGCTGGCTGAGCACAAAGTATTATCCTTCTTTATGCAATTCACCTGGCACTGCAGAAGAGCACGCTTGGAGTCTACAGCCCTGACATTCTCACGAAAATAGGGGCTGTTGCAGGCAGTCCATATAAACTGCACTCTCTCTAGGTCTCCACTCACCCACTTTGGTTTCTGTTCCTACCTCTCCCCAAGCTTCTGAGCCTATTCCCTTTCATTAATTATTAAATGTTTTCATTACACTGATTTCTTCTCCACAGTCACCACAGCCTCATTGGTCTGCACTGCTGCAGAGCAATGTGTGCTCTCTCTTCTCCCGCAGAAAGGATCTCTACACACAATGTGGGAGAGGGTTGGGTCAAAGTAATACACCCTGGGGCTTATCACCTGCAGTAGATATCAGCATCCAGCATCTCACCACACCTCTCAAGCCAGGGGACAATGTTTTATACTAGCTGGGAGCATAGCCCCACTCTGCAGCCACTCCCACTCCCACTCTGCAGCCCCTCTGCTGAGGGAGAACTTTGGGTGAGACCCCAGAGCCAGGGTCCTGCTTCATCCTCACTCTCCAGCTCCCAGGATCCTGGGATCCTGGGATCCCACTAGCTCTGGCCAGCACCAGCCAGCACTTTGCAGGGTTGGGACCTTATAGGTAGCCATATATATTCATTTATACAGCATATGGAAGTTTTTAATTCAAGGATACCATGGTCCCGAGGGGGCATCAAGCTCTCCACAGCCACAGGCAGTTAGCCTAGACCTTATTGGCAGGGGCTGTGAGAGCAGTGGTGGGCTAGCTCTCACCTCAGCCCACAGCCTCCACAGTAAAGGCAAAAACTCCTGTAGCAGGTCAGTGTCTTTGTTCCAGGGTCAGAGGTTCACCACTCAATGAGTCATTTTTTCTATGTTTGCAAGTGTTTTCCCATTGCACACAGCAAGGCTAGCATTATTTGTTTCCAACTGCAAACATTTGTTCATTATCCTGGGCTGATCAGCAGGGTAAAGAACTAACATTTCTGCATCGATGAAATGGAGCAATGAATAAATAAATACCTTGGGACTAGCCAGTCTGAACATTTACAGCTGTTTTAGTTGAATTAATAGTCAATTAGTGCATGCCTCTACTTTACCAAAAACTCTAATCAGGAAAGTGAATGTGATCTACTTCTTACATTTTTATTATTTGCTTACGCAAAATTAACATAGTCAGGCTAGCAAGATACACATATAAAGAGATTCTTAGAAGAAGTAATCTCTAAAGCCCACAGGATATTCTAGGACACAAAACCCAGCACACATCCCTCACTCTGTAAAACATCAGCCAGAGGAGGTAGAATGGGGGTTTTCCCTCCATTCAAAGCTGTAATGAAATGCTTGTCACTACAGAAAATTGCCCTAAGCAATGTTTTTTTCATAATAATAGTAATCTAAAAGACAAATGAAAGAAATCAAAGAATGAAATTCATCCAACTATTTTTGCAAGGCAGCAGCTGGCACCCACAGTTACAGAAGTATCTGCTGCACCACAGACTCCCACAAGAGAACAACCAAACCAATCCATAGCAAAAGCCCAGTGTAGTGGGGGTGGGAAGGAGGGTGGGAAGGTGGTGTAAGATTCTTGAATGTGAATTTTTAGCCTTGGGGGAGTTTTCACAAGCAAGTAATACACTGCCCAGAAAGGCTGTTTTAATGAAAACAGAACTGAATTTAACTAACATAGGGTGAATGTTCTACTATACAAACCCACGTCTGGACAGGATATGTTTCTAAAGAGGGGGGTTTGAGTGTTAGCTTTTGCAGCACGAGCCAAACCTGCGGGATTAAATAGTTTTCTGTTGGACATTGCTGCCCTCCAGTGACAAAACAGAGCATGCAGCTGGGGAAGAGAGCTTTTGCTGCAAAAGATTTCTTTGCTCTCAAGTAAGTGATCTTCTGATCATTGAACTATGACAAAATTTAGCAAGACTGAAATCTTACTTAACCTTAGGCTTAAAATATCGTTTCATTAAACAAAGTATTGAACGTAAATAGATACATATTCTGCAAATATAATGTGTAGTGCAATACAATTACAGTCAGCAATACTTCTGTGTTGCAGTAAAATTGTGCATGAAAAGCATTCCAGGAAAGCTGAAAGAAAGCTATATTACATGGCAATTAGTTAAATAACAAATGGGTCTAATTTAACTATGAAACTTTTAATGGATGTGGCGGTGTTTACACTACCGGGGACTTTCACAATAAACATTGTCAGACTTTTCCACAAAAAGCAGTGTAAATCTGAATGTTCATCATTGCCTTCATTCCACAAATTGCCCAAAGTTTCAGTGGGAATAAAAGACTGCTTTAATGTTTGCCAAAAATTAATCTTTATCTTTTTTTACTAGAAGTGTGTTATATGGTAGACAAGTTGTTTGATAGCCCTTAATATTGTAGTTCCAAATTTTCAATATTTTGTGACTTATTTCTTCTTTGTTTAGCTTATAGATTTGCATTCTGATGGGACCTTGTCCGTATTGCAAAAAGTTGTGAAAATCATAGCCTTTGATGCAGTTTCTTGGCGCAAAATCTCAAACCTAGGTGTTTCACCAGGAACCAAGTGTGTTCCTTATGGGGAACCTGACCAGAGCACACACCCAGGCCTTGCAGATCAGTCAGTCATGAGGACACAACATTTTTTTGATTTTGCAAATTTGTCTTCTGTAGCTAGATTCAGCAAAATTCTCTTTTGAATCAGATTAATAGTTAAAAAAACCATGCTCATGCACTTTTTATTTTTCAGTTTTCCAACAGCTTTTGGATTCTCATGCACTTGTGCTCTGACAAGCAGAACACATTCCTTTTTGGGGTTAGCCCAGGACTACAACACTTCAGATGAACGCAGCAAACTACTTCCGCTGTCATTAGTAAACCTTTTAGTTCTCCAATGACCTGGCAGAACAGAGTGTGCTAAATACTAAACAGCCATCTAACTTATAATCAATCTCTGGAACACATAAGTGCTCCATAACACACTCCTCTAGGTCCTGCACTTTTCTACTTCAGCAGTAAGTTGTGATCTGAAAAGAAGTAGTGATAAAAACACATTACCTGAAATATCCCTGCCTGAATTTCCCTACCTGAAATGTCTCAGAGGAAGTATCTACCACCTAGGCTGCTTTTTAGTAACATGGCAAAGAAACTATGATGATTATCTAAGAAAATTTTTTGTCACAGTCTGGGAGTGTCAAGAGACAAAGTCCTTGCATTGTTAAACAGAAAGGGTGGATGTTTGCAAAAAACCAGCTATGGGTAAAAAAAAAATCAAAAAATATGAGTAATTACACGTAGATGAATGGAAGGGTGTGGAAAAGCATGGAAAGAGGATAGTGAGTATGAGATGGACAGACATTTAGAGGCACAGGACAAAGCAAAAGATCGTTTCCCATTCTTATATGAAAATAAGAATGAGAAAACTTCAGAACTTGGGAGAAGAACAGAAAGTTTTTCCATGAGCTGTGCAAACAGTCTTTTGATCTTCAAATATTTCCTTATATTTTTTTCAATAAATTACTTTCCTTCAAAAAGAAAATATTTTAAATTCTTGATATATAAAGTACTCACTTGTCTAAATCCTAAATCTCAAATTTCAGATAAAAGTAAGGAAAAGATGGAATTTAACAAAATATTATTACTTAACAAAATGGTTATAGGTCTTCTCTTTAAAGAAAAATATTAAGGTTAAACCTTCTTATATATCTTTCATTTAAAAATATAGGCATGTCCATGCTTCACTGGTTGGGTTTTAAGGCTCCCCATCTAGCTTTAAATGTATTCTTTGGAAGTAAAATTTTACTGCTTTTTTTCAACAAAATCCTATCAGTAACTAATCACCAAAGATATTTCAGACTCTAAAGAACCTATTTGTTTCATTCACTTTAAGTGTCATATTTATTTTGAATTCCCTTAAAACCTTGATTTGTCATCATGCTCTCTGGGGAAGCAACTACACGCAGACTGCATGACTTCTACCCAGCTTAGTACTTCATTATTGGTAAATACACTGAGAAAAAAGAGAGAGATAAAAAGACACAAGACTTTCTTTAGCAGGAAAAAAAAACTCCTTAACTATTCACTATGCACATAAAACGATCTGTGTATCTTCCCCACTTAAGAAGGACAGATTTTATGTCCATCACGGCACTTTGATGTTACAGTTATTCACACTCTTTTAAGAAAAGCACAGCTATTCTGTGAGAACTGTAATGCTCAAATGGTCCATTAATTCTTTAGAAAAGACACTACTGTTCCTTAGGACCACCTTGCAATGTAAATTATCCATGCAAATCTTGAGAGAAATTAGTTCTGAGGCACTTCTATACTCAAGAGTTGATACACATTCTCAGGTAAATACAGAATGGGATACAAAAATTGTTACAGTAGCCTTGACAGGGTGTAGAAACCTTCCTTGTGGGTCCCCCTGATAGGGAGAGCCCTAAAAAGTTCTGTGCCAGGAATGAGAGAAGAATGAGGCTCTTGGTTTTTTTGGTGTTCAGGTTATTGTTTATTTTTCTCTTATCAAAACTTCAGTACGCCAGACTTAGTGTAAAAAGAGAAGGCACCAAAAGTCACAAGACACACAAGTTCAAGGTCTTTTAAAGCTATTTCATTCCATTAACTCTTAGAACATATTTTATTTCTGTCTTTCTACCAATAACTAATTATTTTTCTCTCCACACAATATCTGTATTGTGGTTCTTTCTAACCAATCACTCTGTGCTACCAACACTGCAGAAAATGGAGTAGATGAAGAGCAAGAAGGAGATCACACAACGCCCAAAATCCTCCACCTTGTCTTCTATCTACCTCCATACTGAAAACCCAAAACTCTTAAGTTTTTCATTCTATGATAAACTACACTACTATTTCACACACTCATAGACTCCAATTCATCCCAAAGTCTTGGAAGCTTTCTCCATGGACAAAGGTTAAAAGCAGTGCTCCCCTGGGGATCAGGACTTCTCAGTACAGGCAGAGAAACATTCCCTTGTGCCCTAGGTACCAACACCTGGGGACCTGGTTTAGTCACCAACCCTGGAAGAATTTAAAAGACAAGTAGATGTGGCACTTACAAATGATTTAGTGTTGCCACTGCTGGGTTAATGGTTGGACTAATGCTCTTTAGGATTTTTTCCAACCTCAATGATTTGTGATTCTACATACAAAGTAGACTACAACACTTTGCAATGAAGGACTAAAAACTCTCTGGGTTTCAAAAGCAAAAGTAGTTGCCAGTACATGTTTAGCAAGACACAGCCTTGGATATAGAGCAAACATACACTGAGAAAAAAACATGACAAGATGACTGATGTCACCTTTATCATCTATGAAAACCACTACAGGAAGGCTTCTGTGATCAAGGATTTTTTTAAGGGAAAACCAGCAGTCATTGTTTCACATGCATGTATACATGCAGCATATATACATATACATGTGCATGTTTGTATATAAATAAAGAGTATATATTCCAATGTTTATGTGTATATAGGTATGTATAAGTATATAGCTCACTAAAACTGATTTCCCAGAGTGGGAACATTGCTATACAAACCAAGTTTACTGCTCACTGCTTAGCCTTACACTATCACTCATGTTTGGTCACTTCTGATGACTTGAAACAAATGAGGAAAAAGTATATGTATTCTTGTGCATTTGCAGAAATCTCTTAGTAGAATTTACTTCATCTATACAGCTTTGGTACAGATTTCCACCAGTTTGATCAAGTGTAATGAATAAGAATTGCAAGAGTTGGCAAGGGCTGTGTATGGTTCAGCTAGGATTCTTGTGGTCCAGAACTCAGCTATGGAAGTTTAATATTACAGCCCTGATACTGCCAAAACAATGTCTTCACTTTTGTATAAAAAACTAGCAGAAATATTTTGGAAAATATGAAGTACTTCACAAACTGGTACTATAATTCACAGTTTGGGGTTTAGATTAATCTAAAACATTTCACTCAATAAATAGCTTCTATTTTTATTTTCATCACTTACACACACAGTTTCATATAGTACCATCTGCTCTCACAGATCTGGTTTTAGTTTTCACAGTTATTTTGCTTCCTTATTTTATCTTAGAATGTGCATCTATTCAGTATATAATGTTAAAGTATTCAGTATACAAATGTTAAAGTGAGTTTGTTTTGTGGAACCATGGCAAATCTCAGGCACTTTGACTTACTCAACTGATAATGAGAACTTTGATAAATTTACAGCAAAATTCCTGAATATTTTTTCTAACAATCCAACTACAGTTATCTCTCTAAAAATATGTTTGTGACATGAAAAGAACAATTCCCTAAAAGCTATAAAAAGGAAACACTCCACAGAAATGGATCCAGACTGAAGTGGAAAGCTACTTTCAGGAAAAACAAACATGCGGCAGTCAGTATTGCGTACTAAATATAGTCACTGTCTTTTTTTCCTGTATCTTACATGTTGGCATTGATCTTTTATTATGGTACAAACACCAGAAATTTTTTTCCTTGTGGAAGTTCTCATGTGATTTAGGGGAACAAGAAAAATAAGCAACTCATAGACCATTACATCTTTTATTCTGTCTTTGATTTGTTTCCTATTTTTAAGTAAGATTTTTTTAAAATACCTTTTTCAAAATGAAAACAATAGCAAGTTCTTAGAAAATCTGTGATTATTGGCAGAAAGTAAGAGCAAAGTTTAAACAGAAAACTACCAGGTGTTTATTTTTTGTTGCCATAAGAACAGCTTTTGTTGCTGCATGTCTGATTTTCTTTGGCTTACACCACTAGCTTGTGAACTAGAATTCCCTGCTGACCACAATGCCAGTAAGAAGATACAGCCCCCAATGTAAGATGATAAAAATAGTTTCTGATTATACTTTGATAACATCAGGTGTTAAATTTGGCTAAATGTTTCAGTTTCAACAATAATTTTTAATTTGTGCAAATAATAAAGAAAGCAAAACCATATTTAAATTCTTACTGCTTTTGCGGCTGGTGAAGAACAGGTTACAAAAATAAAAGGGAAAAATACCTGAAGAGGAAAACAAACACGAAAATTAATTTGATGTCTTGTGTTCTAAAAGAAAGGAAATCAGGTTTTGAAAAGGGCATTTTGACAGTGACACACCCCTCATTCCCATCCCATCTTTCCAGGGCTTATTGTTCTGCTTCAGATGGCAGCACACATTCATGCTTTAGCTCCAAATCCAATCATTAGTGAAGTCACATGTGAGCTTAGAAGTACAGGCCTTGGTCTTACCCAATGGACTCAGTCTTGGAACTCTTTTCTAAGTTACATGATTCTGTTATTCCATGGTAACATTTAAATGAGCCAATTTTACCTGATGCACCTTTTAATTTATATTTTGGGGCATTTTTTGTCTTTGATATACATACCCCTAAAGCATTTTTTGTTGATGCCTAGTCTTATGCAAAGCATATTTGCAAGAGGCTTGTTATTTTGGGCTACTTATCTTCTTTTCTTTCTTACTTTACCAATATCACATCTTAGTGGTTAGGGACAGCATGGCTAATGCATCTCTGTAAAGAGGTACAGCAAGATTTATTTGAGTATCAGTGAGAGACATCTCTCAGCTCAAAGCTAATGACTGTTCATTGAGGCTAAATATTTGGAGGCAGCCAGATACTGGTGTTTGGTTGCATCCCTCTTGCATGCACCTGGCTGCAGAAGTTGGTGAACAACAACAACATTAAGCTGACAGGTCACAAATGTTATGCTGGACTGCTGTTCATATGTACTGATAGAAAAATACACTGAAGAAAAATGTCTATTGAAAAGTATTTTATTATACAGTAATTTGCAATAGAGGAAAAGTGTTAAGTTTTGAACATATATATACAAACAGTAAATGATCAGTCATTTTAAGGAGGGACAAGCTGCACTAAATCCAATTTTAGTTGCATAAAATTTAAAAAAAAATTTCATAATTTAGAATTATTTATAGAATATACAGACTTTTACTGAAAGACAAACACACAATGGGTAAAATTTCTTCCTCGTACTAGTTTGAAAACAGATTCACATTTTACATACTTCCTTTTATATTCAGTGGGAAACTTCCAAAGCTTGGTTTTATTTGTTACTCAGTCACTTCATGACTAATTTTCTATTAATACAGCTATTTGAAGCCATAACTCAAGGAGCAGAATTGCAGAGAAAGGACTTCTTTCTACAGATTCAGTAACACTTTACATATTGAGTCACATTTTCTTTTACAGGAAGTTTCCTCAAAATAAGAAATAGTTTTAAAAATTAATCATGGCAAATATTGATATTACGAATCCTAAGGATACCAATAAGAAAGGATTAGGGCTGATAGTAATACAGTGGAAGATTAATAAAATAACTGGCACTCTAAAAATCTTCTTAATCCGTAAGTAGCCCAGACAGTATCAGAGAATTACATGCTTTATCAAGTCAGGCAGAGGTAGTAGTGAAGGCCACTGGAACTGTACACGAGATATTAGTCCATTTTTATAATTATCGAACACAACTAGAAACATCTTGAAAATACGTTTCTTTATAATATAATGAAGTACCATGAATATATTATTCTCTTTGGTTTATGATCGGGGATTGTTGACTGCAGTATTTTTACCTAAAATGCTTCCCTACCATTGCTGTATAGCAGTTGATGGGGAAAAAAATAGAAAACCTCTTTAAAAGGATATATACGTGGATTGCCTGCACTAGCACAGAACTTATTACTTTATTTGGAGATCTGCACATATGCACAGCTGAACAATGTTCCTTGAAGGAGTGGCTTATAGATATTTTCCTTAAACTACGTTTTAGCATCTTATACAGATTTATAACTGTAACTTTTTTTCCTAACAGAGGATTTTCTAGTCAATACAAAAGTAGTTAGACAGAAAAATACTTAAGCCATGTAAGGCCATAACAGAACTTAGAAGCTGAAGTTTGTCTTATTAAGCCAGTAATATAGCTAAATATATGCTAAATATATGCTAAATAACATGCTAAACAGGCACAAAGTGGTTACAAGAATTTCCATGATCAAAACATTTTTGGAGCATGTCATAGAAATTATTGCCTCAGAAATGTGTAATAAATTACAATTAAAAAGGGTCAAAAATACAGGATAAAATAATGTTTCCATGTCAACTGAATAAAAATAATTTATTTACAGATCATGAGGAAAAACATGAAAGAACTTTCCTTTTCAAATAAATACATGTATTAAGGGAACACTTCCACTAACTAAAAAAATAAATTTGTGTGATTAAATGAACAGTTCTTATGTACTAATAAAAACCACAAAAACATTCAAAGGACAATAGTGCAACCATGTCAGAGCATAAAGCTGATGTTTGCCATTTTACCTTTTAGGTTGAATACAAGGAAACCTTTTAAACTGAAAAAACAGAAAAACTTATGCATTCATTCTTTCCATGTATAAATACATGCTTTAATTTCTAGATTTAAATATTTTTCCAAGTTCTTTTGTTTTAACATAAATTCAACACAGTATTATGTGAACATTCAAAATATGATGGTGTTGACCATCACAGCATTTCTAAAATGAGTTCCAACTGAGCTATAGCTATATCCCCATTTAATAGTGCATTTTCAGTCCTCTAGACACTGATCATAAATTTCTCCAAGGTAAAACTCTGTTAACAGCTAACAACCTTCAACCCTGAATCTTATTTAAAAAACAACACTATTTCAAATAAAGTTGCTTTACATGACACAAAAAAATTACAGAACTTAATAAATTGATTCAGGCTAAATAACTGGACTAAATAACATAAGATAGACTTTAGTTATTAAAATAAATGAAAAACAAAAGTACTAAAAACACCAGTGGCCTGCAGAGAGGGAAAAACTGGTGTGAAGCCAAGTCCCTGAACTTACATCCTTCAACCAGCCTCTCTACAAATATTATATATGAAAGCAATTACTACACATGCACACATGCTGCTAATTCTGGGATGTAGAACCCAGAAACATTTTGCAAGAGATACTCCTTATGTTGTCACACTGGTAGAGAGAAGGCCAAGGGAGGGCTACAGATACTGAAAGGGAAATCACCAAGATTATAGTCAAATTCTTCTACATAATGGGGGAAAACTGTTATAAATTTGTAGTCATTTGGGGAACTGAATTTGGACATGAAGAGAAATGTTTATCCAGAAAAGGAGGAGAAGTATGAGAACATGTTGCCCAGAATGGTGGTGCTAATTCTGTCCTGGGGCATTTTCACAGGCTGGCTACACAAACCCACTGATAACCAAATCTAGGGCTAGCCAAAGTCCACCTCTGCTTGGGTCCTTGGAAGGCTGGACAAAACCACTTCCAGAAATCCTTCCTGCAAATCAGTTTATGTGATTCTCTGTGTCCAGCCAAAATACTCGGCTCATGCAGGTGAGTCAATAATGTTCAAGCAAACATTGCACCTCATTTACTGGAGGCCAAGACCACAGAGCTAGTCAAACACAGTAGCTCAGGACACACACATAAAACACTGATCTCCAGTCCAGGCTCTCCAAGCTAGCAACACTGAATGAGAAACATTTCTGGAACATAAGTAACAACTTATAATCTTGATCCTATCCCAAGAAAATGCAAAAGCCTACATATTGAAGGCTCACACTTCACAAACCAAGCACTGTATCATCTTCCTCTCTTCTCCCTACCGCAAAAAATTACCAAATTAATTTTACTTCCATCTCATTCATATGGACAAAGGGAAGGGTTCACACAATGAACACACAGAAGAGGCCCTCATCAAAGCAGACAGTTAAAATTGGCTTTTCTCCTCAAAGAAGCTAACTGAAGCTGGTTTGGGTTTTTTTTTTTTTTAATAATATAGGGTTAACAGCAAACAATATGTATGTGATTAGACATATTCTTGATACACTTGAGTGCCCTGCATTCTCTGTCACATGCTTCAGACATCTCAGGACTACAGCAAAGCATCCTGTACTGCTGCGTGGGAAGATGCTACAACTCTGAAATCTCCTGCATGGAATTAGGTAGCATTCTCCTAGTAATCCAAAAATCTCTCACCAAACATGTTTTGTCTTCTAGGGCTGAACTATTTTACAGTGAAATAAAATGTCTTATTCATTCTGGCATTAGATTTCTCTCGGTATAAAATTTTCTGATAATTACCCAAGGATTAGCTGCTCTGATTACAGATTTGAAAGGATGCCTAAAAACATTTCTTTTCCTAGTTGAAGCTTTTTTATTACTTGTGAATTATGAACCATTCTGATTCTCAGATTCCCACATTTTATATGAGAGATAACACAGTACAGGTCATACAGTGTTGACATACAGTGCTGATAAAATGCATCAAGCAGCTGCTAGTCATGCAGTTTTCGCATCAGTTGCTAAAACTTTATCCAGGTTTACTTTACTAAACAAGGCTTCAGCCTGGAGAGGTTTTATTAATGGAAACAGAGGAGACAACAGTTTTCTGGCTCTGAAAAGATGTTATCTGATTTTGATCCAAATCAATGAAAGTTAAGAACTGGATTTTGATCACTAACTGTATAAATGCCCATAATTTTTTACTACATTATTGAACTCTTGGGAACTATTTTAAGCAAAACTCAGTGTTTAGAGATGCTGACACCTAACGCTACCACCCCCTGGTAAGTTTCTCAGAACTTTTCTAAAATCAGTTGAAGGAACTCTCATTAAAATGATTGCTGCTCATTCCAGGGTTCTCTTTTACTGAAAAATTTATACAAATGCTTGTGCATGTGCAGCAATTCTTTCACCTGCTGATTAAAAACTTATTAAAAATACATTAAAATATATATTAAATCAGATTCCTATGTACTATTACAATCCTTCAGTTACTGACTGAATAGAAGATATTTGAAAAAGCAAAGGAAAAATTTCAACTCCTACCAGTCTATAGTAACAATAATGACGTAGCTTAAACAGGCAGATAGATACTGGATCATAACACATTTCAGCAATCCTACATATCACAGGTGTTACACTCTCTCTGGAATTCTGAATTTTAATAGTCCAGACAAATTCTCTCACCTCTTAGCTATGTAGGATCAATTACAAAGTCTATTTCTCACTTAGTCAAACCCCAGCACTCAAAATGAAATACAGTTTAACTGGCCAACTTTTGAGGAACTACAACAGAACACCATGCACCTGCCACTGTCTTCTTCTGATAAAGAGCATTCTGGCTCCTGTAAACTTAGGGATAACTTGGACCTAGGCAAGCCTTAATCGTTTGGAGTTTTCTTAAGAAATGTTTAATCAACATATCCTTAAGGCTGTCGAAAACTAGATGAGCTGACATGATCAAAAAGAGATTAAATTAACTGAAGCTGTAATTTTTTTTTATACCTGTGAGTAATATTGGATATTACCATGCTCTGTATATAAGAAATATGAATGCCATAAAGAAACATTCAGGTAGAGACAATAATATATATTACAATATCGTATGCAGTGACTACTGCAGCACTGATTCTGAGATCATTGCACTGAATAATATTACTTTAAAAAAGTGAAAAAACAGTCTATGGGGTGAAGCAATTTCACAAATTTGAATGAGCAGAAAGTAGAGTCTAGATTTTGAACATCATGTGTAGCTTCTAAATATACAAATGCATAAATCCTTAATAAAAAGGAAACACTACTGAAATATTTTGGTTTGGTTGTTGGCTTGGGTTTTTTAAAATATACAAGTTTTTTAGTTAAGGAAAATTATCTGTAATTTAAACATTGCAACAGTTTTTCATGAGTGCTGACTTTTTGACAGGTGTCCCAGCCAGGCTGGTTACTGATCTTGTATCATCTTGATTATCACTTCGTTTTCTCACCTCACTGTAAAAAAACAAAAACAAAAAATTGCACTCAATTAACACATTTCTATTTATGTTCACTCATCTATTTTTACCACTATATGCTGCAGAGTTCATCACCATCTATTGTATGGCAATGTAAATTAGCACAGAATCAGCATGTCTCACAAGTTTCCAATTTGGTAATCATATTGACATTTCTGTGCAATTCATAGTGATAAAAATATAATTTCTTTTAATATCTAGTAACTCCCCCATGTTCTGATTTATCTATCATTTTCTTTTGAGAAGTTTTTCTTATTTGCTTCTGTATTTTACCATAAAAAAAAAAGTTCATAGATCTAAGTACAAAACAAAATAACTTCAGATTCAAATATAAATTTACTTTCATAGAAAAAATGCATGTTGTTGGATGTTTTCCAGAAATGCAGACTTAAAAGCTGCGCACATGTGATTGATTATGGATTACAGACCACTTCCTTGGAGGCCTTTAAAAATTATACTTTAACCAAAAATGGCTTGAAAAGGTAGTAGAATTGTAATATTTGGCTCACACACTATAAGAGAAACACCAGGTGCTAAATGTACATAAACAGAATTTCTAGCTGTAAATAATTTAGAGAAGGGGAATTTTAAAGAAAATATATGCAATTAGAATGGTCATTAATAAAAATGAATACATATTAATATGTGTAAAATAACAAAAAAAAGTAAACATAGAATTATTACATTTCAAAATAAATTATGAAAGTATCAAGAAAACAAATCCACAATTGTGGATAAAGTAATTTTAATTGTAATTAAAATTAATTACAATAAAAAAAAATTTTAAAAAAATTTAATTGTAATTAAAACTACAATTCATTCTGCAAAGAGGTCTTCAAATTGTGGGCTCTGTAACTGAGTTGTGGTTTAAATATTAATTATTGAGAGAGCTTTGTAACATTTTCAAGAAAAATATTACTTCATTAAACTGAGAATACATCCCATCTTGCATTTACCTATAATGATTTAAAAGAGTATTCTTTTCAAATTTTTTTTAGCATTGGTACAATTTTAAAGAGCACATTGTATGTGCATTCACATACAATGTGCTCTTTATAAAATATACCCAGATGTGTTTAGGTGAAAATAAAACATAGTTACTTACCGAGCAAGATGAAGAACTGCTTCTACAATATTAGATCCATCTTTAGCACTTGTTTCACAGAATAGCGCATTGTAAGTCTGTGAGTAAAAATAAAATGTTAAGCTAACTGATCTGAGATGGTTCCCATGTAAATGGGTACATTTAATTACAAACTGTTTCCTGAATAACACAAAGAATGACAGTACATTTAAATGAACAGGATTTCTTCGAGTGCTCTTCATTGTCCCACACATTCTCTTTAGTACTGTGAAATAAAACAGTAATTGTTTTTTAATTACTTCTGGTTTATAATCAGTATATTCTGAATTAATAAACTGAATAAAAGCCATATTATAAGCTTAATGCTCAAACTCAGTCTTCTTGTCCACAAGACTGCAAAGTAGTAAAAAAATGCCCAGGACAGGTTACTTAATCTAACTTGCTAGCTACTGCAACTACAGCATCTGGTTATTGTAGGTTAACCAAAAAAACATCATTCCACAAGTAACAGACACAGTATCTGCCCCAGTATAATCAATCACTTGGGCAAGCTACTCAGCCACTGAAGACCCTTAAGACTCCTCCTATTAATCTACAAAATAGATTTGTGCATCGCTTTCACCCATATAAATACATGCAAAAAAAAACTTGCTCACACTTCTATTTATAGCAGAGAATTCCTTTTTTCTTTCTGCCCACCTGGGAGGAATCAAGAAAGTCTCTTGAAGATGAAAATACTCCACACAAAATCTGAACAGACACAAATCAGTCAATATTGTGCCTCATATTTTACCTGGTAACTCCTATTCGGCAGCAGAAAAACTCAGTCTCCCACCCATCCACCTTTTTATGAGAAAGACTGAGAAGTCTTTCAAAGTCAATAATGAATTTAATCTCAGCAGACACTGAGATGTGATTTAACCCAGCAAACACCATCAAAACACGATAGTTTAATGCAAAGTATCCATGAATCCTCATTACTTGACTTGGACAAATGAGCATAAAATTACCTTTGCTTACTAGTTTCTCACATGGTTTTCAGATTAAAATTCCTAAGACCATTTTATACTAATGAGGTACACTTGGACCTTACCATAGCCAGCTTTTCTCCATAGTTTATAGGCACACACTTTTGCCCTTGGTCTGTAACATCTTGACGGAGATCTGCCTTGTTTCCCACCATCATAATTGGAATGTTCTCGTGAGTTGCATCCTGTAAGGAGAATTTTATTTCCTTATTGCTAGAACCCTCAGAAAACAAAGAAGTGGCTAGCATCATCTTGTCATATCAATTTCCTTTCCACAAAGTCTTGCATACTAGTAGAAAAAAATTGACAAATTATGAAAGCTGCGCTGTGAACTTTCTATAAACCACTCAAAATGTAAGCAGTCAGCTTAACTATCAGCCTGCAAAGATATGTTTCCATTCCTATAAGCCTTGTTTCCCAAAAAGGAATTTAATGTGTTAAGTTAATCTAATGGAATTGGTTACTGCATCTAAATGCTGTATGACAAAATTACTAAGGGAAAAGTAACCAACTCCTATACTGTGACTACAACAAAATGCTTTCACAGCATTAGACCAGTAATTAGACCACTATTTTGTTTGCCCCTTTTCCTCCTATTAAGCATCCCCAGCACAAGAAAAAAAACCACTTGCACTAAATGCAAATTCAACTTCAAATTAAAAACCAAGAAGTTCAAGTAGAAAGAAATACTGAAAATTTCACTTAAGCTATAGCTAATTTACAGCATCTAATATATTGGTTTACAATGCAAAGACTCCAAGGAATATTCAGCCATCCACAAGAAGGTATCTGAAATGTGCTGCCACATTTATTTTCAAAGGAAATGAATGGGAAGAGTGTCATTGCACAACAACCTTTAACACAAAAACATGTATCAGACTGGATTCTGAGTATATCAGGATACATTTAGGACTTCCATGTAGCTTTATTTCTATAACAGCCTCCAGTCTGGATAATCACAATTTATGTCCAATATAATTTTATAAATAAAAAACACTAATAATGCAGTGAAACACAGCTTCTAAGTTCTAACATATGTAAGGGTCTTACCTCAATCATATCCACCCATTCTCTCACATTAATAAAGCTTTTTTCACATGTTACATCATATAGCAGTAAGACACCATCTGCTCTTCTGAAGTATGATTTAGCAATACTTCGAAATCTTTCAGAAAAAAAAAGAAAATATTTTCATAAGGCCACATTATCAAATAATAGTTCAGTTTAATATTATGATGCTAAGATGCTATTGGTTCTATGATTCTATGATCCACCTACACAAAATTTCCTAAATTGATTGCTCAGTTTACTTCCTTTGAAAAAGATAGAAATCCAGTTAAATTATTTTAAGACTTCATGATCAATTACAGTCATCTTTGGAATGAACTTCATGCAATCTACTCAACCAAGTTTAGTAACTAGGTATTTACAATGGATATTAAAATATTCTACACAAATTTTTTACATGAGAGGAAGACTGATTGGATCCCTACCTACATACAGTCAACACATATCTTGGTCAATGAACATATTAAACTGACTTCCACAGCATGAGATTAACCTCTTAACAAGCCCTAAAAGCTATTGGTAAGGAAGTAATCGCTCTCAAGTAAAGATGTCATAGAATCTTGAGGAAACTTTACACAATATTTTGAAGAATCATGGATACAAATTCAGCAACATACAGAAATATTTTTGGCAAAATTCCAGTCTTTGGAAAGAAGTTTTTATATACTAAATACAATGCAAATCGGTTCCATGATTTTCAAGGCAAGAACAGGAGATGGGGAGGAAGGGAAGGGAATCTCTAAGAAAAAGCCCGCTTAAAAATACAGGTATGTAAAAACAAAGAAAGATAAAGACTAAAAACAGAAGAAACCATATGCATCTACTCCATTGTTTAGTACTGCCAAGGAGGGACACACAAATTTAGTTCATTAATCCTGTGGTGAACCTCAACCATTTCTCTTGATAACTCAAGCATCATCAAAGCTAACACATAAACATTCCCCCTGTCTTGAGGTCTCAACAGAGAAAAAATGCATCTGTTTACAGTTATTTACATATGAACCATGCAATGACTGGGTTTTTTTAGCTAGATGAAAAAATGCAAATGACACTGACAAACAAAAGAATTGAAATAAGATAAGTGCAGAGGATCACTAACCTCTCCTGCCCAGCCGTGTCCCACAGCTGTAACACTGTAGGTTCTCCATCAACAATTAGTCTTTTCATTTGAAAATCCACACCTGAAAAGAATCATATGTATAGTCTAATATAACCCATCAATAATCTTTAAAAAACCTCAAAAAATTAAAAGGAAGGGGCTATATAAAACAGCTTATCCAAAATTCATCTTTTTTAATAGGTTATGAGATTTCAGTCATACTTCTGAACTGCACGCCCATACTTCTGAACTGCAAAAAACCCCTGAATATATTTGCCTTTTCACAGAAGAATTTAAACAAATTGCATTCTGAACAACAAGCAAGACCTCTCACTGCTTTAATTCACTAAACAGTTTTATCAAAGAAGTGAAAATGTTTTATAAGAAATTTGATTTAAAATACCAAGGAAGAAAAAGATAAATTAGAACAAAAATTGTGACAAGAGGCAATGAAACAAACATGTAAGTATGATTTGATTGGAAGACAAAATTCAGGCTTTGGAATCCTTAAGATTTAAGTTTGTTAGCTGACAAGTATACTAATATACAGAAGAAATCAGTCAGAAATCCTTCTAGCTGTACTTAAACCAAAGCTTCAATAACACTTTGAAGAAATTGCAACAAAAAATTGTAGGAAAGACATCAAAGGGCAGTATGAAATACTAGAAAAAGAAGGAAGAGTTGTGAAAACAAGAAAGCAATGAAAAATGCAGAAAAGCTCATAAATACACTGGAAGTTCCTTACACTGATATTCCTCCTCTGGTGCTTTGTGCAGAAAGAGGCTTCATAAAGAAAAACTAAATTAGACCAGTATCTTATTTCCACTACAAACAGCCGTTATTACTAAGCTTTAGTACTCAATTAGGTCTCACAGCCTGCATGAGAAACTGTGTGAGCATATCCCTAGCAAGCAATCACAAAGGCAAGCCTTCCATTCTCTTCGCTGCAAAATAACAATGCAATTAATTTCAATATTTTAAGAAGAACACCAACTATACCCAGAGTTGCACTGGCATTGCCCTGAAATTCATTCTTGCAAAGTCTCATAAGAAAACTGGATTTTCCCACTGCTGCATCTCCAGCAAGAACAATCTTGTAAGCCTTCTCTGTACTGGGGTATTTTGGAGTGCATTCAGTTGCATCTGACTGAAAATAAAAAGAATCTTTCTGTTACAACTCATAAAAAAACTCACCCCTCTGTATCATTCTTTTCCATTTTTCCCCTGAAGAACTGGTTACCTGAGGGGTGAGAGCAGATATGTGTTTCCTCGTGGAAGCAATTGAGCTGCTTCGACTAACTGGTCGTGAGGGCTTCCAGTCTAAAACTGCAGGGCTGTTAGCAGGACTGTATGCTTCTTCATCTCTGATCTCTGGAACCTGAAAGTACAAGTTAGTTCTCTGGTGAGAAAAGCACATTTTTCTGGAAAGACTAAGACTGATTAAAACGTTTCAACAGTTTGGATTAAACAGAGATAAATGACCAGATACAGCTGTGCAATCTAATCAAAATACTGTGATAATTCTGCTCTCATTAATTTCTGCTGTTTAGTATAATCTACATTTTGTCTTTTAACATTTTTACTGTTTCACATCCATTCTTTCAGTACTCGATAGAAGAAACTAATTTCTAAAAGAAAATTTCAGCTTTATAACATAGTCACAATAAACAATAATTTATTTCAAAGCTCATTTTGCAATCATTATGAATTTCCCCAAAGACATTACTCTCTATGCTATTATACTCAAGCTAAATTAAGTAGAGCACAGCTGTAATAAACATTATTCATAGCAAAGTCTCCACAGAGATTAATGTCTACTGAACGCACAGCAAACAGTTTAACTTAAAAAAAACCCACATACTATACTGTGCTTGATATTATTTTTACTATGTAGTCCTCAGAAACTCTTTCAACATTACTAACAATAAAACAGGCACAGTAACATCTTTGATTTTTTTTACTTCTCCAAGATTTTAGCCTTAAGTCAATGCATGAAATAACAGTATTCTATCTCATATGTGCTTTTTTCTCCACTGCTACAGCACAGTAAGAGGAAGTGAGTGGAAACCTATTTTATTTCTACCCACTTTTTTATCATGAGAAGAGCTCCTTTCTGCATACAGTTTAACAACCTTCAAAAATTACATAAACTTCATTTTTGAAGTTATTACCTCAAAAATGTAACAAAAAATCTAAATTCAAAAAGAGAACTACTTATACATTCCACAAAAAATGTTCACTAATTAATTTAAATATGTATGACCCAAATATTTACTTTTAATTGGCCTGTGGGTAAAGATCCATTTTATTTTAAAAACAGGAAGCTAATTTTGTCTCCAATCAAAGGCTTTTCTCAGACAAGAAGTAAATCTGGCACTTACATCTGTATCAGAAGCATCACCACCAAAGCCTTCTTGCATGCACTGTGACCTCTGAAAAATCCTTTGATGCCTATATTCCACTTCTGAATCATACTCATTTGAATCTCTCAGAGTAGACAAACCACTGTCAAAACAGCTCTCAGGTAAGCTGTCAACTTCACAGTTTATCCTTTGCATCGGGTCACAAAGGGCTAAAGAATCATAATCTTCATCAACACAAGACGAATGAGATGACCTAATACAAAAATATTGGAGGGGGGAAAAATTATTCCATATTACAAATCCCAATAATAAATAATTGCTCTTCCCAATAAAATCTGAGCTCTTCTGGAATAGTCAATTCTTAGAAATGCTAATGTTAAGTTTAAGACATATGTCAATCCCTATCTTGCCTTTATAAAGAATTTCTTTCTCAATCATATGTCTTGGGATGCTCAGATCGAATTACTTCAACTGTGTTACTGATGATGACTTTCCACACCTCAGTATATCTGTCATATATTTTAAAAAGCCTATCAAAAAAAACAATTCAGAAATTGATGTACTATGAAGACATGAGAAAAAAAAATACATATGATGTTTTAGCAAATTTTAGCCTACTCTTAAGACATAAAACGACCTTGACATATTGTATTTCATTAAAATGAATGCATTTGTTCACAGAGGCATGCATGCCAATAAGAAACAGCTATAAATATAGAAGATGGAGTAGCCAAGTTCAGGAGACCAGTAATGGTGGAAGAAGCCACTGAATAATTTTCTTACAGTTTGATAGACTATGCAAAACCTGAACTTTCACACAGAATTCCTCTCTTTTCCCTTAAACTTCCTTTAAAAGTCTTTTTTTTTTCCATTCTGGATACTGTAATATATAAAAATATTTTAATGAATGCTGCAACGACAGTATGGGTTACAGAAAAAAAAAGGGTTTATTTATGCAAATAAAACCACAAAAAAAGGAAGATTAATAGAGTGAATCCTAAGAAAACCAATCTTATAAAAAAGGTTACAATGGCTACAATCATTATCATACTCCTTCAGCAAAACAGGGACAGGCATCAACAAAAGTGAGGCAGTAAAGGTCTCCAAGTCAGAGCAGAAAAGAGAAGCAGGTCAGTTCATCACATCCATTTCCAGCAGCTTAGCCCTGCTGGAAATGGATGTGATGAACTGACCTGCTACACCAAACAAGGTCAGCATCAATCCTTGTAATAATAGCTTGCTCCCAGAGGGGCACCCCTGTGATGGCACAACACAGGAGAGTACACTGGGGAAAATCACCAATTTATGAATCTGTTACTGAGTCAAATTCTTCCCTGCACCTGGCCAAATGGGGGTGACAGTGGCATCATTATCCTATGCAGTAACATTCAGAACCATCTAATTTACACCCTTCAGGCTAATGAATGCATGTGATCTTTGCTGTAGGATATCAAAGCATACATGATCTTTGTATTCATGCACCTACCTGTCTATATTAAATCACTGAATTACTGAGGAAGAGTGCATGTTATAACAAAGTTAAGCTCATCAGACATTCCCTGAAATAAAGCTCTTAACTAGGCAATTCTCAACTGCACTGAACTATGAATTCAATGCTGGGAATTTCATATATGCTTAAAGCAAATTTGACCAAGATGAATCTTACAGACAAAAAAAAAAACCATACATTTTAGAGCAGATTGCTTAAAATATGTTAGTATACAAACCAATACCTCTTAATGCTGATCTGATGTCAGGAGACAAAGTACTGAAAACAAACAGGTTTTGGGACATTCACATCTCTTTTTGTCTTTTGATACTATGAAGTCACACACGTTAAGACTAAGCCTTATTCCTACAACATAAACTTTCTTTCTGAAGTGGTTTGTTTTCCTCACTTTTGTGGAAATACAAGGATTGAACCATGTGGCATGTACTAATGAATATTCATAAAGAACAACATAACAAAGCCTCCAGAGAGGTTTTAGTTACTCCCTCAGAAAATTGCTGAATGTAATATGCAACTTAGAGTGGATGCCTCTAAAAATTTGCTGAGGATCCAACATTAGGGAATTGGGTTTATGTGCATTCAGAAACAGGAAAGCGCTTTTGACAACCAAAACTCTACAGCCAGCAAACACGGAGACCACAGAATAAAAAGGACACTACTGAATGAACGGAGATAAGTGTGAAGCGAAGTCAATTTAATTCCTATCCAAGATATTTTTCTTTCTGTCAGACTAGGAAGACCTCTGTTAGAGTTCTCTCTATGGTTTGGAATACCACTGAAAGAAAAAGAAGACAAAACAATCTATCAATTGAGTAAGGACACACATTTTTGCTGATGGATCTGTTTAAAAAAACAAGTGTGAAAGCATAATATGACTGACAGCACTCAGGGTTGCCTCCAGTACCCACTCTCTTCAGCAAGTCTCTGAAATGATGAGGAAGTTGTGATCAATGATCTGTATCTAGTAAGTAGAACAATAAATACCTCTGACTATCTGATTGCATGCAATTAGATGACTTAGTGTTTCTGTACTCTTATCCCATTAATATCCAAGTGCATCCACTACTCTTGCATGTCAGTCTGAGATAAGATGAAGAATCAGGCCCACATTTGTACTAATTATTATATGGGAAAAAAGGCACACAAGCTGAACATAAAACCAAAAATTTTCATTTCTTAAGTACTGAGAAAGGCTAACAAAGGTCCTCAGAAGAGTTTTATAGTTTCTTGGAGACAAAAAGGCTGAGACTCAAACTAGAATCCAAAGAGGCAAAAACCAGAGAAGAGGCTGTCTGACCTCTCCAAAGGTTTATGGCTTCTACTGAAGAGGGTTATCCCGAGCTTTCTGAAGTAATTGAGAAGATTCCTATTGCCTTTAGTGTATTTTGGACCACATGCTATGGTCACACACTACTTCTAAATCAGACAGAACTATTGTCTGTTACTTAACACTAATCTGCTCTTCTAAGACAAGCCGTTCTCGAATTAACAAAAGCAAGCTTGGCTTACCTGTCATACCGTGGATTTAAAGGAGAATGGTCACCATTAAATTTAGGACTGCTTCTAGAAATGGTACTTCCTGGTGAGGTATTTGCTAACCGCTGCAAAAGATAGATAGTAAATGCATTATAACTTTGATGAACACAGAGGATTATATCTAGATTTGTTGAGAAAAAAAAGTGTGCATCATCAAAATTACAAATTGGATGTATTTAATAAAGGTTTCTTTAAATTTTTTATATACATATATTAGCTACTTACATTTAGTTAAACCTAATGCTTCATGTATGACTGAGGGTCAGAAGGCTTATTACCTATAGCATTTAGGCTTCACCACTGCCTTTATACTGAACATACTAGATATGTTCAACAACAAAAGACAACAGAATTTCCAGGAGGATGATTGCATTGACTACCTCAAGACTCTGACCTCAATACTCTGAAATGCTAAGCTTTGAAAAGTGATATTTAGACCATGACATGCTGACTACTGAAAAAAAAGGGGAACTGTCACTAGCTAAGCTAGTTTCAGGAGGGGATCTCCTAGCTCCTAAGAGAGATAGTGAAGGAAAGGTCTTGACTAATAGCATGTGATAAAAGTATTCTGTACATTCTGCTGCGCCTCCATCCATTTATTCACTGGAAACAGCTTCTTCTGTCTTCTATGTAATATTCTCATTTATATTTCCAGGCATAACAGAAGGAAATGGTATCCATTGTTGCATCTGCAGCTTGTGTCAACAAAAAGCAACAAGCTCTGGTAGCTTGTATCAACAAAAAGCACTCATGTTCATTGGTATGGAATACTGCAAACAGGCAGTGAACTGACCCCTATTTTCTTCCTTCCTGTCCAGTATTGTCTTTGTGAGCCCATTATTCTGGTCCCATCCTTCTATAAAAGCTATCTGATTTCCTCATGATGCCCAATCATTAGTTTTAAGAGTTTTAACAGGTTTCACAGGGTTGCAAAATGACAGTGTAGAGTAGTTCTTTTCTTACTTTCAAGCCTTCAAGCCATCCTTTCTCTGGCTTGGAGGATGTCAGGTGACATTTGCTACAACAGACTCCAATACAGTTCTGAGAGCCCAAAAGGGTCTGACTAAGGTCTCTCTATACGTAGTTCATGCTATTCATTTTCCCAATGATTTGTCTGGACAGAAGGTTTGAGTTAGGTTAAGATCTTGCTATTAAAAAAGGGCAGTTTTCTGAGAAAGTGTGTTGTCAGTGGTAGGACACTCCCATACACAACACAAATACATCTCCTCTAGTGCAAGAGAAACTGTTGCTTTATTCACCTCATTAAATATCTCAGAGTATTAGAAAAATTAGTAAGTTTCCAAAGCACCTGGAAAGCAGCTATGCTCTAACAAAACTTCCAATATTTATCAAAACATAAGTAAAATCTAACAAAACGACATAGGAGTATTCCCACAGTGAGTCCACTGAAAAAAAACTCAATTTTCTCAGTACCCAGAGAGGTACCAATTTAAATGTGCTGTCTTGATTCTTACACCTTCTATGACAATGAAACAAAATCATAAATACATACCAATGATCTGTTGTACTTGCTGAAACTGTTTTCAAGTGCACTTCTTAAACCATCGTTGCTGTCATGTAATTTTCTATTAGCTGATCTAACAAGGAAACACAGTTTAACTTGCAGAACTCAAGAAAACATAAAAAAACTCTCCAAAAGAATAATTTTCTGAATACTTCTACAAAAGCCCTTTTTTTTCTTTAGCTAAACACTAAAGAGTAACATGAAACTAGAAACACTTTGACCAGATACTCAAACAAATTATCTGAAAAAAATCACTGTGAATTTAAGGCTTCAGTGGCAGCCCAGGATGTCCTTTTCACTTGTACAGCATGGTCTCAAAAAAAAAAACAAACCAAAAAACCCCCACACAATAAAACAACTAGTCCAGCCATTTCTGTACAAAATGACTACCCTTTAAATATTGCTGAGGTGATTATGATGACAAATATCATTAATCTGCTTGAAAGAAAGAATTTGTTTTAGGATAAGGATATAAGGATATCAAATACAGATATAAAAAAATCTCTTCATTGTGACCCTTCTTGTGCACCTATTGTATAATACTGCACTCTCTTAGTACTTTCCAGACAACAAAAAGACAGGAAATTACTGGAGAAGCAAAGCCAATAGAAAAAGGAGTGAGGCAATAATTTTAATGATAACATGGACAGACTCAAATCACATTCAGCTTATTAGAAAGAAATTAAAGTTAGTGGTCCTAAGAAACGAAATGGAAAGAAACCAGCTGAAGTGTTACTGGTCAGTACCACAGCAGAGTTAACACAGTCACATTTATGACAGCTGAGAACAACACCTTTTGAGACAATTTAGGCCATTTCAATATTTTCACTCAGAACTTTTTCCCAAATTTCAACCTGATCTTTTGCATGCTTATCTCAAATATGGTGGGACAAACTTTGATAATAAAAAACTGAATTTCTAAAAACTTACTGAAGTATTTCAATTTGTCTTTCCAGATTATCTCTGTCTTCAGTATACTCTCGGATAATTTCTAGATCCCTGGGGAAGAAAAAAAAACAAAAACAAACACCAAACTTAAATGAATTTATACTTAACAGGATATTCTTACATTTTCCCCAATTGCCTTTGACAGAGTTTACATTTATGCTGAAATATGCTGAGAGTAGTTTTACGCAAAGTAAGATCATTTGGTGACTTCATTAATCTCTGCATTATAACTCAACAAGGACTGTGAATGAAAAATGAAAGTTGTACAAAATAACCATAGGGATTGTCTCCTTTTCCCTTCAAATATCATTTGTATTATCTGACGATAACCACACAATGAAACGGCCCTTTATGCTCCTTTTAAAGAGTAACTAGAAGTAGCTTTCATTCATTTTAAAAAACAAATGGTTAAGATAGACATGGAAGACCTCCAAAGTTATTCTCCCTAAAATTCATACATATCCTCATGTGAGTGCAAGCCATGAAGAAAAAAAATTCCTGATGCTGTACTGTTGTTTTATTCCTAAAACAGTCCCACTAAAAACAATGGATATTGTTGCAAGATTGACAGAGTTTGCATCATAGCCAGAACTAGCTCTTTCAGAAACCTAACAAGAAAAATCAACAGCATTGATGACACTGCATCAAACATATCCCTACCCTTTAAGGCAAATTTAGAAAATAACAGTTGCCAGCTGCATACACAATAATTACATCAGAGAAGGATCTTGTTTTTTCCCTTGTGAAAATATTATCATGTAGAAGTAACTTACCTCTCAGTGTTCAAAGACTGATCTGCATACTCGCTTTTCAAGGTATCTAATTCACTCTGCAGAAAAGCTATATTTGTCTGCGCTTCTAAGAGATCTTTCTTAAGTCTCTGGTTTTCCTTCAAGAAAGGAAGATATTAGATGTTAGCTGTCATAGTCACCTCCACAAAATGTTCATATATTATAATCGTAGAATAAAAACCATATTTTTTAAAAACCAAAGTGACATAAAAATGAAACACTAAAATTTGGCATTGAGAGGGAAAGAAAATGAAAGAAGGCTAAATCAACAGAGAAGTCATTAAATTAACAGGCAAGAACCTCTTAACTTTTATTTTTCCATTCAGTTACAAAAAAATGGGACCACATAATCTCAAGCCATTTCTAAATGTCCTACATAGAATGTGTATACATTTAAACAGGTTCTTTTTCAACTTACCCATGACTTCAAAGGTTTAGTTTCTAGATTACCATTACAAAATGAAAAAAAAAGGAAACCAACAAAAATCAAAACCCAAATCTCCACAAGTATAACAATCTGTATTGCAGAAACTAAAACTGAGACTAAATAAATGTGTAAATAATAATAATATTCTCTTACCAGCAACATATCAGGTATCCTTTTTTTTAGTTCAGCTACATCTTCCCTGTGATTGACATACTTGGATTGCTCCTCCAGCTTGAAGTATTAAAAAAAAAAAATCACAATTAATGTATTTGATTGTTCTGATTAAAAAAAAAAACAACAAAAAACTTATGGAAATCACAATAAGTAATCCTTAGAAGGTTTTACAGTTACTAAAGTTTTTAAAACTTAAGAGTCTTTCCAAATGTACTAGCAGACAACATTATTTAAAAAAATCACTGGCTTTCTAGAAAATTGATATGCATTTTGCACTCTTTAGGTATAAAATATTCATAACTAGTGACACAGAAGACAGCTGTCAAGATAGAAACAGAAATAAACAGTAACTTTAAAAAATTATGAAAAATTATTACTACCTCAGCTACGTAGTACTTGGACAAGAAGCTCTGATGTTTCTTGTAAGAAATTTCCATTTCTACAAATGCTCTTCTACATGAAATTAAATACAAAACCCAAAAAATATGCCCACTTTGCTTGCTGTAATTCTGGTAAAACTTACAGCAAAAACCAAGGTCAAAATTAAACCCAAATTACAAAATATCCCCTAAATCATTACTATCTGAGATTTCATTTTACTTTATTACTAGGTATCAAATTACAAGATCAGATGGCAGTTGAGTTCTAAAAGGCACTATATATCAAGTTGGATACTAAAAGGCACTATATGTAAATTAATATATCTGGGTTGCCAATTCCATCTTTATTTATAAATTACAAATACTAAGTGGCAATATATTGGACTATTTCTAATGGACCAAATATTAGACTAGGTAACTGTAATGTTAATAACCCAATTGACCTAGAAAACTGTTAAGCTACAGAATTTAAGTAATCGTTGCTGCTCCCTTTCCTAAGTATTTCAACAAATTACACAGCATGAATACAAAAGCACAGAATGTCAACACAACCTAAAAACTATCTGCAGTTGCCACTTACTAATACATATTATATTAGAAATCTACAATTATGATTATCCATCTTGAGGGAGGCATTTATTAATACAAATTAAATTAGAAACTACAATTATGATTATCCATCTTGAGGGAGGCATTTCATAAGGTCAAGATCTCTTAAAATGCTTTAAAAAACTCACCAGACTTCAACTCACCTTTTTAAGTTTTTTTATTGTCACCTGAAGATCCCCAACCTCAGTGTCATACTGGCGCTTCAGCTCATTTAGTGCTTCTTCAGCTTTTTGCTTCTCCTGTAATATTTTCAATCTCATTAGAAGTTGAGACAGTTTTCAATTGTTTATCAAAAAATTCATTCATTGGTTTGGAAAGCACATACTTTTTGCTTAGACAAATGTGTCTTTCCATTCTGTCCCTTCCTTAAGATCCATAGGTTCTGATTATGTAATTGCAGCCCATTTCTAAAACACTCATAGAAATAAAATGGTGGCATGAAAGCAAAAATATGGGTCCATTCAGTGTTTTTCATTTTTTCATTAATGATTCCTGTGCTTAATGTTCTCAATGTCATTTGCTTTTTTACTTCTGTTTTTCTTTTTAATTTTTTTGCTTGCCAGTGTTAGAACATTACAGGCCCATGTCAGTAAAAGGCAAGCATATGACAGCATCTCTAGTTTTAGATAAATGGTACCATCCCAGGAACAGAGAAAAGGGGATGGTTTCACTGCTGTCTACTCAATAGCACCCACACCACCAGGATGGTCTCAGCAGATGGAAATGGAAGCAATGCCATCTTTTACCGGGCACACGGCAGGGTGTGTGCCTGTGTTTAGAGACTGCACCAAGTACTGCTCACAGGGATGTGGTATGCTATTGACTGGTGGGTTTCAGTCACTCCCCAGGGACTCTTGTGTTTCACAACACAAGTCAGAATGCAGTAGTGAGAAGTGGAGCCAATAAGACAGGTTGAGTTTTCACAAGGAAGAGGCAGGCATAGATTTTGCTTAGAATTCAGAATTTCCCATAGGTTACACGGGCATTCATGTGTTAAAACAATAATCCAAGTAATCAATTTAAGTTGGATTCTCCTACTGTTGCCAACTACATAGACTCATATGTATTGTTGGGTAACTATTTGCTTCCCTTGAAGAAACAAAATACAGGATAGGCTCATGCAGAAGCAGGTGTCCCAGCAGCATGAGTGAGATCACTCTGACAAACAATAGCCTGGATTACAGGCATTAAGATTAATGGCTAGTACATTCCCACAAAGTAAATAACTTAACATTTACACTCAGGGCGTTTTAGTAGGTGCGGTATGTGGAGCTAGGAGCTACAAGGAACACTGGAGAGTGAAAATGAAGAAAGCCTTGAGAGAAACAAGTTAACAGACCATCTTTCATACCTAAGGCTAGATGCAAACAGTGATTGAGAATACAGACTAGATGGAGGTAATACACAGAAGATCGACTTCTGCATAATGCCAGTACATAACTGTAGATGTTCTCAGAGTAAGCAAACACACACATCCCAGTCCTCTTTTCAAAGCAGTGGAAAAGGGTATTAGGTGCTTTTTTCAATGATTTATCGCTTTTTGAGGACAGTAATTCTTCAGTGAAAATGTATTTGTTTTTTAAACATTAACAACTTAGCTCCTCTGAAAGTGAAAATTTATCTCTACTAAGAGCTGCATTACCACTAGTTAAACATATTAAACCACACCTTTTTTTTTCAGTTGTGATATCTTTAAGATTTTTATGCCATTATATTTTCTTTCTAGGAACACAATAGGCTTTTATGGTGTGGTAGGACTGTTTTCTCCTGTATAGGAAAAAAAGCTATTTGAAGTAAATCTATCAGAACACCATTTACCTTCACATATCAATTAGTGTGAACTGCTTAAAATCAGCATGCTGGCAGACAGCACTTTGTTACTTCTGATTCTGCAAGTAGTCTGGTGAAAGAACCCATAGCAAATATATATAGGTGTTCAATATACTGCATATCGACCAAGCAATAATTATGCTCATAGTGTATCTTTTAATTAATTAATTTCTTACGCCCTCATTAAAACACTTTCACAAACTGTTATGCCCATATAAAGATTGGCTTATCTTAAATGAATGTACTAACAATTCTAAATGAACCAGGGAGCTGCTCTTGCTGCTCTGAATTATGCACTCACATGTGGCTCTAATATATCTCTCCCTGGGTAAGAGAAGAGGATTTTTACTCCTTTTCATATAGACTGCAAGTGGGTTGAAACAATGGCTAAAATTGAGCAGATCAAAACAGAATTTCCCATTAAGTTTGAGGGGCTCAGGTCCTCACACATTGCTATCACAGTTACCCTCTCTTAAGTCTCTAAAATGTAGTTGCAGGAGAATAGAGGAAAGAAAGATCATATAAAGAACCAAATAATCAAAGCTTTAAATTATACATAAATTATTTTACAGGAGAACTAGACTACATTCTTTAGTGCTGAAATATAATTTTCTCCAGTCTGTTTCCAATATTGGTCTCAGAAAGAAACTCTTCTTGGCCAGTATGTTCCCACAAAAGGGAAAGACTCTTTTTTTCTTGGTTTATTACACCTAAGCAGATATTCCTCTTTAGGAAAGCATTAAGATCATTCATTTTTTTATCTCATGTATAGCATTTTTTCATCCAGGCCCTGCCTACAGCAGGGTTCGTCCATCAGGATCAAAACCATGTATATCAATCCTGCTTAAGATCACTGAGACTTCAGTAATTATGAAATAGTGTAAATATAAAATACTCACTTCCTTTTTAACTTTATGCTCTGCAGCCTGTATCCGTAGTTCCATCTCTTCCTCTAATTCACTGAGTTGAACTGCTGCTTTGTCCTGAGCTCTAAAATTAAGAAGAAAATATTCTCTTAGGAATTGCCCTCCATCTTCAAAGAAACACTCTGTGAAACACATCTGCCCACCTCAACTGAAACAAATCAGATAGCAAGACAGGGAAACAGTTTAAAATGGCCTGGACCTTGAAACTGGTGTGGCTAGGCTAAATCCCAAATTATTTTGAAGATACTGGCAAATCAGATTTTAAATAACAGCTGCAAGCTGATGATTAGCATTAAATACATCTGCATTTTTAAAATTAATTTACAAAGATGAAAGGTGTTGCTCACTATCCTATGAAGAGACTTCAAAAGCAACTTGCACCACCCACGCATACAAGATCTCTGTTCTGAACTAATATGTTTGGTTTGGGCAGTTACGTGAGACTGACAGTGCTAAGTAGTTAAAACAGGTAAATACAGTCCCTGAAGCTCATGAAGCAAAAATATGATTTCTAAAATGAAAGTACAGTGGACACGTATGATAAAACTCAAAGCTGCAGCCAAGGAAGAGGAGTCAAAATGTTTTAAGGCATTTAACTAACAGCAGAGTCTGCAAAAATTTGGTCCAGAAAAGTATGGACAGGCAATAATTTGCAGGCTGCTACATGTGCTTATGCACAAGGGTATGCACACAAACTAACTTCAGAACTCAGTTTATGGAAATACTTTGCATGGCATATTCTGGCATTAACTCTCAGTAGTTTAATCAAAAAAAGCATGAGAAGAGAAATAAAAAGAAACTGCAGAACTGACCTAGAAACACAATTCACTATACCTTTTTACCGCTATAGCCAGAGTTTCCATTTCTGTGCTTTGAAGTTTGATCTCTTGGATGAAGTTCTTAATGACATGCTCATATGGCTGGATTAATCTTGGTTCTGCTATGTGTATGTTCTGATACAGAACACTGACCTGCTCCTGCCTGAAAAAGAGAGATATGCACATTTTAATGCACTTACTTAGAACAATGTTCTAATACAGGTTTGAAAAGCTTACTACAAGTTAAGATATTCCACTCTTTGCCTATTTTTAAAATTTAGCAAACTAGATACAGGCTTTCAACACTCAGTACAATATGTCTAAATTCTTTAAATTATGTTTACTATTTCCACTTCTCCGCTTTAATATAGCTACTGGGAAAAAAAAAAAAACAACTGCCTAATGAAGTAATTTTCTTACTTCTGATCATAGTGTAGTGAAGAGAATGCCACCGGAATTACCCACAATGTATATCAAGTTTCTTGATTGCTCTAATGTTAATCATAATCTGTGAAGAAACTTAAGATTTCAGGAGGTGGAAAAGGAAACAGGTATGAATGCCAACTATCTTAAGTTAAAAGGGGAAGGAGAGTGAGGTGGCCTGTAGGCAAAATAAGAATACAGCTCTTCAGTTTCACACAAATTATTCTCGTCTATATTCAAATAATTTTGTCATTATAAGAAGTTCATTCTGTATATGATTCTCATGTGAAAGATTACAGATATATCTCAAGAAGAAGAAAGAAAACATTTCTGTTGGTATTTTAGTTGCTAAAAGCTCTCCTCAAATTCATAGTGAAAAGTTGCCTCAATGCAGGAATAGCATATTCTGATTTCTATTTAATCTGGACTAATTTACATAGATTGCATGTTGTTCTAATTGTCAGAGCAAAGAACCTTTACAAGATAAAAAAAAATAATACCATAAGAGCCAAACCACTATTACAAAGTCTACTACATAAATAGCACTGATTTTTGTTCATGCTACTGGTGCATCATGCAAACCTTTGTTTTTTACATGCTAGGTTCCAACTCTGGGATTACATTAGGCAACATAGCAGAAAATATTCTGTAACAGAGCTTAGCTGTCCTAAGGAAAACTGAATGTGAGTGACACAGACTGTAAGGTAGAACATGAACACATATTCAACAACTTAAAAACCAAATGGAAAATAGGAACAGAAAAGATGAAGCCTAGAAAAGTGGAGAAAACAGGCCAGTAATCACGAAAAACACATTATCAGAAGCAGTAATACAACCAGAAACGATATTTTGCAAGTTCAAGTCTAACACCATATCTAACATCGCAAATATATGCCCCTTGTTGCTAAGGAAAGCTTGAACTGATTCAACAATCCTCCTTGTTAGACAGCTAAAGTTTTCCTGTCTTCAGTGGAGGTAGTGCTACTTAATACATTCGCCATACATATGATATCAACAACTGTGCAATTCAACAAGTGTATATTCTCTTCATTTATTCTCACTTGAAGCAATTCCACAGGCTTTGGTTATTAATGCTGCAGTACTCTGCTTCTTGTATGTGATTTCTCCACTGAAGGTCTAACTTATTTTATTAAAACAGTGCCACAACTGTTACTATAGCTCAAATTCCCTTTTAAACAATTTAACAATTTCAGGACACTGTAAAAACTTGCTTCCAGCTGAAATGCTGACATTCATTTTGAGATAGAAAAACATAAAACCAGCACAAAGAGATAAAGATTTACTGATACCCAAGAAATTTCTGTATTTTTGTCTTGCAAAGGATTTCCTTTACAAAGGCTAATCCTGTATTTAGTAAATTAAGTATCTTCCAATGTATGCACACAATTTCTTTTTCAAAATGTATTATAAAGAGAGTAATATTGAAGTTCACAAACAGTAGCAATAACAAACAGATTTATCTGATCATCAGATGCTACAAACTCTGTATAAATAATGCAACATTAAAGAACTCCTCAAATGTGTATTTATTCAATTAATGATTTGCATTTAAAAAACTGTTAAAGACATTTTCAGAATCCACCTGGGGGGCTGCAGCCAGTGGCATTTTCTGGGATCAATCAATACTGGAACCAGCCTTGTTCAACTTGTTTATCAATGACCAGATGAAGGGATAGAATGTACCCTCAGCAAGTTTGCTGATGGCACTGAACTGGGGGAGTGGTGACCCACCTGAAGGCTCTGCTGCCATTCTGTGGGACCTTGATAGGCTGCAGAGCTGGGCAGAGAAACTTAATGAGCTCACCAAGGGCAGGGGTCGGGTCCTGCACCTGGGCAGGCACCGCCCCAAGCGCCAGCACAGGCCAGGGGCTGCTCCTACAGAGCAGCTCTGTGGAGAAGGACCTGGGACTCCTGGTGGGTCACAAGCCATCCACAAGCTGGCAGTGCCCCTGTGGCCAGGAGGGCCAAGGGTACCCCGGGGTGCATCAGGAAGAGCATGGCCAGAGGGCTGAGGGAGTTGTGCCTCCACTCGGCCCTGGTGAGGCTGCATCTGGAGTGCTGTGTCCAGTTCTGGGCTCCTCAGTACAAGAGAGACAAGGAGCTACTGGAGAGGGTCCAGCAGAGGGTCACAAAGATAATTTGGGGTCTGGAGCATCTCTCTTATTAGGAGAGACTGCAGGAACTGAGCCTGTTTAGTCTGGAGAAGACTGAGAGGGGATCTCATTAACACATATAAATACCTGAAGGTGGGTGCCAAGACGATAGTGCCAGATTCTTTTCAGTGGTGCCCATCAACAGGACAAGGAGCAATGGCCCTAAACTAAAACAGAGGAAGTTTCACCTCAATATGAAGAAAAGTCTCTTTGACATTGAGGCTGGCAGAGCACTGGAAGAGGCTGCCGAAAGATATTGTGGAATTTCCCTCTCTGGAGACATTCAAAACACACCTGGCCAGATTCCTGTGTAACTTACTCTTAGATGACCCTGCTTTGGCAGGGAGGTTGGACTGGAAGATCTCCAAAGGCTCCTTCCAAATATAACTATGCTGTGATTCTTTTCAAAGTATATACAAACCTGAGATCAGTTAGTTAGAGCATGGTGATAATAACACCAGGTTGTGGGTCCAATACCTGTATGAGCCATTCACTCAAGATTTTGCCTTCATGATCCTTGTTGGTCTCTTCCAACTCAGAATATTCTGTTTTCTAGAAATACACATGCCTGAATTTAAGCTAGAAATCAGTAGGTCTGTGATGCTGACCCTCTGCCACAGAGCTTAGTCTGCTTTAAGATGCAGTAATCAGAAACCCAAAGTAGTTACTGTGAGGTTTTATTCTCCCTCTGTGATTAAAGAAAATTTTATATTTCATATCCCTTTTTAGCCCAATGACCAGCTACCACACAGCTGGACTCAAAATATTTCAATAACACAGTTTTAGGAGGCAGTACTTAGGCTTAAGAAGTATCCACATCGAATATCGATACAACCACAACCACGCAGGAGTCTGGAAAGGTCTGGAAAGATCACAGCTGATCACAAACTCTCAACGATACTTATGTGAGTGCTTCTACAGCAACAATACAGGATTCTCAATTAAAAAGTAGACTCACAACCACTACATCAACCCAAAAAAAAAAATCACAAAAACCACCAAACACAACAAGAAAACACAACAAGATGAGAAATCAAAGTCATGCAACCAAATTAGCAGGATTACATAATCACCTATGATATCAGGAAGAGATAATACACTTTCATGAATTGAAAAGATTGTCAGTGATTTAATCACTTCAAGTACCCATGAATCCATGATGAAGGTAGCAGCAATTATATGGTCTCAACATGCAATAAGAATTTGAAGATTATTTGTTGCAAATTGCCATTTTTATATTTTTAATCATTCCTCTCTTTTCACATGCTTTGTGAAATATCAGTGACACTGCTGCAGCAGGGAAAATTAGCTGCAATGAATATTGTCCAATTTGTTTGTTGTCACTTCTTCTTGAATACATGCTATTTCTTTCTGCAAATTCATTAGTTATTCAAAATTAATTATCAAAGAAGGTTTTTCAAATGTATTTCACCAAGCTGACTAGAACTCTAAATAATCTATATCCTTTTGCTAGACAAAATGTTTCAGCAAAATTAACCTCAAATGCTTGGACTTGCTCTTTAAAACTGGTTTTCCTTGAAATCCTAATTCATTTTTCAGTGTGTTTAGCTGCACACCTGTAAGTTCCACACTAAGACAGCTGTGTTAGTATGGAACTTAAAGGTATTCACAAATACTTGTGCATAGAAAGAGCATTTTCTAATATACAGCATGAAAGTTTGTCACTTTACTCATCTGGCACTACAGATATACTACTCATCATGCATGCATTTATTTCTGTTGCTTCTGCAAAGTGCAGACACCAAACACTAGTAATCCAGAGAAAGTATAGCATTGTGGCCAAGGACTACTTTGGCTTTACCTTACCTCATCTCAAAGGTTTTATAGCATAAATCATCTGTAAAATTAGTACGTAGTAAGAGTAATTAGTCAATATTTGCACAGCTTCACATGAGTTAACTTAAGCAAAGTTACAGTATTCACATGGTTTCAGAGAGTTCCTGCAAGAACTGCATAAAGAAAATAAAACTGCTCTGATTATAATGCAATTTCTAATATGAAAGATTTAAAATTCCATGGTTGAATAGAAGAGGAACAGAAGGGAGGCAGAAGGACGACGCACAGCAAACAAACCCACAACACTGATTTTGGGGATATCAGATATTTAGACTATATTGTGCTATAATTACCTCTAATCCACACAGCTATATTAATCCTTATCAATTCATAGTATTATTTCTGGTATTTCTGCTGATTGTACAGTGAGCATTTTCCTCACAATCCACACTCTGAACGCAGTTCAGAAAAAGATGATGGAATTTTTCAACTAATAACAACTCCAGAGTTGCTCAGTATCTTATATGTGCTACCTGTGTAGTCACGAGAAAGAATATGCTCTATTAGACAGGCCACTCAGTCTGACCCCAAGGGCAGTACTTGGTTTTAGAACACTATTTTTATGATCCCTTTCTACTGTAGGTCAGCTGGTAAAATTGCTCTGATCACTTGTAGAAGTTCTGTTCTGGTATGGACATGAAGAGATGAAGCATAAGTTGGCCTGAGCTGGAAAGGTCTGAGCTGGGTGGTCAGAACAAAACAAAGCTCAAGCATTATGCATCTGATAACTGTCCTTATGCCGGAGGGCAACAGCTTATGTGTGCCCCCAAGAGATCAACAAGTACTTTTTTCTGAAAAGCAGGCACATTGGATATCACACTGTAGCAGAAAAGAACACATAGCAGAAAAGAACAACCAAATCTGACACAGATTGGAAAGGATCCTAACTTTGTCACAGCTGAGTGAGTGCCTAACATTTTCTCTAGATTAAGTGCCTGAAGGAAAAATCGATTACACAGAACTTTAACATGGTGTAAAATTTAAAATATTTATGAACTTGAAGCACTATGGGCTTTTTAATACTACCTTTTCTTTTTCTGTATCTGCCCCTTCAGAAACAGGCTGCATTAAAAGAACACGATCAAATCACTAAATCCCAGATGAGACAGCACAGCCAAGGTCTGATTCCCAGAGGAAAGATTTTTAATGTTTCCAAAGCATGAATGCTGTTCTCCTAGAGGTGTGATTTAGAGCCAGTGGAGCAGCAGTGGAAAAGTCTGTGGGACAGGCAGGGAAAGCTGAAGTCTGTGGAAAAGGAGAACACCTCAAAGATAGTATGGCAAATGATCACATGATGATACCAGGAAAATAATCCAGGAAAATGAATGCTACAGTGCTTAAGTTGGTTGGCACAGATGCTGTTTTGATTAAAGCAAAAATCAGAAGAACAGTAAAACTTAAGGTAGCTCAAAAAGTCTTCTAGCTCACAGAAAGGCATTCACCACATTTCCAGCAGAGTACAACTCTCAAACCCCTTTCATGATAGGTATTAAAAGACAAGCCAACATTCCCATAGAAGAGATCCCCTCTCCAGCATGGTGGTGAAAAAAAAAGGACACAGCATTTGGTTTTCCCCAGGATTTTCCTTTATCCCCTCTCCAAGGAAGAGGCTTCAACTTCCAAGGAAACCTCTCCAGTTGTGACATCATGATTCATCATCTCATGGAAGTAAACACAAATTGCTGACAAAAGTTAATACTGTGCTCTTTATTGACTTTGGCAAAAATCCATCCTAATTTATGACAGCAAGAGCGAGACAGGTTTTGGATGGGTTTTTTATGCACCAGAGCTTCCTTCTTTGCTGTAGTACAGCGGTACATCCCATGAGCATTGCCTGTTTTCACAGTTTAAGTAGCTCACATTAAGAACAGCATGCTTTTCTCATTTTATCACATCCCCCAGATCCACATTTTCTGTACAGCTCCAGATGAACAGACTGGGGGCACACTGTTATCATAATCACATTAAGAGACTTTGGAATTGTATGAAGCATAAAATCTCACAATCAGGCAGCACTGAAATCTGAGTCTGATGAATAATCAGCTTGGCTGAAAGTACAAGGCACACAAATAAAACAAAGACTAAAAAGCAAAGCAATGGAGTATGAGGCCTCTCAGTGGCAGCAGATTTAACTCGAAACAGGGATACAAACTTTCTGCTTCAGATTAATCCACCCATTCAAGCTCTAATTAATTTAGTTCATTTTCCAATAAGATTATCCAATTTGCCAAATATTGCTCAAAAGTTGCCTGGTAGGGCTTAGTCTTTTTGACAGTTCCAAGCCTTTGTTCCTCCTGACTGAAGTCTTTGACATTGAAATTTAAAAATCTGTTTTCCAGGAAGCTTTTTTCCTGTAATTTATAGAGAGAGAAATGCCACAGCATTCATAAGTACTAGATTTTTCTTGTAGTGTCAGAGGATGTTACATTATTCCTTGCTCAAGCTGAGGAATAGAAAAGGATTGCCATTAGGGAAACATTCCCACACACTTAAAGGAAAACATCTGTCTATGAGGGGCATGGAGAGAACCTTTTAGTCTTGCCACTGAAATTCAAACTGGGATCGGAAACAAGAAAGAATGCAACAGTCCAGTAACACCATCAAGGGCTAAACACTTCCAGTGTGACACAGCACTGAAGCACTCATTCTCTGGAGCACCAAAAAGTAAGTTTCTTTTTTGTCTACTCCTGTACCATTGTAAATACCTCCTAGAAGAATAAACTAATGAACATGGCTGACTTCTCAATAAAACAGATCTCCAGCTGGCAGTTCACTATAAATACATATAAACTAAACGCACTGCATGATTCTATGTTTAATTGCATGATTCTGCATGATTCTATAAATTAATTCTATTCCTCATTAAATCTAACAATGCAGAAGGGTAGCTGCATTTTAAATGAAATTAAAAATCAAAAATAAACAAATCAAATCAGCAGCAAGAAGAAGAAAAAACAACAAACAACCCTCTGTAAAATTCCACTAAAGTCTGACTTCGCATATTAGGTTATCAGCCTGCAAAGACCTTCCACCATTTTTTTCCTAGAGACAAATTGCCCACCAAGCACAAGTAAAGGCTAAGGCAAACAATATTTTGACTCACAGTAACCACCTAACCAAGAAATCTAACTTAATTTAGTCAAAAAAATCTGTTCAAGTGAGGAGGAAAGGAGCAAGGAGTAAAGAGACTCTTTAATGTGACTCTGCCTGTTTAACTGCTAACAATAAAACCACAGCTTCAGCAGAGACTTGATTATTTAAGTATAATCTTAAAGGACTGTGCAATTGATACACCAAACAGCAGAGGTATGATCCATCCCATAATGAAATTATCTTTTACAAAAAATTAATTCAAAATATGCTTATTTTAATATATGCTTATTTTAGTATCTGGCAGTAAACAATTTAGCATTAAATGCCTGCTACTACACTGAGGACTGGGGCAAGGTATAGACAGGTTACTGGGTTTCACACCTCATTAGGGAGGGTATTTATGCTTTCTAAAAGTTCAGTTGCATAAACTGAACTTTCAGTTACTGAAACAGACAGAACCATATGTATCGTGGAAATTTTCCCTTTGATTTCCACGGATATTGGCTGAGGAGTGACAGAGACCACAGATGTTTACTGCGGCATTTTCTCCTGACTTCAACCCTTATCTCACTACTTCCATTGCTATGCCTGGTTTCTCTCTGTACAAACCCCAAGAGCATCAAAGCACATGCACCAGTGTCTTGCGGGCCACAGTCTCGCGTCATAGTCTGTGGCCACAGGGCAAAGCATTTTGAGGAACTGAACCCCAAAATGACCAAGATAAAAACTACACAACTGAGATTAAAAAACACGGACTCCCAGCTGCTCTCATCTGGCTTTGAGGAGTTTCTCCTTTGGCATTACTTTTTTCACAGATGTCAATGTCACAACAAATCTATGAAGAGCAATAAATCCCAGCCTAAGGATGCCAACTCTTTCACAGCACTGAAGATTCAGGTATGTTCCAAGCCCATTCTAGTTTTCAACATACTGCCTTTTCCAGAATAAAAACTTGAAGTAACAAACAACTAAAACAAATTAAATCATTTAAACAAAAGGATAAATCTCTTTTTTGAAGTCCAGCTCGTACTTCACTTGATTCTTCTGCTTAAGACTCCTCAAAGAATTTCAATTTATTCATTACTCATGTAAGTGGTCCTAATGATTTTAGTAGGACTACTCCCACAGGAAAAAAATCTTAACATATGTTTCAACTAAAAAAAAAATGCATAGGCTACAAATGGAAAAAAAGTTGAGCTGTAGAACAGACCTGGTTCTAACACTTTGGGATGAGAGAGGAAAAAAACCAGAGCACACTGTATTTCAGTTGATGCTGACATGCATTTAATAAATACAGCCAACTGTGAAGGATGCTCAAATCTGAACCTGAATAAGAAACATTTACATCCATTAGTGCCTACCTGATAGTATTTAACCATCAAAACTTAGTTGTTTTCAGTTTTTATGTAAAAGAACCATAACAGAAATTACATTATGTCATGATGAATTTAGCAAAACTACCAGATGTGTCTGCATAGTGGAGCCAATTAAAGCTGCTCCCTTTCCTATTATCCACTTAGACTATCAGTAAGACTATACTGAAACTGCTGCTGCAAACAGTAACCAAGATACTGAAACGGAACTATTACCAAGAGGAGACAGATGCTTTCACAAGTTACCACTGTTCATGACTCAGATTTTATTTCAGCTCCTACTGAGTTTCTGACTTCAGGTTATTAACTGTATCAGCAAGCTTTCAAATAAGCTTTAGTTGCTTAGAAAGCAAGTGTCTAACAAGGAAAGCACCATGAACAAATTAAAACCTGTACAAAAATACTGATCTGTCTGAAATGGGGCAGCCCAATAAGACTAAAGAGTATTAGTCCAGAGAGAAAAGAAAATTTACTCCGGATTTACACATGACTAGTAAGTTAAGTAACTGAAAAATTTTCTGAAGAAACTTTTTGCCTCACAGAGATATATTCATGTGCATGAGTTTAACTCTCTTGACTAGCTGCCAAGTCCTGAAACTCAGATTACCTGTTTTCCATCATAAATTACTATTTTAAAATGAAGCAGAATCACTGTACTTTCTATAGCCAACATTTTCAAATTAATTTTGAGCACCTCAGCTTTCAGGCAGATTTCTGAGAGCCACCAAAATGCATCTCTGTACAGTGGAACCAGCCCCGTACTGACAGACCTGTGGTAAACGGGTTTACCCTCCACCAAAGCTACCATCAATTGCCTTCATTTCACTGAGACCGGGGACAAAGACTCCCACAAACTTCAGTGAGTTCATCACATAGAGGGCCATATTTACCAACACCGTTAACGGGGAGGCAGGAATGTTCTGGTCAGCCTTTACTGAGCTGACTGACTGAGCTGGAAGAAAAATGCTGGGGGCTGGCCGGGAAACAACACGAGCAGAAAGTTCTTGCAGAGCCGGCAGAACTTTACATCTCGTGTGTTCTAGCAGCCAGACTTTCCCACGTGGGTCGCTGGCATAAAGAGCAGAGGAAGCCAGAAGAGGCTGCACGCTGGAAGAACGGCGCTGGAAACCACCCCAGCCGGGAAGCAGGTGTGCGGAGAGCCCCGTGCACCTGCAGCCACGGGGGAGAGGGGTCAGGCTACTCGGCCGCTTCCCAGCTGGGATTGCATCAGCGCCGGCGGCGGCTCCGCCAGGAGAGCCCTTCCCGCCCCGCAGGACGGCGGGGCGAGCTCGGCAGCGGCGGGGCCGGGGTGCCCACAGCTCAGCCCGCCCACCCCGGGGCCGAGGACCCGCTCCCACCACCGGGGTCGGGGTGGGACGGAGCGGGCGGGTCCGGACCTTACCTGGGGATGTACCTCGCCTCGTCCCCGAGCCGCACCTCGAAGTCCTTCCAGGGTTGTTCCAGTCCCGAGGCGACCCAAACCGCTGACGCCTCTTCCTCCTCCATGTCCTCGTCCCCCGGCTCGCTGCCAGCCGGCTGAGGCCGCGTGGCGCCGCGGAAGCCACGGGCGAACTCCGGGAAGGTGATGGCCCCGTCGCGGTCGCTGTCGAGGCGCTGGAAGATGGCCTCGGCCTCGGCCGGCTGCACCCGCAGCTCGGCGCAGAGAGCAGCGAAGTCCTCCCGCTCGATGCGGCCCGAGCCGCTGGCGTCGCACGCCAGGAAGAGGGCGCGCAGGCGGGACAGCTCGTCCCCGGCCACCTCGGGATCCATCGGCCAGCGCCGGGGGCGCGGAGACTCCGAGCGCGGACGGAACGCGATGGGACGCCACGGGCGGCTGCCCTACCTGCGGCTCAGCGGGGCGGGCCGGGTCCCGCTCCGCCCCGGCGCCCCGCGGGGCCGGGCAGGCCGGGAGGCGGAACGCAGGTGGCGGCTCCTGGCCGGGGCAGGTCCCGGGCCGGGCTGCCGGCACCCCCGGACAGAAGGGCGGTCCCGGGCCGGCAGCGGCCGCGCTGCCCCACCGAGTGTAGGGCGCGGGGCTCCCCTCGGGCCCAGCATGTTGCGAACAGCGCAGGTAACTACAGGCAGCAGTGTAGGATAAAAAAACATGTCTTGCCCCCCTGCAGCACTCAAAGGTGAGTCCTGATACTATGCAGTCACCGTAAGGTGTTACACCTAACTTCCGTTTTCCAACATAATAAAAATATTCTTCACGTTCATGGAATACCCAGATGATAACACAAAGTTTGAACACATAAATTCTCTCTGGCACGCCTAGTCTTGGAGTTATACCTTGTGGGTATGTGCTCACAGGTATCTCACCAGCGGTGGTTTAAAAATGTGGACTGTTAAAATACCATCTTAAACTGAAAATGCAAAAGTTGCATTCAAACCAATAAACCAGAGGAGACAGCTTTTCAGTGCTTTGTGAAGAATTAGTTAAGATCTTTTCCTTGTTGAAGTCAGAGTCAAGACTCAAATTCCATTTGAATCTAAGGAATATTTTAAAATTATTATTTATTTCCCTACACTTATTCATGTTAATGTCTATGTGCAAATGTGAATTGCGTTATACCACAGTCTTTCCCTAGACAATAAAGAGTTTTATAAAATGTTTCCCACACTTTAAGGAAATAGAGCCGTTAACCAATTTGAAATAAAAGTGTTAGCTTAAAAGTATGAGATAGCAGAAAGACTTATATTTATGATTTACACATTTTATTACATTTCCACCACACAATTGCAAAATTACTAATAATAGTAAAGTGGCTCATCATCAGTTTCTTAGTGTTTTAGTAAAACATAATTAATTTAACAAAAGTATCCTCTTCTATGGTCTTTTATTTATCCATCAAATTTTTATTACTAAAGTGTGTCATTGATCCCTTAAGGGGTTGGTGAAGGGTTGTTCAGCCATCAAAAGAAAGAAACTTCTCTTGTATATACAAGGCAGCTCTGTTTATAGGAGCTGGGACATTTGGCTTTCAGAGTGGACAAGCTCTTGAGGTGAACTGGAGGAGCCTCATCCAGGTCTGAGTGTGTCTGACTAGCCAGATAGGGAGTTCCCGCTCAAATCAATGTGCTCACCTTATTTGCTATTTGTTTTTAATGGCTTATTTGCCTTTTTTTTTCTTTTTTTTTTCTTTTTTTTTTTTTTTTTTTTGTGGCTGCAGAGTTATGGGTTGACATTGGTCAGCTATCCTACCCACTCTTGTACTCTTCTGTGTATCTTTAGTGATAGTCACTACCTTGGGCTGCTAAGCAGAGGGCATAGACTTTGGACATGTAGTTCCTGTTGGCTTTTTTTCCTTTTCTTTTTTCTGTTAGAGAAGTTCTGTCACACAAATCTCAGGCACTGGCATGAAGCACGGTGTATCATTTAGCACTGCCATGGCAGAGGTATATTCTGCAAAACAGATCATCATTGCAATGGTTCATGATACTACACAGACCATGCTTGTTTGGCAGGCTATGGGTTAGTTGAATAGTTCTGACACAACTGCACAAAAATAATAAATTATTTATTTGTTAAGACCAAAGAATGGTCTCAATGGACCAAAGAGTGGTGAGACCAGGATTACCAGCAGGCAATGGCATGCTTTCTTCTGAAATCATGTCCCCATTCTTAGAATGACCCACCCTTCAAATCCAGCTCTAAATTAAATAAATATGCAAATGCAATGCACTGTTTATGTTTATGTGGCATAGTAGTCTTAAATTCATAAGAGAAGTTTTAAATTCATGCCTAAATTCAAGATACTGAAGATACAGGTACACCATGCATTCATTTCAGTCTATCATCTGTTTTGCTTCACTGTGCCATGAAGCTCACAAACTAGCCCAAGCATATATTTGGCTGAAGAGTCAGAAGCGAAAATTAAATAATTCTTTGGAACTTTAGAAAGACCTAAGGCAACAGATGAACAAGACAGTATTTGTTGTATCACTATTAAATTGTCCTATTTTACTGAGTGGGAAAAAGTGGATTTTGACACTGTTATAGAGACAGAAATTAAATGTTACAGATTGGAAGAGACAGGTAAGTCAGAAAAGAAAGGCTGGCAACACATGACATCAAGACCTGTTGTCCCAGGAAGCAAAAGAGCAGAGGAGCTGAGCTGACCACTGGGATAAACTATGGAACCTTGGTATGCTATTTGAACGCATGTGGTCTCCCAAGGTAGCTATGCAGAAGCCCAGAAAAGCTGGAGTTCTGTGCTCCAGTCAGATTCAATGCCTGAAATAGCAGCCCTCTTCCCAGCCCTCTCTGTATGTTCTTAGGAACCTTACATACATATTAAGGGAGGATTTTTAACTTGGAACACCAAGCATTTAAAAGTTAGGAAGTAGAACATAAATTGGAAAAATTATTCACTGATTTACTTTTCATCATTATTGTTTGTGGACTTGGGCATTATCTACAATGTCATCCATACTATTCTGATCTTCTACTAAGGACAGAATGTATATTTGGGATAGTTTCTGCATACTTTAACTAAATTTCCCAGCATTAGGGTTGGCTAAGAAAGAAAATTTATCCCCTGTGGTTGCAGTTACTCTCTTATCCACCTTTTTCTGTTTGACATTAGGACAATTTAAGCGGTTTAGTATAAACTGTGCAATCTACTTGCAAAGTTCATGACATCAAGAGAGCATAAATAAAATACAATCAACCAGTGATATTGAAAACAGTTCATATCACACAGAGGTATCATATTAACCACAACATCCTGAAAACTAATTCTATAAATCTACTCCAATTTCTTCCCCCTCAACACAAACTTTACCATCTCTACAAGTCACTACAGATCTCAAAGCATCACAATCCCAGTGTGGCACTCGGTCTGTACCTTTTGTACCTACTTGGCCAGACCTCTTCATCACCCCTGCCATCAGGAAGGGTAGCAAAGTGTGCACAGGCACATGAAGGACAAGGAGAGAGGAGGGTGATGATGTGCAGAGCAGAGTCTGGGAGTTCTCCAGGAGATGGGCTGTGGTAGTGATTCTTCCTACTGGTTTTGTCATCCTTTTACAGTGTCTTCCTTTGCACTCTTTATTACTTAGATGGCATTTTCTTTGCATTGATGCAGTAATCTGTGCTTTGATGGCATTAAACTAACTGTTTACCTGGTTCTGTCCCGGCATGCACTTTGTGTGAAACACATAGAATAGGTGCACATATTAAATGCCACGTCTGGACAGATCACAGAACATTCCTGCATGCTCTCATTCCCTGCTGCATAATTTTTAGTACTACTGAATATGATTCACCCTTAAAAAGGCATAATCTATGTCTTTAAAAACTTAGTCCAGGAAATTAAAAAATAATATTTTGAGAGAACACAATTTTGTGCTTTAACTTTGTGATAAAATGACACAAAAGTGACAATAAAAGTTCTTTGTCTAAGAAGAGGTACATTTAAAGGCCAAAGATACAAAGATATTTTTTTATTTTCCTAAACATTTAGCTGTTCAAACAAAAAAGTTGTAAAAGACCCTCATGGTAATATAACACTTTAACGAACTTCAGATGATGACCCCAGATCATGAAGTATAAACCTTTCAGGTGAAGCATCTTCAGCCTGAAAAAGACAAAAGTGGCCCTTGATATTTAAATATCAAAGTACTCAAAGTGCATTGGCAGAAATTATTAAGTATTGGCAGTCTTTAAAACCTTGTCTGTATGATCAACTGACTAGCCAGGGAGATGCTGAAATGACTGATAATGACTGCTGGGCCTAGTTTGGACGTGTTAGCTGTCACCCTCATGCTGCTTTAATAAGTTCTCCAGCCTCCCAAAAATAACATTAGAAGACTGTTCTAAAGACATGTTATTATATTGCCAATTCTCAAAATCTGTAGTGTTTTTAAATAACATAAGCAGCTAGCAATAAATACTTACAAATTTCATTGTTTATGGGAAGCCTTCCTTGGTTTGGGTAGTCTATATTCTTTTTTCAATTCTAATAGTCAAAACCAAATCACATCTACCTGTGAAACTTCTTTGTTCTTAAAGAAATGGACATCTCAAAATGCAATTCCCCATGTGCAAATCCTGTTAACAATGAGCAATGCTGAAAATAGAGGATATAAGTGTCCTTTTCAAGAGAGAGATAAACAGTGTTAGGTCAAACAGACATGCCTCCTTCCAGTTAGGATTAGCTTTGACCTTTTTCTGCAAAATGATGCCAAAGCTCCTTCAAAACCCCAGCAAGGTCCAGGTTTCCCTTGCAAACACAATAGTCACTGTTTCACCCTCTACCTATTTCCCTTTCTTGCTCAATGTGTTGGAACATTTCCCCAGAAGCAGAAGATTCAGATTTAAATCACTGCCTTGCCTGAAGGAAATTAAGGTCACATGCAAGTGTCCTAACCACAAAGATACTGGAGACAGTGATGGAATTGAGAAGCACACAGCTGCTCAAAGCCACTGTGCCAAGCAACTGTGTTTTACAGTGCATTATAACTAAACAAAAATAGACTTTGGTGAAAATGCTAGATGACAATTTTCCATATGCCAGTTGAGCTCCAATCCACCTGTTATTTCTCTCTGTCTGGTCCAAAAACTCTTACATCATTTTCACAGATTCTGACTAAATGGTATCTATTCAGCAGCTGTAAGACAGTCTGAAAGATATTTGCTTACCTAGAGCAAGAAATACTTAATCTGTTCAGACAGAGAGAAAGACTGAATTCATTTCCAATCTTGTGTGTAATGATCTTACCTTGAGGTTCCTCCTTTAAGAAGACATACATATTCAGTACTTCTTCCTGTTTTATCCTAGGCAAAAGTGGCTGCTACTGTTTCACATTGTGAAACCTTCTTCTATTTATGTTAAGCAAGCTCTGTGTACCATCAACAGGGCAGGCCTTAAAAGAATGAGGGAAGAATGTATTACTTGTGGATCCCAAGAGGGATGTTGGCAGTTGAGCTGCTCAGTGTCCACAGGGCCACTGGACATTCCTACAATCTGAGGCTTCTGGGCAATATTCCTGAGGAAAACATCACTGGTCAATTCCCCATTGACAACAGTTTTGGATGAGGACAAGGTTTAACCCCAGCCAGAAGCCAATCCCCAGGCAGCCACTCACTCCTCCACCAGCAGGATCAGGGACATGACTGGAAGCATAAAAGTGAGAAAACTCTCACTTTTATGTCTTTGGAGATAAAGACATTTTATTAGGGAAAGTACACACACAAGCAAAGCAAAACAAGGAATTCATTCACTGCTTCCCAAGGGCAGGCAGGTGTTCAGCCATTTCGAGGAGAGCAGGACCCCAATACACATAAAGTGACCTGGGGATATATATGCCATCACTACACGCCCCTTCTTCTTCCATACTTTATATCCTGAGCATGATGTCATATGGTCTGGAACATCCCTTTGGTCAGTTGGGGTCACATGTCCTGGCTCTTCACCCTCACAAGCTCCCAGACACCCTGAAGACCTCACCAGTGCGGCCATATGGAAAAACAGAGAAGGCCTTGGCTCTGTGTAAGCCCTGCTCAGCATTAACAATTTCTATGTTATTAACCCTGTTTTCAGCGCAAATGGAAACACAGCTCTGTGCTAGCCAGGTGAAAAAAATCAACACTACCCCAGCCAAAACCAGATGGTGTCTGTCAGTCCCCTTGACTGCAGCTAATGATTCTGTAAGTGTCTGTTCTCAGACAAAGACTCTGAAACTCACCTACCTATGCTGTTCTATGGTTTAGAACAACGCCTGGCATTGGTTGCAGCACAGCTAGCATCTCCCATGATTCTGTCTCAATGAACACTGTTTGGGAGATGGGATAATCCAGTTCTAATGTGGCCATCCTGTTTTGGAAGGCATGTCCAGTTCAATAATAAAGTAGACACTGCGATGTCCACTGACCTAAGTGCCAGAGAATAGTAATTTTTTTGTTTAATTTACAAAGGTAGGAAAATTACCTGTGTAGGGCTTTTTATTTATAAAAGGTCAGGATAATATTTGAGATGATAATCCTATTAGAATTTACTTCCTGAATATATGGTACTTTGACAATAGTTCAGATCTAAATGCTGAATAATTGTGAACATGGCTAATTTGACCTTTCTTTTTTGTATCGTGAGAGAAATAAAATAAGTGTATTTAAAAACCCTAAGTTATTACTTACTACAATGTATGACCAAAAAATATTGCCATAAAATATTGGAGTGGTGGACAAAACTGGAGATGTAGTAAAGCATTCCTAAAAGATCTTCTAAACAGGAAACATCAAACAAAATTAATGAGGGATATAAACCAAAAGAGATTAAAGATTACATGACTCAGAGCAGAAAAGTAAAACAAACCATAAAATAATCACGAAATTATAAAGCCACACTAATTTTTCATTTCTAACAATTTAAGGAATCTTCTTTTCTCAGCATGGAAATTGCACAAAAGACAATTCGTCTCAGCAACACAGTATAAAATCAGACAGGAAAAAAAGAGAATTAATACTATTGAACATTTCTTCCACTAAAGGGATATTAAAAGAGGGTTGCCTTTTACCTGCCCAAAAGCATAAAGAAAAATATTATGTTCTTATGAGCCTAAATCCATTAACAGACTTGGTATATACTTTCCTCAATATTTATACAACTGGAGAAGAAAATAAGTATTCCAATGATTTTTTTTTTCTACAAGTCAAATTGCCTCTAAGTAAACACTCAAGAACTCCTATGAGAAGTTAATACTATGTTTGTAACATAAATGCTTTTGGTAACAGGCTGACCTTCCTCCAAAAGCACCTGATTTCTGAAGCAGCTGTACAAAAATAACAGCTCAGCTCGCGCTCAGCTGCACTGAACTAGGCTTTAGCCATGGTGATGTCTAAGTGCTTTAGCTGACTGTACTACAGGACTAAAAGCTGTGGGATATTATATTTCATACTACTTTATAGCTGTATGACAGTTGAATGTACTCTGCTGACTCCTGGGGTTTCTCTCAGCACAAAGAGGACATCGCATTCTCTCGCCTGATATGGGAGGAAAAATATCTCATGTGACTGTCTTCAGCAGCAGGAAGGACAGCTCTAATTTCAAACAGTCTGTGTGAACTGATAACTTTCAAGCAAAACTAAGGATGAACCAGTGGGTAATTTTGAACACAGCAATCTGAGAGGGAAATAAAGAAAAAATATAAAAACTATTCACAAGTAATCCAGAGCAACAGAAAAAGTTATGCTCTTAACAAAGAGTATGTTAAATGTTTTATTGTAGCAGTACTATAGATTTTCATAATTATTCTTACTTTTATGATAAACTTTTTAAAAAGTGATGTTTAAAAAAAACCCACATTCTTTTATTAAAAAATTTCTTCATGAGTTTCTGTGCTATATCTCTTCATGCTGTTTCTGAAGAGAATTATATGTTACTTATACATCTGTTATTACTTCTAACTTTGTTCTTATCACCAGTTTCCATTAACATAATTCCTTCTCTCTGATAAAAAAACTTTTTTGAATTTATCATGATTATTCTTTTTTGCCTTTTCCAATTATTTTCATTCCATCTGAAGAAGAAAAGAGACAAAATCAGTTATTTCATATTCTCTGCCTCTAATGCCATTTCTACTGTTTTAAGAACAAGAGGAGCTCCCCTCGCCATGCATTGCCTAACTACTTCCATCTGTCTTCATATTTTGCAAGACTAGAGTCACTTCTGTCTTACAAAATTCGAGGGACGGAAGTAAGAGGGGATTCATATTTAATACAAGACCTCCATGGAAGCAGAGGAGCAGGTATTTTAAAGTGATGAAAAAGAAGTTGGAGAATAACTGTTAGGAGTGCCTCTGAAACTTTAATTACAGGATATGTATCCTGTCAGGTTTGTTTGTATTTGGTTGCACTTGGCAACCACCTGTCATGCAGACATATAGGAAATTGAAGGATTCAATAGTCAACTTGGCATATGAGCTAATTTAAAGCCAGATATCCTTAAAGGACATATTACCAATCATGGTGAAGAGCTTCCTGGGATAACTGTGACTGAGTTATCCAGCTCAGGAAAGCAGAAATTTCCCCTGTGCTGGCATGCCTAGATGCAGCTGGAGGACAGCCCTGCAGTGCTCCCATTTCAATCCAGCCATCGGATTGCTGCAGGCACCTGCCACCATTTCTTGGCCGCTCCAAAATCAACTCAGTACTTATGTTTTCTTAAACTGTGAAATTCAGTTAGCCCTGTGAAACATACAGTGGCTACACAGATTGTGTTTGCCAGCTGTGAAAATCAGTCCTATCTTAAAGTTGTCGTGTAAGTAACTTTAGATGCCTAACCTTGGAAGAGGAAACTAAGACGAAAGATTGTGTCATAATTACAAAGGAAGATAATGTTTTCATTATGTTATGTTTCCTACTGTTAAAACTAACTGAAGCTTGCCATGAAGAAATGTGAAACCACACACACAAAAAATCAGATAGACTCCTGGGAGGCAGTCTGGAAAGTTAGATGCTCCTGTTGCAAGGACTTGTACCCTACTGGGTTTCCTTTAAACTGGTCAGGGCTCTAGTTCATCACGAACAATTCCAGTTAACTCTAAGGAGCAGAGTCAAAGCTGTCTTAAGCTTTGATATACATTAATTTATAATAATACCCAATACTGTGTAAAATGAAATAGGAAGATCAGACGAAGGATCAGCAGTCCATCCTATAAAAACACTTTTATGTTATAGAATCAAAGAATCATGTCAGTCTAAATAAATAAATCAATCATATGCAACCTTAACAGGAAACATTTAAGCAACTTCAGAGCTTTTAAAGCACACATGATTTCTTTGTTGAAGAAAATCCGATATATGGGCAAGGATTTGTTTCTGTCAACAAAATTATATGTATAACACACATTCTTTGCACAGAATGCTGAAGAACTGCTCTGATGACAGTGCAGCTGATTACTAGTACTCTCCTCTTTTCTTGCTAGTGTAATTTCTTTTAAGAAATGTGCCATAGGAAAACAACCTGTTGAATTATGATAAAAATTCCTTCCCTGGAATGTGCAGCACAAGTGGTAATAGTTTTCACTGGATGATATTCCAACAATATCTGAAGCATGGCATCCTTGACAACAAATAATGCCTAAACTGATTTCTCAGATATGAGCTGCTTCAAACAGATAAAAATTGGTTCCTATTGCTCAATTTCTCAACTAAACAATTAGTTTAACTGAAAACAACTGAAAATGCCATGAAATTTCCAAAAACTTTAACAAAATGCAGCCTTTAGGAACCATGAATTACCTACCCCTAAGAGAGATCAGATATTTCCCCCTTTTTACACAGAAAACTGCTTTTCAAATTCATAGGACCTACAAGATGCCACCCCGCTGTGTGTTTCAAAGCATCAAGTCTTAAAAAGAAGGACATGACGCTTTGTAGGGGACTACCACGACTAATCCATATGCACCACCTTTCCTCGAGATATCCTTTTTTTTTTCCATAAACTTTGTACAAATTGAAATTACAATTTCTCCATCTGAACAGGATTTTACACATGGCTGGCAGCCTGATCAAAGCAACTGCTTTCTGTGGTTACTAGACATTGGAACATCCCAGGCTTCTGCAAATATAAAGGCGGCACGTGCAGTGAGCCCGCGCTTCTTCCAAGAATTGGACCCTTGTTTAGTCAATCAGGTGGGTTCAAATCTTGTTCCACTTGCCTATGTGCTGACCACTGCAGAGTGTCTGTGCTCATTTGTCAGTGTTGCACAAGTGAAATTCAGAATTCAGGTAGCTCACAGCCTCACACTATCAATTAACATACTTGGGTGAGTAAAATGTACTAGTTATTAACGTTAGTTAAAAAAAATAATTATGATGGGATAAATTTTGGTCTTAAGTTAATGCAGTTCTTTTAATTTAATTAATTTATATGTATGTATGTATGTATATATGTATTTGTATATATTGATGTAAAAGATTGTAATTTTAGGCAAGATTAACAAAAGTGGAACCATTCACATGCTTATGAGAATAAGAAAGAAATTTCCTTACAGAACATTGCTTAGAAACATGTATATTAAGAGGATCAGTTGAGTACTGCTCATCTTTTAAGCAGTCGTTAAGCATGGAACCATTTTGTAATTGTATCCACAAAAACACAATTAAAAAAAAAACCTAAACAACAAAAAAAGCAGTTCCCACAATCCTGGAAAGCAAAAGCGTTTTTTAAAAATCCTGCCACGAAGATATGAAAAGACTTACACAACTGAGTCATATGGGGCAGTATGCCCAGGGAGGAGGTGGAGTCACCACCCCTGGAACTGTTTAAGGAAAGACTGGATGTGGCACTCAGTGCTGTGGTCTTGGTACAAAGTGGTGTCTGGGCAAAGGTGGGACATGGTGATCTCAGAGGTCTTTTCTGACCTAACTGGTTCTGTGATTCTCTAATATAGCAGCTGGTTGGCTAGTGTATGAGGTTAGAAATGGGTAGCTGTCATCAGTTTGGACAGAAATAGACTGATGTGCCTCTTCAGCTGGAAGAGTTAGTCTTCCTTCAGACAAGAAAGACTAATATGCTCCATGCTCTTGTACAGGTCTGAAGTATGCAAAACAAGCAGAAATCATCAGTTTAGCCTGCACTGAGTTCAACTGCATCAGGTGACTCACAAGACTGATATTCACTAGTATTTTCAACTGTTTCCCAAACACCATCAGAGAAGTTTTCTGTCCCCTGAAGTCAGACAGGTGCTGAAGTCAAGATGAATTTCATGACTGAATTTCAATTAATTTATACTTGTTGCACACTGAAGATGTTCTGAACCAGTTGGATGAATTCCTTATTAGAATAAAGTCAGAGATCAGCATTTCCTCCCAACAAATCACAGTGAAAATTTTGCTACTGAATAAAATATATTGACTATCAGAGCTGTTAAATAATCTGCCTTCTCTCGCACCAAGGCTTTTACCTAAAACTCAGTTCCCTTCATTTCAGAAGAAATCTGTATTGAAGTATACATAACCCTTTACTTCATTCACATGATTTTTTATTTGCTGCTCTCCACCCTAAGCAAGCATCTGAGGAAAAGGACTGGCCACTGGCTGTAAACAAAAGACAAATAGGTCTCATCTGGCTGAGCTTCTCTATCCTCTGCGTCACACTTACTTGCAATAATGAATGGAATGTCAGAAACACACACACACATACACAAACCACAGATATCCATGTTTTCTGATTCCATGTATTAGAAGGAAATTCAATGACAAGCTAGCAAGGCTGCACCAGATTACTCCTTTATCTGGATACTTGAAAAAATGTCACAATTCACACCCTTAATTTTCCTGTTTGTTCTTCAGATGCCCCACAGCCAAGATTCCTTTTATCACAGAGTGACACATGTGTTCTTATATCTTACTGTCAAAATATTTTATGTAAAAAAATTATTTTGTTTTCTAATCAGGAATATATGTGTAACACACATATGCACGGTGTACTCCTGATTATTAGGTTTGTGTGTTATGAAAAATATAAAACCACTGACTTATTGCAAAAATTAGCTAGTTTTCTCTCATTCTCATGCCTCTTGTTGCTTTATTCTCCAAATATGTTAACTTAGCTTTCACTGTTAACAAGTCCTTAATGTTTCACAGTTTGATTGTTCTTCCTAGCAAATCATTTGCCTGGTATGTATTTTGAAACACAAAATTCATGTAGGTTGATATTCAAGTTCTTACATAGCATATCAACCAATTGAAATTGTATAAAGCCAGGAAACAAGCCATTCATACATTCAGTTCTTCTATTTCATGTTTGATTAGCTCTGTTACAGCACAGAATCCTTTTAGAGAAGAATGCACACAGTCTTAAGTCTGAGCAGTCAGATGATGACATAGTCAAGCAGTACTAATTAATATTGTGACTCTTCTTGTTTAGTTTCAATGTATAACTCATAAACACATCTGGAATGAAACCTGATCTCTCACAGGTGGATGTAAATACATGTAAGGGCAAGGTATATTAAGGAGATGTTCCCTACCAGAGAGTAGAGAAGTTGATAGGGCTTTGCCTTGATTTGTCTCAAACCCGTGGTCAGGTCACTTCTCAAGGCTCAATCTAGAGTAAAAGCTCTAACATAGGTCTGTGTTTCTGGAGTGTGAAAAACACATCTCCAACAAGCTGTAATGATTAATGCCCTCAGGTAATCACAACACAGCTGTTGAAACCACCAGGTTATCACCAGGTGTTATTCTGCGTAGAATAAAGATTTGGAGTTCTGCAAAACAAGCACTGTTTTGCAGCAGCTACAACCCAATTTCAGGAAAAGTTAAGGAAGCTTTTCCTTGGATATTATATTACTATCCACCTTCCAATGTAAACACAGCTGTGCACACCTTTACTGAGACAGGTCAAAACAGATGATGAAACATCAAAGACAAAAAGTTTTAATCTTTTAAGATGAAACTTTTAAGCAAAAAAATCTTCATTGTCACAGTAAACTGACAGTTTTACTACACATCGTCATTTAAATGGCAGTTATCTTTAACTGTGTTTTTCAACCAGGATATTTAAAGTATCAACAGTAATATGGCATCCAAGGGCAGAAGTACCTAGAAAACTGAAATGCAAAAATTGATGTGTATTTCTCCAGTCTTGGAAGGAAAAAAAGAAAAAGAACAAAAAAAAAAGAACAAAAACAAAAAAAACCAAAAACAAAAAAAAAACCAAACAGAAAAGCAAGCACAAGACAACAACAACAACAACAAAAAAAAATACAACAGTAACAAAAAACCCAAAGCCGACAATGTCAATGGCTTCATATTTTTCTTTTTTAATAGTATTCTATAGCACATTTGAAAATACATACATAATTTTCGTATCAAAGTGTAGACATAGATGTGAAAATTAGCTGTTTGCCCTAACATGTGGGTTTAGTTACATATTTTATGTGTTGCAAAACTAATAATTATTTCTGTAGGTGTGAATAGGGTACACCTTTGCAAAACTCTAGCTGTTTATTATTGTGGCTGCATGCTGCTGAATTTCACTTCAGTTTGAGGTGAAGCTGTTATACCTCGGTGTAATATTATAGCAATGCCCTTATTCTCTACATCCTATTCCAATATAACTTGTTCATTAGCTAAAGTCACAGATGTTGACTAAAAAATAATGGATAGCAAAGATAATTTTTTTTCCTTGGTCTATTGATAGAAATAAAATGATAACCTGGACGAAGCTGGGGCATTCATATTTTTCTATCAATTTTAAAATTCAAAACCCCCAGCTATAAGTTTAAAGCTGTTTTAATTCAACTTAAATTAATTGGAGAAATGCTGTACTCAGGGGTGACTAGTAGGTAGCTGCATACACCAGTTTAGAGTGTAAATTGAATCATGTAGCTCCCAGGCTGCTCTCTGCTCAGCCTCAGGAGTTATGAAGCACAAGGTGTGGGCAGCAGCAGCAAGCAAGCAATTACTCTCCCAGCCCACAGGTAGTTCATCTCTAGCTAGTTCTCAGTGTGACAGCACTCACCACACTCACTCTTATGGACACCCAGTGTGTGTTTACAGTGTGTGTGAAGACAGCCAGTGCCTGGTTTTGTGTCCTCCCTCTCCTCTTCAGCCATTTAAATCCCCTATCCCAACCCCAGCGGTGCAGTGAAGCCTTTGGGACCTGCGCTCCGCTCTGTCCTCCGAACAGAAGGCAAGTTCACAGCTGATAATCATATTACAAGGCTGCCCTTAATCACTCCTCACAAAGCAATCTAAAGTCCATTCTAAGTTCCTTTTTCTCCTCTTGGTTACAGTCCACTGCATGCCAGTATCTGTGAACTGAAGCCAGGTATTATGGGCTGCCCCATTCAGATACCCCCTGTGGTTTTCCTCTGCTTGGCATTCTGTCCTCTTGGCAACTGAATTCTCTCTACCCCTGCTCTGAAACCTACTCACTCCAGTAGAATGAAACCAATTGTAAATGCCAGAAACTTTACTGTGGTACCACAAATTAGTTCTCTGTACATCAGGATACAAATATAAATGTCCAATGAAAACAAGAAAACTTATGTTAATCAATTGAAGACATTATTATTCTCTTATGGAATAAAACACTGAAACAGGTTTCTATTGCATTTTAATAATTTTTAAATCAATTGCCAATTAATGATTCATCTATGCAATCTTCAAATCACTAGGTACTACAAATAAAATATTTCTATTGAATAGGGCCATGGGACTCCAGTTAAATATTGTAGTTTCTTTCCTTCTCTTGCTTTCATATTTGACATGATAGATATATTAACAAGATGGAAAATTATTTATAATTTTAATCCAATATTCTTCCCCTACTCATCTGCCAAGATAATTTTGTATTTTCTAGGATTTTGTTATCATCACACTTGACAGGTAAAGAACACATCTTTCCAGTGACCTCTGGGAATAAAAGTGCTATGATTAGTCCCATTAGCAGTTAATAAAAATATGAACTAAAGAGAAGGCTATGGGAATGTGGAATTTGCAGGCAACCCCAACAAGGGGTTGATGAGAATCTTGACTCCATGTTTCAGAAGGCAGATTTATTATTTTAATATACATAAAATATGAAAAGAAAATGATTTAATAAAACTACACTAAAGGACAGAAGAAAGGCTTTCATCAGATGGCTAGAAAAAAATTATAAAATCTTGTGACTGACCAGAGTCCTGACACAGCTGGACCTGTGTTTGGCCATTAATTAAAAACAATCCACATGAGACAAATCAAAGATGCACCTGCCGGTAAACCATTTCCAGACCACATTCCACAGCCATCAGATAGTTATTGTTTACCTTTCATTTCTGAGGCCTCTCAGCTTCTCAGGAGAAAAATCCTAGCGAAAGGATTTTCAAAAAATATGTCAATGACATGGGAATTCTTGAGTTGCTACAGAGCTGTGCAACCAGCCAGATTTTTTAGGTTTGCTATAAAACACTGGGAAGAAGACCATATATAAACAAAAGATGAACCTCAAAATCTGTGAACAAAGAGGAAAGAAAGAACAGGTCTCTCACAGAAACCACTAGGATCCTTTCTTATTCCAGTAATGGAAGTTGTATCAGCTCTGAATTGTAGTTATTTTAAATAAACAATGAGTAGGAAGAGTATTTAGTCCAAATTTTGTAAAACATCAGTTTCCCGGAACCAGAGCTAAGAATTAAGGTTGCTACCAAACAAAGTCCTACAAAATACTGAACACTATAGCCCATAACTCCTTTATCAGAGTGGATTTTGGTTTTTTTTCAATTCAATCGTCTGAAACTTACAGAAAAGGATATATAAGGAAATAGTTATTGCACAAAAATGAACTGCTGCAGAAATCAATTGAATTACTCTTAGTCTTAAAATATTTAAGAATTATTTTATGTCTTAAAATAATTTTACTTTGCAATCTAAGACTTTCATTAGGCAGCATGTAGGCATAGCTAACATTTGGAAGAAAACTAGTAAATGTATGTAACTGACAATCTACTTAAAAGTTAGTTTCTTTTACCAGTAACTTCAGGTGTGCTGCTAAAGGATATGTTCACCTTACTTGGTTGTTACCCAGCTCAATCTACCAATCTGGGGAATAATAAATATATGAAATGTGTTAAACAGTGTGTCTATACCTGTGTGTTTGCAACTGTGCACTTACCCATGCATAAGAAGTGTCGGTCTCTAACAAGACTACTTGACTTCTGTTGTTGAGAGATTTTCCTCTACAACAATGAGCAGTAGCAACTCTGAGATTCCAACAGTGGTAATGTCAAAAGCTTTTTTATTTCTTCACTTCTTGCCTTTTGTGACATGACATTACTGATACATACTCATATTTGTTAATCCTGTTACCAAAGCCCTGCCACACACCCTCAGTTTGGTTTCAGCTATACAGCCAGAGGCATCAAGGACCACCACTGAAAACCCTAAACTATAGAGGACCAAGAGCAAAGACTGTGAAGAGCTCAAAAAACTCTTTCTATACTAAAACAAATCACTGCCATCTATACTTGAAATAGATTCAAAATATTTTTTTCATTTATTTGTAAATATTTGCACATAGCATGTTTCCCTTGATTGCTTGTGAGAGCAACACAGAGAACAGTGCCAAAAACTTATTGGGTATCTAGTCTTACTCTCTCTTTAAGGTCTGTTAGCATATTGCAGAACAGGGTAAGATTGATTGAAAGAGAGTAGATTTTGCTTTTTGCCTTTTTTTTCTTCACTATTAATAGTGAAAATTGATTATTTCTCAGAAAATTTGTCAAGGAATGAAAGTTGTATCCTTGCTATTCTTCCTTTCAAAAATAAGCACTGGTTAAGGGATTTTAGTGTTCTGGGACCCCTTTCTCCACAATTATAACTTTATACCTACAGCTGAGGTTTTATCTGCCTGCACTTTAGGAGCAGTAGTCAGAAAGAAGCATAGAAAGCCCAATCAATTGCAAATATCTATGTTATGCAGGTGTTACCTAACCTGTATCTCCCCTACAAAATATTGAGCACTTGTCCATTCATGTCTATTATCAATGACATTTTATCCAAATGACTGTAATTACCTTATGCAAAATTTGATGTAAATATTTTCCCACATTGTTTGCCAATCATTTTTCTTGTCCAAATAATACAATTTTTTTGTCTTCCTCTTATTGCCACTTTTGTAGAATGACTTCTTGTGACAAGGGATAAAATGCTCTAGCTACATCTCCTCTGGAAATATGTGGCTATCTTGCTAACAAATACACTCAAATTTCATGTAAGAGTTCCTAATAATATATGTTTCAAACATCGAATTCTCTGTGTCATAGTTACGAGACAATTCTATGGGAATTATATCTCTAAGCTTTACCTTATAGATATAAGTATTAAATATCTAAGCTCCCCAGTCTTACACTATGCTCACATTTAATTAACAGAAAAGGCAGTATATTTTCTTTGTAGCTGAGGCCTTGACAATCAATTTTGTCTGCTTCTCTGCGTGTTCCTGTTCACTAAAGAAGTTGTGTATGTCCCACATCCCTGGAAGGCCAGGTTGGATGGGGCTTTGAGCAACCTGATCTAGAGAGTGACATTCATGACTAGGGCAGGTGGTTTGGAACAAGATGATCTTTAGGGTCTCTTCCAACTCAAGCTACTCTATGACTGTGTGTATGCAAATGGATATCTATGACAATTGCTGCCTCTGAACATTTTCCTCTTCAGTGTGGCACCACAGAAGGAAAACTAAACCCAAATGAAATTTCATAAAAAAATTTCTGAACTCAGTAGAGACAGCTGAGTCAAATGAGATTCAGGACCTTCTTTCTTTTTATGTTTTTATACAAAATAAGATTCTTACCTTTTTAATACTTCCCCTATATAAAGGTAACATTCAGAAATGCACCGTATCAGATGACTTTTCACTGGGTCTGGTTGAAAAGAAGGCTGAAAACATGTGAATACTAAAGAAAAAGCGTCATGCTTGTCTCTTTAAACAACAGAGGATCACTTTCTCAGTATGTTACAAAAGAAAAAAAGAAGGGAAAAAAAAACCCAACTTGGTGACATGGGCTCCCCCTCGTGGTTTTTGTTATGAAAGACTTTAATTTTCCATACAAACCCCTTTAATTTATAAGGACTATTAAGAGACAGGCAAGGGAATGCTCTGAAAGGAAATGTGCTCAGTGTAAAAACATTTTTCTAAATCATCTGTAAATTATCAAAATCAAGGAGTTCTTGATTCATCATTTCTAGGATGGATAATTAATTAAGCATACTGACAGATCATGCTGCTAGACATCTGCATCCTGTTAAAGGCAACCAAAGTTAATTGTGCTTGTGGTTGCCTTTGCCTGAGTGATAATGAATTTTTGAAACCACATGCCCAAGATTTATTACAGGTTCTGCATCGTCCTTTCTCTTGCACTAATGTGGAGGTTTGTCAATCCCACTCCCTAGCTCTGGGCTTCTTGAATCTTCTTCAAAAGATGACATAGGTTTTATTAGCCAACACTCTCTGTTTGTGCAAAAAAGGTGCAAGTGAGACAAAAATTGGCCATTAGTTAGCATCATGAATCCAAGTTAATTGTTCTTTGCACCAGCTGTAAAATCAAGACAAAAACTATGTACCTTAACACAAGTGCTGCAGAGTTTAAATTTAGTCTCCATTTTAATCTGAACACCTAATTTACTATACAAATACAGGGAAATTTGACTGTTTCAGTAAAACAGGCCATTAATTTACCAATAGGTCTTTAGATGACTTAGGTTAAGAAATGCCCGGTAGTTAATGAAGATCAATAGTTCTGATCTAGGTTTTGGCCTGCAAGACCTGTGCCACTGATTTCTCTAGCATGACAGTTCAGATTTTTTGCAGTCTGACTGCATATGAAAATTGTTTTAATTACCTGAACTTTATTTCACTCCACTTAAAAGAGAATGATTTCTGATGTGCCAAAACTAGCAATATAAGATAGTAATATTAGCAAGCAATGTTTCTCCTATTCAAATTCAGTACTAAATGTGCAGATTTTTTCACATCCTAATTTACAGAATGCAACAGTATACATTGTACAAGAAAACCCAAAATTAAACAAAATAACCGCCACCTCCACTCAAAACCAACCAAACAAAAAATAACCAAAAACAAAACAAACAAAAAACAAACAAACAAAAATAAAATTGATTCTTGGTAGCTTGATATCTCCAGATACGACCAGACAAAAAATTCCTTCTTTAATATCTTTGTTTGTTACAGATAAAAATTAAACCTGAGGACTTTGAGTAGACTTCAAATTCTTTGTTATACAATGATTTTATGCAATAAGCAGTAAATCGTAATATTTATTAATAATATAGTAGTTAATTGAAAAGCAAAGATTTTACACTAAAGAGTAAATGGATCTATTTTAAATTCAGTAGAATAAAAATTAATTAATTACTAGATTGCAAACTAGTGGTTGCTTAAAGTTCAGTTGTTGTAACACCCATGTATTTGTTATGGAAATACAAAATACAGTTCCCACGAGTAATTTGCTGTTCAAAAGGGATAAATTTTCCATTTCAAAAAGCTGTAAGAAAAACTACTGGGAAGAAGAACATTCAGAGAAAACTGGGCTGTGATCTCTTTAGTTAAAATTTGAAGCTATGACAAATGCTGTGTTTGGCAGAACTTCTTAATTCTGGTAATCTTAGCCTAAATAACAGAGAACTGCATTTAGAAACAACAATAAGGAAAAAAAATAAAACAAACCAAATTTAATTAATGTTAAAAATAAGAAAATAGATGGTAATACAAATGAAGTTATAAAGTGCAGGAAAGAGATTAGAGAACCTAAAGATTTCTGAAATAAAATATAATCAGATGTAAGGACAGCAATAAAAACATGTTTCCTATAAATTAGCAACAAAGAAAATAATGCCAATGATATAATCCCATTTCCAGGCACTGGTGGAAACCTATTAATACTGAATGAAAGGAAGACCTGTGAATCCTCAGGACAAGTCAAAGCCAGCAGTTTCCCTAAGAAAGGCAAACAGTTTCCTGGGCTGCTTTAGCAAATTATCACCAACAGACTGAGTGAGGTGATCCTTCCCCTCCACTCAGGGTGAGACACTCCTGGAAAACTGGTCCATCTCTGGGCCTCCCTGCACAGGACAGACATGGACATATGGGACAAACACTAGCAAACAGCTATGAAGGAGACTGATATTCCATGATTAGAGCTGTCACAGAAGGAAAGGTTGAGAGAGCAGGGAGAAGGGAAGGTTTAGTGTGCATAATTACCTGACCGTAAGTTATAATGAAGACAGTCAAACTTCTTTCAGTAGTATCTGATGGCAGGACAAAAGGCAATGAGCACAAATTGAAATGCAAGAATTTACATTTAAGTAGATGAAAAACTTTTTGACACTAAGGACTATCGAACACTAGAACATGTTCCCCATTTAGGCTGTGGATTCTCCCTGGTGGGTCTCCATCCTTGGAGATAGTCAACCCAACTGGAGACAGTGCTAAGCAACCTGGCCTAGCTGGCTGTCTGAGCTGGGGTGTTGGACCAGCCAATACTTAGAGCTCCCTCCTACATCAGCCAATCTGTGATTCTGTGAAACAAAGACCAAAATTATTGATAGGCTACGCCAATTATCAAATCTCTTTCTAAAGACTCTCTCCTCTCTTCATTTAAAGTCTAGTCTCAATGAGTATGGCACAAAGTCTTTTACAAATTCACCTGTATAGTGGACGTCTGGCTAGGAGAGGATTGAAGATCAGAGGCAGCAAAAGCAACGTGGCTTACCTTAAAAGTCCAAGTGTTTCCAGCAGGATGTCCATCCTTATGGTAAATTTTCAGTTATTGTCCCTTGTGCAAAATCCTTGTGATCTCATCTACAGCAGGAAATGCAATGCCATAATAGGGGAAGAGCTGATCTAGTTATTAATGGACTGGAACACCACATTGCCATGCAACAATATTAGCTTATATATCAAAAAGCTGTCTCATTGCATCAGCACAATGCTACATCCAGGCTAATTAGCTCTGCCAATCAAGCTAATTAGCACAAAGCAGAGCCATGCTGAATACCAATTCTAGCTTCTGAACTACTGATCAAAGCACTACTAAACAGTGAACACCAAGCAAAAGGTATCATTTGAGTATATTCAGTAGTGAAAAATTCTGTAATTCTATCCATTCTGTAAGTATGTGTAAAACTTTCAGAAAAACCTTTTTCTTGTTTTTCAAAACATATTTTTAGCACATTTGAAGTTATTGCAAAAAATAATTCAAATATTTTTAAAATGTGCTTTGCTGTATGCTTGTTTCTTTGCAAGATGATTAGGTCCTATAGTAGATTTCTACAAGATTATTCCTCTTAGAAAGGGATTCTATAGAAAGACATGGATTTCACAGGTGAAATTTTGTTTCTTGACATAGTGTGTTCACTAGAGCTCTGTTTCCTTTAACACAAGTGGCATAAAACCACAGTCACTTTTCTGGGTTTATATTACCACTTTCTTTGAAGTGTTACCCCTAATTTTCAACTGAATGAAAAAAAAAGAAAAAGTGGTTTCTGGTGTTTGGTGAATTTTTGTATTTGTTTCTAAATGTTCTGATAAAATTTGGACTACCTGGTGCTTGCTCAAAATTGAAGGTGCAATAGCAACTTCATGTAGAATGTCAGGCTTACATAAAGGAGAGCTCAGCCTTGGTCATGCTCTGTTTATTTCATAGAAAGTGATCATCTCATTCATGTGTGTCATGTTTACTTCATCCACTTCCAAATAAGTAATGTCTTTGATGTCAGCTAATTAGTTCTGCACTCTTTGAACCTGTTTAACAACATTTGTGTATCTGGGCTAACATAGGAAGCATAATAAAACCTTTCAAGAAAACTCATCTAAAGTACATTTCTCAGGACATACTTGAGAGCAGATTTCCCATTCCACATTTACGTTTTGAATTACCTCCTCAACATCATCATGATCTGACAATGGTTTCCATGTAGGCCAGAGCCCTTCTGGACTTGATAAAACTTTTCTTAATCTTGGTCTTGAAAGGATCTTAATACCCAAGATTATACTGTATTTCTTCCCAGCTGTGACTCTTTACTTTGAGCTGCTCATTTGTGAAAGGGGTTTAGCCTTGATTTCAGCTGACTTTGAACAAAATAGCTGAGGCAAAATCTGAGTAGAAATTTGAGTTACTTCTGGCATGCATCAAAATAAAGTAACCAAAACACTTGTAGTACATACTCAAGTGCTAATGATTTGTTATTACAAATGTTAGTTTGACTGTTACTGCTGAAAAATTTACCTTGAAGGTTCAACATTTTCCAAATTGCTGAAACTTACTCGACAGAAGGGCCCTCTGGAAAGTTCAGTCCTTTTCTGTTTGCAGCACATTGTATACTAGTGTCCATAGCAACCCCATAAGTCTGCTCCGGGGCAGACTTCCTCCTCCAAGAGGGTGAGGCAAGGCACTAATAAATGCCACCTCAGCTCCCTCCTTTCACCTGTTTTAAATATTGTTACTTGGCTGATGATCCCACACCAGGAAGTACTCTGTATAAATACCTGAAATACACTTTGAATCAGCTGCTTAATATCTAAGAGCGTTAGACAGCAAGAAAAAAAAAGGGAAAGCAAAACTCCTAGATCAATAAAGGATTAAATGATTGCACTTTACTAAGCTCAGTGCACAAGAAGAGGAATCCAAATCTAGGACACAAAAAATAACCATATTTTAGTTGTGAAAGGGACATTCTAACTGAGCCTGCTTGGCAGCTGTAATTTGTGACAGACTGGAGGGCAAGGAGGCTTTGCTGCAAAAAGAGGTTAAAGTGGCTGGGAGCAGGAATGCCAAGGACAGAAAGACTCTTTGACAGGAATTAGTTTCCTGTGGTGATGGGATAAGAAACAAGCTTCAGTATTGTCTTGTGGACTTTCCTGGAGTTGGAGAATGCAAGTTGAACCTTGGGACAGCAGAGTTGGGCTAGGGAAGGGACCCATGGCAAGGCTCGGTGCCTCCTGCAACTGCTCAAGGAATTGGTGCTACGGAAGGTTCAAGTGCCTATGAGGGATCTGCTTGTTTATTTCACAAAAATAAAGAAGTATCTTTGCAGACTCCATGTAGAAAAATGGATTGCGGTGAAACTTTGCCCAATTCATTGTTCATTGAATTTTTCTATTTTCAGCACAGTGTTAGTTCTCCTTGAATGGTACCATAGAAATCCCCTAAAAGTTATCAAAACTATCTTAAAGAACACACAGTGGGTTCAGGTGGTAGGACTGCCCTGCTTATACACACCAATATTTATGTTACATCCAACTAAAGCAATACAGGATAATACATATTGCATATTTCATATGGCTTTTCACAGTCTCATTACTGCATAGATATTCAGTGTGAGAGCAACCCAAGTTTGCACTTTCATTTTAAAACATCCCAGAATCTGTTCTAATAATGAGAAATATTTGAGGACACTCTTTAAACAGCTGGCAGCTGCCATTTATGAGTTGCTCATTTTACCTCTTCTAAGGATCTACAGCTCAAGATTTCTGACTGTCACAAAAGTATATTAAGACCCTATTATTATTTATTCCCACTTATTCATTGTCCTTCCTTTGCTTCAAGTGTCATTAAGTTAATCTTGTACAAATCTAAAATACTTTGCTTACTTGTCAAAAGCATACCAGATGCATGTCAGGTGGTGTATAAATAGGACAAAAGCAATAACAAACTTAATCCACAGAATGTCTTGAATCTGCTGTTTCTCAAAATATGTATTATATTACTTTAAATTATTCCCCTTTGTGTCTTTTTTGTGTACCAAAATTCACTCTAGCACTTGACAACAAAACTTCAAGGGATTAAAAGTAGCTACCTTCATTAACTTGCAGTTCCAAAATGAAAGTACAAAACATATTCCATGTTAAATGACTTGACAAACCTTAGCCATTTCAATTCACTGATTTAATCTCTTTCTTCTCATTCTGGGATGTACATCAGTTCAAACTGTACATATAAATGACCCTGTTGTATGTAGTATATTGACAAACTGGGGCTTTGTTTGGAGATTATGATGAAATCCCGCAGACCTTATTCATCTACAGAAACTGCTGGTACTCCAAGACAGCCCAGAGCACCTCTTTGCTTTCTAGAATTCATAACTCAAAGATTTATCTCTTTTAAAATCATTGCCTCTATGGCAGTTACAGACATGTGTTTATATACATCCATCCATGCCATGTATTCATGTAAATCTTAGGAAAAAATCTATAACTTTCACTAGGACCCATTTTCACCAGTGTCCTCCACAAGACACAGGATACAAACTACTTGTTATATATAATATACAGGATACTTGTTTAGCTGAGCTAAACAAGCCAGCTAGTTTAAACAGTCAAATACAGTTTATTCACTCATGTAATACCATTTCCTAAAGAGAACTGCTGATTACATACAGAGATTGCCCTATGCCCAGTCTCCAGATCCTTGCTAGAAAATCACTCCCTAAAATTACATTTGCCATTTCTACAGAGTAGTAGTAATTATATCTAAACAACTGGTTGGGAACAGAAATTAAGAGTAGGAGCTAAACATTAGAAGTTGAAAAAGATTGGATTTTCAGCAACATAAACACTGAAGAGCAGGAACTGTGCAGAGCGATGCCTCCCACTCTGCTTTTGTTGCCTGATGGAGTATTTTAGAAACAGCTGAGAGACTGCCAATGAACCCAAAACAGCTGTCTGTACTTACATCTGCAGTGCAGCTAAATGATGTAATTATTTCTAGTTCAGCCTGATGAGATAATATATTTATTTGCCTATAAAATACCCATTAAAAACTAATATAGATACATAGTTTTTCCTAAAGTAACCTAGTTTAAATATAAAATATATGTTAAGAAGACTAGTGGCTGGAATAACTTACAGCAGCTGATTACAGGAGAAGCCAAGGACCTTCACACCTTAGTCCACCCGGAATACTAGCTCTACCATTCTGCCATTCTTTCTATTCCAGCAACTGGAAGCATTTTATGAATTTTTTTCCTCAAAGCCACCTTGGTGCTAGCATGCAGATTTTGTATAGCTGTCTTTGTATAGGCTCCATCTTTTTATTTCCCTGCTCTTAATTATGCCAATTAAGATACTGGTATTATTAAAGTAGAAAGTAGCCACAGTTATCGAACATATGAATACAGGAATTTGTGAAAGTTTTAAAAATATATACATAAAGTACATGGTTGTGTTGACAAAGTGGGCTGAGCATGATTTTGTGTCAGTATAAAATGGTAGGGCAAAAAAAGGCAGGCTAGCTCTTGAAATTCCTTCAGCTCAGAAAAAAATTAGTTTCACTTGCTAGAGGCTTCCTGTCCAGCCAAAGAAAATCCAGATTACTTTCATATTTTCTAACTCCATAACTAGCAGAGTACTGATAGCATATAGAAATGTAGATGCAGAAGTATCAGCTTTCAATCATAACAGTATTTCTGAATCAGACTTGGAAATTGAGGACATAGCCTGTCTTTGGAAGTACTGTATAAATACCCTCACCAAGCAAAAGCTGACAGCTTTTCTTACACAGCTGAGCATGTTCAGCTGAAAAGACCTTGCTGAGTTTTGAAGTTTTTTTTCATGACATACACAACAGCCAAAATGAACTAAAGCACAGTGACCAAGTGAAAAATCCCTCTGACTTGCATTTTTCCGTGCCTGCCTGACGGGTGCCATTTACCTCTCTGTCTGTTACCTATAGCTGGTAGCCTGTAACCAGACAAAATGCTGCAGAGAGGCCTCCTGCCTTGCCGTGTCACAAGCTGCTGCTGCAACACCCCGGGCGGGCCAGGCATGCCCCCACCCATGGGCACGCTGTATCCGGCTGCTCAGGCTGCTGCTGCCGCCTCTCCAAAGGAACAGTACGCTTCGCTGCTGGAACATTTGTTCAGCACTACTGAAATGCAACCCCTGACGTTTGTTTGTGCAAGGTGTATTTGCTCAGGAATTCACTGTGAGAACGTGACATAAGCCATGACAGAGCTACCCTGAAGCAGGTGACCTACAGTTTTGTTTGCTTCTTTAGTCACAGCCTTGAGTTTCTTCTTTTTTTAGAAACCACCTAACTTATTAACTATTCAGGTCACGCAGGTTTCTTTTGCTTTGTTTCTGTTACCCTTTGGTCTTTGGATAAAAGTTTGCTGATGTTTTTTCTTCATTAGATTTTGACTAATTCTTGAGAACAATGAAATAAATGTTCTTTGCCAATGGAAAACATTTTATTTTCATTTATTTTCCTTCAATAATTTAACTGAACTGAAGCAACTTGGGTTCACTGAGCAATCCTAGTCATAACAGAAATTTTTGGCAAAGATCTGATTGCAGATGTCCCTGACCACAAAGCTACAATTACCCTACATACACATGTGCATCTAGGTGGTCAGAACCTTGCTGAATAACGAGAGGAGAAAGCCTTTGTCATCACAGAAAACTTTGCTAAGTAACATCTGTCAGAAGTAGTATACAGATTAGATCCAAGAGGGTGGCACATATTTCTTTAACAATAACAGCATTTCTTTCACTCTTGGTGTATGCTAATGTGTACATCTAGCTGAATAATAGCTGCTTGGTTAAGGAAAAAAATTCATCAAAGACTCAGTAAAAGCAGTTATCCTATCAAGAAACTTTGCAGGGACAGTATGACCTTGCATTTCACGTAGCACACATAATTTAAAATATATATCTCAGTGCTACCAAAACAATCCAAACCTCTCTGATTGGTACTCCAGTTGGTTGTATGTTGTCAGACAACTGTAGAAATGGGTAAATAGGAATTTCATTGAGCTCAGCAAAGGGGAAAGAAAAGTCATTTTCCTGGGGAGAAATAACAACGTGCATCAAAACAAGCTGGGACACACAGCTGAGGAGATACTTGATAGAAAAAGACTTTGAGGTCCTGTGGGCAATTGAATGTGAATCATCACTATGCCTTTGCTGCAGAGATTGCCAACAACCACTTGGGCTGCAATAGGAGAAGTGTTACCAGCAGATTGAGTGAGGTGATCATTGCTCTCAATGGCCACAAAGGACACTGATGTAGAGTCTTTCTCCTTGGAGCCATTCAGTACCAGCTGAAGACTGGCCTTGAGGAATCTGCTCTAGTTGTCCCCTTTTTGAGTGGGAACAGTGCATGAGGCCCTCTATAGATGTTTTCTCTACTCCAGTGACTCTGTGATTCTGCATTCAGCCAGGGGCCTATTTACTCTCGCAATTTTTCACAAAGTGCTCTGATTTTTACTCTTTATTAAGGCTTATCTCAGCATTATGAACAATAAAATGTGTAGTTGAAATAATCACATGATAAATGGGGTGACATGACTTTGTAGGTTTAAACCTACGAGCAAAGCACAAAGCATAATCCTTTGTGAATATCCTTCAGCAGGAGTAGAATGTAGGCAGTAGAAGACCTCACCAAAAGCATGTAGATTGTAAGAATGCCAAAAGAATTGAGAAAACGAGCTCATACATGACATGTAGAAATAATATACTTTTGAATTAATAATCTGAGTTACATTTTAAAGGTGAGTATCATGCATTTGGTTTTCAGAGTCAATCTTTCAGTAACTTTGCATACCACACAGCAGAGTTAATTGGAAATTAGGGAATGTTAATAATCAACACAGATCCGCAGGGTCCAAATTCTTTTTGGCAGGAAAGAAACACAATGTGATTACCCCCAAACCCTGGGATGCTATACTAATCTAGTTTTGTATTAGCTGTGTATTTATAGGCATGTTTAAAATCCACTTCCACTTTCTAAGCTGATAAGAAGACAATTCTATGCTTCCTTTTCTCTAGCTCATATTGTCTATTTAGAAGTGGGATGGAAGATACTACATCCCATTTACTGAAACTGATTCAGAGAAGTGAAACAGGAAGAAGTAAAGGGAAGAATATTGAGCAAGTCCAATACATCTCTTCCCCTTTCATTGAAAAGCCACAATGTATTTCTGTTGTTAAATAATATATTTTTAAAAAATTGAAATCTATTGTCATCCTTTCATGAGGTTCAATAAGGAGTAGTACACTTGGGTCACAACCTGATGCAGCTCTACAGGCTGAAGGAGGAGTGGTCAGGAGTACTTTGGCAGCAGCAACTTTGGGACTTGGGGATGCTGGCAGAGGGTGGCTCAGTATGAGCCAACAGTGTACCCAGGTGGCCAAGAAGCCCCATGGCACCCTGGGCAGCATGACTAAGGAAGTGAGCATCCCCTTGTACTCAGCACTGGTGTGGCCACACCTTGAATCCTGATCAGCTCTGGGCCTCGCACTTCAAAAGGTCCTTTGAGATGCTTTAATGTGTCCAGAGAAGGGCAACAAGGCTTTGAAAGGACTAGAAAGCAGGTTTTATAAGGATATATGTGGGATATGGGTTTGTTTAGTCAGGAGGAGAGGAGGCTCAGGGGGAGCTTCACAGCTCTCCAGAGCTCCCTGAAAGGAGGGTGTGGTGAGGTGGGGGCTGGTTTCCTCTACTGTGCCAGCAGTGAGAGGACCAGAGGAAATGGCCTTAAGATGAGACAGGGGAGATTCAGAATTTTTTTCTCTTTGGGGTTCAAGAGCTGGAATAGGCTGCTCAGGAAGGTGGTGGAGTCACCATCCCTGGAGGAGTTCAAGAGAAGTCTGGAGCCTTAGTGGTGAAGGGGTTGCTGTGGTAATGCCGGGTGGATGGTTGGGCTGGATGACCTTGTAGGTCTCTTCTATGATGATTCTATGATTCTATTACTTAATTTTCCTCCTGTGCAAAGGCTTCTCTGATCCATGCTAAACAATCTCCTCTACTTAAGAATACAAGCTTTCTCATAGTTACTTTTCTATTGCCTGTTTTAAATATTTTTTCTCTACTTAAACAAACAAACAAAAAAAAACAACAACAAAAAAAAAAAAAAACACAAAAAGAAAAACAAAACAAAACAAAACCAAAACCCAAAACAAGTCAAAAAAAATAAGTTATGAAGTTCTGAAGACTTTGAATAAAAAAATTACTCCACAGACACTATGGAGGTTTAGAAGATGTTAACAATACCAGACTTATCTTGTCTTATTTATGGACGCTCTTCAAAGAGATAGAAACATTGATTAAAAGAATGTATTCATTGTATTCTGCCACCTTGCTGAAGAGTGTATTAAAGCAAAGCTCTGACAACAGTACTTTGATTTATTTGACCTAAATGAATCACACTCCATAAAGCAAGACACTAAAACCTGAAAAATATTAAAGCTAAAGGTAAGGATTAAGGACACTGCAGTTTTAAAAATCAGAATTAAAGCCCTTGGCAGAATATTTCTTAAAGATAAGAAATACCTTGTAAGAAATGTAAGTTTAAAAAGTAAGCCAACCTTGATTTCATCTCTCCATTTAGGTAAGATGGTATTCACTTCTGGACTCTTCTGAGTGTGTCCTTGGACCATTCTCTTTTGTTCCAAGGATTATCTGTTTCAGAAACTTTCCTATCTCTACTATGTGACAACACTGAATGTTACCAAACACATTTATTTAATGCAAATCTTTATGAATGTTGCTTTTAATAAGGAAAAAGCAAAACTTCTCCACTGTAAGATAACTTATTTTATCACAGTTTCATAGTTCTTCATTACATTGTGCTGCATTAAAACCAGTTTTCTCATGTGAACACCCAAGAACAGCTTTACTTCATATTATTTGTGTACAACCAGGCTACAGAAGTGCTAACATTAGAATTATACAAGCAGCTTTTATGTGTTGTCAGATAGCACCTTTCGAATGCAGAAATTTATTTTGCTGGAATAGATCAATCTATTAAATATATATATATTTTTTTAATAATACCTTTTCAGCACAATGAAATTCTTTCTACTACTACATCAAAACCAGCAGCAAAGTGTATTTATAACATAATTAATAATAGCTGTATAAAAATGCATGACTTGTATTTAACAGTCATTACAGAGTCCCACAGAAGGACAGAATGAACGAGGATGCAAAAGACCTTTGAGGTCATCAAGTCCAACCTGTGACCTAACACATCCTCACCAACTAAACCAAGGCACTGACTGCCCATCTTCAGGAGGTATGACCTCTTCACTGTTCAGTAATGGCAATGACTGTAGATTTGATCCTGCCTCCAGTAAAGGAAATTCTTTAATGGAGACTAAGCAGACCGTCAAGACTGAGAGCTCAGAGGATGCCAAATGAAGATATAAGAACTGTATTCCTTTATTGCAGTTAGACTATATGAACAACATGAAATAATTGAAAAAATTAAGGTTTTTTCACAAGCAATTAGAATTAGGTATATGCACCACTGTATTCTCTCAATTGCATTTTTAAGTTACCAAAATTTGAAGTATTCATAGCAAGTAAGACATCTCATTGAAACTTTTCCTTACTTTTTAAACATCTAGAACATTTTTACCTTATTTACTTTTAATCCTGATAAATATCCTCTGGTTGTGTGAATGTATGAATATTAAAAACTAGCTGGTATTTAATTTTATAGGTTACAAAGCCTTTTACACAGTATTATATTGCTACTTTGATATATTGCAAATCAAACCACAGCTATGCTAACAATTATATTTAAGTGAGGTACAATGATACACAAAATTTCAGCTTGTATCAAAATTTCAGCTTGTATATTTTCCACTGGTCAAACAGAATTACATTGTTTGATTTGAAAATCAAATCAGAAATTTAAATGGTACAATAGAAACAAAACAATGAAACTATTTCTCTAAACAATGTCTTGGAACAGAAACATATTATAAGGAGTTAAATAAAATTAATATTTAGTCACTAAATCAGCTGTGAAGCTTAATAAAACAATAAAATCTAATTTTAAAATTAAATTCTTAATCACAGTGTAATATTCCAAGGGTCCAATGAGTGAAGTTCTCAGTCAAGAAAAAAGGAAGTTTTTTAACTCTTAAACAGTCAACAAACCCTTTTATGCAGACATATATACCTCTGCAAAATTATTTTTATCTGCTAAAGCTACATAAAATCCCAATAATCTTGAAAGTGAAGTCCTGACTTTCTTGAGATAAAAATATGTGAAAATCTTTCTAGTAGTATGAATGCAAAATCTACAGTTTTGTTTGTTTCCCTTCCAGGTCCAATTGAGTCTGGAAGGTTCAGAAATACTAAATTAGCTCAGCTCCCCAAATGAGTACTGCAGTGCCTGAATTCACATGAAGTACACAATTTCCTGTCAGATGAAATTTATCAGTCAAGATGTCATTCAAAGAGGATTATCATGTATTTGAATTTGTTGTTTCCATTTAAAATTAAAAGCCAAGGTAAGGCTGATATTACACATATCCTTTGTTGTAAATCTAGATTTTTATGGCTCTTACTGAAGAAAAAGTAGTAATGGAAATAGCAGGAGGTCTGGCCCATCCATTCTTCACTTCAACTTTCAACTTCAAATCTATAAGTAGCCTAGGTTAAACAAAAAGCTGGCCTCTTCTCTCTTGCAGCTTAATGCCAACAATTTTCTTCCAATGCAATCAAATGAGGAACTGTTGCTATCACTATCCTCATGAGACTGCATATATAAGAGCTGGGTAAGGGTTAATATCAAAAAGTTTTCAGTGCTCAATTCTGTAATCATTAATTCCCCTTAAGTTGAAGGAACTTCAGCAATGTCTCGTTCAGGGTGAAGTGCTTGTTTGAAAGTAGACGCTTTCAAGTAGATACTATTTTAAAGTATTTTCTTGAGTATTTGAGCTCTTAGAGTCATATTGCTACTTTTCATTTTAGCAAAAAAAGGCAATAAAATATGTTACAAGTTAATCAATCTCAATTTCAACATGAAGAATAAGAATAAAGGAATAATATGTATGAATAACTCAAAACTGACACCACATAGTTTCAATGCAAGCCAGATTCCTTAAAATCTGAAGCTTTCACAGGGTTTAAAACCACTAAGGTGAATTGATATAGATTATCAAGAATTATGGGTGAAACACTATATATTCTTGGACTTCCCTTCCCATCATGAAGTTACTCCTTTGCCCAAGTAACTCACCTAAGCAGGCTGACTCATATAAAGCAAATAAGAAGTCAGAAATCACAAGTCATATGATATCATTTTTCAGGTTTAAGATGTTAGGCACACCTTACTATTGACAAAGGCCTTCCACCTCCTCCTTTGGCATTCTGCTCATGGACCAGTGGACACATGGATCCAGGTATCCAAGGAATCAAGAAAAAAATGATTCCTCTCTTGATTCCCTGCTCTGACAAAGGGTTCTTGCCTATCTGCTGGCCTCCGGAACAGCATCCACATCAACAAAGCCACTGAATCCAAGCAGTCTGCACAGCCCACCTGGTTCCAGCAGAGCAGGCAGCATGATCACCACAGGACTGTCAGAAGAAAAGCCAAGTCCAAATGACATCCAATTAGAGAATTCCTCTAATATTTGTGGGAAATTAATGGCATCCATAATGAAGTAGGCCCCAAATGAAATCTATAATAAATGAAATGCTAATGGTTTTTGCTATGGTTTTTTTTTTTTTTGAAATGCTAATGCTATGATTTTTGCAGATCTGAGGATTGCTACCCACAACTATAAGCAAGCTGTGTAAGATAGAGCAGGAAATAAAAAAAGGATTACAGAGGAGACATTGATGAAAAGCATCACTTTTTTTTTTTGTTAGAAAACATACTTGGAGGTCCTTTCAAAATTCACAAACTGAGGGTTTTTTCTGCATTTTCCTATGAAAACCCAGAGACTTGACATTCCCTACATGTTAAGGTTTTTTCCCTAACCATATCTAAGTTTCCCAGCTGATCTCTATTCTCCAGTTCCAATTTAGACAACAAGAATAATAATCATAATTTTGTGCATTTTTATCTTTTGAACAGTATGCTAGGGGCTGATAAGAATTTTCTCAGTTGTTAGAGGCAAGAAAAATAAGAAATAAGCAGTTGACTGCAAATCTTAACCAACTTGGCAAGAAATGCAACCCAGCCCCATGGGTCTGATGAAAAGCAAGATAAAAAAATAATTTACAAATAATATGGGCACAGAAACAACACCCAAACCCACAGAAACTAGCTTCATCTTGCAAAGACCATCTGAGCAGCCAAGAAAATTATGCTAAGATTATTTATAATTACTCTTCTTAGAAACCTGGTTTTCAGGCTATCAGGCCATAATAATTTTCAAAGCAAGCCTCTCCCACATGTTTTTGCTTGCTTACCTTCTCCAAGGGTAATTCTTAAATATCCTTGGTTTTCTTTTTCTTGCTAAATGAAGTCCAAAACCAAAGCCCTCTGTCTCAGATAATTTATTTTTGTGAGTACATCCTGTTCTCTACAAACTAAGTATTAGAAACTAATTTCCTTTTGTATCACTGCGAAGGTTTTTCAGGGAGAAACCAGATTCCACAACAATTTTATCAATGATAGTTCTTTGATAAAATTCAAGAGAAGGTCTTGATAAAATGATGCAGGTGATGATTTCATTTTTGACCAGTTTGTGAAATGCAGCTGAGGCCCTGGCACTATTCATCTGACCATGAACTGTGCTGGCAGGATTTTTCCATGCCAAACTTGTCAGTGAAAAACCCTGCTCCATGAAAGTACTGTGAGACCTTGTTCTTTCTTAAGTAATTGGTTGTTCATGAGAAAGAAACAATCCCTTATAAATGAAATATTTCATCGTGGCATTTCATGCCTTATCAACTACACAACTGTATTGGCTTAATTTCAGTTCCCTTTTTTTTTTTTTTTTGTGTCTACTCTCCAGCACTGTTTTAACCTATTTTTTCAATGTAGTATCAGATTCTTGAGGTCTCCCATCCTGCTCCACAGTGCTCAGGAGCATCTGCTTCACAGAAATGTAACCACAGTCATTAGGACCTTTTAGAGCACACACCTTTTAGTGAGGTGTATGCACATCAGAGACCATCAGCCCCAGATGGACAGATTTACCTTCTGTGATCCCTCCCAATATCCCCATTAACTTCTGGGACACCTGAACTACAGCAGTCCTTCAGCAAATTAAAAATCACCTGTTATTACTTTGAGTTTGGTGAGAAAAGTAAGTTCAAAAGCACAGGACAGGCAGTGGAAAAAGTGACTAAAGGTATTCCATTTGACTAAACTGGAAATACCTAAGCTGTGGCTAGCCACATTTATCCAGGATACCTCAGTTAAACATGATAGCACAGTAAACACTTTTCCAAGCGGGGTTGAGAGGCATGGCCGAAGGTGAGCTTGACCTGCAGAGCAATGCATAGTGCCAGTGAGAGGGTCATTAGAGCCACACCAACTCAGCCCAGGACCTAAATGCAGGTTGCTCTCACTGCACCTTACAGACACAACTCTATTCTATATCCACACAGGGTAACTACCTGTCCATTGACCTGCAGAGGAACCAACAATGGCAGGGCTCTGCTCAGGATGGCTCTGCATTCTCAGAAGGGACACTGCTGGAGACCTTTGGCATCTTCCTGAACCGGAGTAAAAGCTTGTTGCCAGATCAACCAACCTTGAAACATTTATTCCCAAAATTATAAATACCTATTCAAACACTTTTGCAAATATTTACTTAGTATCATTTTTTAAAAACCAACTTACCAAACAAAACCTAAAGAACTCAACTTACTAACCAAACGAAAACATCTGCCAGGACACCCCAACCAACTCCATAATCTAGTTGTTAAGAAAAGTGTTTCTACTTAAGACAACTTCATTTGGCTTATTCTATAGTACCACAAGAGGACACTCTTGAACAGTGTTGTTTTTTTTTTTTTAAAAAAAAGACAAGTGCTTTACAAGTGATTTTGTATTCTGTATTCTTCTTACAAGTTATTTGTATTGGTAAATACAGATTTCTGATTCCCAGCAACCCAGAAGATAAGAACATCTCTTCATATTCATTCAATATTAGTTAACGTCAAATTTCAGGCGGTAAATTTTTAACATTTTTTTATCATAGCTACTTTAAAAGTTTAAGATAAATGAATAGCTATAGCGCCTTTTTAAAGTTCCTTTAATCTTGGTTCATAGAGCTTTTTCTTGTACTCTGTTCACAGCCTTTCTCTGAAAATCACATAATGTATCTCACACTTTAGTGACAACTTTGTTGGAAATGTGCTGTTTCCATATGTATAAAACTCTGGCACCAATACCCATCTACCTTGTCTTTAACTGCTAGAAGCAACTAGGCATGTATACTATTTAAAGAAATACAACTTAAGAAATACATTTTGAGGAATGTAAAACTATGTTCTTAAATATAGTGATTGTATTAAAAGTATTGTAATTAACAATTGCAGTGCCATTGCTTCATAATTATTTTAAAGACATCAGGTAAAAGTATTTTAGATGGAACAAATTAAGTGATTACAATATGTGAGTAATTCATTAAAACATCTGAGGTGATGTAACCCAATAATCACTTTGGGACAAATGGAAAAGAAAGAAATAAAATGTCTTGCTTCTTTATAGTCAACTCAGTGGAACAAGTGCTTACAACAACATGTAGAATCTACCTCTATTTTGATCTTTATATTGCCAGTAGTAAGTCCTTTTGCCTGAACAAGAACAAAAAGAAATAATAGTTGAATGATAAGTTAGCATCTTCATACAGGCGCACATACATCTTAACAACAAACTGATTAGAAATAACAGAATTTTGGACAGCTGGTGATGCTGGTTATATTTGGGTTAAATGTCTTTCATATTTATCTTCATTTTAAAGTAGTAATGAAATTGAATGATAGAGTTATCCAAGCTGAGTAGGACTTTTACACCTTTACCAAAATGGTTAGTTGTTTTGGGAGAGGAGAGGAACTTCAAGTTGTTATTTGGAGATGCTAATCACATCAAAACTTTGACTTCCATCATGTCAGCAAATAAGTAGGTGCAAGAGATCCCAATTTCCTGAGCCTTGACCAGTGTGTCTGGCTCTGGGATATTCTGCTAAGACTTACTTAGGTCCTCCAAATCTCTTTGCTAGTTTTAGTTCTGTCTGATGTGGTAATTACCTTTAGAACATCTTTTCCCTCATTACTAGCTCCTGTCTGATTCATTATAGCATTTCCACTAGGCTAAATCCACCACAAATTCACCATAAACAGGAAGGATTTGGGAAATGAAAACATGAAGAAACTCATAGTAATACTATCTCTGAAGAACACCCAGTTTATAGTGACACCACTGTGGGTTTTGTCATTTCTACTTTTTGATTTATAATCTATGTGGGAGCCAAACACTTGGATAAATACAGATGCAAATAGGATTACACTCCTCACTTTATATATCTTTGGAGAGACTATAAATACCATAATTATCAAGGCTTTCTAGTGTACATTCAAATTTTTTAAATGTTTAGCTAGATGTGGGGTCTAGCTTATTAACACTGATAGTGATTACATAATTTTAGGTTTGCTATGTTCTTTTTTCTAAGTTACTACTTTGTGATGCATTAGTGAAGCTTCTTGGGGGAAATATCTTGTGATTTCAGAGTTTTGCTGATCAATTTTTACTAAATGCACTTCTTGCTGCCCTGCCAAGACAGTACTGATAACGCCAGAAATCAATTTGCAAAGAACAACCGTAAAGCCAGAGCTGTTACTCAAAGGCAGCAGTGACACCTGCAGAGCCAAAATCTTTGAAACAGATGTTTCATAAGGGTCCTGATGTTCTGTAAAGTTTATGAGAGTGCTGTCATGGTATAACTGTTTATAATTGTGGATTTTTTAACAAATATAGCAAAGTGACTGCTGCAAAGTCATAAAAATTTGCACATATTACACACTATTCCAGACTAAAAAACTGGTCATGCTGTCCAGCACACAATATTCAGGACTAAGTTGTACATGTTTTGCAGCCCAAGGGCAATGCTGAAGTTCGGTACAACTGTTTGTATATCCAGGGCATGTACTAAATTTGCACATGGGAGGTGAAAGCAGAAGAGAGGCTTTGGAAGTGACATGTTGACACGTGGAGCTTTGTGCTTTGTGGAGGGTAATTGCCTAAATCAGACCAGCAAAGGAGACTTTGATTGGAAGAACAACATACATGAAGGAGGAAGTCATGACTGGCAGTATTCTGTTTTCAGCTTCTGAGCTTCCTTCCCACATGAAACAGGGCTGCTGTGCTATTGTAAGGGCACTTTAAACAGCACAGCTATGGGGCACTATGACAGGGCTCCTACGCATCAAAAGGTGAGTCCTTTCTCTGAGCACCAGTAACACTTCAGCTCTTTAGAGATGTTTTATTTCACTTCTGAGGTTCCAAAACAACTTTTTGGGAAAACAGTGTGTGTGGGAAAGGGCAGGGGCAACCAGTGAAGAGGATGTCCTATACATCTGTGACTGCAAAAGTTGTGGGAATATAATAATGGTCTCAAATATATAGCAAGTAACATTTCTGGTGAGCTGTCCAAAGAAAATACAAGTCAGCTACTGTGGCTACTCTGCCTTAACAGTAGGTTTAAATATCAAGAGCAAGTTAGACAGCTATGAAGCAAAATTGACTCAATCTATTTTCCACTAGCAGTTGATGTTTATTTTGGTTTTATGCCCCTAAGCACAGCAGAGATATATCCTTACGTTGCCTTTGTTATTACAGTTCCTTGTGGTCATATCAGGATCTCAGGGGGAAATGGCTCACGCCATGAGCTAGGCAAAGCCAGTAAAGCCATGGTGATAGTCACTGTGCTACTGAGTTGGGTATATCCAGTGGTTATACATCTTCTGAGGATTACAGCTGTTGACTTAGCTCTCAAGAAGAAGATTTAAGCAAACTTGGTGCTCAGAAGCCTTTATTTTGGTTTTGGTTTTGCAGAAGTCCTTTTTTCTCATAGCCAAAGTGTATGTCATTGTGTGCATACAGCTCTGTCTTGGGGAAGAGGAACCTGAATATCTGAGAATCTGAAGATTTGAGAAAAACACATTAGATGATATTTAAGTTTCTGTTGATAGGTTCATTGCATTAGAAGTTAATTCAGAAGTACCTGAAACCCTATCAAAACTTCTCTTTAGGGAATTATCCATGTGCATAATACTGAAACACAGAAAATATTTAAAAATGTATTTAGAACTAGGTTTTTCAGAAGACACTATATGCAGTGGAGCTTTTCATTATGAGTTTGACATAAGATATAAAGTATAGTACAAATAAGAGGCTTTCCATGTTCTTCTGTCTGCAGCTTTTCCTAGAAATAGGTACCCTATTCAGTCAACATATTTGATCATTCTTATATCAAAGAAATACTTACTGTATAATTATATACCTTTTGTACTTTTAAATATATATTTAAATCTTTGTATATAATTAAATAGATTCAAGGAATATACTTAATTATTCTTCAGTCAAAGAAATGTGACCTATTTCACCTGGACTTTTAGTCCATTTTAACCAATGACATTTCTTCATCTTTTGCAACTAGCAATTAGTAGGTAATATTTGTTCATCATGACACAGATGATCCTAGGGGGCCACTTTGCTTCTCCAAAGTATCTGCTATCCCGTAAACTCAACAAACATTTCTTCAGTGAAAATTAAAGTGAGCTAATATGGGAAAGGTCAGAATAAAATAAATAGGACAGGTAATTTTTCAAGCACATGTTGAATTTTTATTTTTATAACTATGTTTTAGTACTCCATCACTCTACAATTCTGAAGTAGAAATTACTGCCTTATTGTTCTTCAGTGTAACACACAAGCATTGAGCTGTGGTTGGCTATAGCAGCTGATGTGTGTGTGATGAGTTGTGTCACAGTCATAATGTGACTACACTCTTAAGCACCATAGGGACAAATAGTGTCCATGTCTTCTAGGAGTGAGCTACGAGACCTGTGGGCAAGCTGTGAACCTTTGTAAAATCGGATCTCTGCAGGGAGTGCAAAGATGCACATCAATTACCTACCTTAAGGGAAAGAAACTCCAAGCAAGACAGCTTCTATATGCCACAGCAGCTCCCTCAGATTACTCAGGGTAAAGCTGAGGAGGGAATCGCCTTTGTAAAGGGGCAGAATGAAAGATGCAACGCTATTGCACCAGTTTTTAGTGTGGCATTTTACAGCTATAACAGCTGAAATCTTCACAGGGGGTGCCAGACATATGTCTTTTTCCATATAAAATGACAGCTTTAGGGAAATCCAAAGCAAATCCATGCAAAGAGAAGAGACGGTTACTTCCTTTGGGATTTAAACACAACTAAAGCCTACATGACCAAACAAAATGTTAAGAAATGTACTTTGACTTCCAGGTAAAGTTTCTTGCCTTCCAGTTCTTGCCATCTCCAGTTTGGTTGACGCATCTGTTGTCAAAGACCCACAGCAACCATTAGCAACAAAAAATGCAGCCTGATTTCTTCAAATGCACCTCTGGCAGGATATTTCAGTGAGATGTAGTTTTACAGAAACTTCTTCTTTATTCAGGAAGAAGTTATGGCAAGTGCTGGGTTTCTACCCAAAGTAAAAATACTTTGTTTTACCAAGTCTAGTATTGTAGGACTTCAGAATACAAACAATGTTGAAGAGGTTATATTTTATTCTTATGTTAAAGCAGGAAGACAACCTCTTTTGAAGGCTGTATTACAACCTACATTTTTCTAACTGAATTAATAGGTCTGCCTGTACTATATCGTCCTGGTTTTTTACGTTTCAAATTGCCAGAATTTATTTAGATTTTGGCACTTTCTATACAGTATCCTTATATCTTCATCTAAATGTTTGACATGCTCAGGAAGTAGCTTCTGTTTCTCTTAGCTCCCCAGAATTATAATAAATTGCTTCATTGCAGACTGTACATTTCTTACCAAATACTTTTGTTCTGCCAGAGCTCCAAACCAACTGAATGTAAGAAAGCACAGCTTTTCCTACATAACCCTCTAGCCAGACTTGCCTCTAGATGGCAGCCAAATGTCCACTACCAGGGCCTGACTGCAAAACCAACCTCTCAGATTTTACTCTGTGCACAGCAATTGTATCTCAGGACTCTGACTCACTCTTATGCGGTAGCCAGGCAAACCAACAGTCTCTTAGTAAATGAGCCTGAAGCCACCTTAAAAATATACTATTTTAAAGTACTTTTTAGTGTCTCACCACCTGATGAATAAAGAAAATCATATTAAAAACATTTTAAGAGTCGTAAGAAATCTATTATATTCCAAATACTATCTATAATCTATTATATTCCAAGTACTTCATGACAAAAAGCATTATTTATAGAAAATCTTTCACTAAAAAAACTGTCATAACTACAGAAAGCTTTTCTCCAGTGTAATTTTATTAGGGATTCCTGCCATCATATCAACATACAAAACAATCAGAATGTTGACATATAGAAATGTGAAATTCACTGTACAAAGATAAGGCTCAAGTTACAGGTATATTTTCCCCTTACACTCCATGAAATAAAACCATTTTTAATACTTCCCAGAGTTGTGTGTATAAATGTTGGACAAACCACAAAATAGATTTCAAGTACATAACATTTTACAATATAATCCAAGCACAGACAGAAATACACAATACTGTACCTACAGACGCTCCATAGTCCAAGTCAGTCATCTACACTAGTAAAAACCTGCTACACTCTCTGAATGTGCCCAACCACATCCTTCTGTGTATGACATGGTCCTGCCCTTTAAGTTATAACATTTTCATGACTTTTAGTTAAATTACTTTGACAGACCAGGGAAAATCAGGAAGGAAAGGTGAAAATTTTAAAAGGCCAGGTGTGAATGTATGCACGTGGTTAGTAAATGCAAGCACATGTGCACACACAACTTGCATCTAACCCTACATAAAACTTCCATTCACTGCACAATTCTTGAGATTATATTCTGATGCAGCTGAGCTATTTTCTGACAAGAGTTAAATCAAGCATTACAATACTCCTACTTCTGGGGTGCACAGGGACAAGACTATCGTAACCAACTTTTTTTTTTTTAAGTGACTCTCAGATTTTCTAGGAGGTTGTATGGAACCATGTCTTCACAGTCCACCAGGATGTCTGCTCTCACAGCCTTCACCACTGAAAACACCTTTTCTGACCCCTATATTTAGCAACAATGCAAATTAATAACTTCTGGTTAAGACCAAATGTCTGCATTTGTTCACTCTCCATTTCTATTAGGCTGAATGATTATTAGTTCATGGGAAAGGATCATTTAGCTGCAAGTAGCACAGGAAGAAATAGACATTATTAACTAACCATTAATGATTCTTCTGGGGTACAGATTATCAAGGACAAACAAAGACAATAAAAAACCACAGTTGTTTAATTTAGCCTTTGTTGGAGGGGAGATGAAGAGTAACCCAAATGTTTTCAGCTGAGGAAAGGAACTCCTAAGCCCTGTAACTGTTCTGTCTTTTAAAAACTGGAGAAGATTAGAAGGGAAGGAAAAATCCTCTATGAAAATTGTCATTTTAAAACTAGACACTTGCGAAGGCTTACAAGAGAAAACCAAGCAAAAGAGATTCCCTGATACTGAAACTAAAGGAATTTATTTAGTAGGAATTAGACATGTGGTTACAATATGTTAAATGCACATCTAATAAAATAGCCTCAAATATGTCTCCAATTCATAAATGTCTAAGCAGGAGAAAGAGTCTGAAGACAAAATTCAACTTCCTTAATTTAAATACGAAACAAGGCTGCACTAAGATTATGGGAGAGGAGGAATAAAAACTTTCCTGTCTTAAATACAATCTCTGTGGTATAATTGAGGGATTTCAAATGTTCTCACCATTGACAAGATTTTATGTAAGTATATTCTCTAAGCTATATTGGAATACTTTTAGATATACAAATCCATGTTACACAAAACAGCATTAGATCTTGTAACTGGGCTCATAATAACAAGGAATGAGGGTAAGTATGGTGCTATATGTGAAAGGAAGTATATTAGTATGCACAGAAAATATGTTGTCTTAGAGATTAGTCATAAAGGGCATCAAGCATGAAAATTAACCTCTTAAAGTGTTTAAGCCTTTAACTGTGAGCTAGTAGATTACTTTGATATTAACTGTACAGCCTAATGCTTTGCTTTTTAAAAGAAGTATGAAAAATTTATTCCTTTTTTACCTTTTCATCTTCTTTATGATTTTTAAATTAGCTCACTCACCTACTGATTTATTTTTGGGTCCTCTTTTTTTTTTTTTTTTTTTCTTTTTTCTTTCTTTTTTTTTTTTTTTTTTTTTTGCTACTTACGATTATTATCTTCCGTTATGTACAATAATCTACATTTAGACTGAAGACGTAATTAATCTTTCTCTAAACATACTTGGACTATCTTGTAAAGACTTTCTACAGAACTGATAAAGTGGAAGACAGCCTGACAGATAAGAGGAAGGATCATTTCAGTTCTGCTCACTTCCCCAAGCTTTAGAATTGTGCCTTTCAGAAATTCTTTTGCTTACTTGCTGATGTTTCACCTCACCCAGGCAGCCCCTACAGAACTTGAGTGAACTTTCTGTGTGTTTCCCAAACACAGTCTCTTTCTATAGATCTACAATAAATTCATTCTCCAGCCATAGTTTAATAACAAATAATTGGTAAAACACTAAAAACACCCTGCATGCCCCTCTACATTATTCTTACCAATGTGTACATTTAAATAACATCATAAGTTGTCTTACTAAAAATTTACCAAAATATCTTAAACACATAAAAATATAAAAAACAAACAAACAGGAAAAACAAACAAAAACCAAAAACCCAGCATAAACATTGCTTGTATAGGCATTGGTTAGAAGAGATTGTTGCACTAAGGAGTATATTCAAAAGGGTTTTCTTTCAATATCATCAGTTTTAGTGTCATGGATTGAAAGGTTAAGGACAACGAAACTTATTATGACCCTGTCTTATATAATGTAATAAATGAGATGTAAGTCTGAAATGTAATTAAAATAAAGCTTCTTTTTGGTTATTGAGAGGTGACTGCATAAACTAGTAACTAAAATGGCAATTTAAGTATGTAAAGGGAACTTAAGAACCTGAAGAGTCTGTAACGAAAACTATAGATGAGGATATGAAGGCAGCTGCCAACAGATGGGCCCAGGGGCACTATGGAAAGCTGTCACTAACTGAAATTTTGAATATAGCCCTTAGTTGTATTATTTTCATGTAAAATTTAAAAGCTGCCCAGAATATCACGGATGAAGTTTATTTTGCAAGCCATCCACTGCCTAAGGGGGCAGTAATATTCAATATGAAACTGCTGAAACTCCGGCGTCTGGCGGATTTCATGAAGAAAAGAGATTTGAAGGTCCGACTCCAAGAGAACAAGGAAAAGGGGGAACACAACCAACAATAGTCCAAGGCCTACAAGAAAAAGTCTGGAGAAACTCTTCACAAAAGCATTCACCTCTATGTTGCCCATTAAAAAGTCATAGCTCCACCTCAAGGCTCTCCGAGCTTCTTTCAGTTCTTCCTCCTCAGCAATTAAAAATGCATTTTCATCTGCTTCAAGTTCCTCAAATGAATCAGTGTCATCTTTCTCATTCTCTGCTCTTGGGCAGGTGTCAAAAAGCATGTCAATCTCATCATCAACCGGTGTGGGCAGCAAGCTGGCACTTGGATTGTATACCAGCTCTGAGATAGTTAAGGGTTCCTCTTTCATCTTCTCTTCCTGTTCAATGGCAAGATCAACATCCTTCCCAGTATCCTTTACTGGAGAGCTTGAAGTCACAGGTACTGAAATCTCATCTTCCTTTGGCAGTTGGATACCTGAAGAAATGAGATTAGAACAATGATACTAAATTTCTTGCAGCCTGGTGGCAAAAGTCAGCCTTCAATAGTATATAATAGATGTATGGAAAGAAGAGTCTGCAATAATTTTGCATATTAACACCAGACTGTACACAATTATTAAAAACTGGAAAAGCTTTTTGAAGAGGGCAGTATCTTTACAGCACTGCAGTACACGAGATGCTGCTTAAGAGGGTCTGATGTAGCTACCAGTAGTGCAAAGCAGAAAAGAGAGCGCCTTATTTCCTACTGGCAACCTAATTTCTGGTATAAATTAATACCTACTACAAGTGTGAATTGGTGCTCTTTGGTATATTATAATAATAGTAATAACAACAAAAACTACCAATACTCATTGCTTTAAGATGAAAGAATGTGGTAAGATAATAGCTAAGACTGAGATTAAAACATGACATTAAAAAGAGACAACAGACTATCATGATAAATTCATGTTAACAGTAAAAAGGACAAAAGGAGAGAAAGGTTAACACGTGATATGAGAATCGGATGTCATTGAAACAGCATTCTAACAGTCTCACCTCTTAAAAAAGCTCCTTCTCATGTCACTTTTTTATTTTTTGCTCATCTAGTTCTTTAGCTCTTTTCTCTCTCCTCTAAATTTCTCTCTCCCCTTTACAGAGGAGACTTTTTAATGACATTATTCTCTGCTCTCTCAAGACTCACTCTCCTTTTTCCAATCTGACTTACTCTCCTTTTTCCAGTCTATCTCTAACAGCAAGAAGTCTGCAAAGAAGACTTCTTTGCAGACTTCTTGCTGTTAGAGATAGACTGGAAGAAGATCATCACTGAAGTATTGATCTAGTGACCAAGTATTTGATCACTAGATCAATTCTTCAGTAATGGCTGTTACTTGTCAATCGTAGGAGTGGAGAGGAAAGAGCACAGACCTGCCTTGCAAAATGATGTTAAGACACCTCCTCATGGAAATTTTCCTTTTTAAGTATTTAAAATTGCCCAGACAGATCTCTTCCCCTGTAATTTAATATCTTTTCCTTCCTCTCTAGGCCTCACTGGCCATGACCAAAACCACAATCACTGAGTAAAGCAGCTGGGGTTAGCATCTGATGGGGTTTTTTTCCTGGGCTAGTCATGCATTCTTATGGAAAGAGCACATGACCAGGAACAGAGAAAGAGAACAGGAGAGTTCCTTTCAGCAGCAAAAGTGCATGCTGAAACGAAACTTTGTCCTCAATAATTATTAGTTAAATAATTAAATTTGCTAATTTTCATAAGTTTAATCTGACTTCCTACCTAATATTTCCTTGCAGCAACTACTCTGTCCACTCTTATGACAGCCAATTTAGAAATTAATCATATTTCAGCATGAAACTTGTTTCGTGCTAATATAATGTAATTGTCTACAGCAGCCTTTATTTAAGAAATACATTTGCCACAGTCGTCAAGAGGAGGATACAAACCAACTGAAATGAGACAGAACAGAGTATGAACACCAAGTGGGAACAGATTTGGGGGATCTTTCTCCTAAGCATCTTTCACCTAAGTAACAGAAGGTAATGCTGGATCATCAAACCATACTCAAGTTACTTGATAGTACACAAATGATACATTAAATTACAAGAGCAAAAATTGTTTAACTCTGGAACGCGGCAGTAAGAATCTACACATATGTTTACATACACAAGTACTACCATTTGATTCTTAAATATGCTTTTCAAATATTCTTAATATTAGTAAAATTTAAGTTGACCCACTTACTTAGACACTTCAAAGTGGTTGAAAGCACACAATTTTACTCTCCCAAATTTGAGAATTCTGGCCATATGCCTCTCTATGCCAGCTTAGGTGCAAGGTCAGTAATATATCTTCATCATGTTTCTCATCACAGAAGACAGCTGCAGCTACCACAAAGAAAGGTCACCCCCATTTATGATTCCTGAGCCTCCTCTTCCTCCCCAGAGTAAAATCCAGCTTGCATAAAATGCACAGTGAACATAAACAACACATACTAACTTTCATTACAACAAAAAATTGTATTTTTCTCAAATAACTGGCAAGCTTCTGACTGTGAGGTTAGCCTGTTAATAGAAGGCAACGGAGAAACTTTTTCATGTCAGTGTTTTTGTTTCCTGAAGGGTTTGTATTAAAATGGTAATGTGTTGCATCTCTAAAGCACACATCAAGTTTACATTACACTATTTAATTTCAACTGCTAGGAAGAATTTTCCTTTACTTTTATTAATTACTCCGTTACTTGTATTTAAACACATTAAATCAATGCAATTGCACTTTATATCAGTCAAATACTAGTGTAAATCAATATCTGAAAATTTAGAATGGGCATTAAATGCTGCTGCTGCAAGCTTATTTGATATTTTAAAAAATTAAGGATATAAAGTTGGTTTTTTTGCTCCTTCATATTCTCTGTAGTACCACAACATTTTTTAAGTCAAGGAATGAGGAAAGAACAGGCTGTTAACCAGAGTCCACATGACTGATTCCAGCAAAGCTCCAGTCATGTTGCAATATATAGATAAGTACGTTGGGCCATTCTTATTTTGATGGTTTCAAAAGACATAACAGTAAAGTCATTATGGCAAATATAATTTACAAAGCCTATGCAGGCCTAAGAATATCCCATTAAAGTACCAAAATTCCACAGTACAATGAATATTCAGTAACACAAATTTAGGAGAGAAGAAAGGTTTTTGGATATTTTTATTTTTCAGATAGCCCTCAAGACAGCCAGTTATCTGAAGTAATGAAAACAAGTTAAAAGAAAAAAAATACTCAGAATGTTCCAATGGAAAATTAGAATATAAAAGTTAAAGCAAGCCCAACTCCTACTGCTCTTTAATTATTCTACAACTCTACTGCAAATCCTTTGCTCCTATTCATACATAACAATTATTTTGGTACTACCCTTATAAGACTATCATTTTATATAATTTGTTGGCAAGATTTTGAAAAGTCTACTATCTCTTTAACAATAGTTAAAATTTATGTGATGTTCAGATTTAAAGGGTTATGAATTGAGAATTAACTTACATTTGAGAACCTTTTCTTTCCTGTCTTTACTTTGAATTCTTAATGGCAGTTTACATTCCATAAATCAGAAACTTTTAATAGAGATTACTGGAATATCAGGTAAATAAACTCAGGTTTATTTCTCATATTTCCACAGCAAAAGTTTGCTGCACTTTTCTGCCAACTTGGCAAATTTCACAGAGCCAGAGATGTCATTATCCCAGATGAAACTCAGTATTCCTCTTCCACCAAATACTGCGATTGCTCCAAGCCAGGAACAGCTGAATAAGACATGACATTATTTTGGTCATTGCTGTGAACATGAACATGCAAGAGGTCTGACAGGTCTGACATAAAAGTTGTCAGCTGCTAGTATTTCTACAGGGGCCAAAACCAGCAGCTGAGGATTAACAAAATGAAGGGCAGCTCTAGCTCCACCATTCTTAAGAAGCTGCAGTTGCTGGAAGTACAGCACCTCCGAAGCATGTATCCTCTGCTTATTAAAAAATTCAGTTCACACATTGCCTGTTGGCTGGATATCCTACACAGGGTTTTTCTTACCAGAAACACAATTATACACCTGTAACAGCCCTTAATACTGGAGAAAGGAACAAGTGTGAATATACATTCATTTTAAAGACACAAATGGAAAATTAGATATAGTCCAGAGAGAATAAAGCGGAACATTTCATACACACATGTAAACAAAAAGGCCAGCCAGGCTTCAATTAGGAGAAATCCTTCCTGTCGTTTTTACTTTTTCCTCTAGAAATATCATGTATCCTTTGCTTATTTTCCATGTAGACAAATTCATCTGTACTATGAATAGAATGACCTTTCAGTGGGAAGGAGAAGGTGATTTTCTCACATGAGCAAAGTGCATGAATGTCACAAAGAAAATGTAGAAAAATGAGACCGACTCCAGAATTGCATTGAATTTAAATATTTCCCTACACAGGATCTATATCAAGCAGGATTTGCATCACAGCCAGACCTCCTGCCCTCAGAAACAGAAGGTCACAGATTTGTACCATACCCACATCTCGTGCCTAAAAAAGACACCTGTTATAGCTTTGCAAGGAGAGTTAATCAATGACAGTTTATAGTAACTCCTTTTTAGGCAGTGACCTGACTTTCCTGCTGGCCATTACTGTTTGCTTTAGTCTAATGGGATCTTCTAGAAGGGAACAAAGCCCTGTCCCAGTTGCCAGCTCATATGAGTTGGATGTTTTGTGGCATCACAGCTCGCCTCCCAGCTGTGTTGTGTCACAGTGTCCAATGTCACAGCTAGTATAGCCGCTGAAGGGCACTGCTCTGCTTTCCACACCCCACAAAGGGCACCCAAAGCATAGAGGCAGGAGCAGGGCAGGGCATACTGCATGGTGGGCATTCTGCGATGCCTGTTTTCCATCTCCCTTTGGCCTGGAAGGAGTTCAATCCAGAGTTGTTGATCCCCTGCCAGAAACAGGATTAAGCAGCAATAGGCTGAAGGAAGCATCAGGGAGAGAGCTGTGTATCGTGAGGGCAGGAATGAGAAGGCAAGATATCTCTGTCAGCAGCTCAGAGAAAGAGGACCTTGTGATGGGGCTGCAGTGACTGGGCATCCAGCACCACCCCAAGGACAGTGAGGCTGAAAAGTGCCAAGTACTGATGTGAAAGCTTAGCACCCAAGCAACAGGGCATTTCAGCAGGTACATTTCAGCATTCCCACTCAGCTGGGGTGACCCTCCCAGCACAAGTCAGCCTTGATCTGAGCAACACTTGTTCTGAAAGTGTCACAATGGGGCTCTCCCAAGGAGTTATGTCCCAGGTTAGGAGTCTTGCACAAGCTACCTCCTGTGCTTTGGTGCTGGTGTATGTGTGTTATATGCTGATATAGACATATATGTATACTTTTTTTCATGTTTACTTCAAAAAGAGTAACAAGGTATGAACAACACTACAAAATCAAGGTGTTTAAGAGCTAATGTAGTCCCAACATACAAACCTCTTATGATTGCTGTCATTATATTAAACCAACAAGATGTCCTGCATGTATTTGTAGCCAGTATTTAACCTCTGACATGTAAGAATACAAAATACATGTCAATAACAATGCTTTTTCAATTTCGCTACTATGTTTAAATCAAGGTAGTTAGGTGTATTTTCATAGATTCTACTGTTTTCACTGAGTAGTGAAATCAAGAAACAAAGACAACCAGGAGCTGCTGCTACTCAAAGACAAATCACTGCAAGGAACAGTTTCTCATGTATCACTGCTTTCTAAATTTCAGATATCAAAAGAGTAACAGTATTCTAATCTTTGCCAGAACATTTTCAGTTAATTCTTTGATTAAAATCTAATTTCTGAAATGAAGATTCAATGCAAAGATTTACTATAGGTTAGTAAAAACTGAAACAATTCAACCTATAGGTGCCCAAACATCAAAAATAATCAGTACTACAGAAAGCATGGAAAAACAAATTTAAAAATGTGTTATGACATTAAGGAAATGGACATATTTAGTGATGGGGATCTTTGGCAAAGGCATTTCCTAAAAAAAACCACCCCTTTGCTGTTCAAAGCAATACTGAATGCTTTTTGTTCCTTGGGTTGCACTCCTCCTGTGTGCAGTGAAAAAGGGAGATAAATCAGACTCTGCCCAAGCTCCACCTTCCTCCACCAGCTTTAGTACTATTATTCAGTATAAGAAATTATTCAGTCTCTAGCAAAAAAAAACAAATAAAGTTACAAGCTAGAAAACTCAACTACTGCGTTCAGCTCACATTCAAAATCTACTTTGTTGTAGTTTAAAAACTAGTTCAACAAGTTTTGTCATAAATTACTACAGTTTCAAAGTGTTTCCCCCCACCTCAGTCACAAAAAAACCCCAAAGGCAGAATTCCAGTCCTTCATTTGTTACTAATTAACAAATAAAGCTACAATTCTCAATAAATTTATGTTTTCTCTCATTCATTCTCCATTTGCAGCTTCGTTCTTGTCAGTAATTAATCCTTATTCTCTGCTGTACATGTCATTTACAGTACAGTTCCTTTCCAAGACATGACTATTAACATAAACTGGGGTGAGAGGGTTTAAAAAAGGGGTTTGAGTAAAATAAACGTAAATTTACCAGCCCTTCTGGCTGTGATCTTGGAGCCATGCCGGAGTAAACGAATGCACACTTCCTTGTTGCAGTGGTTAACCATCCGCAAATGAATGCTTCTCTTGGTTTGGATTTTTACAAGGCATTTCACCATGTTGACTATAAATTCCTCTTCTCAAAGTCTTGTAAAAGCTCTAGCCATACCAGCTTTCACCTTTTATGAAGTTCCCACTGAGTTTTAAGAGACTAACACACAGGTCGCTCTCAATGAATCAAATGACAAGCTTCTAACATGGCCAACAAAAATATCCCAGCAGGGAACAGAACCAGAGGTTATTTTTAAACATTTCCAAATGCCTCATAATGTACAATACAAACTTTCACAGCACCCGTCTCAGTTAGCAGTTGCTACCATAACAGCTGAACCACACACGGAGGCATAAAAATATCTGAGGCACCAACACATAATGCAGTTAAAAAAGAGGCCAGCATTCACAGTCCCATTATTTTTCTAAAATGCTTTAATATGCCACTAATGTCAGTTTCCCATCACTGCCTGGAAATTATTTGTAAAACATGTAAATACAATGGGAAAATCAAATGCTGTGCTTAAAAATCTTTCTCACAAAGCAAAATGGTGAGACCAAAACACATTAATTTCTAGCCTAGAATAAAAACCTGACCTGCCCATGTGAAAACAAGAACAGAAACTTTCTAAGTCTGGGGGGAAAAAAAATATTTCTTTACATAAGGGTTCCAGTTCCCGCTTGAGGACAGTTGTTGGACAAATTCTTCTTGGACAGAAAGAAGTGTTGTTTCAGAAGGCTGGGCACTTCCCTGTTCCTGCCCAGCAGACACATACAGGTTCCCAAAAAAGCATGATGTACCTATGCTGGCTGCTGATAACTTGCTCCAGCTGGGAGCTGGAAGGCAACCATACACATAAAATCACATTATCCTAGTGGGCAAAAAACTCTTTCCTAGTACACCAAAGCCCCAGAGAAGAGACAAGCTGGAAGGAGTATACTGGTGGGGATGTAGCCTCTCACTTTCCAGAGTACTCATCTGTAATTTTTATGACACTGCGCTATCTGAATTCTCATTATCTGACGCTCTTGTTCTCTTTGTACCAAAAAATCAGTGATGTACATGCAAATATGTGGGAAAGAGAGGAGTAGGGGAGGAAGTTCTGCAAATGTCTATTTTACACCCAGATGTTTCTCTCATAAAAGACATCTGCTTCAATGCAGATTTTGGAAAGCATCTTTATGATGGCTCCTTTTCTTACACAGCCTTTATAGTACAAATACCCAGCAGAGGTTCTGCTTTCTTTGTCTGCCAGAGCAAAGATTTCTCTTTTCCTTTCCTTCTTTGCAAACAGTGTTTCGTGGGTGTGAGGGAAAGATCAAGTACCTCTTTGCTTCTAATCTCCATTTTTTCACCCCTTCAAAAGTAAGATTCTGTCTTCTTTTCTCATTTTTATTTGGCCATTGTAACAGCCAAACAGGATCATTACATTCTAATTAAAAGGGGTTGACTCTTCATTGTGGACACGGCTACAAAAACTGGAAAGCATGAATTCTTACAAAAATCTAATCACCAATATGTTCAATACAGGAAGGCCTCAAGTGTCAGCCATAAAAGGTTGGGAAAGATTTCCAACATTTGAAACATTTCCAAATGCCTCATAACATTGCAAACTTCCACAGCATCCATCTCAGCTAGCATCTGATAGCATAACAGCTGAACAGAAGCATAAAAAAATCCAAGGTGTCAAATCTTAGTGCAACGGGTTAAAAGGCCAGTGTGTTCCTACATATTGATGTTGAGAAGTAAAATCTATCATTCATGTTTCAAGTGACCATGCTTATGCAAAAGAGAAATGACTCTGTTAATTTCAAGTTTTTCCCCATTATTTTATCTACATATAAGGGAGAAATCTTAAAATCTCACAACTGACTCAGAAACTCTTGGTCTATATTAACTCTCAGCAAGAGACTATCTAAAAAAAATTTAAATAGTTGTACCTATAAAAGCTCCACATGACTCCCCTCTACAACCAAGTCTGACACAGCCAAGCACCCACACAGAGACAGACAATAGGACTGATGGCAGCAGTGTGTGCTCATTCCTGCACATTGAATCATCAGGTTGGAAAGATCATCAAGTCTGTTAACCCAGCACTGCTGTGTCCACCACTAAGCCATAGTGGTGTCCCCAGGCACCACACCCACACATCTTTTGAACCCTTCCAGGGAGGTTGTTGATTCAACCATGTCCCTGGACAGTTTGTTCCTGTGACTGACCATCCTTTTGGCAAGGAAATTTTTCTTATATCCAGATTAAACATTCTCAGGTGTAATGTGAGGCCACTTTCTCTTGTCTGTTATTTATTACCTGGGAGACAAGACTAATCCCCACCTGGCTGCACACTCCTTTCAGGGAGTTGTAGAGATTGATAAGGTAACCTCAAGCCTCCTCAAGACTAAACAACCACAGGTCCCACAAACCTCCTCACAGGACTTGTGCTCCAGATCCTTTACTCACACCAGTGCCCTCCTCTGGACATTCTCCAGCCTCCCAATGGCATTCTTGCAATGAGGAACCCAGAACTGAACACAGGGTTTGAGGTGCAGCCCCACCAGCCCTGGGCATAGCTCAGTTCTTGCTCCATGCGTAGTTGAACACATGTTTCTTGTAGTGCTGCTGTACAGATTCTGTGGCTGCCTTCTTTTACTGTCTGATTTTGGGGATACAGATTACTGCCTTTGCAGATGACAGTCCATTGTCTCTGGATTTTCTAGCACATGATGGATTTTCTAACACACAGCTTCACATTTGGAGTAGACTTTTTTTTTTTTTTAAGGCAATACCATACTTCTCCAGCCACAGGATATTAAGGTCATTTTAACAAAGTGATGAAAGCTTCTTTTTGGTTACTTGATACTTCTGTTCTGAGATTTCATGCATGAATTATTGATCTGATAACATGGACTTCTGCCTTTTGAACAACAAAAATGAAAGTATGCTTCACTGGGCTGAGACATATCCAGAGATATCAAGGCTATTTCATGTCTCTAGCACACTAAAAGCAGTCTCCCAAGGCAGCTGTGTCAGTCTCAGGGCTAGATGCCTCCTCTCTCCCCACCTCCTGCTCATGCCTTTAACCCTAACACAGGACCTTGGTTGACCCTCTTGATGAGCCAGTCAATAGCTGAGTCAGGCAATAGGAGACTGCACAGTTAAGGTGTTTTTGTTTGGTTGTGGGTTTTTTTGTTTTAATTTGGTTTGCTGTTGTTATTAGGTTTGGTTTGGTTTTATTGTTCTGAATTTAGTTTATATACTTATTCTTTGATTCTTTTAATTTGGTTTTTTTGTTTGGTTTTGGAGTTGTTTTATGGGGTTTTTTGCTTGTTTGTTGGTTTTTTTGTGAGATTTTTTTTTGGTTGTTGGTTTATTTTTTAACTCCTTCTCCTAGTTCACACTGTTGTGATTAGTGCTGGTGCAAAGGAGAAGGTGGGAATCCACAGAAGTGGATGTTGGGAAGAGAGCCAGCATCACTGTCAAAGAGCTGTGAGATCAGTTCAAGCTGCAATTTGATAATATAGCCAAGTTTTCTGCAGGAAAAGACTGTAAAGTCTAAATCCTGTTAACTTAGCATCTGGTGATATTTAACAACATATAAAGTATGCAGTTAAATACCACCAGCAAATATGTCTATTAGCTCATCATTTCCTTTCAGTTTTTTCCTCAACAAGCTGTCTGACTGAAAGGAAATGTAATTTTCAAACACAAACATAACACAAGCATTTAAAACAAGCACTCTTGGGTGAGCATGTAGCAATAAGTCACCAGTTTCCAAAAATGGATTTAATTGCCTAGATTTGTAAGTGCGCTTTCAGGATGCAGGCAAGGACTTGTGGCTACAACAAAAAGCTGCTGTTTCTCTGCAGTGGTGACAACTGCCCAGAGGAAGCACAGCAGGGGTATTTGGCTGCTAGAAGGCAAATTCTCTGATATCTGTATTTCACAGCAGAGGTAAACAAGTAACTGTTAAAACTAACACCTGCTACTACTAATTATAACAAGGTATGAACACAGACAAAGTAATTCACCCTGTGCTTGCTACCTTCAGTGTCCAAACTCTGAAGAATGAACAAAACATGTTCATACAACTCCTATAAAATACAATTAGGACATACTCCCATGAAAAGAAGATATTCACCTAGCTATTTTCTGTTTTCCATTGGCCAGAAAAAAGCAACAACAAATATTCTATTCCCAACCTCTGAAATAATTACCTCACTATATCTCAAGCAAGAACCAATGTCAGATTTTGTTTGGTTGGCTTCATTTTTATTAGGACAAAGGCAATTATTCTCATTTAAGCTGGCAATGCTGTTCATGTCATTGTTTGTACTGACTCTATCTCAAAAAGAAATGTGTTCAATGTGATATTAAAAATATAAAGAAATAAAGAAATACATGCAAAACATTGTTATACAGAATAAATTCAGACTGATCTTCCAATAATGTCCCATTTTGTCAAGGAAGATAAATTAAAGAAGATCATTCCTAGCTGATCTGCCTGAAATTAATGCCCTGAAATTAAATTAGCAGACTAAAGCAGAAAGAACAAAATATAAAAGTAAACAGAATCAAGAAAAACAAAATATCCAGCAGTTAACAGCCAGTTTTCACTCCAGAATGACTGCTGACACTATTAAGAAAAAGGTGGCATCTTGAGACTATTTATTTCCTAAGATCCTTTTGCCTGACAATGGAAAAGGTTTTTTGAAACAGAAATCAAATAGCAGTAACTTTCCTCACAATATATCTCTCATAAGGCTAATGCACAGTTTTTTGAGGATGGTGATCATTACTGGGTATGACATACAGAGGTTTAATGATTAGGAATACCTAATGAAAACTAGTAGATTTTTTTCATACCCTTGAGTCCGTATCATACCTTTTTCCATATGCCTTGTAATAAATATCAGCAGGAATTGAGTAAGTGACTCACCTTCATCTAGAGGAACCTCTTCCTCCTCGCAGGGAGAAGGAAGGAGAGGCTGCAGAGGTTCCATGTTGATTATGAGTTGCTTGTTCAAGGAGGGAGAGCTGCGACTCTGGGTGATGCTCGTTCTAAAAGAATGGGGAAAACAGGGTCAGTTTGCTTACTGTAAATAACTGCAGTCCAGTAGGTCTCATCTCAGAATCATTTTGCATAAATTACTAGGCCTTGAGCTGTTGTAAAAAGCTCTACACACTGAATGCTGCTTTCAGCTCTTTTGTGTTGCACCCTCCGCAAATGTAAACATTTCAACATCTGAATTGCCAGAGAGGTTTTGTGCTGATTTTGCTCCTTTACACTGCCTGCTTTCCTTTCTTCTTAAGCAGGATTTCAGAGTGTTACCCCTCTTTACAGTGCACAGCAAACACTAATATTTGGATTCAAGGAAGGGAAAAGTTGTTCCATTGCCTCCAGAACTGGAAAAAGGATTTGTTACAGTTTGAGCACTGAGGATCAAAGACTAAAGAAGAACAACTCTATCTCTGTGGTTTACAGATACAGAGTGCTCTCACTCAAACCCAGGCTCCCCAGGTGTTGTCTCTACACCACGCCTCCCAGCACTCACACTGGTTTTCTTTCTTGCCTTACTTCACTCTAAGAGGCTTTCCTGGTAGCAGTTGTTAAATATGCTACGAAAAGTTTTAGGAATTCTGCAGATTTTATTCAGGCACGATGCTTATTAGCCTAAAAATGTATTACTGAGAATATAAAATGGCTCTTTTGAATATTTTGTCTAGGATTTACATGATACAGGGCTAAAGCAAGAGTCCTGCAGTAAATTTTAACCATTATAAAACCATTATAAAAAATATTTACTTTGACAAGAGCAAAAATTAAATGGAAGAGTATCCTACTTAACTTCAAATGGTATACTGATACGGTGCTGAAGTTTCACAAAATGCATTTCAAGTCTGCACAAAAGGCTCAACTTAAAATTCCACATAAGCTGAACAAAGAACCCATTGCAAGTCAGAAGATGGAACTGTGTGTTGCTGAAGGTAAGGGTAAACTTGGAACTCAGGTGTACAGCTCTTAACCCACACTACCTGTCAGTAAATATTCCGTGGGAACAAACAAGCTTTCTTGCTCAATTGACATGATTTCTTGTGCCATAACACGTGCCCAAAGATATTTATATCCTCATTTGTATTCTCTTATAACTATTTATTGTAACTATTTAGTTTAAATTTTCACTATCCACAGAGGATTTTCACTCAGGTTATTATAATTACTGTCACTCCAACCCAATGGTAAATCCATAGGCTTTTTATGCAATCCCTGAATCTTTGTTCTTCTTGCAAAAAGCTCTCAACTCCCAAAATACAAGTTGTGCCTGGGAATAGCCATAGGCTTCTGCTCCATATTTATTTACAAAGATCTCTCCTCCAGGACACCCTGGAAGAAAAACAAGAAATCATTCATTCTGTGCTTGGCAGAAGAATTTGCCACTGCATTAATCCTGCATGATGACACACTCCAACAGATTTTCAGTACACAGTGCTTTAAATGTAATTTCCAAACACAGAGATACTGAGCAATACCCTCCTCTCAACTACATATGTCTTTCTTAATGCAACGATGGTACAACTGAATTGATTTTGAGGGTGACAGCAAAGGGGGGAAAAACACAGATATATAGCTATATAGATATATAAATATATAGATATATAGATATATAGGTATACAGATATATAGATATATAGATTTGTGTTTACATTCAATCAAATATTTTTTCTGAATATTTCGCTTCTGAAAACCCATCATTTCCTATCCCCAAATCCTCTTTTTTAAAACATGTAACTTTTTTAAAACATGCTCTTTTTTTGAGCTGAAAATTTTCTATAGTTTTTGCCTGCTTGTGCTTTTAGAAGGATCAGCTCTCTCTGTCTCCCATTTAACAACCTGAGATATAAAAGCATCTGAAATAATTATATTCCTTTTTCTTTCTAAGAAACTGAACTTGGAGCTTCCACAATATTATAAATGCAAGTTTTGTACAAAGGGTAATGATAAAAGAGATACATTGCTATTTATGGATAGCAATGCTATTTATGGATGTTAAATCCATATGTTGTTGCTTTATAAAATTATTTGTTCTCTGATCATCTTCTTCTTTATGTACACTAAATTTTAAATTATGTCTTTAAAATACTTCTAAATATAGAAGTCAAAGAAAAGCAAAATAAAAGATAAAAAATAAATGTATGAAAGTCTTTTCTCATCCTGGAACAAAGAAACCTCTTGGATAGTAGGCAATAAACTATTTCCTAAAGTGAGCAACTATTCTCATTTTAAATGCATTTGTGTGCCTAAGTACTTTATACTGTCTCAATGATGCATCTATATTCTGCCTTCTGTGTTTTCATTTAACACCTTCTAGACCTTCACTACCACATTTTAAAGTGTAATCTGGAAAAACGTGTTTGAAATTATGCCTGCATGGCCTAACTATTAATTACATAATGTGGCTGAACAACGTATTATAAATATTTACTGCAAATATATTCCCATCTTTTACTAAAGACAGTCCACTTTTATCTAAAATATAGACAGAATAGCAATATCCAATTAAAAATAAACAAAGCATATTCCTCCCAAACATGAAATCTCAACAAAAAATGGAATATGGCTGTAGAATGTTCAGACTGTTAAGTAACTTATTTTTTAAAAAGTTTTCAAATAGTTTTCCCTGAAGGCCTCTTTCTTTTCTCCAGAGCTTTATTCAGGTTATTAGGAATTTTTACTGTTACTACAATGAGTGATAAGGACCTGAAAGAATTAGTTTGCTTGCAAAGTCTAGCAGCTTATTTCTTACAAAAACAAATTTTATTCAAAAAAAAAAAAAAATTCACTAATATTTTTTCCTCTTTCCTGAATGAACTTCCCCCTTTTTAATCTAACTGCATTATGGAAAAACCTTGAAGTGTACTTTGAAACATACCCATAAACATATACAAACCAAGAACTTTCAAAATCAAACAAAATCTAGGAATGAAATTGGAGTGTCCTTTTCTGTCAGGATCATATAACAACAGCTTATCCCATAACACAAAAAATAATAAAAGTTATCAATCTGGCTGATTATTTAAACTCAGCTTCAAAGCAGCACAGATTAGGTTCCCCTTTATAGGAGACATTTGTCCAGACTTTGTAGCATTGTCGGACACATATTTCCTAAGGCTTGCATGCGTAATTGTGGAAGCTCAGGATGACATCCATTGCAGCTGATAGAAAAGGAAGGAGAATATTTCTGTAGAAAGCAATAATCCTCCCTAGTCCTTAAACTTTAATACTGAAAGTCAAGACATACCTGTGAACTTCAGGAGGTTCCCTCTGGATTTTAGAGCTTGCCTCCACAACCTCTTTGGCTACTTTTCCACTGCATTAAAAGATGAAATGAATATTCAACTAAATATTAAGATACATGCCAAGAACTAAATAAATGTATAAAATTAAGTTACATTTAAAAAAATATTTAAATTAAGCAGGAAAAATTGCAATAAGGTGCATACATATTGTTCCCGAATAAAATTGCCCACAAAAAAGTTACCAAAAAAAAGCAACTTTCTGTAGTAGAACACCACAGGTTGAACTGGACTATCTATCTCACATCTGGTTCAGAGCTGCCCAGCTGCAGGGGGCACAAAATCTCTGCATTGGCCACACATCCTAGTTTTTACAGGAGCTACACCAAAAGTGGAGCTATCTGCTGGTGGAACTACTCTTGACAGAAGTGTCTGTGTGAAAACTCCTGCTTAATTTTTCAGTGACACTAGAAAAGGCAGCAGGAAGACTTTCAAAACTTGATGTCAGCTAGGCGCGAACAGACCCTCCAGCAGTAACAGCCCTGAATTTGCCATGAGTAATTACTTACATTTTCTTACTTCCTGAAATGATTTACTATGAATAAGAAACAGCAAACACCCACCTATATCGAAATCTACTGCCTTTAAAGAATATCTTGCTGCTGGACATTGTCTTGATCTGGCTGGATTTTGCATACCTTGAAAAAAAATAACAGAGGCTGTCACCTTTTCGAGGACATGATAAGCAAAAATTAACCAGGCAAATTAAAAGCTTTGTTATTTTTATACCATAATGTTCAAAACCTGAGCTTTTCAACTTTTTTAAGGCCTTTATACAAACTAGAAAATGAAGCACACATAAAATCATTCAGACAGCATAGAATGACTGAACATGGAACAAGTGATTGTCATGAAAACAAGAAAATTAAATGCAGACACTTTCTGCATGTCTATGAATTTTCATTCCCAGGATGAAGGAAAGACCATGGTATTTCAAAGGCTCTGGGACTTGTGTCCTAACACCAGCTTGTTTGTGGGAAAATATGGCTATTTCTACTTTTCCACTAGGAAAACAAAGAAATAATAAAGACAACAACTTGTCTCCTGAAGTAGGTGCTTCTGCAATATCTCTATTCAGTCAGCTTCTTAGTAGCCTACATCATACCCAACTGCTTCTCTGTAATCAACAGGTACACCGCAACATTTTATCTTTATAGAAAAGACCATGGAACAGCACCTCACAGGCCATTTCCTTGATGTTCTCTTGAAAAATGGATAATTGATTCTGTACAGCCTCTAATTCCCAGATCCTACTAAACTCCCTAAGGAGTTCATGAGAGTACAGGAAGAGTAAGAAGGAAGGAGCAGCAGAGAGCAACTGCAGTCTCCATTCCCCATCTCCCTGCTCAGTACAAGAAGGACATAAAGGAGTCAGAAATGAAGGAGTAAAGTTGATTCTGGAATGAAACAGGGGAAGGGTTTTAGTTCTGTCTTTGTTGACAAATTGAAATAGAGTGAAAAGGTTAAAAGGAAATTAAATTAAACTTCTCCAATGCAAGTCTGTTTTACCTGTGACAGTAATTGGTAAGCAATCTTTCTACCTATCCTAAGCTATAGGCTATTTTATCACACCTTTTCATCTTGACCTGGTGAGTAGAGGGAGTGAAAGAGCAGCTGGGTAGGCATCTGGCATTTAGCCAAGATCAAACCCCCTAAACCATGTGTTTGTGACCAAAACCCAAGCAGTTAATATTACAGCCATTTCACAACAAGAGCAGAGGGGTGATATTCCTCTGAGTCTCCCTGAAACATCTTTACTTTGAGCTAATATCTACTCAAAGAAGGTAATTTGTCTTCTTTAGGGGGAAATCATCTTCTATTCCTTATTTATTTCTTGTAACATGAAATAAAACTACTCAAACACCATGCAGTATTTTCCTACTTAAACCTACTGAAACAGAAAATGCTTCCAGACAGACTTCAAATTAGTCTGTATTTATAGACTATACGTAGGCTTGATATAGTCTCAAGCACAGTAAATGCTGACATAGATAATTAACAAATGCATTTTGCCAGCTCCTACTTCCTTTTTCTTTTCTATCCAATTAAATATATCAGTTGGATAGATTATATATTATTGTATCACTGTTGAAACTAAAGAGAGTCTCTCCTCTAAATTAAAGCAGGTCATTAACATTCAGATTAGAAGATACATTTTTCCTACTTCTTTTTTATTTACCCTTACAGCAGCCCCCTGGTGTGGCTGTATGCCAACACAGAAACAGCAATATTTATAAAATATGTGAGAACCTGTAAGGAAACACTAAGTAGCAAGGATAAAAGCTGCATGCCTAGAGGGAAGCATCAATAAACAGATCTAACAAAGTCAATGGAGGGCAGAAAGAATGCAGAGTTTTTAATGAGGAATTATTAATAGAGTCTCTTTCAGGGAATAAGGAGGTTGATACTACTTTTTTTTATCACTTTACAGGCTTTTTTTGTATAACAAGATCACAGGTATGTTTCAAAATGTATCTAAGAACATTTTCTTTTCTTCCTTAAATCATTAAAAAGAACTGTTTATTTTTTAATCAACTCTTACAAAGTCTTGGATTTCAAGTGGAAGAACAATTTCCTCCTGGCAGAAGAGCCCAGAGAATCAAGCACGACAGACTTTTTTCCCTTCATTCTCAAGACTTTCTACAGCTGGGTTAAGATTTACTGCTGTGTTTCCAGACACAAGTGCAGTACTCTGTCCATCTCATATCTCACTACAGAACAGCAAAAGCATGGTGCTGGAGCCAAAACCCTCCTGTCTCATTTAGATTTTAAATTATTTCTAATACTAGCTTGAAGTGAAAGAATAATCCCCACTAACTTGCATATTTTCTGTTTATATTTTGCCTTCTGTTAGTTAAATGGAACATTTCAAAATGCACAATCCTCCACTCACATGCACTTTTTTTTTTTTTCCTATTAGTATAGATAATGACTTCAGGTGTACATACTTGTAAAAAGCCTGATTCTCCACCCCACACTTCCAAAGATGCTTGCAGGCTGCTGGTGTAGAGGTATGGAATGACAGCACAGCCTTCTTCTAAATGCAAGGAAAAGAAAGTAAATGAAAGCAGTGAAAATGCTGAATTCTCAGATTGAAATAGCTCTACCTGATGGCATCACCTTTAACCAGATACACTGAAGACTAAGTTTTCCTGTGTACTGTAAATCTGTGGTTCACCCACAGATGCACACACAACCCATATATAGCTGATATTTAAACTGCCCAGGCAATTTTTTCAGAGAAAATGAGATGCTTCAAGGAGGGGAGGAAGAGCATATGAACAAGTGGCCTTTAAAACAAACCTATAACTGGTCAAAATCAAATGAGGGAAATCTCTGTGTTCAAAATTCTACATCACACAGTTGCTGCACCACTCACACCCACCTCTCCCTCCTCTCTACCATTTGATGTCCTACCGTCAAAACCTCCTTGCAAACACACCAGCAGTCTTGATACCTCTGGCATTATTTCCTTCCTTCATTTTTTTTCCCTCACCTACATTCAAAACCATAACCTTAGGCTGTATATCTCTGACCTAGGGAAGAACTGATGCAGGCAGAAGTCTCTAGGATTCAATGACAACAGCCCAGTGATAGGACCCCAATTACATGAGACACACTCTGACCTTTTCAGCTCACCAAGATTTGAGGATGGGACTGTAATTATCACAAAAATACCTCATATTGATCCAAGTATCAATGCTTTCTTGAATTTGCAATCATATGCAGACATCTTCTATACTTTAGAGTGAGTGAGTACAGCTTTAGCACTTAAAAATAAATTAAAACTTGACTCTAAAGGTGTCCAAAACCATGTACAATCCACATAGCACAGCGTGAAAATTAGGTGAGGAATGTCTCAACCCTTTGCATATTAGACATTTTTTCAAAAATTACATTCATTCATATTCTTTATTTTAGTTACATTATTAAGTACAATTATTGATTATTTAGTAGTTTGATTATTTTAAAAAATGTCTTATTCAATCTTAATTAAATACAGAAGTTCTGTAAAAATATTAAACACAACCTCTTTTTGAGCTCCAAACACATAAAATGTCTTCCCTTCAAATTTCAGTTTATAGACATCACACCTACAAAGAGAAAAAATATTTTAGTATAGGAAAAAAAAAGATAGATCTACAAGTAAGAAAAGTAACTGGCATGTAAGTTTTCTTGATTAACAAAGTCAAGCAGGCAATCAAATTACAAAAGCCCTCTACAGACCTTACAAGATTTAGCATGAAGTTACTTAATAGTTTGATTTTTTTAGAGAACATAAGCCCAGAGTATTTCTTTTACATCCTTATGTACCTTCAAAGAATTAACTTTGTCTGCTGGAAAGTGAAGAGGAAATTAAAGGTACACAGAATCTTACATATATATTATATTTATGGGACAGTTTGTAATTCCTCTTACATCTTAAAATCTTACAATGTCTATTGTAATTAAATTGAGGGAAAGATAATATTCTTTTCACTATACTTATTTATCTGAGGCTTCATATCACACATCTAAGTAACAGAGTACTTATTACAGAGCACAACAAGAATAAAAAGAAAATGCTTAGCAACGTTTGTTATAAACAGGCTTTTTTGAGTTGCAAAATCTGTATCAAAACTTAATTTAATCAAGGTTAAGTGCTCAGTCTTCATATGGAATAACAGTGAACCATAAAAAAAGGCAATGTCATTCCTCTGCTTAAATTGTAATGGAAATTTTGCCATTACCAAAGTTAAAATGGAGCGTCTGCTGGTTTTGATAAATTTTGCTAAGGGTTTTGGATGTCAGAGTTGAATCTTGGAGGTAAGGAAAATGTTATACCTGAAACTTTATAACAAGTTTTCCTTTTACATGAGAAAACAAAAAATCATTGAGAAAGATTTTACGTTGAAAAGAAAATATCAAATACAAATTTGAGTTTTTATTGTGTAGTGCAAATTTCAGATAAAATTAGTTACAGTTACTAGCACTGACTTCTAAGCCTCTGAGATGTACAGAAGCAGTACATAGTGTTCAGATAAAACTCACCAGACTGACCTTTTAGCCTCTACTGTATCACTGAGAGTTTATTGGCTCCTCCTCCATCACTGCTTTACTTTTTATCTGGTTTACATATTAGTGCACTTAATAAGTGTGCCTAGATTGCACAGAGGATGCATAATCCTCAAGTGACATGAGAAGCTAAATGCTGGGAGATTCATTTCCCACAGGTTGGTGGGCACATGTTTGGCGGTGCTACTCTCTCCTCCGTGTGCCATAGACTGACATCACTGTTATGTTTTCCTTGTGCCAAAACCACAAACCACTGCAGTACTGTCACCACAGCTACCTGCAAATAACCCTGGGGAAACTGTACTATAAATCCTCGATTGCAAAGGATAGGGGTGTCCCCAGAGCTCCACAGGGAACTCAGTTGTACAGACAGGACTATGCTGATTTTACTTTCTGAGGATTTCAGGTTATTCAATAATCAGGGAAGTTTCTACAGATATGCAGCAAGGAGCCCAGCTTCACCTTTTTTCCACCTTTGATCCCACAAGACAAGCTGAGAACTCAGAGACGGAGCAGTCACAACTGTTGTTGGCATGCATGCAGCAGCAGGGCTAAAATGAGATTATCAGTGTCTAAGCATGACTGGTCACTTTTCACCACACTGCTGAGGGTGTGGCCAGCTGCTCTCAACATCATCTACAGGAGCTCAGTTTTACCTCTTCCTCAAATGTGCCTGAGTGAGGCTAATAAATTAAGTAAGTCCAGGAGTTCAAAACCAAACTAACCAAGGACAATTGCAAGGACAATTGCCCGTTTCTTAAAAAAAGAGACTAAAAAAAAAAAAAAATTCAAATGCATTCTCACCTCCCCCTCCTCTGTTTACCAAATAAGTTCATTTATGGTTTCAAATTTAGGGTAATTAAATGAGGAAATTGCAATATTTCCAAAAGTCAAATAAAGATTAAGGTGGACTCTCTGCCAGTAAACCTCACTGGTGATTTACAGATAGCTGAAAATCAACTTACTCAGTTTCAGCATTTGTAAATTATGTTGAGTAATGAACTCTGTAGAATAATTTTTACTGAGAGTTGAATGAGACCAAATTGTTGTTGTTGTTGTTGTTATTGCTGTAGTTGTTGCTATCTAAAATCCTTTAAACCAGAAACATGTTGGGACAGGAGAGGCAATATTCACATGGTTTTCCTTAAAGACAGCAAATGCAGGTGAAGATGGTAGGCAGAGAAGACACACAAGGAAATATGCTTATTTATTAAAATATTCTTACAACATATGCTTACCATTTTAACAAATGTATTCTTTTATTCCCCTGGAAAACTACAAATCCTGCAGCTGTAAATCCTAAAAATGTAGTTGTCCCGAATAAGTCCTTGAAAGAGAAAAAGGAACATAATAACATAACTTTCCCCACATCCAATGAGGTATTTATTACTGATACTGAGGCATTTCTTACTGATTTTTTACTGATAGCATAAATTGCTACTTCATTCTAGATAACCTTTATTTTATTTTCCTCTTCAAAACAAATTTTGCCTTCAAAATACACACTTCTAAAGGAAAGGACAGCCCTTGCAATAAAGACCTCATTTAGTTCTAGGCATTTGAGTAACAAAATGCTTTGTTTCCATCTACCTGTAGCTGATGACACCAGGAACTCCTTAGGTAGACAAACCAAATTTATTGAAAATGTACTTCTGTGTATGTTCCATTCTTAACAGGAGGACTAACTACAAACCAGGGATTCATATCTGCTTCAACACTGATACTTTTTAAGATTTCACAATACATTGCTCCTCTGCAAGATGTTGTGTTGGAAATACTATTAACAGACAGCATTTACTAATATAAGCTTCTGGTTTGTACTCATGGACTCTTCAGAGCAAACAGGAAGAAACAGTGGTTACCTTTCAAATAGAAAATAAATTTTTTAAAATATAACTCCATTATAAAAGTTCCAGCTTATCATTTTTGATTAATGATTGAGATGATTTTTGTATTAAATCATGGATTTTCTGTCCATCCCAAGTTCCATACCTTCATCTTGATAATCAACTTTATTATGCCTTATGTCTTAACAAAAAAGTAAAGGGGGACAGAAACAGGGATGGTTCTGGAGCAGCAGTTGCAGCACTGCAAGGAGCATGTCACAAGGAGCCTGCCAAGAACCTTGCTTTGAAGTTCACTTTGAGAAGACAGACAAATTTTCTACAGGCATGGGTGATGAACTTCTGATTGGCCCCCACACTACAAGCCCTGCCACACAGGTAAAGGAGTAATTCTCAGCCAGTTATGCCTCAGTTTCTGGGATGCCTTTTTAAAAATCTACAGTATGGTTTCAAAGTAAATTTTACTACATCACTGACTTCACTAAGCTCTGAGCCAGACCCTGTCTTCTGCCTTTCACACAGGAGCACCATTCCTAACAAAGTGTATACAAAATCTTATGCAGTTTTGTGTTAGAGCTGGCTGCTTAAGGATGACCACCACCAGAACAGCAAACTAAACTGGACTGCTGTCCCAGCAGAAGAGATAATAAATGGGACAAAGCAACAGCAGTGGCTAAACCACCAAGCAAGTCACTCTAAAAATAAACACTGCAGATGATACATATACAACCAAGTAATTAAAAATGCACGCCTACAAGATAATCAGAACTGGTAATCAAGATCACCTTCTTACAGAAGACCGCAAAATAACAAAGTGGGAAGTAGGGCTGGGAAGTGGGTTTTCCTCCTTGTACATTTGGCTTGCTGTTCTTCCTAAGATTTGTGTATTTTGATGGTGTTTGAAAAACTGATCTGCCATGGACTATCAATGTTTTGCATTTTCTTGTCAAAATAATGGTGAATCTTCAAAATCTTGGCAAACAAAAAATATTTCATACCTGGAGTAATTAAAAGAAACCACACTAAATGCAAAGAGATTACAGACTGCTATCAGAGTTTATGCCATTACAATCTACTAAATTCTCCTGTGATGTTCTGCTTCCTCTGAGGAGATCCTTTTTTTGACTGATGCAGAAATGTTACCCAGTCTGTGTTCTTCCAAGGCTTAAGCAAGATATGTACTTCCAGGGCAGCTTTTTTAGAAATGGCTCGCTATTTGCACCCTGATAAAAACCAGAACTAAATCAATTCCATTACTAGCTTTTAACTAAATGTTAGTAAAAAGAATGTTTTATTAAAGGTTAGTAAAAAGAACTGTTACCTTGCAAGGATGAGGATCAACACCATAAGTTTCCAAAGAATTTGCTTTAAGAAGCAAGTTAAATTCAGCAACAGCTGGGCTCTGACCTCTGAAATTAAAAAGGAAAGCAGAGGTTGACAGCAAAAAGAAATAGGAGAAAAAGACTTATTGACTGGAGAATTTAAATGCCTAAAGACAGAGGAAAGGAAAATTTTCACTGACATTCAAATTATTTCAACCATGTTTTGTTTGTAATAAAAAGACAGAAAACTTTTTATATCATTTCCTCTGCTGAATTGTACAGGGCCTGATGTTTTCAGGTAAATTCTGAGGATTTTTTATAAATCCTGAGATAACAACAACAGAATTATCTTATATTTTAAAAGTATTTGTTGTCTTTTGATACCCTCATGTCGGCCTTATTATGAAATAAACCTCAGCATCTTTTTTCCACAAACTCTTGCTCCCCGTTTCATTTAAAAGGATTGTGAAGATTAACAAACATTCCTTCCAGTGCAGGCTATAAACACAGCAATCATATTACACTGCCTACTCAGATGTATGCCTAATTATAGCAATGCCTGCTACCAACATGATAGCTCAGAATCTGTCAGCATTTCCATTTATACACCCCTATTTTTAGGGTGTCTATAATCAACAGTGAATATGCACTAAAGCCCAAAATGTGACATGAAGACTTGGGGTCTAGAGTAAGTTTTATCTGATATTTGGTAAGCTCTAACACAGATTTACCATTCCCTGTTGGATAGTATTTCAGACCACACTTTTGTGGATCTTTTAATTCTGAATTAAAAATATATATATTAGAGAAGAAGTGGCCTTCTTTGTCTTTCTTGTTTCAGTCTCTTTCTCACCACTTGCCAGTGGAGAAGAGCATTTATTAAGTGGAACCAAAAATTACAAATGTGTATTTATACAGCTAATAGTTAAGGAGAAAGCAGCATGAAAGCAGCAATCAAAACAAAAATGTTTACTTTTCCACTCAGTTTTTTGGTAGCTCTGCTAAGCTTTTTCTCCATCTTAAATACTACAATTCACAATTTTATATGTCATCACAACTGTAAGCCCAAAATGACCCCTAAAAAGACAACAATTTTATTTCATGTACCAGTCAACTGCATTTGACAGAAGTGAATAGCTAGTTTGACCTAAATTTCTTTGAATAGTTAGGTTGCATAGTGAAAAGTCAAAAAAATAGTTTGGTTGCTTATTAGATATCAGGCCTTACAAAAACAAAGGATTACATAACATATTTTTTTAATCCACCTCTGTTTGCTGGCACAAAAGATAATCAATCTTCTGGTTTTAGTGGATCAAAAAATGGCTAGTAGTTTGATACAATGCAGTTTGGGGAGTTGGTATACTGAAATGGGGAAAAAACCTCAACTTGCTATTACTATTAAAGAGACTTTAAAGAAAGTATGATCAAGCTCCCCTCCCATACAGCTCCCATGCAGCCTCTGCAACTATGATGATTCTGTGTACATCAAGTGAAACAAGCTGTGATAGTTGGAAAAAAAGGAGAAGACACGGACAAATTTGATCTTATCCAATTACAGACTAATCAAATGGCAACAGTGCAAAGCCCTAAAAGAACATCACAAAGCACAAGAGTCAAGGACAACATCAAATGAAAAAATCCTCATTCAGCTCTTATCAAAGGATTAAAATTTAAGCCTTGATAATATGCTTTTCGTGTGTAACTTAGTAATGAAATTTTTCTTACTAAATAAAAATATAACTGTAACAAATCCTATCAGCAAAGTCAACATTTTTTAATCAATCACTGTTCTTACATTAGATATGCCTTCAATTTGCTTTGTTAAAAAACCTTTAAGCTTTCTATATGCAACAAACAGCCCTACACAAGAATTTATAGTTACTCACTTATGCAAGAGTTTTACAGTGAAAAAGCAAGGAATATTTAGGCAGTCATATTTGCTTCTTTGAAACTCAGTACTCTCAGGAAATTCAGGTCTCAGTGCATTTATTGCTCTTGACCATAATTTTCAGTATTAATTCAGCATTGAGGGAAAGATATTCTCTTTCTATATGTTGCAGGCACTGCAGCATCCATCTGTCACATGGCAAAGATATTGAACAGGACCAAAAAAAGAAACTACTACTCAGAAAAGTTTCTGCATACCATACCAATGATGAAAAGTGGATTGTTGGTGAAAATAAATTTCCACAGCCATTAGCTATGAATTAACTATTCAACCTCTAGGAATCAATCAATCCAAAATTCCTAATAAAATTTAATGAAGCAAATTCTTCAATAGAACACTGAGAAGTATGCAGCACACTCTGTTTTAACTTGAGGCTCATGAGAAGTATGCACTAGAGGATGTAAAAGCTCTTTTTACCGCCCAAAGGGCAAGGAAGCTCAACAGGAAATAACTTCCAGGGTGTGTCACAGTAATGGTCTACTTGCTTCATTCAATGCCAATGCCAATTCATTCCAGAAGTTTCTCCCCTTCATACCTTTCCTTTGAGGTATGTATCTGTTACATACTAAAGTTGTAAATCTTGGTGCAAGTTAAGGATGAAATACCATAGGATTGAGCATTAACTCCTTTTGACAAAGAAGACCATGTAGCAAAAACAGCAAAGAAAAAAGCATTTTCAATGCTATTCTCATCCTCTTGGACCCTGAGGGCCAGTAGTGAGGTAATTTGATTTGTCGTCTCTGATTTTCTTACTGATTTATAAAGTGCTGTGAGATACTGGTGTTACAAACTGGTAATAATAACAATTTCAGTCCATCCTTTTGCCTTATCTCTAAGTCACGAAAATGTACTTGCTGCAGAATACAATAGCAATACTTTCCTAGAGTATGTCCTATCTATGTTTAATTTCTGGACATTTGCGGTTTGTAAGGTGTATTAATGTATTTTAATAAAACAACACATAAACAGGTACATAATGGTCTGGCCTCTGGAGACATTACATATTCACTTCCCTGCAAACCAGGGACAACAGGCATAATGCTTTAAAAAACACAGGCTCAACCTCCATCAGCCACTCTTTGCCCTGCCCTGCATTCTTGGACATATTTTACTGTGATCTCAGGAGAGACAACAGTAACAACTTCAAGAAGGATGTCCTCCTGTTAAATATTCCAGCTGTTATATCCCAGAGCTTGTAGAGGACACTTCCCAGCAGAACTGAGTTACCTGGGGTTCCTTTTAACCTAAAATAACACTAGAACTCTGCTAAAGAATCAGCACACTTAGCTGCACTGTAAATTGAACACAGAATTGCTGACCACATGAACAAGTTTTTGCTGTTGCTGAGACTCCAATTGTTATAAAATTAAAGTGTTAGTGGTCTTGATCAACTTTTACTTTAAGCTCAGAATATTGTGACAGATAGTGGAGATGTTTTTAAATGAAGTCTTTTTGCTTTTATTTTTTGTCATTTTTTCAATGGTGCTATGTGGCATAGAAATAAACCTGCTATGATTGCTAATATTTTAGTTGTAGTGGGAAAAATAGCACAGTAGTGGTGATAATCTCAAAGAAAAGCACTAAATGAAATTGGCACTGGTAAATGAAATTGCATTGTAGGCTGTAGTTCAGTTTATCAGAATAACAAGGCCAGCCTCAGCACATTGCCCAAGCAGCAGGGCAGCTCCCCAGGAACTGCCCAATCTGGCACTGGCAAAGGAAAGGCTTTAAATGTGTCTGTGTATGGAAAGAAACATTATCATCTAGGAAGTAAATGAATTGCTGAAGATTTCTGAAGTATACTAAACTTAGAAAGCTGAAAGAAAGAAGACTTAAATAACAAGCTTCTTAGAAAGAAGACTTAAATATCAATTTAAACTTTTACTGCAAAGTTGCTTTTCTCCCAGATAGATAGAATCCCACTAAGACCAAAATAACCACTTTAAAACAATAATCAAACTCTTTTACCAAGTCCTTTAAATACATGCATGCAGTGATGGTATGTGCCCCTTACATAACTCCTCCTACCAGAATGTTTCAAATTACTTGTGTGCGTTTGGAGATCAGACTGAGATGATGTCTCTGAAGTCTGTGTTCAGACATTTGTATTTCAGCTTTACTTCATAAATTGATGCAGTGACACAAACAGCTTTAAGTGCATTCAAAGACAGAACGCACTTGCAGAACAGACACAGTTTTAATTTATCTAATATTAATTTTAAATGTATTCTCATGATACAGAGAAATTTGCTAAGCTTTCTAGTTTTATTATCAGAGTAGATTAATATTTCTGGTCCAGCTGCATCTAGCCCATAAAGCCTTCTCCAAATAGAGAAGAGGTGAGGAGGGAGGAGAGTGGCAGAGGAAATTGTTCCTTTCAGCTGATGAAGAAATTGGTACATTTTAAAATTTCACACAGACATCTGAAGATATCAGTGTGTTAAGTATGCAGAACCTGACTCCAAACCTCACCCTTAGACAGGCAACAATATTATGACAAATGATTACAGATTACAGATCATGATTATGACCACTCTTCCCAGGGAATAAAGAAGTTAAAAAATGCAGTGCCTGCATGAGTGCACATACACACAAGAAAAATCTCTGCTAAAGCTAAAAAATTATCAATGTGGCCATAAATTTTACAATGTTTTCATCTCAAGCAGATTATCCTTTCTAATGAATACTTCCTGGAATTTTATAAAAAGAAAAATCCCATGTATGGATATATTTTTTCAGTTTTTCAAAAGAGAATGAGAAAGTCAACTCTTTAGTCTGTGAAGTTATTTCTCTAGATTACTGCTACAACTGTCTCTTCCATTAAATTCCCACTCAGGGAAAGCTGTGCCTCACCATAGAGCTTCCAGAAATATCCTCTGTACCATGCAAACACTAATAGAACTAAATAACATCTCGTTCTTACTTTTTTCTAGGTAGTGAAACCAGAATTACAAGAACAGTTCCATGATTTGAATTGGTTTTAAGCACACTTCTGTCAGAAGAAATATGGTTTGGAAGAAAAAAGCTTTGAGGAAATCAGCTCACATGGAATGTTTCAGGGAAAGGACTAGGTGACTACATTCCAACCATCTCTCTAATTCATCCAGGTTACAGCTGATATGAATTCTGGAGTAAAAACACTGGGAAAATGTAGCAGAATAGAAACAAATGATTCACTTATTACACCACACACAATGATCTTTTGATACTTAGTCCTTTTTCAAGCAGTGATAGTGGCCAACATGCAGCCTGATAGATAAATCTAAATGACTTCACTGGGAAAGTTAGGCAGCATATGATACCAAACCTGAAATGAAGAAAGCACTGGACTCGTCCCTACAAAGCCCTCAGTACATTTTGTATAATTAGAAACACAATATACTTTGGGCCCTGAAGCCTGGGAAGCACTTATCCCTGCAGCAGCCCAAGCCCTGCTCTGTTCCAGACATCCCTTTCAGCTCCACATAAGCCTCAACAGATCCTTGATCCCCAGAAAAGTGGCTTCTGTCTCCTCTAACATGACGTGCATGTTTTGGAGCATACTGTCTGTCCTTTCAGTTGAATTGCCCTAGTAGATACCAAATTGATTAAGATACTACTAGAAGCTAAATTTAAAGTGTACATGACTGGCCACCAGCACAATGCATAAAACCATATAATATGCACTTTTAATTGTGAGAAGGACTTAAATGAACAAATCCACCTTATTCTGGACCAGCTAAATCAAAATTCAGTTTTAGTGTTTTTTAATGTTTTAATGTATGCTGAATTTCAATGTATACGACATGCAAGAAGTTGTTTAATTTTGAATGAGAAAGAAAAGCTCACAAAGAAAAGCATTTTCTAGCAACCATTGCCAAGTCTTTTAGGACAGCCTCCCAGATTGTACTCAGACAGTAACATTTATAGTTATGCTTGCCAGTGGCTCCACTGACAGCTGCACAAGAGCTGGAGAGCCACATTGGTGGAGACTGGGATATCCTGTGCTCCTGCTGGCACCAGTGTAAAAGCCACATGGGAGCTGATGGGATGGCAAAGGGAACACAGCAAGAGTCAAAGGAGCACAGGAAATTGAAACCTGCTTGAATCCTCACTGAGTAGTTACAATGTAGATGATGAAGCAAAGGATAGAAATGTTATATGCTTTTCAAAACAAATTTAAACAACACTTCTCTTTTAGCTTGGATCAAAGACAAGCAATAATTTGCTAGTCTGGTTTTCAAGGAAATACTCCCTCTATCTTAACATTTTTGAGATAGTTATTATCAGAAAATGACAGTGATTTCACACCCTCAGAGAAAAATTTTCTTCCCCCAAAAGACAGTCTTTCACATATGATTCCTGCAAATCATTTGGTACACAAAGTAGAGACAAAAGCCTATTCAGTAACACTCAAATATCTCAAACCTGCATCTACACTGACCATCCAAGGGAATAAAATCCCCTTATATTTACCTACACAAGTTCAGCAGCGAAAACAGGCATTTGGACATGTCATGTAATGTGGAGAGTGTAGTTCAGACCTGGCTGTTAGAAAGAGGGCACAGTCAGATAGATTTATTATGAATGGGCATTGTGTGAGACAAAGGCCCACAGAAGCAGGATATCCTTGAGAAGTGGGAACTCTATGAAAAGTAGCAAATATGGCGAAAAAGTAGGACGAGAAAGGAGAATCCGCTAGAAACTGCACGTAGCTAGTAGAAGAAGAAAGGAGAATTTGCACGTAGCCAGCTAGCTGCAAAGATAAGCAAGGCCAACTGCAGAAATGCCAATTTAGGAGGAGCTGACCTAGGAGCTGACCAATAATGAGCTTTACTTTTGCAATATTCACGAGGTCATTATAGAATGTATTTAACCAGAGCTATATGATCAATAAACTGAGTTTCGTTGGTGAACCATCTGGTGTCCGCGTCTCCCTTCATCCGACAATGTAACTTTGAAAAAATAAATATTTGTGGAGGGCTTTCAGGTATATTCAAGGCTTTTTACATAACATTTCCATAAATATGTGGTGCAATACTTCATATCAGAACTAAAAATGGAATACTAGTTTTCAGATGGCATATAAAAATCAGAGGAAAAACCCTACCAAAACATTAGTCCTATAAATATAAGTTCCCTTGTTAGAGGCATATATCAATACTTCCCTTAAAAATCTCTGTATTTTCTGGTGCCTAGCCTGTGGGAGCTCTGGCTGTAAGGTATATTTCCAAAAGTAGGGAAGTTTATCAGAGTAAAAACTCTATTAAAAGACATAAGACATGGCATCAAATTTGTCAGAAGATATTTTTTAAGTCTGTCTTTTATCATGTTCTGCACCTCCCCCTCCCTTAATGAGGGAAGAAAAATTAATTAAGATTCTCAAGACAACCACAACTCAACAAACCTGCCATGAATTTCTGTCTGTCACATTTATAGTTTTGCAATTGAGTGCAACAGAAAGTCACACAATGGATTATATTTTGTTAAATCCAGTGATGACCTCATAGCCAAAGCCAATAAGAAATAATGATACCCTGTCATACATTTGCTTTAAGTAGTTAAAAAAGGCTTTTAAATAACACTGAATGAGTCACTGGAAGCTGTCCCAGTGCCCTACTGTTGCTTCTGAGATACTCCCCTCTTGATCTTCATGCTCCTTTCTTAAGCTAAACGCTTCCATCTTTCTGTAGGACAGAAGAAAAGGTGGGACCAATGAACAGGTCTTAAGGACATTGACACAGGATTCAGAGAAGAACTGGCCTCTTCCAAGCCCCAGGCCTTTGGTGATATGGAAGCCTACTGCTGGAGAGCCTACTGTTTTTTTCACATTTTTACACATGTGAAAAAAACCAAAGGATCTGTCTCACAGAACTGAAACAGAGAGGTTACAATTCTGAAGGCAGATGAATGGCAGCTGGATTAAAAAGGCTCTCAGTATCATCTGTTCTTCTCACATGTTAGCTGTCAGCTAACATGTCACTCCAGTATCATGTAAGAAAAGACCTGAGGGACCCCTTGCAACTCTTAAAAATACACACTGAGCAGCCCAATATTAATTGTTATCAGAAAATTTGACTTGCTGAAGAATGCATTGAAGCACAGGTGCTAATGCCAGAGACAAGCCTCTTTTTTCCTATAACTTTTTACCAGCTAGTTATACTGAAATCTGAAAATCTAGCACTGGAACCCTCCCTATGTACTTCATAATACGTCAGATATGTTTTATTAATTTGTACTGCTAGAATAGAGATCCTTGGAATTAAATATCCATAAAAAGGTAAAACTTCTGTGACTGGCAAATGTCTGATGTAAAAAAATGTTAGGGAATGATCAGTTTGGGGAAGACAAAGAGCTGCAGTGGGAAATTACCAAATAGCAGCTACCCAGATAGCTCTGAAACTGCCTTTATTCTCTGCTAATAGACAAATAGGTAAGGCACACAAGATGCTGACATAAGCAAACAGAAAACAAAAGTGGCAGTTCTTGAGAGCTGCAAAGAGCTACAAGCCACTGAGCCTAAAATTCATAACATACAAATTGATTAAATATAGAATAGAAAGGAAATTAAAGAGCATATAATGAGAATAAAGGAGAGCAACATATAGAATATATGAGAACAATTCTGCTATAAAACATAATTATGTCTCAAACACCTCCTGGTTTGGATTTTTTTTTGGGTTTTTTTTTTTGGTTTTGGTTTTTTTGGGGGGCTTTCTTGTTTTGTTTTGTTTTGTTTTGTTTTGTTTTGTTTTGTTTTGTTTTTTGTAGGAACTAGAAGATCCACAAGCAAAAAAAAAGTCAACCTGATACCATCTGATTTCCAAAAAGCAATAATGAATGGTGTCCCTTGACAAGAATACTGCAGAAATTCAGGGACATCCTCACGTGCTGAGCAACCACTGATGAAGGAATTCCGGACCTGGAGAATCCCAGAGGGGCCTGTGTGAAAGTCTATAACATTTACTGTCACAGGATCAGACAGATTACACCAACAGGAAAGGGGATTTAAAAGATGAGCTAAAAATGTGTCTAGTTACTCATAACAGGAGAGCTAGATAATTGCATTCACAAAGGATGTGCAGAATTACACATTCAAAAAAAGGCAAACCAACACAGAAAAATACATCTCTCACGGGGTTACAAAATATAAAACCCACCAGTACTGGCCCACCAGCTTTCCATCTCTTTTCCCAAATTTAAGTAAAGCATAAGCCTGTTCTTGAAAGACTGAATTCATCAGAATTTTCAATAGCACTGATGAAATATCTTGTTTTTAAACGTTGAATTTATCCTTTGGAAATCTGTGGACATTGCATGGAAAAATACTGACAGTAAAATAAGTTATTCTTATTTTAAAACATTGTTTCTATGTGTCTGTGTACCGTGCAGGCTGAACTGCTTTAAAAAATGTTAGATAAAAACCATTTAAAACATGATTTAACTGAAAGAAATACAAAGAAATTATATAGGTTCCATATTTAAAAAAAAAAAAAAAGGAAGACACATTAATACTGGCAAGCTTATTGTCATGACTGCTGAATTTTATAGGCTTCTGTAAATAAAAAGTGTTTCAAGCTTTAATTTTCCTAAAAATGAATTTTTCTCCTTTCTTTGCATTTGTTGAAATATGAAAACAGAACACAGAATAAGCAAGTGCAAAGGGCTTTGTAATCTTTCAATAAAAAAGCCCTTCTGGTTTATGTAATTAATAATTTGATTTCATTTGATTTTTTGCACATCCTGTGCCATTCCCTGTGTTCTGTGGACTATCCTCAACTAAGCAAGATGCCGAGGGCCTCATGAAATCTCCCTCTAGACACTCTGCTTGTCATTCACTAGCAACCCTGAAGAGGGTATAGTTGCACAGCTCACTGCTCTTTCTCTCCTGAAACTTATTTAACTTAAAAACCAAACTATTGACTAATGTGTTTTCTCCTTTGCTTTTTGTTGCAGTACTAAAAGTTTAGGACAGAAAAAAGAGCATGCAGAGAGTTCTGTATCTCACCTCCTTAGTCTTCCAAGGAAGTTACTTAAATACATTTCTGTGCAATTCACCACTATGTTAACCACCTACAGATAAAATAACCTAATTATAGTTTCAATCAGGTCAATATCTACCAAGAATTTTAGAATTGCACTACAGACAGAAATTTCTGAGCAAGAAACAAGTGCTACCTAAATGAAAGTTGTTATTCCACTAATCAACTAGAGCAGCTCTGATCATGAGAGCTGTTCCCACTAACCAGACCTACATTTCAAGCAAATGAAGTCTAAATTACCAGCAGTCATGCAGGATTCAACTATGATTAATGAAGGTTAACAGGCAAAGAAAACCCCCTAAGCTGAAACCACATTTTCAAATACAGCCTATCAGCCAGCATATGGTAGAGCTTCTATTATAATTCATGGAACAAAACCTCCTAAGTTAACATGCACTACTTGGAAACAGATAAAAGTATTTCTTAGCTGTCTCCTTATCAAACAGCATTATAAATTACCTGAATTCATTTTTATGCATTTCAGCTATTTTCTTCTCAAGCTTTTGTGACTGCTTCGGGAAAATCTTAAAGTCGCTGATGTAATTCTCTGGGTGTTCATCAGGATCATAATCACCAAGCTCAGCTGAGCAGATCCAAAACACAAAAATTAAATTGCGACGTTAATTAACAGGGAAATAAGTCAGTAAATGCACTGTAATCTGAGGTACTTCCACGCTCAGTAAGAATCCAGTATATCTCAAGAAATGCTTCTTTGAGGAATTTATAATTAACTGAAACAACAAATTCCTTATATCTGTCACTTTAATCAATGAGTTTCAAGAGAAGTTCAATAGTTTATTAACTACTGCATTAATTAGCAATACTGAACTATTTTCTGTGGCAGAAAATGCTCTGTAAAACAGGAGCTTTGGCAATGTTTCCCTTTGACTATCTATTTTTCTGGTACCAGGCAGATCTAAAATAATGGATTCCTGATTCTCCCCCTTTTCACATGATTTATCTACACTAGCATGGACTGGTCCTAATTCCGTTCTAGCAGAGAGACACAGGCCACAATGTTAATCAAGGTAACGGGCAGAACTTGATTTTACTTCTGAGAGATGTGTCACTTAGGTACACAAACCTGACATTTGGTGTTCTAATTTTCTGAATGAGTATCATTTAATAAGGGCTGGGCTCAGTTTTGGTTTGGATACACTGCCTTGTAATGCATTAAGAGCTTCATTCGCCACAAGGCTGAATAAAGGGAACTTTCACACATATGGTTTCCCTAATCAGACATATAGATGATTATTCCTCTCTGTACAATTCAAGACATCTATCTGAATTTGGTCCTGAGGAAATGATGGAGAGAGAAAGGAAAAATTTAAAAAAAAAAATGTTAGGGAAAATTACCTAAAATTTCTTTCCCCTTGAATTACATCTTCTATTTTTGTCAAAGATTCTATCATCACATAGGTCTTCTTTAACATAAAAAAGGGCATCAAATGACACTTTTTCCTGCCTAATTCAAACAGAATAGGCTACCTTTCCATTCAGGATTCAAAAGGGAGTTTTTCTCTTTTGGTAAGTGGAATCTAACAATGATGCCATACTTCTTCACTAAAATGCTAGGGTGACTTATTCAGTTTAATTTTTTAAGCTCCACTTCTTTGGCTAACTGGCTGAATTACTTACACCACCCCACATTGCATATCAACACAGGGAAACAGTACAACAACAACAACATCAAGAAGTTACTGCTAGCTGTAGTCACACAAGTTTTGCATTGCTTATTTGCTAGAACCAACATATGAGTGAAATTATTTAAAGAAGCCTGTTGTTCATACTTACCTTGGACTATACAGGCACCCAAGTAGGCAGCATCAGAAAAGGAACACAGCAAACGGCCATGGAAAATGTCCCTTTTTATTTGTAGATATAAGAGGTATCTAAAACATAATTTAAAAAATTAGAAACAATGTGCTATCTTTTTGTAGCAGATTTCACATTTCAGTGTGAAACCAGCTATGCAACTCTTTTGAATCTTTCTCTTGTAGTTTCAAATGACAGGAAAAAAAGGCAAAACACAACCACAAGTTAAAAAAATAGAGGTAAATAGATTTTTTTCCCAATAACAGTGAAATAATAAGTGCAAAAATAGCAAAACCCCACATAAAATGTCATAGTACACATTTTACTTAAAATATATCTATTACAATGGTCATTAATAATGTGAAATAAAGTATGGTAATGTAAGCTTGTTTGAGCACCCCTATTCTCATTATACACAAGTTTACACACGGAAATCTTTCTCTTACTGTAGGCAAAATAGCACACTGACCACAGAGAAGATTTTTTCCTCCTCTGGTTTTGGGCATTTTTTTTGGTTTTGGTTTTTTGGTTTGGTTTGGTGTTTTTGATGGTTTGGTTTTGGTTTTTTTTTTGGTTTTTGTTGTTTTTTGTTTGTTTGTTTGTTTGTTTGTTTTGGGTTTGGTTTGGTTTTGGTTTTTTTGTGGGTTTTTTTTTTTTAATTTATAAAGAATTCCAGATGAAGTTTGAAGGGAGCAATATCTTCATGAGGCCTAAAGAGCCACGGCATGGGGCACCTCTCCCATTCATCTTTCTCTAAAGAAATGGGGAGAAGAAAACAAAGGGTCATTCTACCTGTCCTCTGCCTTCTACCACAGGGAGCTTCTACCACTCACAGCTTCTTTCCCAGCACCTAACAGGTTACAGCCACACCATTCAGCTGCTTCACCCTTCTGGAAAAATAATCTATTTAAACATTGCTTTAGCTAGACAAAATCTACCATCTAGAGGGTTCTATCAAGAGTCAGTGGCTTCTGCAGGCCATCAGGACATTCCTTGACAATGCCAGTCCTCTCCAACCTTGAGCAACATACAACACAGCCAATAAAAATGTAGTTTACAAGTAACACCAATGTCAGACATATTTTGTCCAAGTTATCTTCTTCTGTTACTTGGTTATATAATGAGCTTCTGCATCAAGAACAAACCTGGAAATAGTATCTGAAGGGCAAGAGAAACTTTTCACATTTCCTTTCTACTGAATACAATAAATGGGATACAGTTCTCAATGAGAAAAGCAATCTTCTCTCATTGTAAACACATCCCTTTATTGCATTGCAAGATCTGCAGGATTTTTACACTTTGGGGCTTTTTAAATTTTTTTTCAGCACCCTTTTTTCCCCTTGTAAACAGTTTCCAGTAAAAGCTCACAAATTCACGTCTGTATGTTTGTACTGCTATTCTACAGGTAGATCCCATAGGAACTACCTGTAACAGAGTGCACCAGAGGCCTCAGTGAGATAAAGTAAAAATTCTTAATCTGCAATGACAGAGTACCAGAAAATATTTTATTGATGTAAATACCATATATAACTTGGGCAACTGAGCAGTCCCTACGCAAAAAAAAAAATTTGTAAGATTTTCCAGGGCAAGAAAATGGGATGCCATTCTCTAGAGTGACCATTAGCTTGAGGCCAAACTGTGTTCAGCTTTTAAGCAGTGCCAAAAACCCCACCCAAGGTTTCAGAGAATGACTTGTTAGCTAAGCTGTGAGGTCAACAAACCAACATGTATGATTTCTAAGCAAATAGTTTGTTACTGACCACAGTCAAAGAGCCTCAGTGTCATTTGCCAACAAAACCAAGCAGTGTGGGGGGTCTGTTAACATAGCTGGAGGGAAGTGATGGCATCCAGAGGGACTTTAACAGGCTTGAGAAACAACCTGCTCCCACACACATTTGTGGAAACCTCATGAAGCTCAACAAGGCCAGCTATAAGGTCCTGCACGTGGGTCAGGCAATCCAAAGCACAATCACAGGCCAGATGGAGAATGAATTGAGAGCACCCCTGAAGAGAAGAGCTTGGGGATGTTGGTGGATGAAAAGCTCAACACAACCCAAGAGTGTGCAATGACAGCCCAGAAAGCCAATCTTACACTGGGCTGCATCAGAAGAGGTGTGAGCAGCAGGTCAAGGGAGGGGATTCTGCCCCTCTACTCTGCTTTGGTGAGACCTCCCCCAGGGCACTGCATCCACCTCTGGGGTCTGCAACACAAGGAAGAGAAGGACTTGCTGGAACAAATCCAGAGAAGAGCCACCAAACTGATCAGAGGGCCAGAGCACCTGTCCTGTGAAGTCAGGCTCCAAAGCAAGAAGGGCAGCCTGGAACAGGACTAAGACTTTAGAGCTCTTTCAAATGAAAAAAGATAAATGTTATTTTCAATTGAAAGGAATTTTTGCACATTTTACCAAATGCTCACTAAACTTCAGACATTTCCTGTAATATTGATGTAGTAATTTATGACCCAGGCGAGCAAAAACTTATGATGAAAAAAAACCCTGACTCCTAAATTCACTAAGGTGTATATATGTACTTAAAACTGCTTACACTTACAGAAAAAACTTACAAAATAACTGATTTTGCTTCTTCATGTGTCCTTCCACCGTAGCTGTTTTTTCCAAGCCCTGTCATATCTTTATAACCTGATTTACAGCCCTAAGTATCCAAGCTTAATAAGAAGCTAGTAAACTTATGTTTACATTCACAAATGTCTCTCATTGAAATAACCTCATTTCCATCTATCACCTGTTTGCAGTACAGATGACTCAACTTCGGGTTGGCCAAACCTTTCCTGCCATGCAGATTAAGGGTCAGCAATATCTATTCTTGTTTTTAAGCAGGCATCATGACCCCCAGAGACCATGTTGCTAGCTGCTTAATAGACAATTTATCTATTTTAAGGTGTTCAGTGAAGCAAGAAAGCTTTCTCACAGCCAAACCTTGTGATTTGACCACAGAGTGTTTTTTTATTTTGTTCAAGTCGCTTAATACAGTTTAATCCCATTGCAAATGTATCTCCCAGTGTTGTTGCAGTCTTTCCAGCTGACAGATATGGTCACTTCCAGAGATCCAGGAATTCTTCAAAAATTGCTACCTCAGTGTGGTGTCTGACTTTGACTCATTACTCTTTTCCATGGTGCTGTGTGTGGTACAGAGTGGCAGAAGGTACATGAATGTGTTTACAATATTCCTGGATTGGGTGTCCTTCTACCTAGAAGAATTTTTGACTTCTTTATGCATATTATTCTGAATACAAACTTTGCATTTTGTCTTCCACAGCAGATATCATCAAGTACACTGCAGGAGCATCAGTTTCCTGCCAGAGCATATGAATCTCCACAAAACACTAACTACTACCTACAGGTGTGCAATATCACAAATAAGAGAACACCTTTTTTGTGCTTTACAGAGCCATGAAGAGAAAAGGGCTAACATGAGCCAGCAGTGTGTCCAAGAAGGCCAGTGGCATCCCAGCCTTTATCAAGAACAGTGCATCCAAAGGGACTAGAGAGGTCATTCCCCCTCTGTACTCAGCACTGGTGAGGCCACACCTATAGTGGCCTGTCAAGTTTTGGGGTCCTCACTTCAAGAAGGACAATGAGGTGCTGGAGCAAGTCCAGAGAAGGACAAAAAGACTGGGGAAGGAACTGGAGCAGAAATAGTACAAGGAGCAGCTGAGGGAGCTGGGGTTGTTTAGCCTGGAGAAGAGGAGGCTCAGGGGAAACCTTACAGCTCTCCACAGCTGCATGGAAGGAGGGTGCAGCCAGGGGGGCTTGGTCTCTTCTCCCAGGCAACCAGAGTCAGGACAAGAGTGCACAATCTTAAGCTGCACCAGGGGAGGTTTAGGTTGGACATTAGGAAGAATTTCTTCACAGAATGGATGATTAGGCTTTAGGATGGGCTGCCCAGAGAGGTGGTGGAATCACTGTCCTTGGAGGGGTTTAAGATAAGGCTGGATGTGGCACTCAGTGCCATGGTCTGCTGAACATGGTGGTTTTAAATCATAGGTTAGACTCAATGATATCAGATATCTTTTCCAATCTAATTGATTCTCTGACAGAAAAAATGATTATATTAGCTAAAATATATTGCTTACTTATTTGCTAATATTTAAGACAGATTTTGATATATATTAAAATAAGAAAAAGTCATTACTGAAATCATTAACTCAGGGTACAGAAGCAGCTGAAAACAAAGCCAAGAGAATGTTGGTCATCACTGTAAATGATATTATGAAAAAGACAGAAGGGCATTTTGCCAGTACTTAAAGCCTTGAATTTTCTACCTAGCTCTGGTCCTTTCAGCCTGAGTAGGACACAGCTGAGTTTGATTAATAGAGAAGAACTAAAAGGAATGAGAAGACAGAGCCTCCCTTATAGGGCAAGATGGTGATTAAGGGGGAATAAGAGTGAGTCTTCTGAAATCATGAGGTAGTGGGAAAGGCAAACGAAGAGCTATTATCCACTGAATCCTCCACACTAGAGCTAGGGGGAAATCAGTGAAATTGGGAAATTGCTTAAGGCAGAGGAAAGAAAGCACCTGCCACAGCAGATAGTAAACCAACTGCGTCAGAAGATTGTGAAGAAAAACAGTATTAACAAGTACAAAAATGGAATGATTACACAAATATGGGCAAAATATCCAGAAAATAATACTAAAATTAATACGCATTAATTTAACTGTTGAAAGTCCCAATATAACAATTCCAAAACCCCTTAGTGAATTTGGATAGAAAGGAGATCATCTATTAGATTTCTTGGTTTTTTTAAACAGTAGGAAAGTTCTGCTCAAGATAGCGCTGCTTAAACCCATTTGTAAAACAGCTCTCCACTTGTAAAACTGATGCACATGACCATAAGCATGCCACACTGATGTCAATACAGCAGTTGCCCTTTTTAACCTCTCTGATCAGTCATAAGCCAAATTCTAGTAGAGGAATTAGGAACTGGGGGTGTATCTATCATGATTTCAAAGTATAATCTTCAGGCAAACACCAGGAAAAGGAAAATTCTACTTCTCTTAAAATATCTAACACCAGAAGTAGTAGGAATCACCTTGTTAGCGTATTTGAGAAACTACATTACTGGTTTTGTGTTAACATCCCCCTGTAGGAAGAATTACTCTTCTTGTTCTATACCTTCTGAAGAAATATACTAATGCTAAGGAAGCAAAACATTATGAACCTATACCCCTCCTATGCTGCCAAAATTGTGGATTCCTGGTAATAAAAAACACCCAAAACTACTCCTTCAGAAAGAAGTACTTCATTTTATGCCATGGGGTGGGGGGATAGGAAGGTGGCTTTAAAAACAGCTTCCAGGAATGGCAAATCTCTGACTTCTGTGGTCAGGACTAAGACTGCTACTTGCAGCTACCAAGACATGGGTTTGTCCCCGTGGCTTCAGAGCTGGTCAGTGCCTGTATGGTCTTTCCTTGGGAAAAGGGTGATAAATTACCGTCTCAGTGATTTTCAGTAGCACAGGCTACTGGGGAAAAAATCTTTATTGTTACTTAATAATTAATTTCACTAATGAGTAAAACAGACAAATGAGTGGTAAAAGATAAGCATTGTTTTGGCTCCTGGCTCCATGAAAGTCCCACCACAGCACATGAGTAGTCTTTTCTGCAAAACACCATAACTGGACTGCCATTCTGCCTTCTCAGAGGAACACAAGAAGAGCTCTGAACATGTACAAGGTCTCTTCTCCCTCAGGTACAATCAACACTAAAAAAACCATGACCCTTGGTAATTCTTTCCCTACTCTGAATGTTATCTGCAAGCCTGAGGCATCAAATGCTCTTACTAACAAAGCACTCATTTTTAAGATTTATGCTATTCAATCTGATTGTGACTGCAACGCTATTAAAACCATAAACTCACTTGGCAATTGCCAAAGTGTCCTTGACAAAGCCAAAATAGATAAGTGGACTTTCATAGCTATCAAAGCATAGCTATGACTGCACACTTCAAGAAGAGCAGAAGAGGGTACCAGGAAGAACAGAGGTATTCCTAAGTGATGTCTGGAACAGGGCTAGCAGCACAGGCCCAGCTCGTATGAACTCATTTTTGAGCTATTGGTTAATAACACAAATATATTGCACAGATTTCCAACTTGCAAATAAATCACTTGGTAATGAGACATTAAGAACCAGATCCATTCAGGCAAATGAATCAACAATCACTGTCAAAGTCAACTGGCCTGCTTCTGGAGGGAAAAGCACCAGACCCTTCCAGCACAAGGCAATATCAAGTACAGCTGAATGAGACTGGACTAGACAAACACTGAGTGTGCCGTGTTTGCATACTCCAAGTCTTTGTCATTTTATATGACTTCCAATTAAACATTTTTTTCATCTGCTTTTCCTGCTATACTTGTCACACTGATTTATGACAGGCTAGTCATTGAAGAACTGCTTCTTGGATTAGAAAGTATGGTTTAGGGGGAAAGTGCACTATGAAAGCAAGTTGAAATCATCCATCTTTGGTTAATTCCACCAGCTATTCATCCATGCCCTCTTCTAGAACCGTTTTTTATTCTTTAATAATCATGGATTACCACTGATACAGTATTATCTGTTGCATTTTAGAGCATTCCTTTGGGACTTCAAATGACTTCATAGTCTCTCATTATAATGATACATACACACTGAAATATAGGGATTTGAAGATAAGAGAGCATGAGGCCCTGGGATTCTTTCATATATAAAAAATAAAAACTACTGATTTATTTATTACCTAAACAAGAACACAGAAAATAAATAACAAAACAGAAATCTGTGCCCAAGTATGATCAGTCTTTGGATCTATCTCTTCATATTCCCTTGACTGTTCACATCTTGTACAGCATCTCAGGCTTTCCCAGTTGTGGGCTCTGAGCTGTGAACAAGAACAGGAAAGAGTGGCACCGAGCAAAATATCTGTACTTTTCATAGAGTCTGCTGGGATGCTGTGTATGCTGTGCATTGAGTGATTTCTGCAGGTAGAACTTTCTTCATGGCAATTTTTTGTCTTTGCATGCCATGCCAGCAGAATAACCTTGGGCATTATAGTGAATATCTTTTTTTCTGCACACAGTTTGATGCACACAGCAAAAGAAAACCTCTACCCATCAAGCTATCATGCTTTCTGAAAAAACAAATGGAATTAACCAAAAAGAATCTTTTTTTTATTTTATTTTTAAAAAGAAAATTAAAAGAAAAGGAAATTAACAATAATATCAAAACTGTATGTATTCAAGGCCTCTCTCCTCAGTCCTGTCACACTTCATTTCAAATGTTGATTTAAAGAAACTGAAATCGTGTTTCATAGGTATGTGTGGCAGGGGACAGAGGAGATGTAAGGATGTGGTGTCATGTTGCTATTGTGTAATTGAAAACTGGCTTTTAGTACTCTCATTAGATATGCTCAATTACTCCAGTTAAATGCTATTCTCTAAAACTGAAGGGTTTCACACCATCTGTAAGTGACAGACAACCAGACCTAGAAAGCCACAGATGTAACATTCAGAAGAGCCTGATTTCCTCCACATACTACACATGGAGCAGAACTCAAACCCTCAGAGATGGCCCCAGTGTAAAGGAGTGTGCTGGGTTTGCATGGCTAAGCTTTGGTAACAGTGAGCATGCAGGGATGGCTGCTGTGAGATGCTCCTGGAAGTTTCCTCCATGTCCAGCAGAGCCAATCCCTCGTGGCTCCCAGACAGGCCAAGGCTGGACCAGTCAGAAATGGTGATAACACTGCTGTGATAACAGATTTAAGAAGGAAGGAGGGGGGAAAAGTGATTGCACAAGTGTATCTGCAGCCAAAAAAGAACACGTGAGAGGAACAACTCTGCAGACACCAAAGTTGGTGGAGAAGGAGGAGCAGGAGATGCTCCAGACTTCAGAGCTGAAATTCCTCTGCAGCCTGTGGTGCAAAGCATGGTGAGGCAGCCACGCCACTGCAGACCCTGGAGATCCACAGGGATGCAAAAGATCCACCTGCAGCCCATGGACAAGCTCCACACCAGAGCAGGCGGGTGCAACTTTGATCATGGGGCAACTTTTTATGGCAACAGGCCTTCTAAAGTCAGATGGACTCCATCTCTCTAGCAAGGGCAAAAAGATTCTAGGCCATGAGCTGTCAGGGCTGTTTGAGGGGACTTTAAAGAGCGTTTGAATAGGGAAGGGGATGAAAACGGGCTCTCCAGACATAAGCCATAGGTGGCAAGGCAGAGCCAGGGGTGAAATCAGTGTCCCAGCTGATGTGCACACACACTAGTGCGTGCAGCATGGGTGACAAGCAAGAGAAGTTGGAAGCCATTGTACAGAAGGAAAGCTATGATGTCACCATCATGGAAACATGGAGGGATGGCTTGCCTGGCTGGAGTGCTTCAATGGGTGGTTACCTGCTCTTCAGAAGAGAGAGGCAAGGGTAGGGGTGGCTCTGTATATGAGGGTCCTGGCTCCTTACTCACTGGGCAGGTCCTTGATGACTGGAAGCTGGCCAGTGTGGCACCCATTCATAAGAAGGGCTGAAAGGAGGATCCAGGAAACTACAGGCTGGTCAGCCTGACCTTGGAACCTGTCAAGGTTGTGGAACAGATTTGAGCATCATCACATGGCACCTACAGACAGCCAGGGGGTCAGGCCCAGCCAGCAGGGGTTTAGCCAGACCGACCTGATCTCCTTTTATGACCAGAGATAAAGATCATATGGTGACCCACCTGGTGAATGAGGAAAAGGCTGTGGATGTTGTCTACTGGGACACTGTCTCCCACAGCACACTCCTAGAGACGCCGAAAGCCCATGGCTTGGACAGGAGCACTCCTAGCTGGGCTCAGAACCGGCTGGATGGCCGGGCCCAGAGAGTGGTGGAAAACAGTGCTGGCAGCCAGTCTCCAGTGGTGTCCCTCAGGGATCTGTGCTGGGGCCAGTCCTGTACTAGGGATCTGGATGAGGGCACCAAGTCCACCACTAGCAAGTTTGCAGATGACCCCAAGCTGAGTGTGTGTCGATCTGCTGGAGGGTAGGAGGGGTCTCCAGAGGGACCTGGGCAGGCTGGATAGATGGAACGGATCCAATGATATGAGTGTGCCAGGTCCTGCACTTTGGCCACAACAACCTCCTGCAGGCTGAGGTCAGAGTGGCTGGACAAGGGCCAGGCAGAAAGGGCTGACAGAGTGAACATGAGCCAGCAGTGAGTCCTAGTGGAGGCCAATGGCATCCCAGCCTGTATCAGCAACAGTGTGGCCAGCAGAACCAGGGCAGCGACTGTCCCCATGTACACAGCACTGGTGAGGCCACACCTCGAGTGCTGTGTCCAGTTCTGGGACACTCAGTTCAGGAAGGTCACCGAGTTGCTCAAAAGTGTCCAGAGAAAGGCAACAAGGCTGCTGAAGGGTCCAAAGCACAAGTGCTACAAGGAGCAGCTGAGGGAGCTGGGGTTGTTTAGCCTACAGAAGAGGAGGCTCAGGGGAGACCTTTCAGCTCTCCACAGCATGGAAGGAGGGTGCAGCCAGGTGGGCTTGGTCTCTTCTCCCAGGCAATGTGTGGACTGTGGACAAGAGTCCACAGTCTTAAGCTGCACCAGGGGAGATTTAGATGGACATTAGGAAGAAGTTCTTCATAGAAAGGGCGACTGGGCACTGGAATGGGCTGCCCAGGGAGGTGGTGGAGTTACCATCTCTGGAGGTGTTTAGGGAAGTCTTTCCCTAAAAGTGGATGTGGCACTTGGTGTTACGATCTAGTTGACTGTAGATTGTGTTAGGTCATAGCTTAGACTTAGATGATCACAGATGTTTTTTCCAATAGTTAATTCTGTGATGCCTGAGGAGGCTGTGAGCTCATGGGAGGTCCATGCAGAGAGGAGCCCCCACTGGAGCAGCCTGTCCTTGGAGGGCTGCACCCCGTGGAAGAGTGACCCATGCTGCAGCAGTTTTGTGAGGGACTCACATTGCAGCAGGTCACTGAGAGCTGTTGCTCGAGAGATGGACTCACTTCAGAGAAGTTCATGGAGAACTGTCTCCCACAGTGCCGGAGGGAAAGGTCCCCTCTCCCTAAGCAGCAGAAGAAATAACTTGTGATGAACTGACCATAGCTCATAACCCATTTCCCATTTCTCTGTGTCATTGAAGGAGTAGGTAGAGTTGGGAAAAACAGAAATGTGGGGAGGAAAGCATTTTCAAGGTCTTATTTTACTTCTCATATTCCTGCTCTGATTTTTTAGTAATAAATTCTAGTACTGCCTCAAATTTCACCCTCTTTTCCCATGATAGTATTTGGTGAGTGATCTCTCCCTCTCCTGGTCCTTATTTCAATTCATGGAGCCTTCATTACATTTTCTAGCCTCTGTGAGAGGTCTAGCTGTGGAAGAAAGTGAGAGAAAGGCTTTGGCTGATGCCAGGCATCCAGTCAGGGTCAACACACTACAAGGAGCATCACTCTTCTACTAAGGCTGAGCATCTTTCTCTATTTAAAAGATTATACAAATGATTGAAAAGCATATATACACTGCTTGTGTTGCAGTCTGCTGAGCTTCCAGTGCACATGCAGAGACCAAATCATTTGAGAAAAATAACTTAAATCCTTGCCACTTTCTCATCACATTTTTTTTAAAGGCATGGGGAAAATTGCCTAATTAAAAAGAAAAAGTGTATCTTTAGTCTTTCTCAAACGTGTTTCAAATGTGCAGCCTCGGTGCTCTGCTGTGGAAACTATTTCCAAAAATAGGGCAGATCTCCTAAATCCATGTTGACATCCATTAAGATGATGAGCAGAGAAGCACTGAAGTGCATTAAGATTTGGACTTCAGTGACAAGTTGGGTTTCAGGTGATCTGCAACTACATAAGCAAGAGAGATCAAGGCAACAACCTCCATGGTCTCTGAAGATAACTTGTGAATTACCATCCTAACACCAGCTCACTCTAGAGAAAACAGTGACCAAGGACCACACAGAACCTCCCTTCCACACTGAGAGGCAGAAATATTTTCCACATAATTTCTCCTTTAGCAATACCATTTCATAGTGCCTTGACATCCAAAGGCAGACACTGATTTTACTGCGAAAGTGTAGCTATGAAAATGGTTGTTAATTAAAACAAGAGAAAATGAAAGTAAGTGGCTGGAAAGGTACACTGTGACTGACAGTATTCTTAGTTTTCCTTAGCAGTGTAATAAAATGCAGTGACAGGCAAGAATGAAGCATCATCTGTTGTCCAAGGCACTCCTGGCCTCCGAACATGCAGTGTGAACATATTCTCAGACTACTACAGGGTTTTTTTCTGTGATATCATAGACATAGTGATAACTTCAGATGGGTCATTCTCCACCTTCATTTTCTGAAAATAGTTTCACATGTTAAAACACAGAGCAAATCAAGGATTACAGTCAAGCCCAACCAGGGAAGGCTGGGCCCAAGGTAGGACTGAAATGAAGCATCAGTAATCTGAGGGGACAGCTCTTAAATTTTCTTCCTGCAGGTGATGTCTAAATCTTGAATAGTATCTCTACCCATGTTACATTGGTTTCACAGAAATCAAATCTTCATCCCATAGACACAAAGCTTCATGTACTGAATAAATGATTTTTTCACATCAGCTTTTTCCATGGAAGAGTAGAAAAACCAGTTCTTTTTAAGAACTGTAAGTCTCTCTGATGTCTCTAAGATGCTTCATTAAAGGTCTATTCCTATAAAGCTTTTAAAAAGGCTGCATTGACAATAATCCATATGAGGACTTAACCACAGGGTAATTAATGTTCTGAAACACAGAGTAGTATGGCAATGGAGTATAGAATGTCTTGCTGGAACTCAATTTCACTATTTAAATGGGGACCACAGACACCCAGATCAGATACAAAAACATGTTGAATTAATGATGTCTCAAATTATTTCTCCTTTTTAAACTCTTAATGGTATTAATTTTTATAAACGACTGTAATCCATTTTTTACACAACTTGACTTTGAAAATTTATTTGAAATAAACCAGAAAAGACCAAAACATACTGACAGCACAATAAACATCAGTGAGCCAATTCTTGGTGCTTTGCATTTTAATAAAACTTATCCTGGGAGGATATCCAGGTTTTTAAAAAGTCAGTTAATTTAGACTCTTGAATAACAAAGGTCTATGCAACCATACTCTGGATCATAAAAAGTAAAATGTTCATCCAAGGACAAACAGTAGCAAATAATGAAAATCCACTGACTTCCTGGTTTGCAACCTGTTCACTCAGCTGTACAGTTTCAGTATTTTATCCAAGATACATAACAAGATAAATAACAGCATGCTCCAGCTCTTCTATACAAACTACAAATGTACCATTCAGCAGAACATAAGCTGTTTCTGAAACTTTCAGTATGAGGCCAGTGACAATGCCATCCCCCACACTGTGAAGTGACTTGTGAGCACAAGCACATGCAGTGCTTGGGGAAAGAATCAACCAAGAGCCCAAGGCAGCAAGTGCTGAGGCACTCGGTGCTTCTGCAGCCAGCAGTCACCAGCACTGCCTGCTCCCTAGCAAGGTGCTAAAGGGTATACACAGTCCTGCACAGCTGGTACAGAGCTCAAAAGAGCTACTTTCCCACAGTTCCCCCCCACGTACACTTTCTGGAAAAATGCCCAGAGCAGCAGAATATTCACAATGGCCAGTAGGAAGGACAAAGCTCCCATTCATTAAGCACAGCTGAGCTGTTGTACAACTGTTTTCACAACAAAATTTCAAAATTTCAACATAAGCAGCAAGAATTCTTACCCTCCAGAGCAGCTGTACTTGAAAAATATGAATATATTACACCTCTACATCAGCTTAAGGTCTGTCACTACTTTGAAAAGATTGTCTTATTTGTGATCTTAAAGACACACCCCAGAGAAAATTAAGCGAGACTATACATAAACGTCTTGAAATAGTCAGGGCTGAATTAAACTTTCCAGATTATATGATGGGGGAAAAAAAAAAAACCAAGAAGGAAAGAAAAAAAAAGCAAAAGAGAAAGTGAAGAGAAATGAAAGCAAAAGGGGAAGGGGAAGGGGAAGGGGAAGGGGAAGGGGAAGGGGAAGGGGAAGGGGAAGGGGAAGGGGAAGTTATCCTTGCCAGGGAAAGAACCAAGATAAATTTTACCCAGTCATTTGACCATTGCTTCATTTTCTGAAAGTTCTTGTATAGCATAAGTACTTGTCTGCTGTTATAGAAGAGTTCCTTTAAACTGCTTCAAAAAAATCTATAGGTATCACTGTACAATAAATATGATCAGTATTGTGCCTTTCAGCCTTGGCTAATTTTATCAGAAATAGTGAGAACCTTACCCTAGACAACAATCTGCTTTTCTTGAACTTGTTAGCAAAGCACATTAAATGCATAGACAAAAAAGAAAAAACAAAACAAAACAAAAAATACCTCGTGAGCTCTTCTTTAATCTTCAAGGGTTCATGTGGGTAGAATTTCACTCTAAAGCACATGGTATATGGTGGATGAGCTGAAACATTATAAAGAAAAAGCATGAGAACTGTAGGAAACAAACATTGCTTAGGCCACTCTGAAGGAGTGACCTTAAAGTCACTTACTAATTGTTAGTTTAGGCAGAGATTCAAACAAGAGCATCATTATATATGCTTTATTTTGGGGTGGTCTTTTTTGGCAAATGATAAGCAGTAAGGAATGATAATGCTACAAAATTGAAGAAACCATTTAGTTAATGAAACTAAAGGCAGTAGAAATATTTCTGTTCCCAGAATTTATTAAGATTATAGTACCCAACTGTGAGCAATGGTATCAATACCAGGCATGATGCACAATCCTTTCAATTGAAAAGAAAGAGGGGAAAGAGAAAGGGGAAAGGAGAAAGAGGAAAGGATCACAAAAACAGGAAATATTTTAATTTTGCAATCAATGCCTCTCAGGCACTTTGATTCAGAGCAAAGTGCAGATCTACAATATTCTAGTTAGTTTTAATATGTTTTGCTTTTGGTATATTCTCAATGTACACCGACAATTTTCAGTTTCCAAAACCTTGAAGAGATTGTGCTTTTACAGCAGGAAAGGGGAAAGCAGATGAAAAGGGCAAAAAAAAATTGCTGAGAAAATGGAAGACAATAACAGGAGAAATCAATAATTCCTTTTTAAATTGTAAATTATATCAGTAATTAGTAAGCTACCAGAACATTTTACTGTATCATCTTCTTAAGCTTGCCAGTTCAAAGGCTTGTATAAACTTTGTATGGTGATTAGCTCAACAATCATGATACTCTCCAATATACTCTGACTGCAGTATTTACATGTATGCTGCAGTGTTTCAGAAACACATCTCTAGATATCACACAGTTCCATGTGATGTACAACAGCAATAGAAGATAAAAATGAGATAAATCTTTTGTTATGGTTGGTATCTTTTGGAAAAACCAACTCTTCTTGAACATAAAGGAATATTTTCCTCTTTTAAAATCTCACATTGTACTTATTTTAAGTACAGTAAAAACTGCTGATTTAATTTTTTTTCCGTGTTTAAATAACTATTCCTTTAAGACACAAGGAGAAATTTCAGAAAGGATGGGAATGGAAATATGAAAAATCCAGGAAAAGAGAAAAGCAAGTAATCAAAAACAAATAGAAATTAAGGGGAAATATAGAAAAAAAAAAAGCCTTAATTGTTCTCTAGAGATGGTTTGAACTTTCACAGTTTTCATATCTGGAGAAGCCCTCTGAAGGCTAGAGAAATGCTCAGTCTGTTTTCTGTGGGCTTTGCTGTCCTAGATGTGACTGCAGCATTGTCTTACAGTGACTGCAAAACAGAAGACATCCTTATGTCTTCACTGCCCTGCAACAGCAAAGTAGAAGGTAAAGTGAATTCACTGTGCCAGGAAGAAAAGCAGCCATGCAGAAACTCACTGAGGAGACATGTTGCCTGGACACAGCAAAAGATAATTAAAGTAATCTTAAATGTTTCTGTCACTCCTCAATAGTTATGTTAAAACTAAGCAAGGGAGGAAAGCCTGCACTTTTGGAATGTTATTCCAGTTAAGAAACATGACAGGAGAGCCAACCTGTATTAAACAAAGAAGAGCTCTTCCCCGGGGGAAAAAAAAAGGGAAAAACCCACTCTTAAATGTTTTGGCAGATTTAGAACTAGTTTCGAAATAGCAATGAAGATATAAGAGTAGATAATGCATGTGTCTTCAGGGCCCTAGCAAACACAAGCATACTGCATGACTCCAAAAAGGTACTGAGTTTTACCCAATTTTTCAGATGTCAATAAAAAAAAATTTGAAAATTTTTCAGTGGTAAAAATAGATAAATTAATAACTAAAAGTTATATTAGAAGTGTCCCATTCTGGCAGTATGTGGTAAACACATAAAAGTATCAGCTGCCCTATATGCAAAGAGTATCACAGTGAGGAAATGACTGCGTACACTGCACTATAAAAAAAACCTACATTCATAGGAAAGGTTAAAGTAGGAAATGTTTTACTTGAGCACAAGAACAGTATGTGACAGAAGTACACACCAATGCACAGGACATGCAGGAGATTTGTCAAGGCAGCTTAAAGCCTATTTCTCAAATCCTTTTCTAGACTCAAGCTCCTGTAACAATATTCCTCCTCAGCAGTGCAGCAATACTATACAGGTCTGCTGCAGCCTGCTAAGCCAAGATCTCTTCTCTAGGGCTGTGCAAGAATGGAACAAAAACCACTTGCAATTTGAAATGGTAAAACCTATCCATCTAATTCATCTGTGGAGATAAGAATCTCCACAGATGAATTCTCCTGCAACTACAGGAGATTCTCTTTTTCTGTTTCTTATTCTCAGGTGGAAAATCAGCAGCAATAAACATTTGAATGGGGAAGGAGAGAACATCCAAAGATATCCACTTTACCCTCTATCTTAATTTTAAGGTAGATCATAAGCCTAATGTTCTTCCAAAGAGGCATTTGATGGTACATAAATGTTTAGAAAGGCCTTTTTCTCAGAGATTTTTACCACACCGGAGAAAGTTGCATGAGGACTTCATATTCTCTCTTTGGTTTCTCACAGTGGAAACCAAGACAGGCATTGAATTTTATCAGCTCTAGAGATGTGATTGTCAAGCCAGATAATTTCTCAATTCATTGAAAGTAAAATTACTTTTGACCCCTTACATATTAAAGTGGAAACTTTAACAACAAACCTTCCAAAAATGGAGCAGAATTTGCAGAAGCACATTTCATCAACACAAAACTATCAAGTCACATAATCAGGGTTTTAGCAGCTATTTCTTATAAGCCTTTTCTTTCAGAGGGTCCTTTATCTCTCAGATGAGAAGCAGCTGGCATAGCAAAATGTCTGAGGCTCTGTCAGAATTTCCTACCATCTGAGTTCACTTTCTCACTAAAAGCCATTAACAATTACAATAATTTCAAAGGACTTTAGTGTGGAGAATAGTATTGACAGCAAACTCCACTGAAGCAGAACCATTAATTTGCCAGTTTATATGGTAACAGTATGTAAGAGGTGAAAGAAAAAGGACAAAATAAAATAATTTAAGCCATGTTAAATGCTGAAACAAGTAATGATCTAAGCACTCATGAAGGAGCTACACACAGAGCATAGTTTTCAAGACAAATGGTTGTATGTTTTTAAAACTTATTTCATATACATTTAACTAAGATACAGTATTCTATGTACATCAAAAAGGAAGAATCTCCCTAAAGTATGCCCAAACCTACAACACCATGACAAGAGCAAAGAGGAATGTGGGAGATGCCTCCCTTGGTACAGAAATCAGTAAGTAAGGGACTGAGTCTCACATGAACTATTTTAAGCATTCTACAAAAGCCCCCACACATTCATATTATCATTTTCTTCAAAGAAAAAGAATCTGAAAAAAGGATAAAATATTTATGTGTGCTGGTTTGGGCTGGGGTAGTGTTACCTTTTTTGCAGTGGCTGGTATGGGGCTGTGTTTTGGACTTGTGTTGAACACAGGGTTGATAATACAGAGAAGTTTTTCGTAATGACACCCTGGTGAGGAGACTATGAGTGCATGGGTATTTGGGAGGAGACACAGATCAAGTGCATGACCCTAGCTGGCCAAAGGAATATGCCAGATGGCATAATGTCATGTTCAGTATATAAGTTAGGAGGAAGAAAGAGAAAGGAGAGACTTTTGGAGCAATTGCCTTCCCAAGTCACTGTTACATGTGGTGTGGCTCTACTGTCCTGGAGATGGCTGAACACCTGCCTGCTCATGGGAAGGGCTGAATGAATACCTTGTTTTGCTTTGTTTGTGTGTGCTTTTCCTTTCCCTATTAAATTTTCTTTGTCTTAACCTTTCAGTTTTCCAGCTTTTACCCTTCTCTACCTGATCCTGATGGTGGGGAACTGAGCGAGTGTTTGCGTGGGGCCAGTTGCTGGCTGGGGTTAAACCACAACACTATGAAAGATGAAAATAGTTTTTGAAAGCTGTTGAAAAACTTGACTGAAATTTTACAAGTGCAAACCAAATAGAGAAAGACAGAAGATTCTCAGCTGACTCTTTTTTGAAAGTTTGTTATTCACAATTTCCTTTTCACCAAGCACAAACGTTACGTTCTATAATATACTGCACTGTCAGTGTACATGAACATCTGTACATGAATTACACGTGGATACTGAAAGCTAAAAGCAGATGTTAAAATTATCTTCATAGTCCTGAGAATGCAACAATATTTGCAGAATACTTCCTTTATCTCTCCTTGATGTTACATGTTCTCTGAACTACAGTTTCCTACAAAAAGTTAGTGAAATATAAGAAACAAACAAACAAGAAAGAAAAAATATTACACTCAAATAATCTTCATGTTCACTATTTCTGAAGAAGCATCTCTGGGCAACCATTAAGACATACATAATTGTTTCCATATCCCTGTTTCCTTCCAGATGAATCAGCTCTTTATCCATATTCCTTGCTGATCATTTTAAAGACAGGCAGAACATTACTCAGTGTTTTTTTATGCATAAGAGATACCTGATCTACCTTAAATCTCAAATTTGGGCTCCCCCATATTGCACTCATTAGTTACAGAGCAACACAAGGCAAGGTGGATTTTGTCAGGTGTTTATAATAAGGCTTAAAATGCTATTATTAAATATTCATGAGCATTATAGAATACATAGCATTCATATTAGCACCTGAAGGATCACACAAAACTCCTGTTGTATATGTATTTATGAATCTCTCATTGTATGTGTATATATGTATATGTGTATATGTATATATGTATATGTGTATATGTATATATGTATATATGTTTATGTATTTATGAATCTCATATTTGATTAAACTTTTCTTATCATTTGTACTGAGATCCCCATGCTTATTCCACCTCCTTTCAGGTTTTAGGACAGCATTAGGGATCACGGAAATTAATTGAAAAATTCCAATGACCTGACACAGGACAACATCCTTGTAGCATTACTCCTTTAGATCATAGAATCACAGAGTGGTTTGGGTTTAAAGAGACCATAAAGATCAACTAGTTCCAACTCCTCTGCCATGGGCAGTAGCAGTTGCACTGAACCAGGTTCCAACCTGGCCTTGAGCACCTCCAAGGACAGGACACCTATTACCTTTCTGGACAACCTTTCTGCACCTCACCATCCTCACACTAAAGAATTTTCCCCTAATATGTAATCTAAACCTACTCTTTCAGTTATGCAAGGCAACAAGAAAAACATGAAAATTTAGAGTGCCTGCACATCAGAGCAACAGAAATTAATCTGTCCCACTGTCATCAAGAACAAAACCCATATATTTGGATATTTCCCACTAAGCAGGTTGCAGGAGAGCTGCATATTACTAGGCAGAATAATCTTTAAAAGTAATCAAAAAAAACTGCAGGAGAGAAAGTGCATGGGAAAACTCTTCTTTACTTAAATATTACTGCTGACATGACTCAGGTTTTACACCAAACATTCCTAGACAGAAAACAAGCAACAAAGATTGCCAAACAGAGAACTTTACAGTCAGCATTTGGGAGAGAATAACAGTATGCATGAAAACATGCAAAAGAACAGAAAAATTGCTTTTAGAAGTTCTGTATCCTGAACCACAAAGATACAGTTTCCTTGGGCAACATTCCAGAGAGTTTTCTGTCACACTATTGGAAACACACTGCTTGCAGCTGCTGGTCACCAATGGGCTTTGATCTGTACAAACAAGACTGGCAGTGGTTCAGGACATTTCTCAGAAACTAAATTTTTCCCTCTCAGGCAACATCAGTGGTAAAAAGGGCTGAGGCACAGACCTACATGTCATGTTAAAACACAAACATTACAATGACAATGGAAAATGCAAAGGTAGATAATGAGACAAAAAACATACCATGCCTCCATTCTTTTTGTGTGGCATCAGAACACATTTAAATATAGTTTCATATGTGATAAGACAAAATAGAAAATTTTAGAAGATTCTTCCTGTCATATACCAATGTTACTAAATATGAACTTAAAGCAATTTTTTCCAAAGCCAAAGAAATTGAAATTGTAGCACATCACACAAGATCCTACAGGCACATCAGAGCTTCAAAGAAATGACATCCTTTTTCACAGACAGAGATGTATTGCTGCCATATTATGAGTTCTCTACAACCTGATTATAGAGGGATTATGCCTGAGTGATTAATGTACTACCCAGGCCCATGAAAGCTAGTACCTAATAAAATGTATACTAGAATACTTCTACTAGTCAGACTTTTCTGCTCCAAATTTTTGTCAATATTGAGCTGCATGAATAAATAGACTAAAAATCCTGCTGCTGTGATGGAGTAAAAGGAAGCTCTACACAAATGGCAGCTGAGATCTAGAATACAACATTTTTGAAATTTTTTCTGCATGTATGCAAGTGCTTCACAATTCTATGTAAATCTAAGCATTCAACTGAATTTAGAACTTTTTGAGTCATTAGACATTATCAGAGAAAATTATTCATTTTTTCCTGAATTCCTTAATGCAAAGAAATAAAAGATGATTTCCATTTAGTACAATCACTGTGAATAGCTTTCTGCCATCATTTCTCCCAGGAGTCATATATGCATAACGTATGTGCTATTAACAGTCTCTTCATTTCTTCAGTTTTTAGGCTTTCTACCTTCTACTAATTTCAGTCCTCACTTGTGCCACCTGACATTCGGAAGTTCTGCAAGTGAGTATCAATAACTTCTTCTTCTGAGTTTAAACCTTTTCATAGTAAACTGAATATTTTTAGATCAAATATGAGTTAAGTCTGTTCCTTTAGAAATTGTTTGGTTTTCTACATTAATATATCCTCTTTTTAGAAAAATAAATCAAAATGTTCTTGATGCCAAATTAATACAAAAAAGTCCTTGAAACTTGTGGGAGCATAATCTTCATGGATTCTACACATGTACAAAATATATATAAATAGGTTGTTTGGTTTTTTTTTTTTTTTCCCTTAAGGGTTATTGTAGCAACTGAAGCCCTTCTTCTGTTAATTTACACTAGTATTTTTAAACATAAAATGCTAATCCAGCTTCTGTGTCCTAAATCTAAGGCTGGTAACAACAATTCTTTGTTAGCATCTCATTCTCTTTGCCTGTTGTTCTTAAGACCTTTTCACCACGATAAACAACCTCATGCTAGACACATTTTATTTTGCTTTTTTTGCTATGTATTAATTTGATTTTAGAGTTTTGATTAGGATTCTATCACAAAAGCCACAGAAATCCTCTGATGAGGCCATCAAACCACTACATCTACGTAATTCATGGACTGTCATTTATCATCACATCTAGGCAGCATTTATATGTAGGAAAGGCTGTTTTGAATACATCAAAACATTCTCAGTGCATCTGGCAGAGCCCCTGCATGTGCTGCTATGCAAAGTGCACAAGAGGAATGAGCCCTTATGTTTTGTTGGGTAAAAGCAGTAACATAAATGCAGGGGATTCATTCAGGAAACTGTTCTACTTTTGATAACACATTAAAAGGCAGCAAGAGATTAAGATAATTTACAATTATTACAATTTTTCTGTTCTTCCCTCTTTTCTTTTTTTACTAGCATGGTTGAGGAGCACAACTTCATTCTAATTTGACATTTTTTAACTTAATTATTAGTGGATAGTACTCCAGCTAGCTAAACTCTAGATATACAAGTTCATATTGAATAAGCCAGATATATGTGTAATGGCATATATACACACGTATGCATATATTGCAGTATGGCTGCATTAATGGAAGAATTCCTTGAAATATTCCATATAGTGCAGTCAACATCCAGTATCAACTGGTTTTGCATATTAAATAATCTCTTAAGCCTCACCACGTTTTAAAGCAAATACATTATCTCCCACACAAAAGGCTCTTTGTTAAAACAGAAAACTGTATACAAACAATATGAGAAAAATATTCTCCTTCATTTCATAAGATAGGTGGATGGATGGATGGATGGATGGATGGATGGATGGATGGATGGATGGATGGATAGATAGATAGATAGATAGATAGATAGATAGATAGATAGATAGATAGATAGATAGATAGATAGATAGATAGACAGATGATAGATAGATAAATAGATAGATAGATCGATAGCAGCTAAGACACATCTTCTAATGAGCCATGTCAATGTGTTCAGAATTGCCAAATAAACTGTTGCATATAACCTTCTGAGTACTAAAGCAGTTCTATTTCCTGAAGAGTTCTTCACAGTTGGACTATTTCATGGAAACCCTTGGCAAGACAGTAACATTTCAAAAAGATAATTAAAATAATGCATTCCTGTTTTAAAGACACTTTTTAAAATACTGATCCTAAGTTCACCTGCGGCAGAAATCTCACCACTTAGCCCACAGTTCTTGAGTTTGCTGGACAGTAACAATAATCTCAAGCCAATGCTCTGCATTGTCAGGAAGGAAGGAGCAGCAGAAAGAGGGATAACCAGCAAAGATCCCGAAGCAATTACCACACTCCATTTTTATTGCCATCTCCCAGTGGCTGATGGCATCTGGGTGAAAATGAGAGCTGGAACATACAGGTCTTCTGACCAGAGCTGCCATCCCAAGTCTGCTGGCCTCTGGCTGTGGCCGTGAGCAGGAAGGAAAAGCTTTGATGTGCAGAACAGTGTAAGATGGTAAGATCAGGGTAGCATGGAATTTTTAGGAGTCCTTCATGTGCTAACATGAAGGACCTGTTTACATTGAGAAACAAATTAAGCTTAGTCTAAATTACTGCATGGGAGCACAAGAAACACTTCCGTTATTTAAAAATAAGTTTAAAAACATGAGCTTTCAATACTTACATTTCATTTGCTTGAAGATGGACTTGTTGGGCTCAAGCCAGTGCTGAAAAGACAAAGCAGAGAGCAGAGGTTAATATAGATCAAAACCACCCTTTTTGTAATGTAAATGGCACTAAAAATGAGAGGTAGGAATTTTGTTTCACTGAGACATACATAAATGAGAAAAGCACCTCCATACTGGAATTGTACAGTATAAGCATACTTGATATCACCAGTGCCTGTAAAATAGATGTAGTTGAGATAGAAATAAGACATAAGAAATAAGATATTTCAAAGACACATTTAAAGGACTACAAACTGTAGTCTTCAGCTTGCAGTAGACATTTTAGTCTCATACTTTTAGCCATTTTTTCCAGAAGAATGATCATATCAGACAGCAGGAAAGAATATTCAGAAACTTTAACGCCATCTTTTCATTAGTGTTGTCTTCTATGCTTCTTACAAAGAATGTTTAAGCGCTGTATCCTCAGTCAAAACACACAGGACAAAGACAATCGTTCTCTTCTAGCAATAATTAAAAATCTAAAGGGAGAAAGATTGCACTTTTCTGTTAAATGTTCACAATAACCTAATGATAATCTACAGCAGAGAGGTATGGATGCTTATCAGTAGGTGCATAAATTTACAGGAAAGGATGCTTTTGGCAGGAAAATTTTATTTTTTATTTTTTTTAATTCTCTTATAAAATAAACTCAGGTGCTTCTGTAACCAAAAGTGAGGCTCACATTTTAGTTAAGAGCCTTAGCATACCCCCTGCTAGCACTAGCTGACCTGCTCAGGAGGATGTTTTGTCAGACAAAAGAACATGCTGATATTCAAGTGCCACTTCAGACCACAGCCAGCAGCTTTTGTATTAGTATTTTTCATTTAAGCAAAAATCTCCGCAGTAAAATGAGATTTGTGCTGTGGAAGCAGCTGGTCAAAAAGCACAGCATTCAGTTTTAATAAGCATACTCAACACTGGAAGGCCTTGCACTAAGGGGGTTTGATTTTTAACCCTTTCATGCTAGCTCTAAAACTTTTTGGTCAACTGCAAAAAGAAAATCGAGCACTTATTAAACCATATGCAGTGCTTTAAATTTACTACATGGGCTACCTTTTCTCCTCATAACCTTTAGTAATTCTACTACAGGGAAAGGCCAGGGGTAGATATTTTGTAGGAGTTGTTAATAACTGACAGAAAATTATTACTTTAAAAATTATGACATCCCAAGAATTCAGAGGAAGTCAAGGTATCTGCAAATTACTTTTCTGAAAGAGAACTTTTGACAAAACAAATACTGTCGAATTAACATTTTCAGATATCTGTGGTTTGTGCTAAGGTTGCTCAGAAACTCACACAGATAGTCTACAGCAGTACTGGAGATAAGCTCTGCAAACGTATTTCTATTTGAAGTTCACTTATCACTGAGAGACTGATATGGTACCCTGGAACGAAGAAAATGAAAAGCCAGAAACCTCAAACTTCAAACAGCAGCCACAACACAACGACAACCCTTCAACATTTCTTTACCTACTCTGTTTTCCCAGTGTCTCTCTTTTTAGGGGAAAAGATGAAAGAAACAGAATTGAATCAGCAATGACAGTTTCACTGAGTTACCAGAAATATCTAGCTCATTTCATTCTTTTTTTAGATAATACATATAAATTATTTATATGTTTCGCTCTGAATAATGGGGGCTGAGAGTTACTCATAAAAAGATAAAGACAATCTTATTTAATAATTCTTATTCAGTCCACAATGGTTTATAGGTACATAATCCAGAATGAATTCACAGATAGGAAACCAAGATAAACAGATATACAAGTCCACTTTTCACAGACCCACCCCACATCCACTAGGATCAGGCCAGTCCTAGATGAAGATTCAGACAGCAAAGGGGACTTGGACAGTGAGCCATGCTGTACTCCTCCCAGGAAACTGAAAGTTAACAGTATTCACGATTTTCATCTAGCAAAACACAACACAGTTTTCTTGATATTTCTTTTTGAAATACCAAGCTGGAATATCAGCACAGACCAGATCAGCATTTAGAACTGTTTGGAAAGGTTAATTACCTATTCCAACAAAGCAGTCAGAGATTAAAAAAAAAGCAAATTTGCAAATATGTAACCCTGGTATCAGTCATGTGAATAGTGAAAGAGGGGAAATATGAATGAAATTTCTCAAACTCCCAAGAATGCAGATTTACCTAACATGTCCAAAATCAAACGTGTATCACTAAGACCTGACCTTCATGGGTTAAAAACAGGTTGAAAAGACACCAAGCAATTAAGCAATCTAGACTTTCACGTGGAGGTCATGGAGGTGACAGGCAGTTTCTACAAGCTCAGATTTCTACTCTGACCTTCTGTTGGTGGAAGATTGCAAACGTGTACATAATTCAGCTGAATCTTCCAGAAAACAGAGGAGTTACTACATAATTTGTGGCGACTTTCAAAGACGCAGCAATTAGGCGCTTAATGCTCTCTGACTGTCAGGGGAAGATAAACACCTAGTCATTGCTAGTATTTCTGGGAATAGCCACCTCTACATTTGTTTGCATATTTCCATTTGAGTTTTAGGAAAGATTTTCCCCTGTGTACTTATCTTTCAGCCTTACAGCATTGACTATTAATAATTAATACCTGTGCCTCCTCTCTACTGTACAGTATCCAAGCTATACTTATTCCCAGATTAATTATATGTTATAGTTAGGAGGAGATTAAGGTACCTATAAATTAATCAAGCTGTTTCTGCAGAAACTTTAAATTGAAAAGTGTTTGGTTTTCCAAAATGCTTTTTTAATTTAGCAATATTTTTTAACAATTTTTCTGAAAAAAAAATCTTAGGTGAATGAAAATATAACACCTCAAGTTATCTTATAAAGAAAATTTTAGAAACATTTTAAATGTTCAGCTGCAAAAAAATGTCATTAATACACAAGCCATACTGCCTTGCAAGAACAGGCCACAGATGTTTTCAACTGTTCATTTCAATGAGTTAATGTACCCTTTATTGTAATAAAAACCCAAACAAAACTACTCAGATATAAAACTGAAACTAGAAACAATAATCTTTTCTTTCTCTACTAACACTAGAGTGTGCAAATCAGGGAGAGAAAAAAAAAACTCCAGCAATCTTAAGCAGTTTCATCTCTGTCTTGTGTATTTGACATTGTAGTCCACAAAGGCTGCTTTAATTGCAGGATGGCCTACACCCTCAATCCAGCTTGGCTGTTTGTGTGATAGTAGCTAATGATCACCAGAAATCATCCTTGCAGGGACTGAGCTTCTTGTTTCATTGAAAGTATGTTAGTAGCATGATTGCTACCCAATGGGGAAGAAAATACTTCGATCCTAATCCTGCTTATACATTGTCAAGATCCTGAGAGGAGATTCATGTTCAGCACTACTAATTTCTAATCTCTTTTCCAAAAGAGGTTTCAGTAGTTGCTGTGTATTTCAGAGATCAGACAGGTGCCCTCAAAGAAAAGAGAGGGTGAGAAAAAGATATATAGAAATCTTGAAGGTCAGTCATGGGACAGCTAATGAGTCTTGGTGCTTCAAGTGCCAGTGGTGCGTAAGCAAACTATCACAGATATCACTTTTGGTGCTGGATCCTAAAATGTGCTGAGCATTGCCTTCTGACTAAGATTTCATTGCGACTGTATGCTGTGTTTCAGACTGGTGCAATTTTTACTTTGTAAATAGAGCCTTCACCTCTGATCAGCCCTTAAGTGGCGCTGAGTAGTCATTAGCGAGGCCAGGTGTGTTCTTGCTTACCCACAAATGCTGAGCAGCTGATGTGCTATCAGCTTTCACAGCAAAAGCTCAGAGTGAACAAGGACACCCTGCAAGGGTAAAAGCACCATTCTAGAAAGTCAGTTTAACTCCACAAGCACTGATATGCTTTTGGTAAAAAAACACTTCTGCCTGTTTCAACCTGTTTCAAATGAAGCCATTCACTGAGAAGGTCTGAGAGGACTGAGCTTGGTCTTGATCCAGCACAGGGTTAAGAGTTTTAAGATAAGAAGCTGTGAGGAAAAAGGAAACAGGGATAGAATCAAAGAATGGCCTGGGTGGAAAGGGACTTAAAAGACTATTTTGTTCCACTTCCCATCCCATTGACAGAGACATGTCATAAAACCACATTGCTCAGAGTTTCATCCAACCTGGCCTTGAACACTCCCACGGATGGGCCATCCACAGATTCTCTAGGCAACCTGTTCCAGCGCCCCAAAGCACTCAAAGCAAAGCAAATTCTCTTATCTCTTCCAAGCCTAGAGGCTTTTGACTAAGTCTCTGTGTTTGGAAGAGGAGCAGTTAGGAAGGGGCAACTGAAAGTGGCCAAATGCTATGAATATTTAAATTTCACTTGGCAAGCAATTCTTACCCAAGTGCTTGGATGTGCATACAGTAAAACAGAATCAGAAGAAGCTGCAGGTTTTACAAAAGTACTCCAGAGAAGGGTTGGATTGGAAAACTGTTTAATCACCTGCCCAGGCTGTCTCGGTCTGAGACAAGCCTTTGTTATTCATTACTTTTCTATTCTTAGCTAAGCCTTCTAGTGAAATCCTTTCCTCTATTCTTTTAGTATAGTTTTAATATATTATCTATCATATAATAATAAATCAAGCCTTCTGAAACATGGAGTCAACTTTCTCGTCTCTTCCCTCATCCTGTGACCCTTGTGGAAAATACCACAGGTTACCACCTGCCAAAAAAACCCCTAAACAAAAATCAAACAAAAACAAACAAACAAACATATATCCAAAGCTCACAGAAGTTCAGACAGGGGAATTAATTAGGTGGCAGGCAACTCTGTACAGGTACAAGAGATGCCAAAGGACCTAGGGCATAATGTGTGTCTCCTTCTTCATGCCCTGAGGGCAATACCACTTTTTCATGGTTTCAAGAACTTTTATACCAAGAATATTGACATTGTTCTGCTGTAGCAAAAGAGCTGCTCCACTGTATTTTTTCCAAAATCAGAGCACTGATGTTATTTAGTGGCATGTTAATAAGGAAGAAACAAGGCACATCACTATCACAAACATTTATCTGGTCCAGAAAAGGTAGTCACATACCCTGGAGCAGAATCACCAGTTCAGAATATGATTCCGAACTGGCATTTATTAAATATATTTCTGAATCATCACTGCTCTGTGTTGGAGTAGCTGAACTTATCCATAGTGTCTACATCAGCTGCACATCTGGCCATAAAATCTGCATATATTGATGAACACACGAATCACCACATTCTCACAGACAACAGGTTCACAACCAATGGCAAAAAAAAAAAAATCTTTGCTTTAAAATCTTTATATGATCAATCTATGATCATGTAAAATGGTTTCGTTTACAAGTTTATTAATCTTCACACAAGATATTTAGTTAGTAATATTTCTGCTGAATTAAGTGTATACATATGTATACATTCTCTTCACACTACCAGTCATTTCTGTCAAATTTTTGCTTAGTACGTAAGTGCAGCTCTACCAGTAAAAGCATGATGCCATTTAACTCAGCACTTAATCTCTGAAAATGGTCTGAAGCAAGCACTTAGAGAAAGAACAACAGCAGTAGCTCCCATTGTGCTCAGTTGGCTTTTTCTACCCAGACTCCACTAAAATTGTTTTAAATCTTTGTAAGCTTTGACCAATTTGTCCAAACTCCAATTTTTAACACTTCTTTCAATTCATGACAGCAACAATGAATTTTATTACTGCCTATGGTTTTCTAAAAACTATTTCTCAATACCAGTGGCTTTACACTTAGTTTACTTTAGAGTGTTTCAGTTCTAAGAATTATAGGGCAACTTCTCCCTGATCACCTTCTCCAAGTTATTTTACAACATCTCTTTCTCTCTCATTCACTTTTGCTTACTCTCTGGCTCTCTCTTATTCATTCTCTTTCACTCACCTCTTTTCCTAGACATATTATTTTTTACTCCAGCTCTGGATGAGATCCATTCTATTAAATATAATTCTCACAGCCTTCTTTTTTCCTTTTCCAGTTCTATTTTTCTGAACTAATGTGACCTGAACAGCACACAGCAAGCAGCGTTGCTGCAAGAGTTCATGCAAACTCAATAACTTTTGTGACAACTCTGCCCTGGAGCAGAGGTTCATATTCATGGATAAGGATTAAGATTTTTATTAACTTATACCTCAGTTACTCTAGTGTTCTGCCCATAATACTTCTGTTTTACCCCTTCACAGAGACTGGAGATCTCCCAGACTGATCTTTCCTCCTAACTGTATGGAGTATTACAACTCTGTAAAAACATAACTCCATTAAACTGAGGTTGCAAGCTGTCTGATGTGTTTTTCTGCCAACCTCCACCATTTTCATGTGGGACACATTATTAGAAATATGTATTAAAGAGCTGCTCTTTCCAAAGCAGAGATCAGCTGCATCCAATATTTGGTGACTCTTTACAAAGGTCTCTCTGATGAGGAACTGCTGTACATTTTGTCTATAGCTCCCATTAAAAACAGAACCACTACTTCATGATAAAGAAATTAATTACCAATGGACCAGAGACTAATTTCCTTTCCCAGTAAATACTGACACAATGCTGTACTACTTAGGTTGTAAGATTAAAAAAATATTCTGCCCAGGTCAATTGTAAGTGATAGACTATAGTATACAAATGAGTCTCCCCACCACCCTTACTAGTGAAATAAATGAAATAAAATCTTATCAAAAAAACCCCTATACCTGGGTAGAACTGTCACCCAATTTTCACCATATATAAGTTTGAAAGCAAAATGAGAATTTTATCTGCAATTGTTCTTTAGGGGGAAATAAGCAGGCATGCCAACAAATCCACAGTGTTCAGTGTCATCCTTGCTAAACCAGGCTCTATGCTCTGGGAAAGTCAGAAAATTCCAGTGTACTCAAAGCTACCAATCAGGATCAACTGCATAGAGGGAGTGTACTCATAGAGTGGTTTCACTAGTTTGAAAGTTTTATTTTCATACAAGCACAGAGCTAAAACCACTGCAGTGCTCTGCTAATCCCAGACAGCCCTGCAGCACACCCACATGGCACACATGACAAAGCATCCTAATGCTTGAGGGTGCTTATGATTTCAGACATCTCCACAGTGATAGATAAGACTGAACAGTTGCTTCAGGGTCCTACAAAGCTTTTCCATGACACTTCCAACCTACACCATGGGTATCTCCAAGGTATTTCTGTCTAACTACCACCTCATACTTCCACATTCAAAAACAAAATCATAAGCATGTACTCAGATTGATCCACTGAAAGTGACAAAAAAAAAGGAAATATATATTTCCAAGTTTAAATCATCATTCAAATGCCCTTCTGAAGGGACTTAAAGACTATATTTTACCACAAGGGAGTTGATTCTCCCCTTGCACTCAAGAGCAATGGCCTCTTTCAACAAGAAATCCACTCCAGAGAGGATGTTGAACAGCAGCTTCACTCTGTCATTCTATCCTCATCTTGTATCAGTTCAGAAACACAAAGATACTGCACAATAAACCCAGGGTATCTGGCACAGAATTAGCCATTCTGCATTTCCACAAGTGTAAGAGTGTGACAATTGGCCTCAATATGGTACCTAGTATATGGAATGGTACCAGGAATAGTTCCTTGAGGAGGAAAATCAGTAACAGCTCATCCAGGCATGGCTCCTATTTGAAACTGTTAAAAAGTACAAGCTCCAAATGATGGTTTCTGGGTTCTTACAGTGTATCAATGTCTCTTTATTCTCTTGAGATTTCCTGGGCTGGGTTTGGTCTTCAGTGTTTTCCTCAGCAAGAAAAATAATAGGGTTCTATCCACCGATGTGGCAGCACATCTTCATGGACCCATAGAGGAACTTAACACATGAGAACTGTACAGAATCATAAAACCACCATTGCTGGAAGACACCTTGAATACCAACCAGTCCCATCCTCCACCCAGCACTACCACTATAACTCTTTAATCACTAAACCACACCCCCCAGGAACAGATCCAGACTCTTCTAGCACACCTCCAGGGATGGTGACTCTACCACGTCCCAGGGAAACCTATTTCCTGATCACCCTAACAGTGAAAAAAATTTCCTAATAACTATTCTGAATCTCCCCGGTCTCATCTTAAGGCCATTTCCTCTGGTCCTCTCCCTGCTGGCACAATAGAGGAAACCAGCCCCCACCTCACCACACCCTCCTTTCAGGGAGCTGTGGAGAGTGATGAGGTTCCCCCTGAGCCTCCTCTCCTCCAGACAAAACAAACCCAGTTCCCTCAGCCTTTCCTCATAAGACCTGTTTTCTAGTCCTTCCACGAGCCTTGTTGCCCTTCTCTGGATGCTCTTCAGCACCTCAAAGACCTTTTAGAAGTGAGGGGCCCAGAACTGAACACAGGATTCAAGGTGTGGCCTCACCGGTGCTGGGTGCAGAGGGATGATCTCTAACCTGGTCAAATTTGACCAGGTTAAAGATCAACCCCTCAAAAGTAGCTTCAAATATTACTATAGTTTAGTGTCAGGGAGAAAGGCTATGTGATCCCACATAATTGTCTGAGAAACCCACATGAAAAAGTGAACAGTTAATATATGAGCGCTAGGAACTCCTTTGTTCTCAGTACCATTGGACATAAAATGGCATACTACAATTTACTGCCTACTATTAGTACACCACTGACATTTTTGAATCTACACTAAGGCAAAGTTTCCACAAAAGACCATCCAAATGTGACACTAAAAGATACAACATGGTGGAGAACCTAGGGTTTTTGACTGCTAATTCAATTTGATTTTATTGTCACTGTTAGTCTCCCATGGATAAAAGAAAATGCAATGCTGCCTTCTGTTTAGAGTGTCATCCAGAGTTTGGGGGTTTTTTTGTCTGGAGTAGAATATGGAAAACTATAGAAAATTTTTTAAAGTTTATGTATGCACAAAATATTAAATATGTCCAAAATACATACACATGTTTATTTATGTAGGAAGAAAGGATTATTATAAAAGTGGAGTTGGGGAGAGGAATAAATATATATTATTAATTACTTGAAAAATAACCTATAAAACACCCGCTGTTTTCCCATATTTCAAATCTTTTTTGACATAAGACAATTAGCTCAATTTTCTACATTTTTTACACAGTCAGAAATCTTGAAACATTTAATTTTAAACATCTGAAATATTGAAACAATTCATCTTTTAAATTCTCAAACTCAATCAAACATTTTGATACTCCTAAGTCAAAATGCTAGTAGCATTTTAGTAGCATACTCTACATTTAGAAGACATTTTGGATTAATTAAAGCTGGTATTTTTGCCTGCTTGAGCTCCCTCATTATAAAACAAAAGGACTGCAAATTAGCTTTCAGAGCAACTATGGAACCTTTGGAAAAAAAAAAATTAAATCTTAATAAAATGGAGGCAAGCATCACTGCTAGACTATGCCAGCAGCATAAATCTGCATAATATTTCATATATATATCAGTGTGTGCGTATGCATGTGTGTGTACACTATAAAATAATATACTATTATTTCATATATCACTATTCAAAAAATCAATCAAGAATAATTCACTAAAAGCCAGAATTAAATGCATGATTTTGGCAGTTTCATTTGGAACCATTGATATAGCCTATTTTGTGCAAACACAGAGACTGTGCAGTCGAATATAAAATTCTGCAACATATAAAATGCTACAACAGAGGCATTTAGCATTTCCAAGAAATTCGGCAAAGCAACACCCATTGTGTGCTATGTACTTCAGAATCAATAATAGCTCTCCTAAAAAAGAGTTAGGCATTCTTGTTTCAGCTCCTATTACATGCTGTTTGAAAGAACAGTCAGAAGATGGTGCCTAGTCTCTATCTTTGCCAATATATAATAAAAACTCCTTCCATAAAATTATAGGGAATTCTCCCAAAATTATTTACCAATTGGTGAAAGATTTTTTCTCCACTGCCTCCATTAGGACTGTCTCAGACAGTGAAGCTCTCGCTACAGTAAGAACCACTCCCCTTGCTTAAACTTTCTTTTTTCTTTCCATTTTACACTCTGATGCATGTATAACCCTTTCTTCCTAGCCTTTGATTCCTGCACTAAAAGGGTGTGTCCTTATTAGAAGCATCTCATAAACAAGCTCTCCGCTCTCTTTACGTTTATAATACTCCTTCTTCCCTCTTTTTGTCTTCAATTAAGTTGATCTTTCTTGAATACAGATATCTAGATCAGAGCAGCTGAGGTCTCATTAGAGCCTAATGATATTAATACCTTCCTGCAAATGGAGTTCTAAGAGCCAAACAAAGTTTTGTCCGTTACCATAGCCACGTCATGCACTGAAGCCAGACCAGTTGATTGTCATTTTATTAATTTTCCCACATCCTTTCATTTGTCTCTGGGACACTGAAGTACACACATTATCAACTAGCATGGCAGGAACTACCACTTTCCTTCAAAGCAATTGTGCTTGGCCAAACCACAAGGTTTAAATTTGGAAAGCAGCTGTTGCTGGAATCCACCTACTGATCTTTGCTGGGCTGCTGCTTGTGCTCTGTGACACATCCCACCAAGCCCTAATAATGTACTGCAGGAAATGCGTGTCCCTTTCTCTTCATTAGGACCTGTTAGGATCCCACTAAATCTTGGAAATTCCTTCAACCAAATTACAAATACACTTATTCCAGGGAGCTTTGAAAACTTCTTCTACAGAACTGTAAGTACTCTTACCTGTACAGTGGCAACAGTCATATGACATTTCCACTGTGATCCCACCACATCTTATGATTGCTATAGCTTATCTCTTTAACCACATACCTAGGCAACTACTGATGGTTTTTTGTTAGATGAATTCCAGGCATCTAAACTCACAACTGCTAAAATAAAAACAGTGAGGAAAACTGTCACATTCCTCATAAATTCAAAACTGTAATTTCCTCAGTTTTTTACTGAGCTGTCCTGGTTTTGGCCAGGACAAAGTTAACTTTTTGAGGTAACCTTGAGGTGACAAAACCTGGAGCTGTGTGGGAGTGTCTGGACTATTATATATTCACATCATTGCTGGTGTGCAGAAGTAAGGAATTCTTGGGCTTCCAAGAAGATGTTTGTGACAATATAAGGTACCAAATATAAAAATAACTTATTTTTATGATTTGTTACATAAGAGAAGAATGTACGCTGCTTTCAACTCATCAACAAAGCATTTAAGTCTGTACAAAGAAGGGTACCCTATAAATCATGTCTTAATTCATGACAGAATTTAAAATGAAGAATAGAGAGACGTTATCAATATGCTTGAAAACATGAGAGCAACTGTAAACCAGCACGTAAAAATGCATGTATGGAAATTCCAGTTTTGTAAGTCCATTTAACAAAATCCAGTTGAAGACTGGACCAGTTGATACTACAGATTGGCAACAGTATTCTCTAGTTGTGGGATACAAAGGGAAATGAAAACACAAGGTTTTTTAGGTAAGAACATAATTTTTTTTTCTCTAATTGCCTGGTGCTGCTAAGCAGTACAAAATTTTAGCTTTTGTAGAACCTTCCATAAACTTAGCACTAAATTAGCTACGCTACGAGATGTAGCAACAACTGTATAGCCAAGATGAATAAGCCAGTGCAGCAAATTTAGCTAACAATATAGCTAACAGCTCTTTGAAATATGGAAACCACATATGGTATGATATAATGAGCATCACAATCAGTTTCCGGTTTTGGAGGTTTTTTCTGAAGTATCACTATTTTAAAGTATTTTGACAAAAATTTGGTTTTATTTAAAAGACCCTCTTTACTTCCATTAAGTAAAATAACTTTTCTGTAGTTTTTTTGAGTGACTGTCAGAGAAACACCCAATGGAAGTAAGTGTTTATCAAGTCTTACTTAATTATAGCCCAATTATTAGCCCAACCTAATCATCCTATCAATTCCAAGCAGGTGAACATCTCTATAACTTTTATGATTGTGAAGAATTAAGAACACTGATGAGACTGTTAATTATTTTCACTTTAAAAGGGGGATGCAATGGAAACTATTTGGTGTAGCTGTGCAAAGCTTTTACAATTTTATAATGTTGAGCTGACGGTGATACCCCAATTCCTGTGATTTTTGACAAAATTAATTAAGGTGTAGCAAGAGGTATCCAGCCAAATTATTTTTTTCATCTTCTATCACAGAAACTTCAAACTGGTAATTGTTTCTAGAGATTAATTGCCATTATATGTACCCAAAATATTTAAAGTCACATATCTAGTCTTAATACTGAGACCAGCAGGACAACATGGTGAAGAAGCAGTTCTGAATTTCAATATCTGAGGACTTCTGCTTTCTGTGCTCACCATTTTCTCCTAGTCTCATACAATGAAAGTCATCTGAAGCCATGTGGGGGTAGCAGCAGCAAACCTCCTATAAAATACAACCTGCAGAACCACTTAACACCTAGGAAAGACGACTAGTTATTGTAAACAAAAATGTCTACAGCACAGGCCTGACAATTTTATTGCAGAAATGTAAAGATGCTTATAGGGAGGACCAGCCTGAACAATTTGTCAGAGCTTGACAAATCACATCTGTTCTCTGTATTACAGATTTTAAGTCCATGTACTCAGTGACGGGTGAAACAGAATGACTGCTTTTACCTGATAAACATAATAGGATTTCTTCTTGCATATCCCAAAATTCATGCACTAAGAGAAAACTAAAAATCCCAAATTCCAGCACACAGTCAGAGCCTAGAGCTGCTCTGTGCTGACTCTGAGTCATGCCTATAGATTCTTTTCTAGTTTTAGTGCCCAGAACTACACAAATCAAAATATAATAATATAAAAATATATATAATATATAATAATATAACAAGTATGATAATAAATAGATTAAGCGAAGGGGAAATTAATTTAATAATGCCACTTTAGGAACCTTTACAGATTACAGCCTGAGTACAAATCCTCAGAGATAAATAACTTTGTATCACAACATACATGCTTATTTAAAAAAAAACATCAGTTAAGGTTACTTTAAGGCAAATTTAGTCAGAGATTATATACATACCCTCTGCTTCTCAGGGTCAACATATCGAATGCCAAAATAGTCTTTTTCCAGCAAGCTGTAATAGTTGCAGATGTGATCAATAAGAAACTGACCCTTGGTTTCCCTCTGCAAAAAGAAAAAGAAATTATACATTATGTTGAGTATTCTGAATTTGCTGTCTACAAATCTACGCAAAGTGTCAAGGAAAATGATACATGAAATTTGTTATTATTCAAATGAGGACAAGGATTTAACTGTTTATCGTCTCTATAAGACTCAAGAGAGTAATGATCAATACACACCTTGCACATTCTCAGATTGGTTAAGAAAATATTATTACTACTCCTACCTCAGGAAAACTCATGCTGCTTTAATGGCTACAAATTCATAAGACTTAATATACTACTAGCAATCATATTTCCACAGATGATCTAATGGCATAATATTTATATACAGAATTTCAAAACACTTTGTGGTTTTTTATCCCCCAAATTTGAAAGCAGATCTGAATGTGAGTACTCTATTGGATCTTTACACAGTGCCCACAGCAAGAGAGGTCTAATCACTAATTCCCTCCATTAAGTCAAAGCAACAGTATACAGAACAAATGCCCAAATGACTGAAAGAGAAATTTTCATCTTTGTGTGGTCACTGGGTAACCACAGCCAAATCTTACTGCTACACATGATATTTAGCTAACAATCACATTTCTTTCTTTCTGTTTTCTTCAATCTCAAGAGTGTGGGTCTATTCTCATTCATCTGATGCCTAATATGGAGATCCTACACGAGTTTTCCCATTTCTTTTGATCCAGCTAAGGTGTTGGGCTTTTTCCTGAAATGTGATTTGTATCAGTATTAGCATGGGCTACAGCTGTTTTCCTGAAATAGTCCATTCCAAACAGACAAAGGTGCTTCACTTTACAGTGATGTCAGGTCTCTGCATTTTTTCCCCTCTATGTGTCCACCCTTGTCCTGCACTGAGACCTCTCTGCTGCAGACCAGGAGTCTCTACCTTTTGATGACATGAAACAATTTGAATTCAGCTCTTTAATGTCTACTGAATAGACACTACGCAGGACATGAAATCACTTTATATAAAAATAATACTTAATTGTTTTTCTCCAAACTACTTCCTGAAAACTTTAATGCTATGCCTTGTTCAAACTTTTTTTAAGAATTTAAGAGGTCGTTTAAGCTGCAAAAGGCATGGCAAGCAAAATTGAAGGGACAGCCTCTATATATCTCACAGTACTTTACAGGGCTGGGTATTGCAAGCATATTCCTTTTGCACAGAAGTAGCTGAGCCCAGACCAGCACCATACCCTGTTGGAGGTCATACTCTCAAGGGCAGAGGAAGCGATGGTCTGGGCACCACCACTGTCTGCTGAGATCTACTGCTTCCCACAGGAAAAAGGAGACATGCTTCAAGAATGGAGAGTTAGAAAATAATGCAATCTGTGAACTAAATTTTTTGTTCTCTTATCTTTACAATTAATAAGGATGCATCATGCAGATGCAGTTGCTAGTTTTTTGGTCTCCATCACTCAACAAACAGATTACTAAATAAAAAGCACCCTCAGTTAAGGCCCTGACAGAGAGATGCATTGCCCTTCTGTATGCTGAGGCTCCTGCAGGCATAACATTGCCTGCCATAGGGACCTCCTCTCCTCCCAAATTCACTTCCAGCCACAATGGAATTGCCAATTTCTCTACAGATTTCCTTTTCCTAGGAAGAGGAAAAGGGGTGGCCTCCTCTGTTTCTAATGCTACCGTGTAAGCCACCTGATTCCCCTACTCCTATCTATCTCCACCTTTTATCTCCGATAACTTTTAGTCCTGCACTCTTCCATGCTCTCCTACTTGCCTGGAGACATCTCTGCCTTGTCTGCGCATGGTGCTTCCATAATTTGTTTTTCTATTTTTAAACAGCCTTTCTCAAAGGATGTTAACACAATTTGTCTGTTCAGTTTGTGCTCATGCGACCTCGTGCTTTACACCCTGCATTGTTACCTTTTCCCATGTAACCTAGATGCAACAGGTTTCCTTCCAGCCTCAAGACATTTAAAAATCAACTTGTTTGCTGTTAAGAGCGGTTACATTCACTGACATTTATTTGTGCTGTACCCAGTTACAAGTATGGGCAACCTGGAGACAACACAGAGAACACTTTCTTCAAGAGAAAAAGTCCTATCAAAGTCCAAAAAATACAAAAGGAAAACTGTCACTCTCCCTGTAGCTGACAAAAAAAGGGCATACACTTATGTGGCCATATTTCAATTAACTGTTTTCTAATTTAAAATCTTGTAAGTGTCTGGAAAGTTTTATGACTCTTAGAGACCATAGAAATATTGACAAAATTGCATGGTGACAATTCATTACAAAGGCAGTAGGAAAAATTATAAACACAGATGAGACATTTAAGTTGCATGCAGTTTTAAACTAATCTGCAGCAAATTAAATAGGACAGGGAAATAACATCTATTAGATGACTCAGGTACAATCAAACATGAAAACAGATTTTACTGGCAGCAGTGTACAAAAGAAATCCATTGTTTAAAACAGTGTAAATGTGGAAGCCAAACTATCCATATTTCCAAGTGATAGCTTTAGAGGGTGTCACTGTGTCCTGGCTTGGCTCTATGGTGCTTGTATGCCCTAAACCAGGACACACTGGAAGAACAGTCAGCTATACAATCTTTTACAACAAACTACTAGGCGTTCACATTCTAATCTATGAATTTCACAATCTAATCTATGAATCTATGAATTTTAAAAGCCCTTTGCTTCAGTCCCGTAAATAATCACAAATTTCTGAGTTCCTGAAGAAACTGATAAAAGCATACAGCACACGTAGTGTTTATAAATCCAGAAAGAACGTTCTGTTTCTAAAAGGAATTGATGCCCTAGTTTTCTTCCTTGGAAAATAGATGATGGAAACAAACCAAACAAAAAGAGCAAAAAGCCTCTAAGCTAGATTCATGCTCCAGCAATCTTTAAGCCTTCCATTGATAAATAGAAAGGACTAGTTAATAACTTCACCCTTGGTTAATATATCCCCTTCAGTTCATTACATTTTAAAAAATATTTAAAATGCACAAAGTTGGCTAATTCAGCACTTGCACAATGTAGTGAGAGTCCCCATTTGAAATTGTAAATGTTCCACTATTAAAGTCTTCTAGACACCTGAAGAGGAGAGGGAGGA